>NC_142013.1:24263902-25463902 GCF_049901735.1 Notechis scutatus | reverse complement strand
CAATTATGAAGTTTTAGTTGGTTATAAGCACCATCTACTTACCAACTTTTTTAAAAAATAAATGTATAGTTTTATATAATTAATCAAGAAAAGGGAAATTATGTCCACAGACGATCATTATTATTATTAATAAAATAACAAGAATAAAAATAAAAATTGAATAATTTAGATGCTTTGAAATAAAAGGTATTATTACAGCATAGTATTAAGATTTAGGGGCCACCTATCTTGTCTAGACGCAACTTAAAAGTATGTTGGGTAGAAAGCTCTTACAAAACCAAACAAAACTGGCCATTTGTTCAATTTAATAAGAAACCTTTCCTCTGTGTATGTGTCTCTATTTTCCCCTCCTCTTTCCCTTTCTCTGCATAAATTTCATAAAGCACGAGAAAACAACCATAAAATAGAAACTTTTTAAAAAAGCATTTGACACATCACATTGATTTGGATAACATCCATATTTTCTTCTCAAATGTCACTTAAACTTATAAATTCTCATTTAGATTCTTCAGGTCACAGCTGGTTCTAGGTATGCAAGCTAAACATCAAAGATTACCTGCTGTGTCCATAACTATTAGAAGCCAGTTCAAGGCTACTTGAATAAATGCACAGACAGTATGTGGCTGATTTTAGACATGAGTAGACTGAAGAGCAAAAAAAAAAAACACCCAAAATTTCACATCCAAATCTAAGTCAAACATACAATTCAGTTCAAATAAACTACTCAACATCATAACTCATTAACATTTATTTGACTTTAAAGCCACTAATTTAATTTTAAAGGTAAAGTGGAAATAAAAGTACAGTTAGTTTAGAAGCTGTGATACTAACCAAAAGAGAATTCTGCTTCTTTCAGAATTCATTCCACAGCTTACTTCAGTGAATTATAGATAAGGCAATTTATGCAGTGATTTTTCTTTCATCTTTGAAGAGGGCTGGCAGAATGGAAAGTTAACTCATTTTAGTGTTACCTAAATGTACTGACAGGAAATTCTAATGTTTCCAAACATCTGGAAATCAGCTTCATGGAGTGATTTCTTTTCTTAAAGAATGCTTTTTCTTATATTTTACAGCTTTGTGTGGCTTCTAAAAGTGTGTCAACATAACTAAAGTTTGTCCCATTAACAATAAAAAAATACGCTTAAGTAAAAAAAATATTTTACACAATAAAAATGTAAGGTGAAACTTTCCTCTTGCTTCTTTCTGAAACTATTTAATCAGTGTGCAACTTTTACTAGTATTGTCTTAAGTTCTTAAATAGTCATGAGTAGTCTTTTTTAAAATACCATTATTTCACTACCTGATAAAGTATACATTTTTTTCTAAGCAATATTATTTTTTGGTTTATTTATTATTGTATTGTTCTACTATAAAGTAAGTGTAAAATAAAGATATTCAAAATATAATCATATGCAGATACTATCAGGCTGAAACTGAGGAATATGGTAAAAAGGCATTTGAATTATTTCACAAATGGGTGTATCATAAACTAAAAAATTTATGGCCTGATTCCCACCAAGCACATCATTATTCTGGTTATTAGCAAAAAAAGAAAAGGATACCTTGCTAACTGAGTCAGATGATCTAAGAATACATCAGAAGAAGGTACTAACCTTATAGAACTACTGTACATCAGGATGTAAGATCCTAGTTTGATGCACTTCACTAGTAAGTTCTTTACAAATTATCAAGAATATCTTAAGTTTTCCTTAGCTCTGTTCTACCCCAAAATTCTAGGGGTCGTAATTGCATGGTTCTTGAGCAGCAATCTGAAATATATTCTAAACCTTTCTGCCAGTTTATCAGTATTATATTACTGTGATCAGTAATAATTAGTAATAATTAAAACATCAAGGTGATAAAGGCAATAGCATTAAAACCATTGCTTTTCAGAAGTATTTATCATAAGAACTTAAAATAGTTTATGAAGGTGATGGTTAAATTCTTCTTAATGATTTTGTTATGCATTTATTAATATACCTACTTTATTCTTTACTCAAAACCATCCTGAAGTCATAATTGTCCATGACAGATTGAATTCCTACCGTTTATAATGCCTTTTGGTTTTAACTCTATATACAATTCTTCTTCTAAGGAAGAATGTAAGATGTTGCTATTTTTTATCTGTGTATTAGAAAATCAGTAAATAGAGCATTAAAACTCAGTTTGGTAAAGTGGCAGAAAATAAAAACAACTTTTTTGTAAAATTTTTCATGCAACAGTTTTGTTCAGATGTGGATATTAAAGTATATTATTTATCCCTTTTTGAGTGCTTTTCCTTCTGCATTCGCTGTAGAAGTTGATACAATATAATACAATAGTCAGTTAAAGAAAACAGTGATAAACTAAGTAGGAAACTACTTTGATTTATTTCCTATTCTAGATCTGCAATTCAGTATTTTGTTCCCAGTATAACCTGATGTCAAAAGGACATGCAAAAGAAGGACAGCTTCTCATTTATCTTTCCTGTAAGATATATTAAGTGGCATGATTCTCCTGTAGTCATCACAACTAATAAACTATCTTTGATAGTCTTGTACTTCATGACTTTATGGTATTTTTTTTTTAAAAAACTACCAAATTTCAGGATTTGAGATTGTGATATTAGTTAACTCTGCACTATTACTATCACTAATTTAGTACTGATTATCACTTATTTATGAATATAATTGCAAGCCTTGTTCTTTAACAAAATTTTATATCCATCCCTCACTTTTTATATGTTTATTTTTGAAACAAAACAATCCTTTTTTAAATTAAAAGTTCATTTTAAAAAAAGCTAAAAAGAAATAGAAAAAAGAACAAAAACTTATATTTCATACTTATCAATAGTCATTGGTTTACCAATGAATCCATAATATAGTGAATACACTAGCATTGATAATGTTACTAGTTTGGGTAATGAAACGTCTGCCCGAAAACAAGCAAGCTCAAAGAGCAGCAAGGAGCCCTCATAAGAGAATACAAGTTATTATTGTAAGATATCAAGAATCTCTGCCATAGTAACACATATTGCTACATCCTTTGATTAATAGAAAATTGCTTTTCTAAAAGAGATAGATCACACATTACTGATACCATTCCTTGACATTTTCAATAATAGCACTTTTCCAATTTCTTAATGTAATTTTTTCTGACACTCCCCCCTCCCAATTCTTGATATAACCACACTTTCCAATAAATACTCACATTTTAAAATCTTGGTATATAATTGATCATTATATAAACATATAGATCAGTGAGTGCTCAAATTTCTTATGTCTCCAGGAGAAAAAAAAATCAAATCAAATACATTATTTAGGAATCCAATATACCCTAAACACAATGTTTGATAGCTGTCAAATCTATAGATTCTATTTCAGCATTTTTAAGAACCTGAGGCCATTGCTATGGTTTTCAGTATCTGGAAGTACCTTTTCCAGTATCTGGAAGTACTATGGATACATAAAATACCAAAAATTTAATATAATCAGAAGAAATCACTTAACCATTAGTCTCTAAAATGTTCAGGTTCATTTAACACTTTTTTTTTTTTGCCGAGACATCGTGAAAACTATATTTATAAAATCCTATAACATGCCAAATTACCAAAAGAAGTTGATTTATTTTGAAAAAGATTTTTAAAGAAAATGAATTAGTATTGCTAAGACTCTCCAAGGTGAATATCTGAAATTATATTTACTATAAGAGATCTGTTTGCCATTTAACATATAAGAGAAAACTACAATTTAAAGAGAGAAAAAGAGAGAGAAAGAAAGAAAAGATCCTATTATAGAATCTAAAATTAAAAATTAAAAGTAATTATTGTAGGTGACATTCCAGAATTTAAGAAGAAATATTGGATTCAAATTATTTTAAAAACAATTTAATTTATATGCTATGTAAAAAAAAAAAATCTAAAATGTTGGATGTTATCTTATTCTTCAGTGTTCAGTTACATAAGGAAATTTAGTAGTACCATTTAGTAATGGTTGGACAGATAAAGACATCTGACCTTATATGTTGCAATTATGCTACCAGTGGCATATTTGGATAATTTGACCCATATTATACATATCTTTAATTTCATTGTATCTTAAGCTATGAAAATGCTGTCTTATAACAGAGACCAGAAAATAAAATAGTGACTACTTGTGATTTGGTGCCACTATGTTGTAAAAAAATATATGGGAAAAATAACAAACTGCAAAAAACTATTTTAATAATAATTTCCCTGCAATGTATTTTGCAAAGAGCAGTCATAACCATTTCCCTAAATAAAACAAATAGCTACTGCTCAGGAGAAAAGGACATCAAGGACACTTGCAAGAAAGAATTGGATCAATATTAAAGTGATTTTCATTTCATGCTTCCCCAACTCCAGTAAGCTGACAATATACTCTGATTATGTGAACTGTCTATGTTCACTGTATGTGAACATAGAAAAGGTGATTAGAGGAGGAGGTGGAAATGGAATGCACTTTTTATATTGACAGTTTTGCTAATAGAGTGTACTGACTTTCAAAGCCATGCAGTATTTTCACTATTTAATTTCCATTTTCTTCCTTCATCTAAATATGTTTAAAATGTAACTTTAAGAGAAATCTGGTTTATTCTGAAAGACAAAAAGCTTATTAAATATTTATTCCAAAATAACTCAAAATATGCTATTGAATATGTAATAGCCAATTATAATACATTTGCAAATTATGCAATCACAACATAATACAATAAACAAAATTATTTGGAAATAATGATAAAATTTATTTTAAAGAAAATGTTAACTGTAAATATTAACTTAGATTATTTCAAACTTAAGGGAGGAAGGTACTTTTACAGACTCCCACAACATTCCCCCACCCCACCCCCAGTTATCACTTTTCTATTTGGTACTTAGTCACACCAATACAATATAAAATCCAAATCCAAACCCAAAGAAACCTGCAAACAAAAACAAATAATAGGAAGGTTTTTAAGCGAAGCAGGTTTACATACTTTTCTCATTTTCATTGCCTCCTGTAAGAACATCCTTATTAGGTTGAAAAATAGACAAGACTGATGAAACCTAGAAGCCTTTTAAAGACAAAGCATTTTAAAAAAGAGAATCTAGAACAACATCTCCAATGGATAAATGTGGTAAGGACCAGCAGGGGACTGCCTTCCACTTTCATCCTTGGAGCATTTTTTTCCCCATTCCAATCCTAGTTAATGGAAATGATTTATTTCATTAGTTTACAAACAGATGCGAAGATGACCATCCAGAGTCAGAATCTGGATTGGTGTATTGAGTAACAAAGTCTCTAATTGTTTTAGAGGTGTCTCTAAGACCTCAATTCAGCCATTCCATCTAATTCTTCTATCCCAGTGCACAAAACAAAACCTTTAAAAGCATGTATTTGTATCGAAAAGGCAACACTGCAAATTTTCTTTCCAAACATTTGAGTTTTAAAGAAATTTGTGAGCCTGGATTTGCATGCTTTGAGATTTGTATGGGCTTCATGTTAAGCTTGGTCAAGCAATCACTCAGCTGGTTATATATATAAACAGTTCTCTATATGGTTCAGGATGATTTTGTAAACTGCCTGTGGCAATAACAAAACCGCATAATTAACAAAACTACTATAGAAACTGTAATATGAAATACAGTACAATGAAAAGAGAATTGAATGTGGAATGCTACTTTAAAAAACATTCTGTACAAAATATGTACAGTTGTTATACAAACAACTGAAATTTCAAATAGTTGGATGAAAATGAATAAACCTAATACTGTTTAGTTCTCAAGTTCTCAAATTATCTGAAACATTTTCACTACATTTTAATGTTTTACCTCTTTAGGTAATATCTGTTATTCCTCCATTGAGCAATCCATAGAGAGAAATGTTATTTCCAAAAACTACTGTATTCCTTGACCAGTTAGTATCATATTACTATTATATACCATGTGTTCATGATCAATACTGATTTAAGTCTAGATTAGTTAGAGAGTGCTCTTTTATTCATCAAGGTCATGTCTTGATGGCTATGCAAGCTTAGATAAATCAGGCATTAAGTAGATGCATCTCCCAAGAAGCTAGAAATTCTCTCATCTACAGACCTCAGCATATCTTGTTATTTATTGCCAAAGAATTGACTGATTAATTTTGTCATCTTTGCTCTGTGATTTTTTACTCAGCTGAGGCTGCCTGCCCTCGTCTGCAATGCCTGATCAGACCTATTTAAGCTGACGCCTTTGATCACAGACCCAGATGAGCTTGCTGACTTAGTCTCTGACTAAACGTTTCTTGGCTGTGATATTTAATCACAACTCCATCCTCCCCAATGATAACTGTCAGTCTGTTCTATACAGAAGCTTAAAGCAGTATTTATGCTACTATTTTCAAAATAAAATTTAAAAAAACCTTCACTCATCCATATAATTCATTTTTTTTCTTTTGTTGTTTCTAGTAAGAAGATATTTCTGGACAGTGAATTGCCTTATGTAACTTGCAATTTTACATAACAAAAATCAATGGCTTTATCTATAGAACTTCTTATGTGTGATTCTGGTAATAAAAAAGAGATATAAAATGATCAAAATAAAACTGACGAAAAATCCCTAATGAAAGTTAAGCCCCCCCGGGAAAAAAAACACACTGTGCCTCCAGCTCTTTATTAATCACATTCCAGCACCAGAGGTTGAAAATACATCAAACCGCACCAAATCCTTTTTACATGACAACCTCATAAATTATTCAACTCATTAGTATCACCAGGAGGTATAAAAATAACATCAGTGTTAAGGATGTTTTCTTATACAGTTGGGTCAAGTAAAAGTTTTAATATTAAAATCCGTAAGTACAAGCCTCCAAACTACACCTCCTCCCTCCAATCAAGGTAAAAATTCTCTGGACTTAATCTCAGTGAAAGCTGTTTTAAATTCTTCTGGAAGACTGTTCTTAATTTTGATACTGAAAGCTTTAGAAAAAAAAGTACTTTAAAATTGCAAAAGATAACATCTTTCCACTGTGGTTTGTAATATAAACAGTAATGACACTATCTACATACATGGTATCATGGGAAGTAAATGTATGAGGAGAAATATCTA
Source organism: Notechis scutatus (assembly GCF_049901735.1). Taxonomy (NCBI): domain Eukaryota; kingdom Metazoa; phylum Chordata; class Lepidosauria; order Squamata; family Elapidae; genus Notechis; species Notechis scutatus. The sequence continues at coordinate 25,456,836 of NC_142013.1, read as the reverse complement.
TGGCTAACCTGTATGAAATTTTCATGATTAAGCTAGATCATGGTCTTTTTTTAAAAAAAAATCCTTTTAAGCACAATAACAAACAGTTCTCTCATTTAGGGTTTTTGGCACTTTGTGAATGTACTGTACTTTACTGTGTATCTATATAAATGTGGCTTATTGCTCTTGCCCTCTGTTAGTTTCAGACTACAAGTAAGCAAGACTGATTGTGGTAACCTAGACATGGCATGTGACAGCAATTTGTATTAAGAGAGCCCTTTTTAATTGTCATGGCATGATGGGTCAGACTTGGCTATTCATACAAAGGAGCATACACTTATGTACGTATATACACACACCAGATAAGACACAGTCTAGTTCACTGGAGAATGGAAGTTAAAATCTCTCCCATGTAGCAATCCTTAATAAAGACATTGCTATAAGGGCCAAAGGAAAAGGGGCTAAGAACAGCAGAATGTACCTATCTTGTCTATACCAATGCTGTACTTTAAACTAATCCAGAATTACTTTTTTTAAAAAAATGTCCTATTTTTTTTCCTATGGCATCCATTCCCTCTTGTTCTTCAACATAAATTAGAGAAATAGCAATGATATGAACTAAAATAAAATAGCGGTTGTCTTAGGATGACCTGTAACCAGGGGTGGGATTCTACCAGTTTGCACCTATTTGCTAGAACTGGTTGTTAACATTCTAAGCAGTTCAGAGAACCGGTTGTTAGAAGAAATTACTGGCCTAATCCTGTAAGGAAGGCAGGAAGGAAACATTCTGCTGTTGCTTACAGAAACCGCCTCTCCGTTAATCCTTATTACATTCTTGGCAGGACTAGACTTCCTGTCTTAGGAACTTCTCTAGAGTTTTTCCCCCCTCCTTTGCTGGTATACTTTGCTTGTGTGGAGTGACCATTCAAAGTTACAATGGCACCTTGAAAAAGTGACTTATCACCATTTTTCACACTTATGACTGTTGCGGCATCTCCACAGTCATGAGAGACCAGGCGAGGAGATGCGTGCCTCGATGTGAGTGATATTGAGTTGGCCACGCCCAGCCAATAACATGACCACCAAGCCATGCCCACCCAGTCACATGCCCACCAAGCCATGCCCACCACCTAAGCCACGCCCACAGAACTGGTTGTTAAAAATTTTGAATCTCACCCCTGCCTGTAACACAATTTTACTTTCAGACTTCTTGGTTGAAGACATACCAAGATTAGTGAAAAATACAGCTTTGCAAGTCAAATGCTATAAGGTTCATATTCTAATATCATCAACAATTCCTGAATGAAAGTATGGAAAATTGCTGCCAGTCAATGATGTATCATTGAAGTACACAGAACAATCTGACCTAATACATGGCATAATAGAGAAGCAGTGTCATAAAATCTAAGAATATGCTATATAAAACCTTTAAAATATTTTTATTAATCTAAACAAGTCTGAAGCAGCACTTAACACTGTTTCAATTATATTTTCAAAAAAGAGTTAGCTGAAACAAAGGGATCTGAAAATAACATGAACCATACTACAGAGGTCGGAGAAAGGCTTTGAATGTAGCAACTTCCAAGAATTATAATTATGCAATCCTATATGCTACTTAAACATGAGTTCTATGAAATTCAGTCTGACACACCTCAGTAGGAACCATTTTCATTAAAAGCAAAATGAAAATTGATGAGAATTATATTGTGGCACATAAACAAGGATTTCTATTATTAGGCATATAGTTACCAAACAGTTTCTTTGTTCTTTTTCATATTTTTGTTCTATTACGGGACTTTTTCTCTTTTCTGCAGTTTCTAACTTTTAATCATTTTTATAAAGTTAAATCATATTAATCAGAGATCAGAGTATATAAAATTACTAAATTACTAAACTTACATAATTCAACCAAACCACAGAGATTAGTACTGTGGAATAAATTTCTGGAATAGTTTACATTTTCAATAAATTAAATGAGATTATAAATTCTTTCATTTAAATTTGACATTACATCTATGATAGGTGATTTGCTATTTGCAAATTTAATAGCTCACTCTGACAATGAAAGTTTTTATATATACATATAATTCTCCATACACACTGCCAGCTTTAAGCAGTGCAATAAGTCTCTCTCTCTAACTGTACAATAAGAAATACATTTAAGAGCAGAGTATTTTTCAGATAGGTTATCTTATTCTCAGTTTTTACCTTCCAAGAATGGGCTTGCCTCTGTATTCTCTAAAATGAAAGAGACTTATAACATTGAGAAATGTGAAAGTTCTTTTATATTAACCTTGTCAGAAAAAAAAAAGCCTACCTCTTTCTTTGGATTCAATGAACCATATTTTTTCTAAAACTAACAGGATTATTACTGTATTTACAGTTTTTCATTTATGGGTATACCTTATTCCAATGTCCCCAATCCTGTTTGTATTTAAATATAATATAAAGTGGACATGCTTGAAAACTACTGTTAACTTTATTGAAATGTATTTAGCTATACAAGGTAAATGCTAAATGTAAAAAAATAGAAAATACTATAATAAACATGGACAGATTTCATTCAAACACAGTCTAATAACAATTCTAACTGCATTTAGGACAGTAGGAATGTTACAGTGATACTGACCATATTCTCCAGCAGCTTTGAGCAACGCATCAGAATGGGTGGAACCAAAAGCATTGCGAACAAACCGCCTCCGCCGGCGAAGATCATCTTCCCAGTAATCTAAGCGCCAAAAATCATGCAGTTGGCTAAGAAATAAAAAAAAAATCAAAGAAAGTAATCAGCATCTACATGTAAATTCTGTACCATTGATTAGGAAAAAATAAAAGTATTATAAAGTATGTAAAGTATGTCTTTGTTTCAGTGATTACAAACTAACTACAACAAATATATGAATTCTTAAAATAAGAATATTCAATAACTTCTTTACTTTCATTTAAATATTCACAGATTCTGCCTCCCTGTCTCAGAATATTTTGCCTACTAAAAAAAAAACCATTAATCAGAGGAAGCCCATTAACAAATGCAGTATCAAATTACAAGTATTAATGATACAACTTGCTTGTTTTTTAGTGTTTTTAAAAAGAATTGTAAATCATAGAGTAGACTTAAGAGCAAATATTTTTCACTTTAATCACTACAATCCTTTAGAAGAGTAAACTTAAAAGTATAAAACACTGGCCACTTGAAATCTGTGGAGTTATGATTAAAATAATGCACTGAAATATTCATTGAACTAATTCCCCATTGCCCCAAGCAACCTGAGAAAATTGCAATTTTATTCATTATTAATAACACAGAATTAGAGTGCAAAAATCCACCATGTGGTAATTGTATAGGTAAATTATTATTCCAACACCAACAGAGTCCTTAGATGATTTTATAGCTTCCAGCTAAAACAAGCCATTAACAACCATAGCCATGTTCATGTTACATTGCTGTTTTATATTCAGAATCTATATTAAATTTCCACATAATGACTCAGAATCTATTGTTAATCTGTATTCTATTGAAAATGCAAATATGTGCATTCATTTGACAGAAAATTAATTTTTTTTTAGTATACGTGAGACTTTCAAGAATCTGAAAATTAACAATTCAGCATCAAACCAAAATGGAAACAATTATCATTTTGGATAATAGCATGATGCTGATGGATGATCAAGTCATGACTGTACTCTTATTGGGTGGCCATATAAAATCTTTAAATAAATAAATACTATTCTTTCAATATGATGTGGGCATTTTTCTCAGTAACTACATTAAGGAAAATTAATTTACTGAGATAAATAAAACAAGTTTATTTACATAATTGTAGGGAGTAATTTGTAATTAGGGAATGGGAGGTGCTTATCCCTCTCTTATACAAATGACCTTTTACCCAATGGCTAATAATTTTATAATTAGGCTGCAGAAAATATTTGACCACATCCTGTGACTTTTGTATGAAGAAACTGGGGCCACAAGGTTAAATATGCTTCCAACTGATGGTTCCCTTATATTATACCCCCTCCCAATGATTATGAAGTGAGAAAGAGTGGAGCATCTGCTTCAATATGAATCCAACTATCATTTAAGATGACCTACTGCAACTCTCTTGGATATCCCACTGCTTTAGGAATATGCTTAATAATTCCATGCAATAGAATTTTCTAATTACTGGCAGTCTCTATGTGGAACTTACAAGATGTTCTTAGTCATTATTATTATTATTTGCAAGAATTGTCTTGAAAACAAATATGGAGCACTTCATAGCCTGCACTTCATAGCCTATGAGTGCACTTCATAGCCTGCAATGCAATTGTTGAAATGGTATGAGATTAAGTATCACAGTAATCTTTTTATTTATTTATTTTTTAATTATGTTCAGAGTAACTAACAAACTATATATACATACTTGCAGATGTGCACTTTATTATGTTTACTTGAAATAGAGATTACTCTGCTTCTTGAAAGTCCAAATATTGCTTCCAGAGAGTGTAACAGGAAAGCTGTTGCTTGCATGATTCTGATCTTTGTATATGTAGACATATCCCAGCATCTGATTAACTTTTCTAAGGACTTCATTGATACTATACTAAGTACTAGTCTATGGCATGTTTTTAACAGAATAACAGAGTTGGGAGGGATCTTGGTGGTCTTCTAGCCCAGTGAAAGCCAACTGGTGGGCTGCAGCCCACTGGTGGTCCGTGAGAAAATTTTGGTGGTCCGCAGCATGCTGAAGACCAGATGGCTGGCGGGGAGATGGGGCAATACTGCAGTCTCCCTAGCAAACCCATGTTGTGGCTGCTGCCTCCTGCCTTAGCCCATCAAGGAGGCCGAGCAGCAGCGGGAAGAGCACGGACCTCCTGAGCCGCAGGAAGCAGCTGCCAGCAATGCCCCCAGGTGAAGATGTTGCAAGGGGGAGGCTCGACCCCCTCTTCCTCCTGTAAAATAAAATAAACTTCCTTTCATTTGCCAACTGGGAATCTTCAGAAAACCCACTTGAGAGATGTCTTGAAAGACTTTTCTTGTTTGATTTCATGTTCAGCATCTTTACAATGTTCTAATATTGATTCTTGTGTGGTTGTTTTTTTTACCGGCTCTCTGATTTTGTTTGTTTGTTTGTTTCTTCCTGAGGAATGAAGCCGTTTCCTTCACATATTCATCTGTAACACCCATACAGGGCAGATATCAGTACAGAAAGAAAGGCACCTATCCAAAGCCTCATTGCAATTGTTTTGCATAATATTTGGTTCTTTTAATGAACATTTCCAGGAATATATTTTTATGGAGCAATTTGACCAGATTCAAGGGCAAGTTAAAATTTTGTGGTCCTCATTTAGGTTGAACAATTTTGATTGTGAGAAATTACTATAAAGTTTCATGGCTTGAGAATTGCAGGTTATTGCAGGTTCATCTCCCCCAATTATCCTTGAAAATAAACTGGGTATCATGTGTATAACTGATTATGAGCGGACTGCATTTACAGAATCTGTCAGTGTTGTGGGGGGAGATAGATTATATTGGCATTTAAAATAAAGACAAAGTTTATATTAAATATAATGCATGCAGAAAACAAGAAAATGCCAATTCCTGAATATAAACCCAGATCAAAATCAGATATTGCATGATTGACATAGCAGATGGAACAGAGTAATACCCTGGTACACCGTATGTGCCTTCTGTCCCACATGATTATTCACTGTATTTCTAAAAGTGATAATTAATGCAAATTGATACCCAGCATGATGGAACTAGTACATTGGCTTACATAAGACAAGAGAGATATCCAATAAATCATATGTATTTCCAGGAATGAAAACAATATTATGAATAAATAATATTTTGTGGATTTTTCTTAATACTTGCAAGATGCTTACAAAGTCAGTTGTGTGAGAATATATATATATAATAAATAGCATGATATATACCCTGTTTCTCCAACAATACGGCCTCCCCCAATAGGAAGTCCCAGCATGTTTTATAGGCATGAAATGAAATTAAGCCCCTCCCCCCAAATTAAGGCCTATACTAAAACATGCGAAATGGGGGGAATGGTGGGGGGGCTTGCCGTTAGGAAGTACTTTTGTTGCACACCCGGATATGGTGCTGCCTACGTTGACCCCGATACAAAGTGCCCCACCAACGCCGAGGTCAACATCCAAGCCGTCGCCGCCCACCCGCCTGAAGATGCAAGGGGGGGAATTAAGTCACCCCCGAAAAGACGGCCTAGCCATTTTTTCGGGGCTCAAAAAAAAATAAGACCCGGCCTTATTATATGAGAAACACGGTATAAGTTTGTCAATACCTTTTCAAAATTATTGAAACATTTAAAAATTCTGAAACAAAATGTCGTGATCCATTTTTTTTCAATTTAGCCAAATCATTTATTTAAGTATTTATGAAATTTATATATTATCTCTCAAGTCATGCTCTAGAAATTTACAAATATATAACATACAAGTAAAGGTAAAGAGAAATGTTTCCCTGTCCAGTTGCGTCTGACTCTAGGGCGCAATGCTCATCTCTGTTTCTTGACTGCGGGAGCTAGCATTGTCTGCTGGTCATGTGGCCAGCATATGCCAAATCTGCACGGAACACTGTCACCTAACCACCAAAATTGTACCTATTGATCATTTTCATGCTTTCAAACTTCTAGTTGGGGAGGAGTTGGAGCAAGGAACAGGAGTTCCCCAATATGCGGCACTCAGGTCTTGAACCCAGGCTGTCAGCTTTCCAGCTGACAAGTTCATTGCACCTCCATAATAAAAGTACAGTGATAATAATGTTATTTGATCTGCTTATTGAGATTAAAAGCTGTCGAAAGTAGTACAGAGTTCTCTGTTACTATACTGGGGAAGGGAAAACCAAGAACAGCAAGAAAAAAATATTCCTATAATAATATAGGGTCAACCTGTCCAAAGAATTTTTGAAAACAACTGTATTTGTAAGACTTACTTAGATGACAACAGAAACAGGGCCACACAGCCTTCGTGGGGATCTATTTCATACAATAAGGATAACATAGAGAAGCTTGGTCTCTGAAATCTTGTCTCATCTGTATTACATTATTTAAGGCCAAAGTTATAGACTCCAGGAAACCCAGTTCTGTGTTCACAAGAATACACAAGAATTAAATTCTTGTATCCACAGAATTTTATAGTCCATAAAATCTAAATTTCTAAAAACAATACTACGCATTCCTTTATTAAGCTTGTGATGGTCTAATACGATTAGAGCTGAGCTGCATCTCTTTTGAAATTTTATTTTAGAAATTTTTTGGCAATGTAGATTAAATTCACACTGCAAAAACTAATTGACCAAAATCAGAATCTGTATACGTTGTTTGTTATAACCACTTACTTGTGCTGTGTCCTGATAAACCCTGGCAGAATTTAAATAAATGATCTAGGAGTTGAATATCCAGGTGGATATGGGTAAAATTTCCCATCTTTCTTATATCAAAATCATCCCATGGACATTATGTAATTTTAAGCATATGCTTTAATTGTTGTGAACGTTTTACTGTATGTTTCTGTGGTCTCAGATTTCATAAATAACTGTTTTCCTTAATTATTTGTTACAGGACATATATAGTTACTTGTAAACAAGAGAACAAGAAACTTTCTGTTGTTGGCAGAGATTTTAGAGGTATTAATGTGGAAGTGAGAAAATTTGGAAGTCCCATTTGAGGAAATTCTAGTTCAATCATTTTCCTTTGTGCAAATATTAGCATTATATCAAATTACAAAAAGTAATGTCTGTTTCTTCTAATAATGAAACATTAGACCTAGTAGCTTATAAAGAAGCGATTTCTTTAAGTGCAATAGAGACAACTGTTTCAGCTGTATAAACTTGAGAACAGGCAAGTCCCAAATGTTTCCAAAGAAGGTACCAAAAACTTTATGGCTGACGTTTATGCAACGAATGTCACACAAAGGATACGGCTGCATTTAACTTCCATCAGTTAGCAGTTGTCTTATGCACTGAAGCATGAGGGCTTAATATTCCTTTAGAAAACCTATCCACTTTTATCAGCTAATACCATACTTACAATTATTTAATTCTTAACATTCTTTTTGTTTTGACAAGAAATGAAGCACCTCAACAGGTTAATTCTGCTGTATGAAAGTCTTTCAATTGGATTCCTAAATTTTCTCTATAAAAGTAATCATAAGTGCAGAATACCTAAGAAAAACTGGTTTCTTTCACATTGTTCCTGATAGGCCTGTTTTAATTATATATTAAGATATTAGCTATTATCGTATAAACATAGAATTAGAAGAGGTATTTAGGCCACTGAGTCTAAATGCAGGAATTAAAATAGAGATAGTTTTCACTTACTGACTACCAATAGGACCAGCAACTCTGATCAGTAATGCAATTATAAAGCAAAATATAACGTGACAGCACCAACTTATATTCTAAGTTCTGACTCTGGTCATTAAGCAAATCTCCCACAGTCATTAAGTATGATGCCAATAACTTATGACTTCCTGACAATAACTTATGACTTCCTGCCAGCTTTCCCATTGACTTTGCTTGTTGGAAGCTGGCTATGAAGGTCACAATAATGATCATGTGATTACTGAACACAGTGACCATTGTAAATGTGGTTGGTAAGTGCCTTATTTATGATCATGTGTCTGCAGGTGGGAACGCTGTGAAGGTTGCAACTTGAGGACTGGCAATAAATCTCCTTTTTCAGTGACTTCGTAAATTCAATGTTGAATAAGTGATCAGTAAGCTAGGCCTACTTGTAAAACATTCCAGAAAACTATCTGCAATCTGCCTCAGCTTGAACTATCTAACAACAGAGAGAGCACACTTTTGTTTGTTGAACTATTCTTTTAGAATAGAATTTGCTTCCCAAAATTTCAATCTATTACTACATGTCCTATACTCAAGAACAGGATGAACAAGTCTTAACATTTTTCTTTGAGATATCCTTTAATGATCTGACAGGCGCTATCATATTCTACCACCTGTCTTGTCCTACAAACTGGAACTAGCCATTTAGGAAAGGGCAGCTCTCAAACAATCCCAAGTTTTCTTGGTCACATTCTGAACCAATTCTTCACCTTCTTCCTTTGTAAAGCCATCCTGTTTCCAAACAGTAATGGCAGTTATGATTTCTCTTCTCCAATCAGCAATGATGATGAATTGCTATGTCTTTCCTTCCTTGCTGTCAACATTACCAAAAAAAAAACCTCTGAGAAGAATGTGGTCAGGCTATAAAATAAATCTCTCTCTCTAATTTTCCAATCTGTTGCATTCTCTGACAATTCTAGCTCACCATTTGTTTTTCCTGTTTCTCCTCACTTTTACAACATTCACATTGCTCTCTTTTCACTTCTTTCCTTCTCTCTTTCCTTCAGTTCCAATTACCTACCATAATGTATTTTATCTCCTTTTCCTTTCGTGCATTCTCAGCTTTTTCATGAAAAACGTATCTTCTACCTTCCACTCTTTTCCCCATTTCTCTCATTCCCTTCTCCCATTTCTGAATTTTCTACCTCTTACTCTCCTGGCACTAAAAAATTATCTAGGTTTCAAAGTTACCTCAAAACCAATGAATCTTGGGGGGTCTTCTTAATCTTGTTTACTCCACTTTCCCCAAAACAAAATTAGTTTGCACATAAAATTGCTTTGTTCTACACCTGACGCCTCAGGCTGCTGGAATAAAAATCAACATACATTATTGTAATGCCAACAATCTTTCTTGTTAAACATTGTTGCAACCATAGTTATTTATAAATCCTTTGGTAAAAATCTGCTATGTTGATACATGATAATCATCTTACATCGCTAAGAATGATTAAGCATCTGGACCCTTAATAGAAAATTTAACCACTGGGAATTCATTGATTTTAGAAGAAATGGGTCTCAGTTGTAATCATAACAGAATAACAGAGTTGGAAGGGTCTTTGGAGGTCTTCTAGTCCAACCCTCTGCTCAAGTAGGAAACCAGATATCAATTCTGACAAATCCGATGTCTTGGATTTGTCCAATCTCTTCTTAAAATTGGACCGAGAAGTTATAAATTTCCCATCTTTCTTTAGAATAACACTCAACAATTCCAATTTTCCTATTTTATAAATGAATGTAATAGAAAATAGTAGATAACAAAACTTTAAAACCTTGAAATGGAAAATCAGATTGAAAACAATACATAAATTAGGAATTGCACTATTAAAGTTATATATGTGAAAAAAGTTCCCTGCCTAACACTGTTTAAACATAAAACTATGTAGAATTACTGTAATTAATTGCATAATAGAAAAAAACATTATAATTAGAATTTTCTACGTTAAGTAACAAAGTTCATACTCAGTGCCACTGTAAGATGATCGTTTTAACAATTTATTCTCCAAGGAAATGTAACTACTGGAAGCTGTTAAAATTACTTTAAATGTTAACATTAAGGAAATTTAAAGAGGCAGTGCTGCTGAAACTGCCACTGTTCAAAAGATGAACATTGAACTTTGCCATAAAGGGGGGAAAAAACCCTTGAGCACAGATAAATCTTCTTCTATGGAAGGAAAACATCAGAAAAGAAAAAATTGCTAACAGATGTATATGGAAATGATTTAACTCAAAATATTTCTTCTGGATGAAGAGAGTCAGAATATTGGACACAATTGTCTTTTGTTATGAATATGAAATAGAAACACATCAAAATCATCCACAATTTTGCCATGACCAGAAATTTCATTAACTACTAAGAAAAAGTCAGCCTACTATATTATGAAAAAAGGAAAAGGAAATAGGAATGACAATGTAAGAACACAAACCCACATCTTAAAACACTGTTTTAGTATTTTAAATTTCTTTGTAATTTGAAGTAATGTATACTTGGCATTTCTATACAAGTTTGACAAATTGTTTAAAGGGAACAAACTTTCTTAATTTCACATTTTTCCAATTATGAGTTCAATTGTCATAAGACTGTTGTCAAATTTGATTTCATTGAGGACCACATCAGGGTTGTGTTTGACCTCGGGCGCCGGGGTGGGTGTGGCCAGGATGGGTGTGGATAGCTTGATGTCACTCGTGTTGGGGACATCTGTGGTGGCCCAAGTGCTCTGCCAGAGAAAACAGGCTCCCAAGGTCCTTTTTGGCTGCGATGGCCTCCTGCAACACTCTGCCAGTGAAAACGGAGCTCCATTTTCGATGGCAGAGGCACCAAGGCTGGTCATTCTCTGTTTCCAGAGCAGCCCTGCAGGTCAGATCTAAGCATTCCATGGGCCAGATCTGGCCCACGAGCCTTGAGTTTGACACCTCTGTCATAAGACTATATAAATTAGTATTTTGTCAAATTATTTTATATATGCAAAAACTGAGCTTACAAAGTATACATTTTCTCAGTTCACATAGTTTTGTATTTATATTTTTTTAATTGATGATGCTTTTGAATCAGTATTGACTCCAAGAAATTCCCAGACAAATCTCTGAAGCTTTCTTGGCAGGATTTTAGAAGTGGTTTGCCATTGCCTACCTACATAACATGGGATTAGGGACTGCTTTATTCCCATCATCTCTACCTGTCCCATTATGAGAGAAATGCTCTGGCACGGGGGCTCAAAAAGTAATCAAGCCTGTTATTGGCAAATAGTATTTTCGGGAGCTACTCAATGTTAGTTAGCTAGGAATTAAATATTTTAATTTTTATTTAAATGTACATGGTTTTATATTGCATTTTAATTTCTTTTAGCCACTAAGGAGCAGGATAGTTAGCCATATTAATTTATATAAATAAATTAGCAAACAAACTAATAAATGCTAACCATGGAGTAAGAAAAAAAGTGTGATACACTATTTCCTTTTGTAAGAGTACACAATGTTTATTAATTGTAGCAATTAATTTATTTTTTAACAGAGAGATATATTTTGCGCTGACAATCTAAATCTGCAGGAAACATTAGATAAATTATATGATGCAATAAAAGTGTAGACCTATTAGATAAAACTAAGGTGTGTTTGACTGATAGGGAAAATGGCGTGAAGAATAAGTTAGAACAGCATTATGTGCCCCCTCCCACTCCTCAAAAAGCCTACAGCAAGCAAATGAATTTGTGTATCTCAGGAAAATATTTAGGGACAAGAATATGATGGGTAATTTTTCAGCCATGCAAATGCCAGCAATACATAATAAATAATGGATTTATTTATTATTTTATGGATTATTTTAAAGGAAAATGTAATCTTGAAAAAATGTATAAGGCATGTCCAGGACATTGTGAATTTTGTTATGTGGGAGCTGGTTATTTTAGGGAAAAATAGAAGTTGACTTTAATGAAATGAAACAAACAAAATTTAAAAAGTTATGATATTTATGTAGTTACTTACCAAGCACATCTACATTACATTAAAGTAATCAAAATATCTTTATAGGTATGTTACAACTTTTGAGCAAACGCTAATGTTTGTAAATTGAAAGTTAAAAATTTGACATGCCCTACAAATGGAAATGTGGCACTTAAGAAAATGTGTGGTTAAAAAAAATAAGAGAGAGTACAAAAACGAGTGAAAGTGATTTAATACAAATATGAACAACCAATATAAAAGAAGTATATCAAAAGTCTGAATGAAGACTAGATCACAAATAATTATACAATATAAAGGAAAAATAAGTTGGTTAAAAGAAAGGGGGAAATCATGACAGATCTGGTTGGATGGAGCTGAAGAGAGGAAAAACTTAAAGAAATGGGTTGAATGAATCAATGTAAGGCCCAGTGAAATAAGGATGGTTTGAACCCCCAGTGCCCCATTTTGGATGGCAAAGGGCTGCAAGAGGCCGCCCAGATTGAAAACGGGATATGGGTTTGCGCACAGACCTCCCATGCTCTGTTTTGGCTGCCAGAGGTACCGCGGCCGGTTCTTTGCTATTTCCAGGCCGGCTCTGCAGGCCAGATATAAGTACCCATGGGCCAGATCTGGCCCGCAAGCCTTGAGTTTGACACCCCTGCATTACACAGTTCTTGTCTGGTTGCTCACTAACCTTGATGGGTTAAATTTCTTCCTGAATTGTGGAAGATTTCACTCTACAATTAGAATTTGTGAGTAGGATACCTTTCTTTCCTTCCCCAGAGTCAGCTGTTCCTCCCAAGAAAATTTAAAAGAAAAAATCTTTACTTAATTTTTAAGTAGATAATACAAATATATCTAAAAACAAAAATGAACCCATACTGATATTCTATACATTGCTATATAGCAATTCAAATACTGAAGTTAATAGTCAGTATCTCACTAATGGACTCATATTTGTTCAACAGTAACTTATCATGGATCATGAATAAAGACTTTTTTTAATATAATACTGTTTTAAAAAATATCTGCTATGCAGTTTTAGGACAACTGTACAGAGTTTAGATTAATATTAATTTTACTGATTAGTCTCTGAAAAATATTAAAATGCAGATTTGCTATATATTGGATTAGTAAGAAATGGTGAATATCCCCTTAAGATTGTGCTTGATTTCTGATGACTTTGTAGACATGTCTATATAATCTTCTTGGCAGAAATACAGTTGAGTTTGCCACTCCCTTTCAGGGGTTTTTAAAAAGCTTTCCAATGAAGTTTAAGGCTTTGACATTTTCTAAAGGTTTCCCACTCAAGTATTATCCAAGCCTGACCCTGCTTAGATTTTGAACCCAGCCAAGGTCCACAGCTTGCAAAAAGTAATAATAAAACATAGTTGTTTTTTTGCGTTAATTATATTTGGCCAAGTTGGTTTGTGATTTTTGAATTTACTTTTTTTACCACAGTACAAGAGTTTAATTTGCCTTAAATTAAATCCATTGGATATAATTTTTAAACAGCTTTAAGTTGTAGGGTTTGTTTGTCCCCCCCCTCCCTCCCTCCCTCCTCTCCCTCTCCCTTCCTTCCTTTCTTTCCAGTAATTTCAGGACTGCATTTTCTGAGAGCCCAATTCATTGCTTGCTGCCTTCTTAGCCACAGCTGGCCTCTTGCTGTTCACAGCTGAAAAGTGAAATCAATGCCTGCCCTAACAAAAGGCAGATGAAAGTCATTCTGATCATGTATAGTCATTTCCCGTAATTTTATCAGCTTACAATTATTTATATGAGCTCTGGAAATGATTGGTTGTTCCTCTAAATGTAATATTAGTTTTTTATATTCTAAAAAACGTATAAAGTTCAGCAGTGTATGTGCAGCTCAGTAAAAGTTTTCTAATCTTTCACTTTGTTATAAAGTAGTATCAACATTCTAACTAAATTACAAGATTGTGAATTCGTTGCATAGATTTTGCTTCAGTCATAAACTAGTGTTATTATCTATTTAATTTTTTCCTACTGTATATAAAGCTTTAAAGGGGAGATACTTAATATGCTAGTCCTTACAATATATTCATTGACCTCAGCTACTAAACTTTTATTTGAGGAAGTTGTGTTAGTGAACCTATGTTTTTAGCTCATGGCTTAGCTTGCAGTTTAATACTCTGAAGGTCAGAGAATAACAATGTGTTTGTTGGAGAATAATATTTCCTATTTTAAATGGTTCTTGCTTTGATTATAGACATTTATTATCTTCATCAAAAATGTAATAGTGGAATAATTTAAAATGGGTATAATAATGGTTTATTGGATTTTTTTTAGGAGAATAAAGTGGTCTCTTTTACAAATGGATCAACTGCTAGCTAAATACAGGTTTGTTTCAACTAATTTTGCTTTCTATTGCTCACAATCACATTGAAATGAAATATTATTGCTATATAGCTTAAAATTAGAACCAGACTTTTATAAATTCAAGTAATTATTTACCTACTAATTTCATAATTTCAGCAAAGGTAATATTGAGTTTAGATACGTAAAACATTAAAACTAGGAAAAGAAAAAAGATTGCATATATGACTATCCTAACACCACTCCTAAGAAGTTCAGAAATTATCTTACATTTTATTTTATATTGATATGATCTTTATATTTTCTATTTTTTGATACCTTATCGTACGCAGTGGTTTTATATGATCTTATCAAATTCTTTCACAGATTGTCTGAGACACAGATTAATGTACCTCATATAAAGATACGTAACAATGTGTTGAAAGAAGAAACAAGCCTACTCCAGCTATCACAAGCCTCACCAAGAGAAGCTTATAAATTTCCTCTATTCCACACATGGTGCCAGTTTAGTAAACCTTTTAGACAAAAAATAAAATAAAATAAAGAAAACTGTATACTTGTATGGTGCTAGAAGCATAAATCAAATAATGTACTTTAATTGTTTATTCTTTTTTACTATTTTCTGCTAAAATTAAAGTGTCATTTATTCTTTTTAAAGTGTCATTTATTCTTTTTCCATATTCTTTGCTTTTACAATTATAACCTTAGCAAATGCTATGGCGCTGATCTTAAAGTACTGCATAGTATAATTAGTAAGCCTGGATAACTGCAACGGATTTCAGATTAATGCTCATTGTTTTTAAGTGTCATCATTAGCATTGTTATACTTGATAAAATATACTACTCTTAAAACAGTTACACCTCTCCTGATGTCAAGACCTCCAGAAAAAAATACTTTTGTTATCTCGTGGTTAATAATACTCAAGATTATCAATTACATTCTTCATGTGATTTTATTTTATCTTACCAATATTGTTTAAATTAAGTGCCTTTCTACTGTAGATAACATATACTTCACCCCTTTCATTGGTTCCACTACACTTTCAGAAGCAAATTAATATACCAAAACATTTAAACAAAAGCTTCTGACATCAGAAATTGTTTTATTTTTATTTTACATGTGCATTCAACATTCCTGAGACATGTAACATGACCTATCTGCACAACCAAAATATTCCACATTGTTTCTTATGTGTATTAAATTGTGTTTAACATTTTAAACTCTGAATGCCTTCTTATAATACTGTATGAAACAGTTTATAGAGACAATGTAGAACGATTAAAAATATGCCATTTGCGATCAAAGAACTATACAGAAGAATGAATGATTTATGAAAATGGCTGAATTCTCTAAATTTATCCTATAAGCAGAAAGGCAAGAGGTCATAGTCCAGTCTATAAATATCATAGTAACAATATGTCATTTGTGTTATTCAGTAAGCTAAAAACAGAAAAAAGAGCTATAGCTTCAAGCATTAAGAAAAAAATAACAGTGAGACTAACTGGTGATAAAATATATGCTTTCTTGGTATGGAATCTGTGTTGATGAAATATGAACAGACTGATTCACAGCTAGCAACATAATTTTTAGAATCAAATCTATGGAACTATCTCAATTCTTCAGTAATTTTAACAGGGCAATAATAGATTTGACTTGATATTTACCTTTAAGAAATACAAGAATTACTTCACAATGTAACATTATTGAAGTTATTATTGCAAGACAATATTATTTTCATAAAGACTATGGAAACTAAGTGAATCCCATTCTCTGCTATGGCAGTTCACTAGTGTCTTTGGGCCAGTCATGTTAACTTAGCCTAACCTACTAAAGTACCTCATAGGTTACTATCATTAGAAAAACCTGAAGGACAGAGCACTATGTATGTATGTTGCTTTCAGCTCTCACAAAACAGATAGGCAGTTGAATGATTATGCCAATAGATCTAGTAGCAAATTTTTTATTTTTGTGTTAATAAAGAAAATGCATTACTATTTTAAGAGGCTTGACATTTATGTAGATCAGAAATGCAATAAGAATCTTGTTCTATCAAGGACAAGGCTGTTCAATTTAACAAAATATGAGTGAAGGTGATTCAGAAGGAATAAAAGTAGTTCATTTCATTACAAAATAATTATAATGTGCCTCTATGTTACTATTTATATCAACTGTTAATAGATGACACTATTAACCAAGGGAAACTTACTGAAATACTTCCATCTAGATCAATACATGCCACATTTTTCTCCAGCAAGTACTAATTATCCATCAGAAGAATTCTTAATCAATATTTTAAGTTAACTTATGATTTGGAGTAGAGTCAACAAATACTATACAACTTCTTTCAGAAGAGATTTGGGTTTCTAAGTCATAAGATACATAGAGCCATTTGTCTCATTTTTTAAAAAAGGAAGTGCACATATGAACTTAACAGTTGAAACTCTTCCTTCAGAACTGTAATTGGTATTTAGAACAATTGTTAAATATCACAAAAACAAATCAAGATGTCCTCATTTATTAAAGCAATGCTTTCTGCCATATTAAAGTAGAATTTATTTTAAATAATCAGGAATCTAATGCAAATATAAAATGGGAAATAAAATTTGTTTCAAGAACTTTATTTGTGAAAATATCCCCATTCAAAAGTTTCTTTTCTCTCTCTCTCTCCCCTTCTCTCTCTCTCTCTCTGTGTGTGTAACAAATTGGCTACAGAAGGTAAGCTTAGCCTTATAAACCAATCTAATATATAAGAAAAGGTTAAAGGGCATACAAAAATCACTACTTCACTGAAAAAATCTGACATCCAATTTTCAAGCTGATTTATCAGTAGAAGGCTAAAATTGATAGTTGCCACTGGTAGGTAGGGTGCTGTCTGAAAAAGCTGCTACAAAGCCTGTAGTTTTGATTTAGCCACATAGATCAATACAAACCTATACTGTTTCAATTTTACAAATATTGATTTTCTGATATAACTTCAGGAAAAGAACATACATCATCAGCTTACAGAAAATAATCTTGAAATTTATTTCATAAACTTTCATTCAAAAAGGTTATTAAAAGATATGTGAAATACAGTAAGAGAGTCACTGCTAAAATAGAATGTAATATCCTGGTATTTTAAACTGTGAATAAATTGTTATGAAGTCAGGATGCTGAGCTTTGAGATTGTATTCTCCCCCCCCCCCCCACCTCAATCTGTCCCATTATAATTGGACATGTATATTACCTCAGTTGTGAAGTATTTATCTAATATTTCTATTTATCTCTCCCCACTCCATCATTCCATGCTTGAAAATTACTTTATCGTATTTGATGAAAAATAACCATCATTTGCTGAAGAACAGAAGATGCAGTCATAAAGATGAAGAGCATGATATGTTTTCTATAATGATTTAATGTATGTTTTAAATATATTTTCTAAATAAGCTTTAGTAGCTGATTTAAAAAAAATATTTTTGACTTTTTTTAAAAAAGGTTTTTTTTTTTTAAAAAAAAGGGATTTAAAAAAAACCCTATTTTAAATAAGATAAAGCAGTAAATAATTCCAAGTGTTGATGCGAGAACTATTCTTTGTTCTTTGTCAGTAATTGGAGGCCTCTGAATTGAGAGCCTTAGAATGACACCAGTCAGGAATATTAAAATTTAACCTATAAAAATTATAGTAAAAATCACATATTTCATTATAAATTATAGGATTCTCAAATTAATAATGTCCTAAGACTATGATGTAAATTTATTTCCTGTTCTCTAGTTACCATACAAAATATACATACATTGTAAAAAGTATATGTTTATACATTTTTATGAGAAAAATGCTATCAATAAATAGCAATGTTTATAAAGATAGGTATCATTGCAAGACAAAGAGAAAGAAATGTACTTCTCCTTTCCTGCCCTATACATATTTCCTTCATTTCAACAGATTTCCATGTGAAAAGAGACTATGACATTGCTATGAACATACTAGATGTGCAGCAGCTTATATAGATGAAGTTTATAATAAATTAATTTCACTGGAGTTATACAGATACATGTTCAGAAACATTTTTCATTCATATAAATGGAGTAGAAACAGCATCTCCGTTTGAATGCATCAAATTGTAGGGACTGATAGTTTTCCATACATGTTGCTCTCAGTGAACAGAGATCAGCATACAGATTTGAAACACTTGTCGGACAGAATCAGAATTATTAACATTTCTATTACACGTTGGACCATTTGACATGGATGTCAAATGGTGTAGGGGAAGCATGACAGAATTCTTGCTTGATGACCGGGAAGGATAGTTTCATACTACCTCAGCTGCAATGACTCCCCATCCCAATTTATTATTCACTCAAGCAAGAATCAGGACTGATGTGAGCTTGATAGTAGAGGAGGAGGAATATTTTATTCAAGTACTATCACACAGGCAGAAAATGATTCTGATCTTCATATGCTTTATCTTTTATATGCTATTTATTTTTAATAAATTATATAAGAAATGAAATAATAATTTTTGTGTGGTTTGACCCAACACTGGTTTTAAATAAATACATACTGGAGTCAATACTGCTTAAACATATTATGGATAATTATAGCTCCAGTAACTAGTGTGAACCAGATCTATTACTATTATTTCTGAGTAGCAAATAGGTGAAAAGAAGCAAATAAAACATTACATTTCATTCATATATTATTTCCTGTCTTTAAACAGGAAAAAATGTTGCCCGGGACCTAAGGCTTATTTAAGACTATGAAGATTCCACCTATGGCTAAAAAAATTATATTTGCAGTTATAGTAAAAGGTAGTAAAAGTATACAAGATGCCTTACTGTGTGAAATTGCATGTATCAAACACATGAACAAATTTAAAAAGTAAGAGAATGATTACACTAAAATATTTTAAAAATTGAAAATTTGTTTCAAGTATATTAAGTTTGGTTTAATGATTAAGTTATCAGGCTAGAAATCAGATCATGAGATGTACTTCTGCTTTAGGTGTGAGAGCTGGCTAAGGTGACTTTGGGTTAGGCTTAGGCCAGAAATAAGATAGCATAAAGAGGAAGAGGAAGTAATGAAAGCTAAAGGAGTACTTTTCAATTCAGTTAAGTTCAAGATTATCCTTACAATGTAATAATTGCATGAACAGGAATTGATTCCGGTTATTTGTATCATGAATGCTCACATCCATTCAAAATACCAGATCAGAAGTATATAATTAACAACTTGCCTATAATAATTAATTAACAACATACCTATATGAAACAGCTCCCCAAGCACCATGCTTATTTGTAAGAATATTCAGTATTTTCTGCTTCAGCTGATTTGCGGTAACATGATCACGATGCTTGGCTGCACTGATAAGGTGATCACACATCTTCTCCTCTTCTCTTCTATCAGCAGCATATTGGGCACACTGAGACTAAAAAGAGAAGTGATGCTTATGATTTCATTAGGCAAATAACTTAAGCTAGTTTTACTTTCTCTAAACATTTCTTTTAAAAAAATCATTTAAACCAGGGATCTCCAACCTTGGCAACTTTAAGACTTGTGGACTTCAACTCCTAGAGTTCCTCAGCCAGCTTTGCTGGTTTAAACTATGCATGGGACACAATAAAATTTATTTATTCCTAAGCTTGAAGATATTATTCATTCATTCATTCATTCATTCATTCATTCATTATCAAATGTATATGTCCGCCCAAGACCCAAATGTATATGTCCGCCCAAGAAAGCAACCTTTTGGCAGTGTACAACAATCCAATGAAACAGCAAAGATATAAAACAGTCATTATCTAAAACTATTATATAATAATTATTAAAAAGCATTAAAAACTATAAAAGTAAAAATGAAACAGAAAGAAACCAATAGGCAGAGAAATATTAACAGTAAGGGTGATACTTCACTAGGTTACCTGTCCCATGTACTTCCCACTCCAGCTGACATAACCAGATCTTGAGGGACCTTCAAAACTTTAGGAGTGATGAAGCCAACCTCATCTCTAGGAGAAGATTCCAAATGTAGGTGTCATGACAGAACAGGTGGACTACCTAGGGCCCAAGAAATGAATCCCCCTGGGCAACAGATCCGGTAACATGCCCATTCTATTGGATCTGGTGGGATGGAAGATGAACCTGGAAAATCCCTCAAATAACCCAGTCCTATGCTATATAGGGCTTCACAGGTCAACCTGTGAAGAACCTTGAATTTGACCTGGAAACAGACTGGTAACCAATGCAGCTGATATAGCAGAAGTGTAACATGTGATCTACCCAAGACAAGGTGTACTATAAATATCCAAAAATGGGTACAAGTAAAAAATATTCATGCTTGCCCCAAGGATTTCTGTGTCAGCAACACCACACACAATTCCCAATGACTCTTAAAAGATGCTTTTTGATAGAGAGCAAAAAAGAGGAGAGTATTGTTTTTAAAACACAGAGACACAATTCTATGCACATATATAAAAAGTATTTTATTAAATATTTTACATAAAACATATTTCAGTGAACTTGACAAGGATAACTATAATGCATTGATTAATTAAGCAAAATATAGCCCTCACTTTTTTCATTTGTTATTAAAAAAAATTTTTTTTAGAAAATGAAAATCCAGATTTTTTTTTCCTGCATATGAAGATCAATAGCTCCGAGAGATAAATAATATAGAACCTAGATCTCATTCATGGAAAATTCATGCTTCCTTACAAACTGATTCTTCATTTTTATTACATGCTAACCATATCTTCTGACTCATATTTTTGTAACAAAATTCAGAAAATTTCTTCTAGATCACTGAAAATTAAGGCACAATGTGACATATGTAATATTTCAATGAAAATCTGGATGGAATAAATATATTATATCCTTTGCTTCTAAATTCATCAAGTCACATGATGTCAATAAATGCTAATAAAAAAATAACCCCTCCCCTTTATTGCTTTTTTAGGTTATCTGCTCTATCTCTAATTTTTAAAGAACTCTTATTTGTAAACTTATTTTTAATGAGAAGTTACCCTGTTGTGAATTCTCAGCCTTCATCCTTAGCTTTATTTTTTAAAAATGCCTCTGGGTGTTATATAGGCTCCATAGGCAATCTTAGAAAATAAAATGGTGTATGAAACCTTACTAGTAGAAAAGAAATAAAGATAAGTGAGATTGGGTGGCAAAAAAAACCCACATCAATCTGGCTTCTTTATTTGTAACTAGCATGGCAATAATTTTGTAAATAAGTAAGTTGTTGCATAGGAATTATTTTGTGAAAGCAACAATAAGATGTTTAAAACATTACCTATTACATTACCATCTTTCTGCTTCGGTTCTGACTACTTTTTACAGAGATATGATTGAGACCATTTTAATAAACTGCATCACTGTTTGGTTTGGTAGTAGCAGTGCCTCAAATAGAAGGTCCATAGAGAGAGTGGTAAGGACAGCTGAGAAGATTATAGGAAGCTTGTTTCCTGTTATTCAGGATACTGCTTAAAAGTGCTACTTGCTTATACTCAAAGCATTGTTAGAGACTCTACACCAGAGGTGGTATTCAGCAGGTTCTGACCAGTTCTGGAGAACCGGTAGCGGAAATTTTGAGTAGTTCGGAGAATCGACAAATACCACCTCTGACTGGAGATTTTACAGTATCCTTTCCCTGCCACGACCACCAAGCCATGCCTACAGAACTGGTAGTACAAAAATTTGAATCCCACCACTGCTCCACACACTCACTTTATGATCAGTTTCTGTTGCTCCACTCGGGAAGGAGGTTTCGAAGTATTTCTAACAGGACTACTAGATTATATAACAGCTTTATTCCCTATGCCATCTGTCTGGTAAACTCTTAAGATTCATTTTTTTCACCATGTACTTGTATACATCCGAACTAGACTGTGTTGTTTCTCTGTATGTATGTTCATAGTATGTGGGCAAGTGGGTGTATGCATACTTTTTTGTCATGTTTATATAGTGTATATTGGAGGTAGTGACCCTTTGAGAGCTGTATGCAATGAAATTTTATGTTAACATATGCCAGTTAGTGTACATTTAAAGTGACAATAAAGTTATTCTAAGTCTATTCTTGTAAATATTACATTAACGTATATAGCACAAAGCTGACTTGAAAATATTGCAAAAGAAGCAGTACAAGATGATAGTCTTTTGCCAATATATTCATAGAAGACAGTTTAAACTTGCCTAAAATTCAGCATCACAACCTAATGTAAAAAATGGCTTCTCTTATAGCCTCACAAACTCGATTGTGATAATTGATCATGAGGCTTAATTTAGTTTCTATTTGAATGTCTATGCTGTTTAAACTAACATTTATTATTTCTAAAAATAATGTTCACTATGTTCTGTCTAACTAGATCTCCTGAGACATACAATTAATATAAGCATTACAAGACAAACAATACAAATCTAAAATAGTGAAACCTACACACTGAAAACAAAAACTTTTTAAATCTTCAATGGCTGATCAACTTCTGCACTTACTTTCTACTTTCAACAAGAAAACCCTTAAAATCTTCCTTGCATTATACCAGCTGCATATCGGAGGTTATGTTTCTCCCAGTAATAACACCAGTTTTTATATCTTTTATTTGAGCATTTTTTATAACATATTCTACAGATGTTAAATGAATAAGGTTAGAAGACTATCCAATTTAGAAGCATTTAGTGGCTCCATATTCCATTAGAACTATTATTTCCTGGTCTTCATAACAATTTTTCAGTACACCCATCTTTTAAAGAAATAATTACAATTGGACAATTGTCAGAAGCTATCAAAGCAAAAATATAGGTAGTCCTGGACTTCCATCACTGCAAAAAATTATTATGACTATTTTTCACACTTACAAATGTTGCAGCATCCCCATGGTCATGTGATCAAAATCTGGATGTTTGGCAACTGGTTCACATTTATGATGGTTGCAATGTCCAGGATCATGTGTGATCATCTTTTGTGACAAGCAAAGTCAATGGGATTCAGATTCAGATTCATTTAGCAACCATGTTAAGCGGACGGTTAACTAACTTAACAAATGCAGTGATTCATTTCACAACTGTGGCAAAAAAGGTTGTAAAATGGGGCAAAATACATTTAACAAACCGTCTCACTCAAGCAACATAAATTTTGGGCTCAATTGTGGTGATAAGTTGAGGATTACCTATACTTTTTTGGGGGGGAACCTCTTTGCCTTCCCATAACTTCTGAATGTTAGCAATATCCATGTCGCTTTTGAATCAAACTTATATATTTATCAGTTCCTGTTCCCAATACTGTTAAAGTCTGGACTTCAAATCTTAAGTATTATGTTACTAACATAATTATGTTACTAAGTGCATTTATTCAGTAGTTTGAACATTTTTTTAGTCTTGATCACTTATTGGAATTAGAATATAAATAGACTTTTGTCACAGCTGTGATTTTTTTGGTACCTGCTTATCAATCATGTGTAGCAATTTAATTGCACCATTTTGTTAGACTTTTAAGCAATTGTGCTAGTATTTCATCAAACCCTGCAGCTTTCTGGATAATATTGATATGAATTAACATTATAATGTATAGATTTGCAAATGGGGTGAACAAATTGTATTGTAGGTTATACAAATAAATATTGATATGTTTTGCCATTAAATTTCAAACCTATAGAATAATAAATTGTACTCAATGAACATGTGAGAATTGGGGGGAAATGGGGGAATAAAGGAAGAGGTGATAGAAAGAAAGGGGGTTATTGTCAGCATGTGGCGCTTTTGAAAACATGTCTCAAAGCATTCTGTTTGATATCATTTGAGACGGTATTCATAATAATTTGAAATAATTTTGTTTTCTAATATGAAAAGGCATAAAAACTGCATATTTGAATAATGTAAAACCATTGCATATTTCTCCATCAGGTTAAGCATGTTTTAGTTAAATGTATTTTAAGACCACAGTCATCAAGGGGTTAATTACTTTTTCAATTTACCTATTTGTAGAAAGAAACACCAATTAGTACAATAATACTGTTCAGTAATGAGGTTAATATTTCATCAGCTTATTGGACAGTTAAATCAAATTTTCATTTTTCATTCTGAGTAATTATAGAAGTTAATAGAATGAATGGATATTAACTGTGAAATAGGCTTTTTAGAGAATAATGATGAAATAAAATTTTCTTATCCTTCTTATGTTAAAGGAAAATTACATATTGTTCATTGTTTTCAAATACGTAGGGGCAGGGCATTCTAATGAGGACAATGGGCAAGCAGCTCTGAATCTATGCTATTTTATTCTTTTAATTTGCTATTTTAATTTACACGTGTGTGTACACACACACACACACACATAAATTATAGCTGTTGCTGTAGCCCTGCATCATGTGATGAAGCTCAGAGCCATGGTGCATGGTGCATGAAAAAGGCTCTTTGTTCCATGTTTGTGAATTGGACTGGAGCTGGACTGGTGGTGCAATGGGGCTTTTGGGGGCCCTGTAGTTCTGGAGCTGCTTTTGAATCTTTTTTTGGGGGTGTGTGCAACAAAGCCCAGTCTCAGCACAGCACAACACAGCAGCCAAGCCAGTAATGCCTCAGCAGAAGTAAGAAGACAAAAAAATCAACAGAGCAGTGGAGATCTTTGAGTGCAAGGTGGTGAGGCAAATGTGGCTGGGACAGGACTGAGGCAGTTTCCCTGGGCATAGCAAACAGTCCCAGAGCCTCATGATTCTGGGGTTCCCTACTGCTTCACAGGAAATGGTACAGGGAAGCCAAAAGGGAAGAGATGAGGGGCATAGACAAGTGGGAGGGGGAGTTCCTTACTGAGGTCTGTTGCTGGGATGGACCAAGTACAGAATGAATTGAATTGGGTAGGCTAGTCACTTAAAAATCCATGATTCTCAGTTAACAGTAGTAAGTAGGACTTTCAGGATTACCACTGCTAAGCAATGGAAGCATATGATGTCTTGCTTTACAACTGTATCACTTAGCGATGAAAATTCCCATTCCAATTGTGGTCATAAGACAAGAAACACCTGTAATTCTTTGGAATGGGATCTACAGGCAGAAATGGAAAGTTCACAGCTTACAGAACTTTCTTCTTCCCTGGTAGAAGATAACTTCCCTCCCAAGAAGGCTGCTGTTTGTCTAGCAGATGCAATGCTTGTGCAACAAGCGGATGATGTGAACTTAATAAATGCAATTTACAATTCACATTTTTCATTTTACCAAAGGAGCATAATATATCGCAGCAGCATTGATGCTATATTAAGGCTTATGAACAAGTACCGTATTTTCCAATAGCCAGCTAGGACTGTTCATTGCCTTTACTCCTCTTGAAAGGGTCCAATCTAAATTCCTAAGATCTATACTTTAGGTAGCCCTTGCAGGAGGGAGTTCAAGTCCTGCATTGGCTATGAAAGCCAATTGGGTGACCTTGAGCCACTCACTCTCTCTCAGGTCAACCCACTTTACAAGTGGTAGTTGTGGGGAAAATAGGAGAAAGAAGATCTCTATTACCTTGAGTTATTTATAAAAATAATAAGAAATGCATGTCAAACCCGATCGCATCACAGGCCATATTGTGACGTATTGCAATGTTTTTTGCCTTTGCAGAGCTGGATTGGGTGCGACCTGCATGGGCCATATGCGGCAATTTGACAGGCCTGGTATATAGGATATATAGAGCCATGGTGGTGCAATGGTATTGCAGGCTAATTCTGTTGACTGCCACAGTTCAATCATGACCAGGTCAAGGTTGATTCAGTCTTCCATCCTTCCGTGATCAGTAAAATGACGACCCAGATTGTTGGGGGCAATATGCTGACTTTGTAAACTGCTTAGAGAGGGTTGTAAAGCACTGTGAAGCAGTATATAAGTTTAAATGTTATTGCTGTATAATCTGGGTCCTCATTTTACCGATCTTGGAAGGATGGAAGCTGAGTCAGACCCCCAAACTGCCAAACTGAAGAAGTACTGCATTCTAACCACTGTGCCACCACAACTCTTTTAATGTGTTTTTGTTTGTAATACTAGTCAGTGACCATAATAATAAAGATATTCATTCATTCTTTTAATTACACTTCTTAACTTTAGACAAGAATTTTTAATTATGTTAACAAGCTTTTCAAACTATTTTCTGTGTGTATTTAAGAATTCAGTTTTCAACACACACTTCTACTGTTCTGTGGAGCAGTTTTCTTTTCTTTTTTTAGGTCAAGGGATTGTGATGAGTGATTTGAAATATTTGCTATTCATATGCTGAAATTTTATTTTTAATTTTTATAAAAAGCTAGTTTTGCTTATTATGCAATAGTAATATTTTTAAAAGTTAAGGACTTACATTTTTAAAGAAACCCATGTTTCAGAAATGTCTTTGTTTGCTCACTAGAAAATTGACTTAAGATTTCTCCTTAAGGGAATTTGGTTAATATTCTAAATTGTGTTTGCTAACTGAAGCTGGAATCTAATTGAATATTTTCATTTTGTCTATGTTTCTGACAGATCTTATACTGCAATAAATTCTTCAAAGGGCAGATAACTCAATCTTCTACTGTCATCTTAAGTTTACTGCAGAGTGCTCTGATAAATATCAAATGTTATTTACCACTGAAGCTGTATGAAATTTCAGTGTGACATATACTTAATTGCAAATGTGATCTTTAAAATTTAAAGACAAAATATTTAGAATATGTTTGGTAAGATTCTATGTTTGCAATGCAATGTATGGTAGGTGTATGTGTGTGTGTGTGTGTGTATACACAAATACATATGTACATACACATATACATACAGATACAGATACAGATACATGAATGAAATGTAAGTCAAAGATCTGTTTTTAATCTTTGCCAAAAATAAAAAAATAAAAGTAGCAAGACTGATTTGTAATTCAAGTAATAGCAAAAGAGACAGACAGACAGACAGTTATTCTATCCTACCAAACATGATAAATTGTTATTTAGCAGAATATATAGAATATAATACAAAGGAGGAAAGACAACGACATATGTTGTGCCAACTCCCAAGGATGAATAGACAGGAGTCTAAATAGTAAAGTTTCTCTAATGAGTGGTAAGACCATAATCTTTATTGTGAGATGAATGGATGGATGGATGGATAAACAAACAAATAAATAAATAAATAAATTTCTTTCTATCTGAACCTTAATGTGAGTTAAAAGTGCATCATGAGCATTTAAATAGAATTATACATTTTTTAAAAATTTCTTTGCAATTCAATGGAATGGGACCAAAATTGATGTGACAGAGACAGCAGGTAAAAACATTCCAGAAAAATGGAACTGGAAACTATCGTCCAGTGCAGTTATACAAGGCAAAGGGTTTAATCAAAAGGGATGGGTGGATTAGGAATAACAAAATCTGGAATCACACAATAAAATTAAGTCCAGATAAGGTCACAGTTCCAGGGATCTCATTTGGACTGGGTAATATGTGTCTCTGTGATCTATTTACGAATCCTGTGGAGGACAGAAAATGATCCCAGAGCATATAACTCTGAATGTGGTTCCCACATATCGTTTTGAGTTTCTCAGGACTGTTGCTTAGCATATTGGGAATTACTATGGCAGAAAAGCAACTTCTTTACTTTGACAATCTTTATATATCATATACATGGTGAGCAATAAGCATATTCCACAGTTTGACATAATCAACAAACTCGAAGTCTTCCTGAAATTAATGAAATGCATACTGTTTTGAGGATATTTTACGGTTTATTCAATTATTCAGTGTGCATTCATAATATGTTCTTCCTCAATCTTTTCTAAAGCTTGAACATCTGGCATCTCCCTTTCCATGTAGGAATCTAAACAATGTTGGAGATAAGCATTATTTTATCAATGTGTGAAATTAAGGATATTGTATAATAGTTTGCACACTCTGTTGAGTATTCTTTCTTTGATACTGGAATGCAGATTTATATCCTCCAGTCTGTTAGTCCCAGTCTCATCCTACCGATTTGCTGGCATAGCTTGATTAAGATCTCATTCTTTGTTTTTTCTGTGGCTATTCACCAATTCCTGGAGCCTTCCAATTTGGTAATGATAAAATCTAACTTCATCTTCAAGTATGAGAAGGGAATTTCTAACATATTTTAAATGTCGAAATTTCTATTACATACTATTTCAGTTTTCTTTTGCCTTATGTTAATCTCCTTTGAATCACTTACTATCAATTCATTGGTGTCAATTTGAAGTTGAAATCCTTTTCTGGGGTTCAGAAATATTTTGAGAAACTTGTCTCATTTTTCTGTATCAGTTTCCATCTTCAGTATCATTACAGATGTTATTGTAATACTGCTTCATTTCACTTTAAGAGCTCTCTGAAATTATTCATTCTTTCCTGGAAGCTTTGTCTTTCTTGGTAATTTCCATTGTTTGTTCTAACATCCAGTTCGCTGCTTCTCTTTCTTGGGTTTCAGCAGTACCTGAAAATATTACTCCTTTATATTTCCAACTTTGCTATTCTTGTTTGCATGTTCTGTTGATTAAAACTTGAATTTGTTTATAAAACTCATCAACGTCTTGTTCTTCTGTATTCTTGATTTTAGCATAAATGTGAATAACTGTCATATTAAAGGACTGCTCCTTAAGTCTAATTGTTACTGTTCAGTTAGTGATAGCATAGTGGCCAAATACTATTTTTGCTATGCCTTTGCTGAATATACTGTTCCTTGTTGTTCACGTCCTGAGTTGTAAACAGTGGAATACTGGAAGTATCCAATATTCATTTCAATTTGCTAGTATCTAAGATGTCAATGTGTATTCAATTCATTTTACCCTTCATTATGTTGAACTTTTTCAAGTTTATATTTATATTTCATGTTCCCACTGTAATTCTATCTTTGCATCTTTGAATTTTCTTTTCCTGCATGGAAACCTCAGCAATTAGACATCTGGAAGACTTTAAACTAGCCACATCATAAACACCATTATATTCCAAAAGATCCTCAGTTTTTCCTCAGTAGTAAGGCAGTCTTTCTATTAATGTGGTTTTCTTGGTAAAATACAGGAGCAGTTTACCACTGCTTTTTCCCACATAGTATAAAATGATTCCTTTTCTGTATCTTCCACCTCTAGAATTCTGCTACATAACTGGTGCTCAATTTAGATATGTACAGCCTGAAGCAGACAGCTAGGATGACCTTCACACCTTGTATGCTGAGAGTATGCAAGTATGTATATGCACACACACACACACACACACACACACTGCTGAGAGTATATATTCTCAGTATATACTTCTGGAATTCTCTGCTCAATCTTTCCAATAAAAATATTCTAATCCCATTTTAGCCATAAAAAACTGGTTGAGTGACTTTGGGCCAGTCACTTTCTCATAGCCCAAGTAATCTCTCAGGGTTATTGTTGCAGGGAGAATAGGAAGAGGACATGTTCATTGTCCTGAGTTATTTGTAAAAAAAATCAATATAATGCAGCAGATATTTCACACAATTCTAATAACAAAATTTACATTTAAACTGTAATGGAATTGGTAATCTACACCAGCAATATCAGAAGAATACTGTTACTTTTAAATATGTGAATAAAGAAGATTCTAAATATAACACTATTTGTTTCTATAGAGTTTAAATTAATATGCATGATTTCTATTAAAATGAACATAGATTTTGAATAACAATAGTCTAAGTTTTCCTTTCAAAATCTATTTTTCAAATGATGACAAGTTAAGTGAAAACAGAACTCCAGAGTTTCAACAACTGAGGCTTACCTCAAATTCTGCATGTTTGTGTACATCTTCAGCTCTTTGTCTGTTCAAAATAAACTCTGCCTCATTTGCAACTCTTACAATGTGATCCTTCATTGCATGACACAATAATCTAGGGGAAAAAGTGAATTGATCTCTCAGACATGAAACATTGCATTAATCATCAATTCATTTGTTTACATTAAGAGTAAAATAATTTATTAATTATTTGCTTTGTCAAAACAACAAAACTCCAAAGCAATTTTTTATCCACAACGGCCTAATTAAGAAGTTTATAAGTTTCCTTTTCAATTTTTAACTCAAAAAAGCAACGAATGTACCCCTTGTAAAACAGCACACAGTAGTGAAAATGGCTCACTAGTGAACACGTGTCAAACTCGATCATGTCACATGACATCGCATAATGTATAGTGATGTTTTTTCGCCTTTGAGGAGCCAAGGTAGGTGTGGCCTGCATGTGATGCATCTGACATGTGGACCACCTGTTTGACACCCTGCACTAGTGTATTGCTTGACTCTGATCAAGATCTCTCCCTTCCCCCAATTTTACTTTTTAGGAGAATGTTGATAAAAAGAAAATGGAAAGATAACATGTAGAAAGCAAAGCTTCGTCCTGAAAATCAATTGCAATAAACTGCATTATCAATAATGCATTGGGTCCTACTGAAGAAACATTTTTAGATAACAGATAATCAGAGTTGGAAGGGACCTTATAGGTCGTCTACTCTAACCCCCCCGTCCAAGTGGGAGACCCTACACCATTTCTGACAGATGGCAGTCCAATCTCTTCTTGAAAGTCTCAAGTGATGACGCTCCCAAAACTTCCGAGGGCAAGCTGTTCCATTGGTTGATTGTTCTCACTGTCAGAAAGTTTTTCCTTATTTTCAGGTTATTTTTAGCTGGTTGAAATCCATTATTTTTCTAAGTGGCCACATCAGTCATGATAACCATTATGTGACAGTCCCAAAAAGTCAATCTCAAACTTCTAAACATTCCCACTAACCCAAAAGACCATTACTTTAGTTTCCTAATTTAAATCCAGACTCATTAGTAACAAATTGAGTAATAAAAACTTTGTGAAAAGTTCACATACATAAAAAGCATAATCTAATCACCAAATGATTATTATTTATTTTTTAAAATAAAACACTATTATTTGGTTGATATATAAGAGTCAATATTACAGTATGTCTGATCCAACTGAATACAATAAACATGTTATCATAGACTTCAGTAGATTTTAAACAATAACGCTTTTAAAAGTCTTATTTTTATGTTGCTTCTTCAAATGCAAATAGTTTTGGAAATTCTTTGTAGATTAAAAAAATGTTCTCTAGTTGGTGTTTTCTTTTTTGTAAGGTATACTGACTATTACAATGAATCTTCCAGCTCCTAATGCACTGTTTCTGGTTTCTGACAAAGTCAGAAAAGCAAATCATTCATGTTGCATGTTTTTTCATCAAGAGAGGATCTCAAATATGTTGCTATCAAATTAGTTTTGAATATGAATTGTAAGGTGTCTTCCAGAAATCTTTACAATAAAATTTCTAGTTTTAATGAATTTGATGATGTAGAAGAATACTTATATCCAAACTATTAAATGCAGCTTTGCAGACAAATTGAACCCAAGAGTATTTGTTTTCTTTAAAAACAAGTGGCTGAAATCACACTGAATGCTTAAGAGATGGAGTACCAAATGGCTGCACCTATTATACAAAATATCATATATGTGAACAATTAGGGTTTCCTTCCTTCCTTCCTTCCTTCCTTCCTTCCTTCCTTCCTTCCTTCCTTCCTTCCTTCCCTTTTCTCTTTTTTTCCCCTTTTTTATGTAAATTGGGATAAGATTCACTTTATTTTTCCTAACTATGGAAATCCTACATTATGGTTTATACAGTCATTTTCATATAAAGTATTTCTACCAAAAAATAAAAAATAAAACAAAAGCAAGATCCTACATTTTCTGTAATTTTAGTTGGAGAGGGAACCACAAACAGAATTTCAAAGGTTGTGTGTGACCTCAGGGATAGATTTCCCATCATTACTTTATAATGACATTTCAACCTGAGTGGCAGAAGGAAGGTAATGAACTTCTGCTATACAAGAGTCATATAAAGCATACTAGTTAGTCATCCATATGTCTAATACAGTCCATATAATCCAATTAACTATTTACTTATTATACAAATTTATATGTCATCCAGTTCCCAATGATTCTGGGCAGCTAAAGTGATCAAATGTGGAAAAGACCGTCACAGAATCACTGTTTCAAGCCCAGCTCCACAAGAAATTTAGTACCAGAAACATAGTTTTTCTTCCTTAATCAAGCTGTTTGAAGTTATCTTCAGATGTGAAAAAAAAATAAAAGAACTGATTCTTAGTTTGAGGCTTGCAGTTTAAAAAGTAATTTCTCACTAAACATAAGGATGTTCTTTCTGGAAAGAGAAAAAATGAATGCTTTTAAATCTTAATCAAATTTCTGCAGTTTTCTGAATACCAGAGGTTTGATAAACATGTCTTCAAGAATGACTTTCTTAGTCATGTGCTAATAGTGAATTTCTCAGGTACTAGGTTAATCAAACGAAGCTAGTTTTGAATATTTATATTTTTGATTTTCCACATAATATCATCATTCTTTTATTATATATTTTTGTTCTAGTGGGCTAAAACCAATTAAGTCATGATCCAGACTTTGGT
Organism: Notechis scutatus; assembly: GCF_049901735.1. NCBI lineage: Eukaryota > Metazoa > Chordata > Lepidosauria > Squamata > Elapidae > Notechis > Notechis scutatus. The sequence continues at coordinate 25,423,822 of NC_142013.1, read as the reverse complement.
TTCTTTTGTATGACTTTTAAACTTATGTAACTAATGTCTTCCAAGGCCCGTAAATGCACATTCACCTGTCTGCTAATTGGGTATAAACTTAACCAAGCAGAATGAAGTGAAGAAAGAAACTGCGGTTCTTCCTATCAAACTTTCCAAGAAACCTGTAGATATTATACACTTAGATAGTGAGTTCCCAAATCACTGCATTTATAGCAGTATTGGTAGTTTCAGAAAGATAAAATTCCTGTAAACCAGACAAAATATTTTTCTTGATTTTTCCCAGACAGAGCCAAAGTGCTAAGTTTCTCAGTTATTTTCAAAACGATAAGCTTCTGTGTATCTTATGGTGTTCAAGTCGTGCATTTTAGATTTTTTTTTATTATACTGCAACTTAAATTGAATTTACCTGTGGTCTCCAACTATTTTAGACCCACTGGGTATTTAGGAAAGGCAATCTTTTGATCTCTCTCTCTGAGGTCTGCAGGGAGGATTAATATCATGACATTGGAGCTTTACCATTCTTACATCTTTTCGAAGGGAATGTTTATGTCTCCTTTTTATTTTGCATCCATTCTTTATTTTATATTTTTAATTGAATTACTGATCTACTCATCTAAAATAATTAAATTTGTTGAATTTATTCCACAAAGAAATTATCTAAACTTGTTCTGTATTTTTCCTGTGTTAACTGGTATTTAATTAGAAAATACCATTCTATGTTTGATTCAATTGAACCAAACATATTTTTGGCAGCATTTAAGGATTTTTCTATGAATTGGGATGTTTAAAAACTGATAACCAGAACAGGGAAACTAAGTCCCAAAAAATGCTGACAGGAATTCCACTTTAAAATGTAGCAACAATTTTAACTATACAGGTGAAACTCGAAAAATTAGAATATCATACAAAAGTTCATTTATTTCAGTAATGCAACTTAAAAGGTGAAACTAATATATGAGATAGACTCATTACACGCAAAGCAAGATAGTTCAAGCCGTGATTTGTCATAATTGTGATGATTATGGCTTACAGCTCATGAAAACTACAAATCCACAATCTCAGAAAATTAGAATATTACATGCAATCAATAAAACAAGGATTGTACATAGAACAATATCGGACCTCTGAAAAGTATAAGCATGCATATGTACTCAGTACTTGGTTTGGGCCCGTTTTGCAGCAATTACTGCCTCAATGCGACATGGCATGGAAGCTATCAGCCTGTGGCACTGCTGAGGTGTTATGGAAGACCAGGATGCTTCAATAGCAGCCTTCAGCGCTTCTGCATTGTTCGATCTCATGTCTCTCATCTTTCTCTTGGCAATGCCCCATAGATTCTCTATGGGGTTCAGGTCAGGCGAGTTTGCTGGCCAATCAAGCACAGTAATCCCACGGTCATTGAACCAGGTTTTGGTGCTTTTGGCAGAGTGGGCAGGTGCCAAGTCCTGCTGGAAAATGAAGTCAGCATCCCCATAAAGTTTGTCTGTGGAAGGAAGCATGAAATGCTCCAAAATTTCCTGGCTGCATTGACCCTGGACGTAATGAAGCACAGTGGACCAACACCAGCAGATGACATGGCTCCCCAAATCAACACAGGCTGTGGAAACTTCACACTGGACTTCAAGCATCTTGCAGTGTGTGCCTCTCCATTCTTCCTCCAGACTCTGTGTCCTTGGTTTCCAAATGAGATGCAAAAGTTGCTCTCATGGAGAAAAGAGGACTTTGGACCACTGAGCAACAGACCAGTTCTGTTTTTCTTTAGCCCAGGTAAGACACTTCTGACATTGTTTGTTGTTCAGGAGCGGCTTGACAAGAGTAATACGACATTTGAAGCCCATGCCCAGGATCCATCTGTGTGTGGTGGCTCTTGATGCACTGATTCCAGCCTCAGTCCACTCCTTGCGAAAGTCCCCAACACTTTTGAATGGCCTTTTCCTGACAATCCTCTCCAGGCTGCGGTCATCCCTGCTGCTTGTGCACCTTTTTCTTCCACACTTTCCCCTTCCACATAACTTTCTAGTAAAGTGCTTTGATACAGCACTTTGGGAACATTCAACTTCATTTGCAATTACCTTTTGAGCCTTTCCCTCCTAATGTAGGGCGTCAATGATGGTTTTCTGCACAACTGTCAGGTCAGCAGTCTTTCCCATGATTGTGATTCCTACTGAACCTGACTGAGAGACCATTTAAAGGCTCAGGAACCCTTTGCAGGTTATGACTTAATTAGCTGATTAGAGTGGGACACTTTGAGCCTAGAATATTGAACCTTTTCACAATATTCTAATTTTCTGAGATTGTGGATTTGGGGTTTTCATGAGCTGTAAGCCACAATCATCTCAATTATGACACATCACGGTTTGAACTATCTTGCTTTGCATGTAATGAGTGTATCTCATATATTAGGTTCACTTTTTAAGTTGCATTACTGAAATAAATGAACTTTTGCACGATATTCTAGTTTTTTGAGTTTTACCTGTACATACTTGCAATTCTTTCCATGGACGTTATAGCTCAGATAAAGCAACCAGAGATGAAATTGGTATGAATATTTTTCTATTCTTTTTTGTCTTCTACAGGTGGCAAGTGACTGCTGCTGCTGCTTCATTTTTAGCTACTGTCTCAAAAAGAAATGCATTGCTTGAGGTCAGATCTTAGGGAAAGGTACTACTATTTGCTGATGAAAAAACATAGAACAATTCCAATCCTTTACAGTGAAAGAAAATGCCTATGTTTTCTCAGTTTCAAATAAAGCACTGCAAAGCCAGAAAAAGGCCATTTTAATATGGAAGGATAAAAACAATTCCAATAATACAGATACCATACCCTTTCAAAGAGCAGTTGCTCCTTTGCAAGATGGAATAAATAGCTCTTCAGAGCGTTAGTGAATTTCTCCTGCTTTACAAATTACATATTAGATACTTGGCCTCTCATTCACTCCCCAGCTCCTCGTCCTATTCTCATTAGGCACAGAGATATCCCAAAAAAACAAAAGTCTGAAATCTACCCTTAGCTCTCTCTCTCCCCCCAAAGTCTAAACCTGACGATAGAGCTCTGAGTAAAGATCACTGAATTTTGAGAGACTTCCTTTTTTGTAGGACTGCATTATAAGTAGTCCTTTACATTTTAATTATCCACATTGATTAGTATTACTTATCCGTTCATAAAAGCCTTAAGCTGTGAAACTACACACCTTGCTCACACGGGAAGATTTGGATATGTGTTTTGGTCAAAGTGCAGTGTCCCATGATATACTGCAGGGGTGTCAAACCTGATTTCATTGAGGGCCTCATCAGGGTTGTGTTTGACCTCGGAGGCCAGGGTGGGTGTGGCCAGCTTGATGTCACTTATGTCAGGGGGTGTCTGTAGTAGCCCGAGCCCTTTGCCAGCAAAAACAGGCTCCTGAGCTCCATTTTCTCTGGCAGAAGATGGCAGGAGGCCATCACGGCTGAAAACAGAGCCTGGGAGGGCTGTGCACGCAAACTCCGTTTTTGCTTGCAGAGACACCACAGGCCAGTCCTTTGCTGTTTCTAGGGCAGCTCCCCAGGCCAGATCTAAGCACCCCGTGGACCGGGTCTGGTCCCTGGTTCTTGAGTTTGACACTCCTGATATACTGTATGTGTGTATGTGTTCCTTTGGGTCAATGTTGACTCCTGGTGGCTGTTAAAGACAAATTCCTGATGTTTTCTTGGCAAGGCTTTTTCAAAACTGGTTTACCATTGCCGCTTTCCTAAGGCTGGGACTAGAATATCCAGTTTGTAGCCCAATGCCTTAATTACTGAACCAAATTGGCTCTCATGATACATGACAATACTGTTTTGAAATTGAAGATGGGAGAGCAATTTTAAAATGATATTGAGGCTTACTTTAAAGAAATTGCATTATACATGCTGAACTCTGGAGACAAGTAAAACAGTTGTTTTTTAGGCTAGCCATGGAAGTGATTTCATATTTATTTTTAAGTTTTAACCTATGTATTAGTGGCATTCTTTGTAATGACTTTTAATTTAATCGTATTTATCTATATTTACTTATTTATTTAAAAAAGATTTGTATGGCTACTTATCTTTAATTGATTTTATTAAACACACTGAGAGAGTTAATTAATTTAATTTTAATTGTGTTTAATAAAACTATTTTTTTTTCAAGAATCATGAATTACAGAACTTCTTTTAGTACTTTAAGAAGAAAAATGTAGTTCCTTAGTTCTCAAATTCTTTTGCACTCTTCTTCAATCCACAATTTAAAATTCAATCATAAATGTATAGTAATTATAAGCAATTTTACAATCCATTAAGCTTGTTTTGTTTTAATTATAAATCTCCTTTGTTAAATTCTTATAAATGATCTGCTTTATAATTTCAGGCTGTTCAAGGGAGCACTTTAATTCAAGTACACATTCATCAACTGTTTATGTCCTGTTAATTGTTGACAACAGCACAATTGCATTCTCTAGCTATGATTGATGAATAGCATTCACACTTTACCTATTAAGAAAAATAATATTTATAATAATTTGTTTTTTGCGGAGTAAAATAAAATTTAGGATAGAAAGAATCATACATTTTAACAATGTACTAAACTAGTGAGATATATATCAACATCTAGATATCTATGGAGATGTATAGATACAGATGATATATACAGTAGTTATTGATATAGATGATATATAGAGATATAGATATAAATAGAGAGGAATGATATGTAAAAAAATCATCAATTATTGCTGTAATTATTCCTTGATCAGAGAAAGAACACTATTAGCATTTCAAAGAAGGAACACAAAACTGAGATTTGTTCAGTGTAATAAAACTGTAATCAAGTCTTCTAACATATATTCTTCTATAGTCAGAAAATGTTAGAAGCCATTGCATTTTATAACAAGAAAAACATATTTCTTTTTAATTAATGTACATTTTATATCCAAATATTCTTAATCATGTTAACCTCAGCTGTGGCTACTAATTTCTACCATAAATATTACTACTTAATTCATATAGATATTAGCATGGGAAAGCTATATTACATCTTAAAATATTTGCACAAAAAGATTATTCATATTTCCCCACAATTAAAACAAAATAAATGCATATTTCTGAGTGAATCCTACAAGAATTTTACAAAATAAACTATCAGAAAGACTACTGTTATAACATATTTCTTACAGCATGTTGTTTCATAAATTTGAATCTTATCATTTTATAATTGCAAATAGTATTTTAACAGTTACAGAAAATACTAGAAATCAGAGGTTTTTAGAAATCCTCAAAACAGCTGCTACCATTTTTTCACTTCTGTATATAATGATGCAAATAATATATTATTGCAACAAATAAACTAAAATGCTGTAGATAATTACTAATCTAAACAGTTACTAAACAGTTACTAAACAGTTCTTATTAAGCTTAAAAAAAGATAATTTTATTTTTTCCCTTAATAACAGAACACTAAACTTGCTATCTTGAGAGTATAATGTCACAGTATTATGAATAAAACTAACAGAACTAGATTGCATCCAGAACATTAACTCTTTATATAATATGCACAAATAAAATTTCTATCTGACGTTAAAGTACCTGAAATAGCATTGGGACTTATGATAAAAATAGCATTTCCTCGTTACTGCATAAAAACACTATGAACAGGATGCTCCAAAGCAGATGGAGTGACAGATGGATTATAGATTGGGTTACTTAGATTCTGTCTGGAAAAAAAAAAAACCTCTGCTGCCCTTGTAAGATGATGTTCAGTTCTCAAAAAAATCTTATAACTATTGCATAGGTATTCTAAATAAACATAGAGTTCATTGTTTCACTATTGCATAGGTATTCTAAATAAACATAGAGTACATTGTTTCAATATTTCATGTATAAACAAATGTGAATATTTTATGCCAAACATCTCTACTGTAAAACTGTTTAAATAAAATAACTCATTCTCTGATATTTTTGTAGCAGATGGTGAAGATTTATTGTCTAATGGAATTAAATACAAAATTACTACTGGTCCAAAGATTTTAAATTAATTACCTTCCTTCATTGATGAGCTCAATAAAAGCAAGTCCAGCATTCTTCTGAATAGAATTTTGCCATTCCTAAAGGAGAAGAGGGGAAAAAAACACAATTTAAAAAGTGGCAATTCTTCTGAAAATGTAACTATTTTTACTAATTTAAAATATTCAGAACTCTGATTTACATTATATTTTTTCTACCCACTATAGTTTATTGAAATGTAATGCAATACTCTGCATTGTTCAAGGACATCAGATATCTAAATCCAAAATAATAGACCCACTTGTGAATTTTTCTTTTGATCATCATTAAAAAAAAACCTTTGCTGCTCAATTTTTTAAATAATAAATTTTTAAACCATACATTTTATAAATATTTTAGAAAATAAATATATTTTATTATATACAGTATTTTTATAGTTCAGTTTTGGATGAAATTCTAAAAATGACAAAATTACATTCTACTCAGTTTCCATAACCAGGTTTGACAGTAGATGGTGGTCCTTTAAAAATTTAATCTCTTCCTCAGAATTTGATTAGACTTGCTACAAGACTGTCAAATATGACTTATCAAAAGTATAGACTTTAATGCTGACAAAGGCAGGGCTTATATGTAAAACTATGATCCACTATTGAAACTCTAAGCTTTGCTCCCTGCCATCTTGATTCAATGGATATTTTGCTGACTTCTTGCTGACTTTGTAAAGCAGAGGAGAAATATCTGAATATCTATTCTCTTTAAGAAACATATTTTTCTCCTTAACTGCTTTTCTTTCTTACAAGTTTACAAGAGAACTATAACATATAAGATAATTTGAATTATAGTTTAGTATTATGAGTCATTCTCTAGTGCAGTCAGTAGAGATTTGCAAGTTAATCATGTCATTTGATTCCAACTAAGAGTTGCCATATAGTTGACAAACAAGTCAACTAATCATACTTAAATTTAACCTAAATTTAAGCTAAGGATTCAGATGACCTCTAAATTCTGGTTAATTTAAAAAGGGAACTGGAATGTTCTGATTTTCTTATTGTAAGCCCTGAGAGAAATGCATGAAAGTGGAACACAAAAGCCAACTTGGTTTATTTATAAACCAGATAATAGAATTATAGATATTGACATGATATCCTAAATATTCTTAAATAGATTTCTAGCAAAGATATGATAATAATTATTCTTTACCTAGCTCTTTTTTAATGCAGAGGTTAAAAACTCTTATCTTAGTCAATTGATATTTCCAATCTTCCAAAGATTTAATCTAGAAAACTAGCCATAACATGGGTTTTTCTAACCATATTTTTAATTTCTCCAAAAAGTATTTCAATAGATTTTGGCTGTATTATGAAAAACAATAGAACAATGTGATTATCTCAAGTTCTTAAGGCAGAAAATACAAAATAGGATATACTTCTTTCTGTTGAATTTAAAAACAAAACAAAACAAAAATGAATAACCCTAGTTCCTGCTATCTTGGGATGTATCAACACCAACTCCAAGACTATTTCTGTTTGCAGAGATAGAATGATTACTGTACAATGGGCTGGAGAATATACCAGAATATATGTGATTTGGGAAGAGGTTGTGTTTGATTCCATGTTTTAACTAGTCTGCTAATTTCCAATGACATTCCCAAAGTATTTTAAACATGTCATTTCCAACTATTTTATTTTCTCCACATTGTCACTTAAAACAGGGTAAGGAACAAGATACTAATAGATCAGGAGCCAATTCCATCATTGCAATTCCTCCTGACAGATACGTTTATATATGTCCTGGCCTCATGAACAACAGCTTCTTATCTAGGTTATTAGCATACTAAATATGTCAAACTAATTTCATGGTCATAAATATAGTCCAAGGTTAGAACAAAAGCAAGTTCACTGACAGTCTCCAAAGAGCAAGTAAATAGGGAAGTCCAAAGGAAAGTCACACTGAAATCTCAAAGACTTTTTTTCTTTTCTTTTTCTTTTTTGGCCACAAGAATTACAAATCCCATTCCAGTTAGTCAAGAGTTGAGAGGAATCAAGAAAATGAAAGACTGGAAGCCTGAGGGAAAAAAGCAGCTTACAAGGTATCAAGATTATCAACAGTTCATACTTGATTTTCTATACTCAGACTGTCTCAAAGGTACTTTTTCCAAGGACCTTTGGGGGGGTGGGGGCTGTCCTTTGTTTTTTGAGTTTTTCCAAGGCCTTTGAAAACATTTTGCTTCTCCTGGAAGGTTTTCCTAATTCTGTCTCCCTCTAAACACTTATTGATATGCCATAATCTTGATGGATCATGCATAATGTTCCTGGCCAATAACAAAGCTACTTAGGCCACTACTTTCTGGGCCTCAAATACTACACTGCTCAAAAAAATAAAGGAAACACAAAAATAAGACATCCTAGATCTGAATGAATGAAATATTCTTATTAAATACTTTGTTCATTACATAGTTGAATGTGTTGACAACAAAATCACACAAAAATTATCAATGGAAATCAAATTTAGCAACCCATAGAGGTCTGGATTTGGAGTTACACTCAAAATTAAAGTGGAAAAAAACACTACAGGCTGTCCAACTTTGATGTAAAAACAAATCCAACTTTGATCTTAAAACAAGTCAAAATGAGGCTCAGTAGTGTGTGTGGCCTCCACGTGCCTGTATGACCTCCCTACAACGCCTGGGCATGCTCCTGATGAGGTGGCGGATGGTCTTCTGAGGGATCTCCTCCCACACCTGGACTAAAGCATCCCCTAACTCCTGGACAGTCTGTGGTGCAATGTGGCATTGCTGGATGGAGCGAGACATGATGTCCCAGATGTGCGCAATTGGATTCAGGTCTGGGGAACGAGCGGGCCAGTCCATAGCATCAATGCCTTCGTCTTGCAGGAACTGCTGACACACTCCAGCCACATGAGGTCTAGCATTGTCTTGCATTAGGAGGAACCCAGGGCCAACCGCACCAGCATATGGTCTCACAAGGGGTCTGAGGATCTCATCTCGGTACCTAATGGCAGTCAGACTACCACTGGCGAGCACATGGAGGGCTGTACAGCCCCCTAAAGAAATGCCACCCCACACCATTACTGACACACTGCCAAACCGGTCATGCTGGAGGATGTTGCAGGCAGCAGAACGTTCTCAACGGCATCCCCAGATCCTGTCACGCCTGTCACATGTGCTCAGTGTGAACCTGCGTTCATCTATGAAGAGCACAGGGCGCCAGTGGCAAATTTGCTAATCTTGGTGTTCTCTGGCAAATGCCAAACGTCCTGCACGGTGTTGGGCTGTAACACAACCCCCACCTGTGGATGTCGGGCCCTCATACCACCCTCATGGAGTCTGTTTCTGACCGTTTGAGCAGCCACATGCACATTTGTGCCCCGCTGGAGGTCATTTTGCAGGGCTGTGGCAGTGCTCCTCCTGTCCCTCCTTGCACAAAGGCGGAGGTAGCGGTCCTGATGCTGGGTTGTTGCCCTCCTATGGCCTCCTCATCTCCTGATGTACTGGCCTGTCTCCTGGTAGCACCTCCATGCTCTGGACACTACGCTGACACACACAGCAAACCTTCTTGCCACAGCTTGCATTGATGTGCCATCCTGGATGAGCTGTACTACCTGAGCCACTTGTATGGTTTGTAGACTCCGTCTCATGCTACCACTAGAGTGAAAGCACTGCCAGCATTCAAAAGTGACCAAACTATCAGCCAGAAAGCATAGGAACTGAGAAGTGGTCTGTGGTCACCACCTGCAGAACCACTTCTTTACTAGGGATGTCTTGCTACCTGCCTGTGCTATCCACCTGTTGTCTATTCCATTTGCACAACAGCATGTGAAATTGATTGTCAATCAGTGTTGCTGCCTAAGTGGACAATTTGATTTCACAGAAGCGTGAATGACTTGGTTATACTGTGTTGTTTAAGTGTTCCCTTTATTTTTTTGAGCAGTGTATATAATGTCAAAGTGCTTTCAATTCTTTCTGTGTTTTAATTTTAATATCTGTCATGTAGTTATTGAAAGTTTTCATTATTTAGATTATTACATAAATTTTAAATATTATATTTCTCTTTTAATGTAAGATGCTTTGGATTCAGAAAATAAATAAATAAATAAAAAATAAATAAATAAATAATCCTTTTCTCCCTGCTTTACCCCCATTTGATTGTATTCTTGAGGTCTGGATGTGGTGAACTTATTTTCTGGATAGGGATAATGGAATTTGTTGCAAGCTCAGCATAGCTGCTGGGATCTGTAAGTATTGCATATGGTTCTTGGGATGCCCGCCCTGGTTACTGGTTTCATCTCAGGACAATTCTTGAGATATAATGATGAAAAAAAGGGGAGGAGGGAGTTGAACTATTCAGCATGCAATTCATTAAAACCTCTGTATTTGGTTCAAATGTCAACTAATAGCTGCATTGCTTAAAATAGTATAAATGGTGCCTGAAGGTTGGATCAATCAAGAGGTTGCTGCCAATTTCAGAATTAACTGATGCCTCTAAGGCTGTTATATACCATGCCTCACAGTAATCTAATCTGGATGCATGAAGTATAATGATTAGGTCATTCTTTATCAGAGAAAAATTGCAGCAGGCATAACAATACAAGCTATCATAAGGCATTCTCTTCTTCTACCACTTCCATCATATTGGAACATTAAGGAGCAAAATAAGATATAAATAAGAACACAGTCAAGATTTAACTCTAAAGCTCTCTTGAATATAGATGCCATGAGAAAATGACTTGTTAGTTATATGCCTTTATAACTAGATGGAAGGACTTTATAGATCTTTTATTAGTTTGTGGGTAAGAATTATTTGTTTTTATTTTAAGATTAATTAAGATAACCTTGAATAACTTTTTTAAAAGCACATTAAACTAGAACCTGTCTCAAAGTAACTTATTGAGTCAATATATTACTATATTAGCATTACTACCTAAACAGATTATTATATGGGTATTTCTTTCAAGTATTACCCTCAGCTTTAGAATAAGAGTTCAAAAATATAGTATAGTAGAATCTTTTACATTCTTTCATGTGAATTTCATAGTAATTCTTATCTATTATTTTTTTTATTAGAAATCAAACACTTCTTAAATGCCCAAGTAACATTTCAAGGGTGATCTTATAGTATCTATGAAAGTAAACTTATTCTAACATTGGAACTACATTTTTTTCCCTTTAGTGTTGTTTCTTTATTAAAAAGCATCACCAAATATAAACAAGTTACGTTATCACAGCAAGAAAGTGCCTTTTTGTTAATCAGAAGAATGTAATCATATTTTAGCATCTCCAAACAGAATCAAGGAGCAGTTTCACTCTATAGTTTAGCATCTGCTATATTAAACAATTATTTTATGTAACCTCATTTATTTCTGCCACTAATGTGTCTAACAGAAAAATGTTTTATTTTAATGTTATTTACAATAGAAAGATGAAGACCCATTTGAAATAGCATAATTATATTTGAATATATTATGATTCTGAATAGGAAAAAAATACAACAAACTGGAAATACTTAGAATCTATTATAGTTCTTGAAGCAAAAAGAAAAGAAATATTAATGAATATCAAATATGCTTTTAAAAAGGAAAACCAAACTTTGGGGAAAATGGCATGGTTTATTTGAGAAATCTACTACAAAACAGTATCACAGAAACTATCAGATATCACAATAGATATCACAACTAGACTATAGCAAACAAAGACTAGTTAATAAAGGACAGATCTTCTCAAAATCACCATCTTAATCTCACCCACCCCTGAAAATTAACCCAATTCAAGTGTATGGAATATGTTATTTATTATAAATTTTCTAAGGACATTGCAGACTAAATCAATCTAAATATGACACAGGCTCATATTTGGGAAATGCAAAGTGTTAGTATACATGAAAGAAAAGTACTGTAAAAGGACAATAGTAACCAAAATATAAAAAGAAATGTGGTTTCTCGGTGTCGAATAATGCAGTATCCCTATAGGAGTTCCTGTAAAGCTTAAAGCAAATTTTTCACAAAGACATAATTCCTCTGGGGACAGTCTTGATTGCATATCCTTCAGAGTCTAAAAACCTGCCCATATGAACTGAATTATCCATGACATGTACCTTCAGACGTTTGTAATGTGATATTTCATGTAAATTTAGACCATACCTTGGACATGAGCCGCTGGCAATGTTAAGTTTACTCAGGAGCTCAGATAAGAAAAAAAATGACATCCTTGCTAATCTGTAGTCGTTAACATGGAATTTCCAAATAAAGAGCATAAAAGCATCTAATTTGCTGTAGCAAATGAAAAGAAAACAAACTTTGCATTTCCCTTTCCTTTTCAATGTCTACTATTACCCTAGTTTATGTAAATAAAAGTCTTCAAAAGCCTTCTCAATCATCTATCTTTTTGAAGATACATTTATCTTCAAAACAGACTGCTAACACAGATTGCAAAGTGCAATTAATTTTGAACACAAAATCAAAATCTTGAACACTGTATTGCCAGTATTTGGGGTGAAGGTGGAATAACACTGTGAACTGTAGGCATTGTGTTTCTCTACCAACAAAAGGCATTTTTCTTACACAGGAAATTTCCCTCAATGGAAACAGAGGTGATATTTTACTTATTTTCCTTTCTCCCCACAATACTTATACTTCTAACTTCAGCTATGGGGCAAAGATACATAAACTAGGGAACTGGCAAAAATACATTATTTTACTGAAAATAGTATTAAACAGGCTTCAGTCAATAGGATAAGGCTTCAATCCACAGAAAAACCCACTGAATGCTCAGAAGATCAAAAATATAAAAATAAAGTCAATGAAATGTTTTAATATGTAATCTAATGTTACAAAAATATCAGATTTTTAAAAAGCCTCTACTTTTATTTTGCTCTTATTTTAATAGCTAATATTGGTTACTACAGTTGGATTATACTGGTCCTGTAAAATATTTCTATAGACATACATGTCATTTAGCGACCTTGGGACTGGCAATTTGGTTATTATAGGCTGTTCGAAATAATCAGTGTGAGAGCATGGGACAGCATCTTTGTAATATCTGCAAGCCCAATGGGGATGTCTTACCTCTTTCCTTCAAAAAGAAGAATCTGTCCATATTGCAGATTGATCATTATTCATACAGCTGGCTGTGTTCCAATTTACATATATGTCTCATACAGTTCATCCTTAATTACTTTTCTGTTCCACTATATATTTACCTTTTTACCATCTAAAGCAAAACATTTTAAGAACCTCCTTTCCTTTCCACAGAATGAAATAATGCAGGTTTTTTTTCCCACCACTACTGTCATTCTAAACAAGTAGCCTATTTCCCAGGTAGACTGCTTCTGTGTACCACCAGCTGAGAAAAAAATGGATTAGATTATATCCAAGTATGTTCCAATTACCCTTGGCCTCTAGGACAAGAAGAGCAGGATGTTGGAAGAGAGCCATCTTGTCTCTCTATATGCTAACTAGAAGTGAAGCCATAAAACGACTGTATAATATGGCTTCATATTTCATGAACTACAATAAAATCATTAGAAAAATGTAATGAGCTGTGTGTGAGAGAGTTCTACTAGATGTATACTGATTCTATCACTAATATTTTATGTGTTGGAAAAGCCATATTTTTAAAAAATATTGTTACAACATATAGCATCAATTTAAAATATTCTTTTTCTTGCTAGATTTTTAATCAATTAAGAAATCCTTCTTCAAGTGAAGATCAATTCTTAAACTTTTATTTTCAACTTCTAGAAAATAGCTAAGCATTTTATGTCCTTATTAGCAATCAGTTGAATCTTCCTCTTCTTAAGATAATTCATTAATATCATTTGAAACACTGAGATATAGCCCTTTGGATTTCCTCTTCACAAAGCGCATGACCTTAGATCAGGGGTGTCAAACTGGCAGCCCGCAGGCCAGATGCATCATGCACAGGCCACACCCACTCCGGCTCCACAAAGGCAAAAAACATCACATTTTGTTGCAATACGTCATGTGTCGTGATCAAGTTTGACACTCGTGCCTTAAATAAACCATTCTCATGATTGTGGGGCAGCTGTGGAAGATAATGAGGTGAACTTGGGAAAAAGACACAACTGTTTTAATGTATTGAGGAAAGTTCCTTCACTTGCATTTTTGCAGAATTAATCTAAGCGCTATCTGGAAGTCAAATCTGAAGCACCATACAGTTCTATGGTAGACTTCAAACAGTTCTATAATTTAAAAAATTGAATATTTTCTTTATTTTGTGAAATTACAAGTAAAATATCTGATCTGATATTTGGGGGCGGAAGTAAAGTGAAAGTTTATAATAAGTCCATCTAAGACTGCATTTAAAATAATGTATTTAGTTGGAATATATAAAAATATTATCTAAATATATATTCCAGGATAACATTTCAAATTTAAAAACAATTGCTTTGTTTATTGCACAAATTCTATATAAGGATGAAAGGGAAGGTGAAAAAACAAAGAGGCTTGAATTTCTGACTCTTTCCACAATCAATAGTTGAGGCACATTACATCTCTAGAGTCCTTAATGGCAGGAATTCCTGGAGCCAGCAAATGAGTAATATTAAACCTATGATTAGATGAAGAGACCATCAAAACACACTAAGCTGTATTGCAGCATTCCACTTTATCTCTGTGAGCTGCAGTTAAAACAAGGAGCAGGGAAGAATATATTGTATTAGTCTAGTCTAAGCATCTGCCTATGAACAGATTGTGAGAGAATTCAGTGGACTTAAATATTTGGAACTTTCTTCACCTAAGGATTTAACTACTATATAAAACGTTTTAAAAGGGTGTTGTTGTTTTTTGCAAGAAAAGTTTTGAAACTCAACCACAATGAGCATTCCAAATACAGACATCTTTTATTTAGATATTTTAGACTGCTAGAAAAAGTCTTTCCCTCTTTTTTTATGTTTTGAAGAATCAATTTGTGGATCAGCAAAATGTGAGTAAGCAAAGTCTATTTCAGACTTAATTCTCATTTAATTCTCATGTTAACATCTGCAAATATAATTTTATTATTAAAATGTGGCTCTACATTTTAATAGCAAGCATATAGCTATGGTGAATTTGCCATATTTCCAGGAATAAGCACTTTAAATATAATTTTATATCAAATTTATTTAAGGGAATATAAAGAAGTGTGGGAAGAAGTAACTATTCAAAAGCAGATATTAGATTATTTGGGGAAAAAATCAAATTAAAATGACAGCTGATAATTCATTTCACAGTAATGCTTACCTTTTGATTTATTATCTATTAGAATAAAAACAAGTCACATCTCCAGATTTATACTTTAGATAATCATTTTTTCTTAACATATGTTATGCTTGTCCTACAGCAATTGACCCAACGATTCCCAACCATGCACATCATTTGTATTCATGTGCATATCTGCAATGCATGTTAGTCACATGCTTCCAATTGTCTACATTGGAATACATTGCTATTTATCAATATCAAAGTTTTCAGATGTAATACCTTATTTTAACTGGCATTCATAGGCAATATTGTCAAAAAGAAATACAAACCAAATAATTAAACAAATTGCTAATAATAGCTAATAAATTTTCTGTTGATATCAGTTATTATACTTATTTAATTATGTATTATTTTGTAAAGGCTTTATCGATTGGATATCACCACATTTTCTTGAAGTAATATTTAATGTTTATTTTTTTTAAAAAAAGATGTCTTTGTAATGGATTTTATAATACCAGTTTGGTTGCTCTATAAGCTCTGTAACAGTATCAAATAGTTACTTTTTCAATATACAGATGGAGCTGCATGCCTCTAATAATTATATTTCTCCAAAGAAAAAAAATGAAAGTAGTATTTGTAAAAACTAGGAATCACCTTACTTGTGAACAAAGAAGCATAACAAGTTCAACCACTGAGGTGCTTGATTTCATGCAAACCAGTCCTGTAAAAAAGTGAAAACAAGGATTAATTCTGCAAAGCGCTAACTATAAGATGCAATGTTAATTTGATTTTGTCAAATAGTTATATAGGTCAGGTCCTGTAACATTTCAATAGAATATATCTATCAAAGATTTCGCAGAATAATCTCCAAATATCTTAAATCGGAAACCAATTTATGACCCAATTATATGTATTTTCCACTCAGCAGTAAAGTAAACCTTATATTATACGAAACATGGAAAGTGCTATAAACTGGCACAAAAGGAATTCTATGCATTTTAGAAATATGAGCCATGTCATTTGCTCAGTTCAACATACATGCAGAAGAACAGATTATTTCTAGATTGAATGAGTGAATGAATAACTTATATTGTTTTTTTATTTGAAGATTCAAGGTAAGTACTATATAATGGAAGCTGAACTCTAATGCCAAAGCAAACTCCTTGAGTTATAATTATTAAATCCTTCCCCCTCAGTTAATATAAATATCATACTATACAAGATTTTAAATCTTCAAGTTTCTTGAATTGAATGTTTAAAAATGCTGTTTTTTTATTTTAATAAATTCCTCAGACATTTAGATACACCATCACACCTACCACCATTAATCAGAAATGAATATTTCTGATTAATACAGAATAGTGTTTATTTCTGAGCTGTTCAAATACCCATACAAATATTTTCAAAGATGGTTTTTGCCTGGTTTTCCCAACTGCCTTGCAATGATTAAAACATGTGTCTTTTAAGGTTTTAAATTCATGTTATGCCTCATTCTGTCCTGGAGGTTTCACCTGTTTAAATACCATGCCATAACTTGAATTAATAATTAGGCTGCCTTATGCATCCTTTCCATTTGGCAGATACTGTAGAAGTACTGCAGAAGTTATTCCAACGAACACTTTATTTGCCTTACTTTGCCAGGTACAAATTCTATTTTAGATAAATAGCATACAAAACAGAAAGTATTATATGCTGTCCACTATATTTTTAAAATTATGTTCATCCTTCCCCCTCAGTTAATATAAATATCTATTAACTGTATATTAAGTAGAAGAGAACATTTTCTCTATGTGCTACTGAATTTTAAATAGGGTGATTTATATATTAGTTAGAGCAGGAGTGTCAAATTTAAGGCCCAGGGGCTAGACCCGGCCCATGGAGTACTTAGATCTGGCCTAGAAACAGCAAAGGACTAGCCTGAAGTGCCTTTGCCAGCAAAAACGGAGCTCATGTGCGCGACCCTCCCCGGCTCTGTTTTCAGCCACGATGACCTCCTGCCTCCTTCTGCCAGTTTTCACTGTTTTCTGTTTTCACTGGCAGAGGGCGGCAGGAGGCCACCATGGCTGAAAATAGAGCTCAGGAACCCATTTTTGCTGGCAGAGGGCTCGGGCTACCACAGATACCCCCTGACACAAGTGACACCAAGCTGGCCACACCCACCTGGCCATGCCCACCCCGTCCCCCAAGGTCAAACATAACTCTGATGAGGCTCTCA
Organism: Notechis scutatus; assembly: GCF_049901735.1. Taxonomy (NCBI): domain Eukaryota; kingdom Metazoa; phylum Chordata; class Lepidosauria; order Squamata; family Elapidae; genus Notechis; species Notechis scutatus. The sequence continues at coordinate 25,406,410 of NC_142013.1, read as the reverse complement.
ATGAAATTGAGTTTGACACCCCTGAGTTAGAGATACATACTTAAGTTAAGCAGAGAGCAAACTGAATCATTCAATGGTAGATGAACGGATGAATGGAACAAAGAAAGTTTTAGTTCATTCCTGAATTAGTATACATTTGATTCTTTGCTCTTAAAAAGGTCAGGACTATAAACTTCCCTGACTGAGAGCTGTTGCACACAGAAATATAGCTATTTGAAGTATACATATAAAAAAGGAACAGGGAACAACTGTTTACTAGAAAACGGATGAAGTGAATAAGTTTATTAGCAGGCCAGTCTTTCACCCATATTTTTCACAAATGTTTTTGTCAAAGTCAGCTGGTAATTATGGGAAGATGAATCTATTAAATTTTGCACAATCAGGAGATGTCTCAATAAGACCTCTCATTGCTGGGCAAAACTGCCATTTGGTTTTGTTAAAGCAGGATAGGTGTTATAGGGTAACCCTCCTCTGAATTAGTTTTATCTGAAGAGGAGGACAATTGCAGAGTGAAAAATATGCAGGTTACAAATTTTCAAATGTCATTTATGGACATAAGGTTGATTACTTTTATCAACAATGCAAACATCATCCTTTGTTATATATGCACACATCAATGAAATGAAACTTTGTAAAAAAATTGTCAGAATGGTCTTTTAATCTCAGTTCTGCAGGTTTCCATAATAATAAAAAAACACAGTAGCTTTAATTCCCCACATGTATTCAAAATAATGTTTGACTTAGTACAAGCATTGCTAAATTTGATCTTTAACTTAATATCTTTCAAAGGTAAAAATAAAAATGTCATTAAGAATTATTGTCAGACAAATACAAATGTACTTTTCTATAAATTAAATGTATTCCTTCAATGAAAATCATTACTCATAGCTGTAGTTTCAAATAGATATACTGAAAAGACAAACGTACTAAACAGACATAAACAAAGAGTCACTGGAGATAAAAGTGTTCCTATATAATTTATATTTATTTCAGATAATGGATAAATACTGATTTGCTCACAATCCTATTTATTGTACAGTAAGCAGAACAAGCTACAGAATATCATACAGTAATTCCATTCTATCAGATTTATAAGATGGCAGTTAATTAATGAAATAAAAAAATAAATGTAAAAATCTCATTTGAAAAGACAATTGGTGTAGTTGATCAGGTTTTTTTTTCATGAACAAAAAAGAGAATAAAAAGATTAATGGGACACTTATCACTTCTAAACTGCTTCAGTGATTAGAGAGCTGACCAAAAGGAGCTAAACAGAAGAGAACATAGTCAAATTCTCATAATTAAAATGACTATACCCATTAATATTAATAATATTAATAAGCTTTTCTAATCTTGGATACTTTGCAATTTATTTTACACAGAAAACTGCTGCCTTGTATGAAGGACACACTAGTTATATACATACACTTCTTATATTAGAGATTTTTCACACATTCTAGTGAAACTCCAGAGTTTGTGATTAAAAGCAACATAATGAAAGCTACAGGATAATACAAATAGAGCTACATTGATAAGTTAAAGAAGTCAAAAAATTGTAATATATTACTATTTAACCAATTGCTTCTTGAACTACTAACAAACTTGCTATTTTCTTTATGCTGCATGATCATTTTCAAAAAAGAACTAGATACTGTGCTGTTGTAGTTTGCAAGACACCATGGGCTTTAAATAATCACAACTGAGATATATTAACTCTGATATCCCAAATGATAGTTCAGAGCATTCATCTAAAGAACAATCTGTAGGACACTCAAGACATTTCCAAGGAGGGGGCAGCAACTCTTGTGAATTAGCAAGACAGAATTGTAATATCATCTGAGACTGACGCTTTATAAAATTTAACAGATGACAGATAATCAGAGTTGGAAGGGATCTTGTAGGTCATCTAGTCCAACCCCCCGCCCAAGTAGGAAACCCTACACCATTTCTGACAAATGGCAGTCCAATCTCTTCTTGAAAGTCTCAAGTGATGGCACTCCCACAACTTCCGAGGGCAAGCTGTTCCATTGGTTGATTGTTCTCTCTGTCAGAAAGTTTCTCCTTATTTCCAGGTTAAATCTCTCCTTGTTCAGTTTCCATCCATTATTCTTTGTCTGGCCTACAGGTGCTTTACAAATTGCTTGATCCCTTCCTCTCTGTGGCAGCCCCTCAAATATTGGAAGACCGCTATCATGTCTCCCCTGGTCCTTCTCTTTACTAGACTAGCCAAGCCCAGTTCCTGCAACCTTTCATTGTATGTTTTAGCCTCCAGTCCACTAATCATCCTGGTTGCTCTTCTCTGTACTATTTCTAGAGACTCAACATCTTTTTTATAATGTGGTGAACAAAACTGGATGCAGTACTCTAGGTCTGGTCTTAGTAAGACTTTATAGAGTGGCATTAGTACTTCCCTTGATCTAGACTGTATCCCTCTGTTAATACAACTTAGGATTGCATTAGCTTTTTTGGTGGCTGCTGCACACTCCTGGCTCATATTTAGCTGGTTGTCCACTAAGACTCCAAGATCCCTCTCACAGTTACTGGTATTGAGCCTGGTTACACCCAGTCTATATGTGTACTTTTGGTTTTTCTTGCCTAAGTGTAGGACTTTACTTTTCTCTACATTGAATTTCATTTTGTTACATACAGCCCAATGTTCTAGTCTGTCAAGATCCATCTGGATCTTAAGCCTATCTTCTTGGGTGTTAGCTATTCCTGCCAGCCTAGTATCATCTGCAAATTTGGTAAGTTCCCCTTCTATTCCCTCATCTAAGTCGTTAATGAAGATATTGAAGAGTAATGAGCCTAAGACAGAACCTCGTGGCACCCCACTGCTTACTTCCCTCCATGTAGACTTAGACCCATTAAGGGCTACTCGAGTACGGTTTGCCAGCCAGTTGCGAGTGCATCTAGTGGTGGTGCTATCTATTCCACTTTTTTCTAGCTTACTAAGAAGTAGGTTGTGGTCTACTTTGTCGAATGCCTTGCTGAAATCTAAATATATTATGTCCACAGTATTGTGCTGGTCTCCTAATTTAAATTGAGACCAAAGGAAAAACAAGAGAAGCATCAGTCAGAGATGTCCCAAAGATGCTTTTTCAATAGGCAATTGGACTTTCTTGTTTTTTCTTTCTTGTTTTTCTCATCCAAGAAGCTTCTTCAGCTCTGACTGGATGGTGGGGAGCTGAAAGTCAAAGCTGAAGAAGTTTCTTGGATGAAAAGCGAAACATCTTTAAAGAAAAATGCATCAATTATCATATTAAACAAGAGGAAAACCTTCTAAGCACCAATTCCACCCGTGCTTTTTACAATTTTGTAAACAACAAACTAAAATACTCAAGGTCTATCCCACCCTTGATAGGACCTGATGGTAAAGACTGCAACGACGACACCACTAAAGCCAACATCTTTAACACATTCTTCAGCTCAGTATTTGTAAACAGAAATGGATCATGCCCAGTATTTCCTAGCCGTACCACAGATAACAACAATGATCTAATACATATTGATTTTACAGAAGACAATGTTGAAAAAGCACTACGCAATCTAAAACCATCTCTATCTGTTGGACCGGATGGAATATGTGCCTACTTCTTAAAAAAGCTATCCACTGCCATAGCCAAACCTCTAAGCATAATCTTTGAAAAATCTTTCAGGACCAGCTCCTTGCCTAACCTATGGTCACAAGCCACAGTCACCCCCATCTTCAAAAAGGGAGACCCAAGCCTAGTTGAAAATTACAGACCAATCTCCTTATGCTGCGTCACCTGTAAAGTCATGGAATCAATTATTAACCAATCCATCATCCTCCACTTAGAGACAAACAACCTACTCTCCAATAAACAATTTGGTTTCAGAAAAAAACTATCCTGTAATCTGCAACTCTTACACTGCAAAAACATATGGACGACACAACTCGACCAGGGCAAAGCAATAGAAGCAATCTACATAGACTTCTGTAAAGCCTTTGATTCAGTGGTACACGACAAACTACTCCTAAAAATAAAATCCTATGGTATCTCTGGACAACTGAATAACTGGATAGAAGCATTCCTGGCAAACAGACAACAAATGGTCAAAATTGGGAGCATCCTATCAAATTCTGTACATGTCAACAGTGGTGTCCCCAAGGCAGTGTTCTAGGACCAACTCTCTTCATACTCTACATAAATGACCTCTGTGATCATATTAAGAGCAATTGCGTTCTTTTGCTGATGATGTAAAGCTGTTCAATACCACAGACAATATTGCTACCCTACAAAAAGATCTTGACTATGTATCAGAATGGTCAAACAAATGGCAACTTCAAATCTCAACAAATAAATGCTCTGTCTTACATATTGGCAAAAAAAATCAGAAAATAAAATACAAGCTGAATAGTCAAGATCTTGTTGATGACCCAAGCTCTGTAAAGGACCTTGGAATACTCACCTCTAATGATCTAAGTGCTAGAGCCCACTGCAACTACATAGCCAAAAAGGCATTAAGAGTTGTTAACCTAATCCTACGTAGCTTTTTCTCTGGTAATATCACACTACTAACCAGAGCATACAAAACATTTGCTAGACCAATACTCGAATACAGTTCATCAGTCTGGAACCCTCATTACGTATCTGATATTAGCACAATTGAGAAAGTCCAGAAATATTTCACAAGAAGAGTTCTCCACTCTTCTACTCGTTGTAGAATACCTTATGCCACCAGACTTGAAATTCTAGACCTAGAAAACTCAGAACTACGCCGCCTTTGGTCTGATTTAAGCATGGTATATAAAATCATACATTGCAATGTCCTACCTGTCAATGAATACTTCAGCTTCAACCATAACAACACAAGAGCTCACAATAGATACAAACTCAAAGTTAACCGCACCAAACTTGATTGCAGGAAATACGACTTCAGCAATAGAGTGGCCAATATCTGGAATACTCTACCCGACTCCGTAGTTTCTTCCCCAAACCCCAAAAACTTTAACCTTAGACTGTCTACTATTGACCTCACCCCTTTCCTAAGAGGTCTGTAGGGGGCGTGCATAAGTGCACCAACGTGCCTACCGTCCCTGTCCTATTGTTTCTCTTATTCTTCTTTTATTTTTCTTATATGTACCCATTCCATGTATTCACAACTATGTATACACTTATACTTATTATCTTGTAAACAATTGGCAAATAAATAAATAAATAAATAAATAAATAAATAAATAAATAAATAAAAACAAGAAAGTCCAGTTGCCTCTTGAAAAAGCACCTTTGCGACAATCATGACCTGGATGACTGAGAATCTCCATAGACAAACAGTCAGAGATCTGGTTGAAAGAACACTGGGGCAGAAAGCATAGTCTGATTCCCACTGCCCTGTCAATAAGTGCAATTACTGATTGAACTCAACAAATAGCAGGATTTAATTAACATTTATTTATTTAGCTTTCTTATTATATAGTTGAAAGAATTATTCCCTCAGTTTGATTATGTGTTAAGAAAACAGAATGTGCACACAGATTGTACATCTTAACTACAAGGCAATAAAAATCAAGTGTCAGTTTATCAATAGGTTTGTTAAATACCCATACTATAAATAATGTTCTTTAAAAAGTACTTGAGTTGAACAAAATATATTTAGAAGGTGAAGAAGCACAATGCTATTGAGTTACTAGCCGGGGTGGGATTCTATCAGTTCGCACCTATTTGCTAGAACCGGTTGTTAACATTCTAAGCAGTTCGGAGAACCGGTTGTTAGAAGAAATTACTGGCCTAATCCTGTAAGGAAGGCAGGAAGGAAACGTTCTGGTGTTGCTTACAGAAACTGCCTCTCCATTAACCCTTATTACATTCTTGGCAGGACAAGACTTCCTGTCTCAGGAACTTCTCTGGAGGTTTTTTTCCCTCCTTTGCTGGTACTTTGCTTGTGTGGAGTGACCATTAAAATTTACAATGGCACTGAAAAAAGTGACATGACTATTTTTCACACTTACGACTGTTGCAGCATCTCCACAGTCATGAGAGGCCAGGTGAGGAGATGCATGCCTCAATGTGAGTGATATTGAGTTGGCCACACCCAGCCAATAACATGACCACCAAACCATGTCCACCCAGTCACATGACCACCAAGCCATCTAAGCCATGCCCACAGAGCCGGTTGTTAAAATCCCACCCCTGGTTACTAGCCTGGCTATTTAGCAAAAATGGAACACCTTGAATCATCTAACTGAACAATTAATTGAACTTGGAATCTGTTACAAAATGAGTGTTTCCCTTCAAATTATTCACTTATAAATCAGGTAGGAATGAAAGTATTTTCTACTTTCCATGACATGCAAACAGTTCTGGCTTTTTTCTATAAAGAAAAAAATGATCTTAGGATTCCTGACACTGGTATGTGGCTGTGGAGCAAGAATATAAAAAAGAAACATATACAATCAAAAATAGTTTCCCCCCCAAATTGAAATATTTGTATAATTATTCATAACACGACCACTGTGTCTTTAGTCTAAGAAATATCAGACCCTAATAAAAATGGTTATCAAGAGTAATAGATTTTTTTTTAAATTTGATCTGCTGAGTGAAAAGACAGTGAGATGTAGCATAGCTCTCATATGTTAGATCAAGAAAAGGGTTTATATGTGAATCTAATTTAGAGATCACTCAATCTGAATCAGTTTTGAAAGATTTGTCACAGATGGGCTAGAGCTGAAGGAAGGACAGAAAGAGAACAGAGTATTGGAAGAATGCTGGTAGAGATGAAAAAAAGGGAAGATATACATATATTTGTATATAATTGTATTATATTTGTATTTGTGTATTTATTATAATATTACCAGGAGAGACAGAGGACAATATCACAAGGTCTTCATCTTTATTTACTTACATAAAGATTAAGAGCAGAAACAATTCTGATGAGTGAGCAGTATAAACTAGTGTTCTTAAATGGTTTAGAAACTAAAATCAGAAGATTCATATTTGTATGTATATAATATAATGATATATGCATGGTATTTGTAATATATTTACCAAGCTATTTAAAATAATTGGGCCTCTGTACATGAAGTTTATAAGCAGAAGAGATAGATAGATAGATAGATAGATAGATAGATAGATAGATAGATAGATAGATAGATAGATAGATAGATAAGAGGGGGGAGGCAGGCAGTACTTTGTATCATTAATAAATAAATGAGTCGTATTAATCCTGCTTAAGGCACTAATATGGGTTTATAAGTAGTATCAGTGATTTTATATAAATGTATTATTTTCCATTCATTTAGCAAGATCAACTACTACTCTAATATAAATACTATATATATAAAATATATATTATGAAATTGAAAAATTAGATATATTTATTTATGTTATCGTTTTAAACAAAGGACATATTTTCAATTCCCTATATATCTTAACAGTTTATGTTTAAGAATAGCCTTTTCATTAGTCATCAAATATGCTACATGTTAGGAATATGAGTCACCTAACAGCTATTTGGGTTAGAAATATATAGACCAGGATAAACATTTTAGTACTATGTCTTTAAGAAAATGCAAAACTGTAATTAGGTGTGGTTTCTCAAATGGCCCTAAGATGGAGCCAGAAACCTGGGTTGTTTAGTCTGAGTCTCAGAAGAGAGTGTAAGTGTATCTCTGTTTCCTTCTGTTGGAAAGTATTGCCATTGCTCCATTTCTTCTAATTGACTGATATTACTGGATTTAATGTAAGTCTGTTACTGAACTGTTTTTGACACTGGACTTTGATATTTGGATTATCCCTGGATTGAAAACTGACTGATTTACTTGTGAATGACTTTGGATTGCTTATTTTGGACTTTGCTTAAACCTTTCTGGAAGTAAAAACCTACATTTACTGTACAGTGTATCTGTGTGCTCTGTGTGTATTATTCCAACACTACTCTCTATACGTCTCCCTGTATGCGCTCATTCTCCTAACGGGGAATTACCTCAACACTGGTTATGGGCCCAGGCCATACCAGGCTCAGATGACTGAGAGTTAGTGTGAATACACAGTACTGTATACAGACAGCTGTTTACTGGTTAATTGTGGTTTACTATCCTGGTAAAGATGGCACAAGTCACTTCAACAAGTCTATCACTGATAACCCGGTTGGATGGAACAAACTATGTTTCCTGGTCTATGAAATGCAGTCTACTTCTGCGTAAAGAAGGTTTATGGAATGTAGTTCAAGACCCACCGGATGTAAATGCTTGGGATCCAGAAAATGAGGATGATGCCAAGAAGATTGCTGACTTTAAACAGAACAACAAACGAGCTCTTTGTATAATTGGACTAACACTGAGTGACCAGCAGCTAGTCCATATTCATGGAGAAGAGTGCTGCTAGGTGTTGAGAGAATTTGAAGAGGATTTATGTTCATGACAGTGTAGGTGCACATATACATCTTACACATAAACAGTTTAGAGCACATCTTCTGAAAGGTGGAGATATGTTAGCTCATTTAAACTTCATGAAAAGAACTTTTCAAGAGCTACATGAAAAGGAACTGATATTTTCAGAGCTGCATCAAGTTTACATCATTCTTTCCTCATTGAATGAAAGTTATGATGATTATGTATTTTCACTGGAAGTACTGCCCAGAGATGAACTGACATTGACTGACATAACCGGAAGGTTGTTAGAAGAAGCAAGAAGACAGCTGGATAGGGACCAACTGAGGAAGGAACAACCACAAGAGGATTTGTCTTCAACTGCCTATACTTTTAGGAAATGTTTTTCTTGTGGGGCTAGGGGACATATAGCTAGATTCTGTAAGAAAAGAAAAGGACAGAATACTGGCAAACACCAGAAGGCTAAGAAGAATGTTAGCTTAGCTATGTCTAGCAATTCAACTGTAAACCATGATTTGTGGGTTTTTGATAGTGGAGCATCACAATGCATTATTAAGGATAGAAACAGGTTTGTAAAGATGTCTACAAGTAAACAACGTGTATCATTGGCAAATGGATGGAAGATTAACGCATCAGGTGAAGGTATTGCATATTGTTCTTGCATAAATGAACATTTAACTATGTTATATATACCTAAACTAAAATTTAATTTATTATCAGTAAGGGCTTTAGTTAATCTTGGTTATGTAGTAACCTTTAGGGGAGATAACTGTATAATAGAGAAAGAGGGTAAAAGGGTTACTGCTACTTTAAAGAATGATTTATATGTGATACATGATGATTAGTTGAAGATGGCTAACTCCGTTTATAACAATGTTAAGCCACATGATGAATGTATACATTTGCTACATAGACGTCTAGGGCACATTAATTTCAAAATGCTCAAACAAACTGTTAAATTGTCAGAGGGAGTACAATTGAAACCCTGTAGCAAGTATTTGCATTGTAATGCTTGTAGTCAAGAAAAGAGTAAGGTTACTCCAGCAAACAGACTAAATGGGTTTAAGACCAAAGAGGTTGGTCTTTAGAGGTTGTTTTTGCTGACATAATTGGTCCTAAGAAACTAAGTTTAGGAGGTGCCTGTTATATTTTGAATATTATGGACCATTACTCACGATATGGTTTCTGCTATCTTATGAAAAACAAAACAGAAACATTCCAACATTTCTTTAACTGTCTAAAGTTTGCTGAGAGAAAAATGAAAAGTAAAGTAATTACTTTAGTTACTGATAATGGGACTGAGTTTGTAAACAAAATATTCCAAACAATGCTGAAATTGGCTGGTGTTGAGCATAAATGTTCTGCACCTTACAGACCACAACATAACTCGTTTGTAGAACGAAGAGGGCAAACATTACCAGCCATGGCTCGCACTATGTTACCTGATTCAGGTTTACCTGAAATACTGTGGGGTGAGGCCATAATATGTAGCAACCATGTGTTAAACAATGTAGTTAACACAACAACTGGAAAATTGCCATTCACTCGTTGGCATGACAGAAAACCAAATTTAAGTTACCTACACACATTTGGAGCTCCAGCTTAGGTGCATATTTCCTCACAAGTAAGACTGAAAGGGCAACATAGAGCTAAGAAATTATTTTTTGTGGGTTATGAGGCCAACCATAGATCATTTAGATTTTGGGATCAAGGCACAGCTCATGTTTATTGTAGTGCTAGTGCAAAAATTTCTTGAGCACGTTGGGTGGGATGAACTGGAACAGGAATCCAGCAATGATATTATTATTGACACCCAGATAGTCCCTAAAGATGATATCAGTAAACAACAAATAGCCATTAAAGAGGAAGAACAGGAAGAAATAGAAGAACAGGAGCAGGTGGCACAGGAAAGGCCACCAGTAAGCCCTGTATTACCAAGATGTTCAACCCCAGTAACACGACCACTTGATAGATATCAGGCTAGTGTTATATGCCAAGTGAATACAGTTCCAAGTAATTATAGTGAACTAAAACTGTATCCTGCTAAGGATCAGGCTGCTTGGCAGAAAGCAATGGATAAGGAACTGGAATCATTAAAAGGACTGGAGGTATACGAAAATGTTAAGTTACCACCAGGTAACTTAACACTACATATAGATTTGAAAAGATTCTTATGTCTCAAAGATGTGGTCCCTCTAATGGCATTGATTTTGCAACAATGAATCATATTTTATGATCACATAATTAATTGTGTTCCAACATCTAATTCATAAGTATTACTTGGAGTCAAAATCATATATGCCATGCTTCTGAATGTTGGAAATGCTTTTGACTCCATCTGTATAGACCAGTGGTGGTGAACCATCGTGTGGAAACGACGTGCATGCTCGTCGGGGTCACACTCCGGAAAAGCCAAACTTCCGGGTTCTAACACTCATGCGTGCCCGACGATGAGCTGGCCGGCACATATGAGCAGGCTACTTTTTGGCACTGCCGCACACACTAAGGACAGCTGATCGTCGCACACACATGTGCCAGAAACCTGAAGACAAACAGGCAAGGCTGCGTATGCCGGGCAACATGGCTTCACATGCCACTTTGGGCACGCTTGCCCTAGGTTCGCCATCACGGTTATAGACAAACACTGGGTTAGCCTCAAGTACACTGACATTGACATAAGAACATTTTTGCTTATCAGCAGATTATATAACAATATATAGGTGTAATCTATATGGGGCATTTCCAACTATTTGTGAAAAAGAAAACTATAGCATTTTATGCCCTTCCTTTTCAATCTTTACAGCAACACCTTAACTAAAAAGTAGATAAAGTGTGTATCATAACCAGCAAGCTGATTTAAGCATTCCACTGTTATTTATGCCAATGATATAGTCCTTCTATCTACAAACGTTGTTGGCTTTAGTGAACTTTGAGGATGCTAGGTCATGACTGTAGTGAAGAACATTTACAGATTCATTACAAAAAAGTAAAATAATATTTGCCCACAGACTGAAGTTCCATAAGTGAGACATCAACGGTTAATAACTTGAATACTTCAAATGCCTAGGACATTGTACAATAGTCAATAGCTCAGGTAGCATGTATCACAAATGAAATGTGTATCATTTTAAAATAAAAAGAAATTATTGCTTTTCTGTTTGGTCAAATCAGAGACCAAGTCACTTGCCCTTGGAAAACTTAGTCCATATCTTCTTTTTTAGAAATTATCTAAATCAGGGGTGCCAAACTACATTGTCATGGTGCCGTCATGTGACATATTGGGACTTTTTCCCCCTTCCATAAACCGTGTGTGGGCATGGCCCACGGGCCGGGAGTTTGACAGCCCTGATCTAAATAAATACTTCAAATGCCTAGGACATTGTACAATATATACAAAATTACAAAAGGGTATATACAAAATTAAGATTTGCTATGTTACTATTTGTAGTTCACTAAGGCATATAAAATATATTCTATATTTCATATATGAGTATCTCTTTCTCTATGGATCAAGAACAATTGAGAATGTTACCTTTATACCATTATATTGCAAATTTGAAAAGAAACTCAATTGAAATATATTACTCAAATGCTATTGAAATTTCAGAATTATTTTATTTTTTTTATTTTACCAAGTAAGGATGAGCATCTCAGTCACAACTGGGCAAAATTCCATTAAACAGCTTGCAGTATCAGAGAGAACACAAGATCTATACAAACTGTTATTGTTGATTGTACAGATCAATTGTTACTGTTGATTGTGTGTGGTATATCAATATACTTTATTTTTTTGTATAGGAGTACATTAATTGTATGGAATTACATGTATATGTTTAATCTGTTTGTGAACACTTAGTATGGTTAGCTTTTGACTGTAATAAAAAATAATTCAAAATGTAAAGAAATAATAAAATACTGAATATTTATTACCTTCTATTAGGAGCTCTTGCCCATGACTGCCCAACAAAGTGCGGGATAGGAATGGGGCAAAATCCACAAAGATTTCCCGAAGAAGAGGAGCCACTTTTTCCAAAGCTCTTTCAAGTTTCGTGGTTATGCTGTTGAAAGCAAAGCATGGTAAGTGAAGTAAACAAAGTTATCATAAAGCAACCCAAAGGTATTTAAAGTAGGCAGATAAAATAATTAGTAATAACAATTTAATAATTTAAACTAGGACAGTGTCAGAAAACTTTGTATCTAATGAATCAGTCAGAAACTAGTATACCCAGTTTTCACAGATTTCATAAGGGAAACATATCTCCTACAAAAAAATATATAATACGAAGATGTAAAGTCTACTTTAAATTGATTTTGACTCTTGGTGATTTCATGGAGATAGGGTTTTTTGGCACATTCTGGGTTTTTCATTGCATAGTTCCTATTTAGACCTTGGGTTAGAATGGCAATTGGGATTGGAATTTCTGTCACAAAGTGTTTTCTGACCACATCGCTTAGCAATGGCAATTCCAACAGTCCCAGTTGCTGTATTGACCCCAGGACTATGCAAGTCATTATGTGGGAAGATGCAGGAGTCCTAGGTAAGGAGTGAAGGGAAATATGTGGGTGCTGCAAGGAGAGAGGCGTATATAGACAAACTATTGAGGGCTTGGTAGTGTTCTGACCTAGGCTTCCCCAAAAAGCACTAAGCAGACTCTTTGTCCAGGCAAAACCCCTTTTATGAAACGAAGGTGAATTTCTTGTATTCACATTTAGCCAAAGGCAAACAGTCTTTCAAGGGTGTAATTAGGAGCACAGACCTTATCTAGCTTGGAGAGCTGCCAAGTAAATATTTTCAAATGCAGTGCTGACAAGGAAGGACTTTGCACAGTCTCTGAGATGCACAGAGAGATCTTCACACTGCTGCAATAAACGAATTGTTTCCTGCAAAAGCCCCCTCCCCTTTTGCTCCTCTTTTAATCCCTATGAGAGGGGCCATTCACCATCCACCTGTGGCTTTACTCCTACGTCGACCCTTAGTTCATAATTGTTCTTTTCTTTTGGCAGCTCTGCCCATGCACAGGCTGGGAACTGGGTCCAGCTGCTCCTCCACCTCACTGCTGTCCGAAGGCAGCTGATAACTGCCAGACTGCACTGGCCCCATCTCTGCCTCTGATGCAGAGCCCTCGTCCGAGCCTTCCTCAGCTCCAGGACTTGTCAATGCTCCTCCCCAATCTCTTCACTGTCTGACTCTGCTACCAGCTCTGCTAGCCGCTGGCTACAACAGGTGGATGCTAGGGAGGGAGTGATAGCAGGGGCTGTGGGTGAGTGTTAGAAAGTGTGAGTGAGTAGGCAGGGACTGCAAGCAGGCACTAAAGAATGCAGATATGCCAGGGATTGCTATGGGTGTGGGCTACAAAGTGCTTGAGACCTACAGCGTCAGCTCTTGTAGTGATTTTGTTTGTAGGAAGCTGCCAGAGAATTAAGCAAATGGCAATCACATGACACTAGGATGCTGCAGATATATGCAGCTGGTTACCAAGCACACAAATCACAATCACATGGCTGCAAGGGTGCTACAATGGGTGGAACTTTTAGGACCAGTCATAAGTGCTATTTGTTCAGTGCCGTCGAAATGAATGGTTGCTGACTAAATGGCCATAAACTGAAGGCTACTTGTAATTCTGGGATTTCCTGTAGCCTCCCATTCAAGTATTAATGTTTGTCTGCCTTGACTACATTTGGAAATCTTCTAACTATCTACCTTTAAAACAAATTTATTTATAGCAGGTTACTACAGGATGGAAGCTGGTTAGTAATGTAATAATTACCATACTTCTGAACCTATAGCAGATTGATAATGCAGTTTAATAATGCAGTTTATATTTTCATAGAACATTCGTTGTTACATATTGTAATGACAGAAGCATTAATCAAAATTCAGCTAGGTTTAAAGTTGATATCAACACAGAGGGATACACATACCTGCCGTACAGTATTAGACATATCATGTGCTTATGTCTAAAATATCCCCCCCACCCCCAAAAAAAAAAAATCTGGTAGAATAAGTTAGATTCAGAGTCAACTGTTCGTGAAAATGAGGGCTTTAGTGAATTAGCATCCAGTGGAGTATTCCCACTGGAGCAATGAAATAAGGCAACTACTAGACTCATTTTTATTTCCATTTTCTTCTACTATATTGCTGTTGTAGAGTTATACAATCTGCAAATTTAAAGCAATCAACTACTGTATGTCTATGAAATTGTTCAGATCTGTTTAAATCAATGTAGAAACCTCATTTAAACTTTCAAACAACTCTAGAAATTGTTGCATAGTTTTAAATTAGTAGTGCCCACAAGTGTATTTTGATCTCTAAATGTCCTGTATTATATTATCTATACAAAATATTATTCTTAGCTTCCAATAGGCATCAAGGAACTAAAGGAACTGATAAACTTAAAAACATAGGGCACATCCTTAAGAACAGCATCAGAATAAATCATATTTGCTTACTTAAAAACTAATTTCACAGCTAATATAGCTTTTCTATAAAAGATCTGCCTAAACAAATTATTCCTGCTTGGGGGAAAAAGAGAGAATTTCATCACAGAGAATTTGGTTTTATTGGCCTGGAGAAGTTCCTTGTTATAGTGACTGTAAAGGCTCTTTCTCTCATGTGTATAAATGTATTTCTAATGAAGTACAAAAGTGTTTAACAACAATTATTATATTTCAAATCCCCTGGCCCCAAAAGATATCCCAAAAACTTTACTGCCCAAAATCTATGCTATGAACTGTATCAATAAATAGAAAATAGGGAGAGAAGCTATTCTGTTGTTGGAGTATGTGCTCCTTATAATTGAACCTAGTAAATAGTCTGATCACAGCTTTCTGAATGAGTTATAAACAAATTACAGTAGTCCAAATAATATGCATCTCTGATCAGACCATTATTTAGTACACAAGCCTTAGCTATGAAACAGTTTCCAGTACCTTTGTAATGTGGACAACTAGTTGCTGAATTCAATAGTTTGTCTAAATGGAGACTGTGGGCTACCAATTACAAGGCTACATTCTTATTACCTGGCTTTAGTTTCAACAGTCTAGTCTAAGTTTAAATAACAGGGTTAAAATAAGGCTAGTTTTATTATGGGACTAGGGAATTGCTAGTATAGGACCTGTCAATTTAAATTGTTAAGGAAAGGACCCAGTCTGAGGATCTTCAGGTAAAGGGCACAACTGTGACACACATCCCTGAATCACAAGTTCTTTGTCCCTGGCAGTATTGGCAATGTGGCTGAGACTGTTGGTCTGGAACTTCCATTGCAATCTGAAGCAGGGCAGTTGTATTGTCTTGCCTCTCCCCATTTCTGTTTTCCTCACTAAATTCTTAGGGCCAGTAGTATCACCCTCTCCTTCCTCTCAGCACCCAAAAGAGAAGTCTTTGGCATGCAGATGTGGTCACATTTATCTCTTGTTTCCTATTAGTGTCACAAAATTTATCATGAGGATGCTGCCTGTTCCCATCCAATATACCTCTTTAAATCTTGAAATACTGTCAAAAGGTGCCCAGTTAGCTGCCCTTCACTCCCAGTCAGCTTAGCAAATTCACGTTGACCATTATGAAGGCTCAGAAAGCGATCTTGACTGATGATTATTTAAAATAAGTAACACTCAGTTCCTAAACAAGTAAGGCACTATGAGTAGCAGAAGGCTGGACTAGTAGAATGAATAAACTGTAGATTCTCACAGTGTGTTGATCATTCCCACACAGCAATCTGGGTGACAAACTAGGGACTTTCAGCAATCACTGTGCTTCTACCATTTGTCCTTCTAAATATGGTGCCCATCATGCCCTATTGGATTTAGTTAAAAAAACAACCCTACCATGTCCTCCTGCACGAACTACATTGGTTATCAGTGTGTTTCTAGTGCAATTCAAGGTGCTGGTGGTTACCTTTAAATCCCTACATGGCTTGGAACCAGGCATCACTTTTTCCAAGAATCCCTACCCAATCCAGGCTAAGCAGAATCGGCATGTTACAAATCCTGTCAGCCAAAGAGTATTGGCTGGTGTGGACCTGAAGGCAAACTTTTTCTGCAGTAGGCTCTAATTTATGGAACATTCTCCTGTCATAGTTCAGAATAGCCTCAAGGCCTATTAGCCTTTCGTAAGGATCTTAAAACCTGGGTATGCTCCCAAGCTGGGGGGGGAGGGGCTGAATGTGTTAAGAGCCTATTTCTTGCCTATATTGCTGACTGGCCAAATATCCTGTTGTTGTGTAGGTTGAATTGAATGTTTTTAATTTTTTTACAGGTTTTACTGCTTTTATTATTTTTTTTTTTTTTAATTGTAACCTATTTTCTGAATTGTAAGACTCACAAATTTATTGACTGAGATGGTCAGCCACACAAACTGTACAAACAAAGGAATCAACAAATGCTTAGTTTAGAAATCATTCTATAAATCTGTTGGCATACACTTGTTCTGTCCTAAACCTTGTTCCAAGGAAATAAGCACGAAACAGAGGTAACAGCAAAACCTTTTAATGATTCTGTACGAATTCCATTCCTTCATGGTTAAAAGGCTGTTTCAAACTAATTGTCTCTGATAAGAACGAGCCTTGCCAAGGTTTGCAAGGCTGCCAAGAGCACTAGATAAAGTTACTAAGAAATATTTCAAACACAAAGAGTCTCCAAACACCAACCAAGATATTTTTGAGTGCAAAAACTTCTTTGCTTCCTGCAAAGAACTCCGGTTTCTCAGCTGGCTTTTATCTCTTAAGAGAGGGACCATTACCTTGCAGCCTTACTCCCGAGTCGCCCGTGCTGCTGCAGCTGTTCTTTCCTTTGAGCAGCCCTGCGTACACGCACACTGGGCACAGGCTCCTCGGGGACCTCTTCATCACTGCTGCCAGCCTCCACAATCTCCAAAAGCAGCATTCCACTCCCTGATGGTCCTGGCCCCATCCCTTCATCACACGCAGGCCCCTCATCTGAGTCCTCGTTCTCTGAGACCTCAGCCATCCATACCTGCTGCCGGCGAACCACAACAACTCTAGGCCTAATCACATACCTGCCTAACTAGGGGAGAGTCTATGGGCCCAGAACTGATCAAGTGTGGTATAATGGATCTGGGCTTGTCTGGGCAGTAAGGAGCTGGGTCTGGGAGATCAGAAAAATACCCTATTTTGTTCCGGGAGCCCAGAGTTGAATTTCCTGAGGTACGCATTTACCTATTCCAGCACACACACAACCTGAGCCTCTCTAGACTAAGCTCCAGGATTTCTTTCTTGCTGTGCTTGACAAGCTAGTTGTCAGCTTGAGAAACCCTGACATATTAGATTACCAGTAGAAAAAAATTACATTGGTATAAATATATCAAAATATTTGGATTAAGCAAATTGTAATCCAAGAATGTTTATGATATAATTCATTAGTTATCTTTTTGATGCCTCAAGTCTCTGCTGTTTCCGTACAGATTTATATACGTATCATACCCAGACACCAGTTTGAGTTCTAAATAGTTAAAGCAATTAGAACCACTACTAACTAATAATACAGAGGTTCAAAACACAACTGGGGAAAGGGAAGGGATTATAACCTTATAGCACATTTGGCTTACTTCTTTCAATAGTAAATTATAGGATTAAATGAATTGTTAAATCAACTTTAATGCAAGCCATCTAGGTGGTAAAAGAGGCATTCAAGTTGTCTCTCTACTGCATTTCCAAGGAAGCAGAGAAAACACTGATTTCTTATTTCCTCTTTTAAGGTCATTTTCTGTTGTTTAATCTCATCCAAAAGCCTTGTGATACTACAGTATGCAGCCATACAGGAGCACTGTTCCAAACTATTTACAAGCTGGATTTTGTCTAAAACAATTCAACCAACCATTTCCTTTCCCATTATTTTCCTCAATAAAATGTTATTCTCGAAAGCTAGAAAATATATTAGCAACTCAACAGACAGAACAGAGAAAAACCTCCACTCTTTTTAATTATTAGAACTCTCCCTTTGCCTTTCGGGGGAGAGTTCCAATAATCAAAAGGTGATAATGATCAGTGTAATATAGGTCAAAAGCACATTTATAACACTGGCCATTACAAGTATTTTATTTTCTTCTTATGGCATTTATTTCCTAGTAATGCTCCCACAAAATCATTCTGTCATTTTAGCAAGAAGTGCCACAAGGCAGCCGTGAAGGAGAGTAGAAAGGATTATGCTGACTCCTGACATCCCACAGCAGATATTTTAAAAGGTTATGTATGTTCTTAATATAAACGTAACATTAAAAATTGAAGTTTTTCCCTAAAATTCTTCTTGTAGAGAAATGGTTTTCTACCCAGAGTATATTGCTCAACAGATTTAAATTATCTCTGGAGTCATGGAAAAAGCTTTTAGTAGTAGAAAGTTAGTATATATTTTTATTTTACTGTTTAAGCTATGTATAGCTGTTCTGTAGAAATTGCAAGAAAACGGAAGTCATTTTATGAAAAATAATACTTCATATAAAATCCAGCTTCTGAAACACTGGCAACTACAAAGAAAATTCCAAGACTAAATCTTACACTGAATTCAATGGTCCTTTTTCAAACCAGAAAGATGCCATGCTGTGAATCATGGAAGAGCTATATAACAACATTTCATCTTCTGTAATGTTAGTGTAAATATACACTGCTCAAAAAAATAAAGGGAACATTTAAACAACACAATGTAACTCCAAGTCAATCACACTTCTGTGAAAACAAACTGTCCACTTAGGTAGCAACACTGATTGACGATCAATTTCACATGCTGTTGTGCAAATGGAATAGACAACAGGTGGAAAGCATAGGCAGTGAGCAAGACATCCCCAATAAAGGAGTGGTTCTGCAGGTGGTGACCACAGACCACTTCTCAGTTCCTATGCTTTCTGGCTGATGGTTTGGTCACTTTTGAATGCTGGTGGTGCTTTCACTCTAGTGGTAGCATGAGACAGAGTCTACAACCCATACAACTGGCTCAGGTAGCTCATCCAGGATGGCACATCAATGTGACCTGTGGCAAGAAGGTTTGCTGTGTCTGTCAGCGTAGTGTCCAGAGCATGGAGGCGCTACTAGGAGACAGGTCAGTACATCAGGAGACGTGGAGGAGGCAGTAGGAGGGCAACAACCTAGCATCAGGATCTCTACCTCCGCCTTTGTGCAAGGAGGGACAGGAGGAACACTGCCACAGCCCTGCAAAATGACCTCCAGCGGGCCACAAATGTGCATGTGGCTGCTCAAACAGTCAGAAACAGACTCCATGAGGGTAGTATGAGGGCCCGACGTCCACAGGTGGGGGTTGTGCTTACAGCGCAACACCGTGCAGGACATTTGGCATTTGCCAGAGAACACCAAGATTGGCAAATTCGCCACTGGCGCCCTGTTCTCTTCACAGATGAAAGCAGGTTCATACTGAGCACATGTGACAAGGTCTGGGGATGCCGTGGAGAACGTTCTGCTGCCTGCAACATCCTCCAGCATGACCGGTTTGGCAGTGTGTCAGTAATGGTGTGGGGTGGCATTTCTTTAGGGGGCCGTACAGCCCTCCATGTGCTCGCCAGAGGTAGCCTGACTGCCATTAGGTACCGAGATAAGATTCTCAGACCTCTTGTGAGACCATATGCTGGTGCGGTTGGCCCTGGGTTCCTCCTAATGCAAGACAATGCTAGACCTCATGTGGCTGGAGTGTGTCAGCAGTTCCTGCAAGACGAAGGCATTGATGCTATGGACTGGCCCGCTCATTCCCCAGACCTGAATCCAATTGAGCACATCTGGAACATCATGTCTCGCTCCATCCACCAACGCCACGTTGCACCACAGACTGTCCAGGAGTTGGGGGATGCTTTAGACCAGGTGTGGGAGAAGATCCCTCAGGAGACCATCCACCACCTTATCAGAAGCATGCCCAGGCGTTGTAGGGAGGTCATACAGGCACGTGGAAGCCACACACACTACTGAGCCTCATTTTGGCTTGTTTTAAGGACATTACATCAAAGTTGGATCAGCCTGTAGTGTTTTTTTCCACTTTATTTTTGAGTGTAACTCCAAATCCAGACCTCCATGGGTTGCTAAATTTGATTTCCATTGATAATTTTTGTGGGATTTTGTTGTCAGCACATTCAACTATGTAATGAACAAAGTATTTAATAAGAATATTTCATTCATTCAGATCTAGGATGTCTTATTTTTGTGTTCCCTTTATTTTTTTGAGCAGTGTAGTTATAAAATTCCAAAACAAAAGTTAATAAAGGCACCTTATGAATAACTGAAAAACCTAGTCATGAAGATGAGGTATTAGAAGTTAGAATAGAGTTGGAAGGAATGTTATGTCTTCTAATCCAACTTCCTGTTCAAGCAGATGATCTTATACTATTCCAAATGAAGGACTATATAATCTCTTCTTCAAAATTCCAGTGATGGAGTATCCACAACTTTTGGAGGCCTGTTTTAAAGGGCATCAAGAAACAATAAACTTGGATATGCAATCCACTCATACTCTTGGCAAAGCTGAAATTTAGATAAATAATAGCTGCCCTTTTACAACAACACTCAAAACAGTATGAAAAAAGCAAAGGTTTAATTTTAATATTATATCTTAGTGAAAAAAATGACAATCAACTTTCTCACTTTATCCAAATTAAGATGGAGAACAAATTCCATCTCTTTGCAATCTGGTTATAAAGATCTAAATATCTCAATATAGATACAATTTACTTCCTGGGAAAAAATCTCCATTATTTATGTACCAAATCCCACAATTAAAGGTAAAAATATGGTTATTGATCTTAGCTCAATTTCCTATAAATCAAGACATTATTCCTAATATTAAACAATATTCTATGAAAATATTTATCCAGTCTATTTTAATGCAGAAAATCCCAGTACTCTTCTTCTTCAATCCATATTTTTGTTATAATCTAACTTTTACCATCCTCCCATGTTCTGTTTCTGAAATATAGCCATACAAACAACCAGAGGGGGAAATGTTTTCAGATTGTGAGAAAGCAAAACATAAATAAAAGCTATATCTTTTAAACTCATTTAAAATTAAAATTGGATCAATTTCTTTTTTAAAGAACTATCTAATGTATAATTAGTGATTCAGTGTTAAAAAAAATTGCCAAACTGGAATCATCAAGAGAGAATTCATGGCCAGATTACAGTTTGATGAACACTTCCTTGGTACTGCAAAACGTAAGTGTTTTTTCTTACTTCTATATCATTGTAACAATTAGGTTGCTGCTAATGTAATTCAATCCATTTTTATAATTTTGAATTTATATTTCAGGAACTTAAAACTCGATTATAAAAGGTTTTAGGTGGATAGTAATATTTGAAATTATTTTTCTTCAGGAAATGTGTGAATCTTATCTAAAATAAAATAAAATCTCTTCTAGAGTATGTTTTTTATTTGAAAAATTGCATTTATTTATTTTTTCACATATGTATAACCATTCATTTCATATCTATGACTTGTAGGTGGCTTACAAACAATTAAAACAAATGTTTAAAAAAGAACAAAAAATAATAGAACAATTTTTAAAAGATAACATAAAAATATAAAAAAAAACTATGATAAAAAATAGCTGAGGTAATCAGATTTAATAAAAGCATTCAATACAACCACTCTGTCAGCTATGTAACATTCCCTAGTTGCCACAGTGAGTTGCAAAACCATGTTTTCAGGGTCTTTCAAAAACCAGCAGGGTATTCTTATATTTATATTTATATATTTACATGTTTTCTATATGAGAAAATACTGAAGCAAAAATAAGCTTATTAATATTATATTAGTTATGGTTACATGGTTACATGTAACATGGATATAGTCCATGTTTGTACTTCAGTGTGTTCCCAAGGAAGTACATTTTATTTCAAAAACCTAGAGGTCTTAACAAAGATTTTTGTTGCTAGCAAGTTCTATGCCTTTCTTTTTTTTTTATATTTACCTCCAGATTAATACTATAAAGTATACCTCATGTTTTCAGCTGTATCCTCTGGCATTGGTGCAACAGTTTGAACAGCAGGGAGATTCTTACTAGTAGCACCATTCACAAAACTAGATGATGACGATGATGATGAAGATCCTGAATCTACTGCACCTATTGACCAAAATAGAATATATTGTCTGAAAAGCAATGCAACAACTTCATAGTAAATCATAATGCATCTATTTTCTATGCATCATAACTCTGGAATGCTATTACTCGGTTACAAAGAGCTGGCAACTAATAATTAAAAACAAAATTAAATAAATTAAAATAATTTATTCAGTCAGAGGATACTCCAAAATTAAGTTAAAACCATTCATTCTTCTTTGTTAACTATACTCCAATATGCTATAGTACAGATATTTATTTTCCTATACTCTCATGATTATGTATGAAAAGAACCCTGAGACCAAATTATTTAAATTATAGGAGAAAATCATCTAGAATATCTTGCCCATATCTAATTTACAATCCAACTGTTTAAAAAGTGTTCTAACTATATTCACAAATATATTTCGTAGAGATACAAACATATATCCCTTTTGAACAAAATGTCAAACCCATTATGATGATTTAAACAAACAGTAATTATAAAAGTCTAAGACATTATCTTCTTAAAAATTACCACATGAAAACAGTAATAAGCGCTTCCAGTATTATCTAGTGTTAATAGAAATAAAAATGAACACGTGGAAGTATCTGATCTCCATAAACCAATAAGCTGACATTTATAACCTACAGTAAATTAGTCACTATTCTGAGTATATCTCATTAAAAATCCAAAGAAATATTATAAATGGCATGTTCTGAGAAACATGTTCCAAATTACTATAAGCAGACGTTGGCATATGTTAGTGGCGTATACAGTAAAAGAAATGAAAACAAAAATATTTTGTGATACCATTTACACTAATACAACCAGCATATAGAAAGCAATAAACTACAGCTATAATGAAATCTATGAGCAGTATCCTTGATGTTATCGTATTATTAAGCATTTGACCATGTTGTACAGGTTTTTTTTAAAGAATATGGTCATTTCAATAATAATTTCCACCAGGGAATTTTTCATAAAACTTTTTAAATATTTCTTCCAAAATATTTTAAATTAATGTCTAGTCAGGTGGACATTTCTATGAACTAATTTTTTAAATAAATACAAAAAATCAAGGACTGCTGAGGTACATTAGGGGCATTTTCACATAGCAGATTGAGCTTATAATGTTGATATCCTTCAATAATTCCAACCACTAACTGAATTGCTTGATTTAGAAGATAAATGTTCTGGAGATCTTTTCAATTTAACATTAGGAAGTGAGAATGCTTAAAGGTATTTATTACAAAAGGATTTCAAATATACCAAAATGCAAAAAAAAAAAAAAAAAAAAGCTGAAAGAAGACAAAATTCACAAAAATATCTAAAGATAATACCTGTTGTATTTATCATACTTTTTGGGGTAGCTCCTGTGGCAGCAAATATATTTGGCGTACTGCTTGGTGGTAGTCCACTTCCAGCTGTTGTAGTTCCAACTGTGGTGACTGCTAGACTTCCAGGGGGAGGTTTTTTCACTGGAACTACAACACTTCTACAGAGGGAAGAAAATCAATGCAAAATCAGGGGGAAAATGCTTTTCTTCTTTCCTATCCATACACTGGAAGAAGAAATCAATTTATTATTATTACAAATAAAAAAAACACACACAAGATATGTATAAAGTTGAAAAGGAAGAAAACAGGGACAAAAAATTAAATAAAATGATATATGAGTTTAAGGTATAATTTAAAGCATTTAAAATATGAATATTAAAAGTATCCTCAGATGATATTTATACAGAGAAAGATAATATGCGTACTATAAACAATATAAATATAGTGAATGAACAGCATTTTTAGTCATTTCTGAAATTAGTCATATTTCATCGTTTAACTCATATCCATTAAAATGATACTACGTTACTGATATTTTCAGGTAATATGACAATGTAACTTTAACTCTGAAATTATCTCAACCTTGATTTAGGGCTACCTGATCAGATGACCACTAAAAGCCAGGAAAAAAAGAATGAAAAAGCTCTTAATGCTGTTATTTAGGAATAGTCCTTATTTTTGCATCTCCGATCTGGTAGCCTTTTTATGTTATTATTTCTGCTTATGGAATTGTTACTCATATCTCTAAATATTACAATAATACATTTATATAAAATCAGTAAATCAAAATTATTCATTTCAGCGGTACCATAAGCATTATATTACTATAATATCTTTAATATGAACCTTATGCATTATGTGTAGTAAATAGATACAGAAAGGTTTATAATGAGAAGTAATTACAGTATAATTTGATAGAGTGTGATTTAACAAAGATAAAATTCAGTAGATAACTTAAGCAAAGTACAGAACTAAAGTGTTAAGCTAAAGGTTTTGTGGGCTAAAGGATTGAAAGGCAGGGTTTGAGACATGCAATTAATGAGAGAATTCCAGAAAGAATAGAGAAACATAAAAGAACACCCCCTCAAATCTGTTGAGCAAGGATACCAGATAAGTATGCCAGGAGTATATACTCCCAGCAATATTTTCCAAGATATGAAACTCATCCTTCCAGGAAAATGCTGGAGGCAGATGATCACTTTAGAGATAACGGAGAGGACATATAGTACAAGGCAAAGGAAAACTACTTCTGTTATTTTATTCCCCCAAAACTAAACTGATAGGCAAGATTCAGTATTGACTCTATAGTGCCTGATGATAAGCCTCTTAATCAGATGGCACTAAAGATGGTTATAAGGAATAGCTGAGTACTAATAGGGTTTATTGATATAGCCAGCATATTAGCCTTTCAGATGTTTACTTGCTAATATTGCTATGAAAGAAAAGGAAATCCAACACTGCAAAAACACAATTATAGAGGGAACATGGAATATAAGAAACATAAACATGGGAAACCTCCAGGTAGAGAAAAATGAAGTGACTACACACTGACATCCTGGGAATAATCAAATTGAAATGAAAAAAATAAATAAATAATGAACAGTATTGCTTGAAAGCTCAGACCAAAGATGCTACTTGGGTATGATGTAGTCAGTGACTGAATAATATCAATTTAATTTAATGGACTACTGCTTAATATCATGTTTATCCAATTTTGTGCTCTAACCACTCATGTAGAAGAAGACAAGATTAATGAGTTTTATGGTCAAGTGCAGTCTGAAATCAAGAGAAAAGCTAGCAAGATATGTTGCTTTTGATTGGAGATTAGAAAGCTGAAGTTGGAAACAATAAGAAAACCTAGTTGTACTATATGATCTAGGAAATGGAGGAAAAGCAGGTGGAAGACTTAACAGTTTTTGCCTATTCAATGATTTTTTCATTGCTAACACATTCTTCAAACAAACAAAATGGTGCCTATTATACACTGACATATCCCAATGGAGCACAAAGAAATAAAATTATATTATTGGTACCATGAAGTAAAAAGGTACAGTTAACAGCAAAGAGAAGGTCAATGGCTGATAGTACAAAATACCGTGAATGGGTCCCACACAAATAGTAAGTGAAACTAAAGCAGAATAACATGTCATTTAACTAGAATATCCCCAATGCTTGTAAATTTAAAATAATGTTAGTAGCATGAAATTTACAGAATATCAAGCTCTGGTTTAAAATGGGAGTGCACATTTCAATCAACAAATATCAAATTATAGAACTTAAATACTAAAACAATAAACAATAAACAAAAAGCAAAAAATCTGTCCTAACATTTATTTCATCTAAAAGCTAGTATATTCACCATGGACAGCTTCTGCATCTTTTCTTCTGCTAAAATACCCTAGAGTTTGAGATTTTAGGCAACAGTTACATAAAAGAAACCCTGGGTCAATTTTTTTCCTGACTGTTTCTTTGGACAGAGTAAACGACGAATCTATTTTACTAAATTCAGGAGGGTTTTAAAAGGTGGTTAGGAGCAGGGAGAAAGGATAATTTTAAAAACAAAATTTGGCGTCTATGCTTTTATTTGGTGAATTTAGCTTGCTTTTACATATTGCAGTTCTACTTTTTTTAGGACAGCTAATATTAAACAATTTACTAGAATTCTTGCTTTTTAATAAAGATTTTAAATCTCACAGGGTTTTATAGTCAACCTATCAATGTACTAAAGATACATTTGTAAATAAGAATTGCTTTAAATAAATGAAAATATTTAATCTATAAATGTCTTTGCATGTATTTCCATACACAGCAAAATATCTGACACATAAAAAGTATAAATGAAAATGTGTCACTTTCACTCTAAAATTATCATAGCCACTAGCAAATAATCAGTTGCTTGTGCTGTTGTAAATGCCACTACCTATTTTTTTTCCACGTGATATTGGAATCATAACTTTGAGTCAAGAATCTAGGGCCAAAGAAATCTGTTTATATAGTTTTTGATGTAATTACAGCTACACCTTAGGACAGATGAGACAGAAGGCAGGGATATATTGAAACTGATTGAAAAATGCAGTTGTCCAGAAGCACTTGTGGGGAAGAGGTCTCTGAAAAGCTGCTCAAAGCTTCAGAGTTTGAAGTGAAATTTTTGATGTTGTCACTCTCAATCTATTGAAAAGCTGACGGACAATCAAACCCGTCTGGCTAGCTGGCAGCTCATTTTGCTGGCAGGTGGCAAACAATTAGACACACCAATTTGTGCCTCCTGATGACATTAAAGCATGAAACTAAGTTGTATGCAGGGCCTAGTGATTTGTGTGAAAGCATTTCAAAAATAATACTCTTTGCCGTGGCAACTCATTTCAGACTGCCACCTTCCATTATGGCTTTGAGTAGTGAAGACGACAGACTTGAGTTACGTGCAGTGCAAGGGCACTTCTGTTCAATCCGTCATCAGCGCCCCCCGAGACCTCAATCCCTCCTTTCATCAATATCACCTCATCATTTACATTCGATAGTACTTGAACTGCTGAATACATTAACAGAGAAGATCTATTTCATGAGTATAATATATATACACTATATATATTAAACACTATATATAGATATATACATTTCATTTGAAATTCTGTGTTTTAAAAAGAATTTTAATATGTTCTAGAAAACAGTTTTTGTAGAATTATATCACTCAGTCTTTGTTTTATTTGTAATGAATAAATGCATAATAAGTATTTACTTTCTATGTGAACCTGGGCATTTAAATGTTTTTTAAATGGATTTTAAGATTCCCCAGAAAATTTTGCATAATCTTTGGCTACTTTAGAAAATCTTATAAAAACATTTATGAAAAATAGCATCCACTAGAATGGATATTTATAAAAAGCAGAACCCTACAAATATTTATCTTTTAAAATGGTAATAGAAATATTTTGAATAAATATGGCAATAGTACAAAGAATTGCACAAGCATACCCTGACAGTCAGTTACAGGTTGAGTTAATAGCTATGCAAAATACAATTTTTATTCTATTCAACTATTAAGAAAATAATATATATTATAATCTTGGACCAATTCAGATTTATAATTCTTGTCATGTCGCATTCTAAGAAAGTATTGCAGCAAGCCTTTGACTTGCAACTACTGTATCTGCACCTAAATATCTGGATTAAATGGCAGTAAAGTTAATATTTCATATCTTTTTGCTATCATCAAGTGACTATCCAGTTTTTGCAACCCATATATGGTAGTGCTTACACTATGTCTGTTTTTTCCTTTGTGTTTCAGGAATGGATTTAAACAATCTGTCTCCTGTCACAAATAAACTACAGTTTCCTGTTACATAAAAGCTGACATATTATGTTTATTTTACAGTTTATTGTACAGTATTTAGCACCAAAGTTTGATCTTGATTTGTTGAAGTTCTGATGCCTTCTTGTTTGCAAAGCCATACAAAAAAGGCTCAGCATTGCTTATTCTCATAATAGTAACATATTATAGCTTTAAATTGATTATGTTATACAACTAAAATTGAAAACAAAAGATTTGCAAATATATGTAAAACAAACATTTTCTAAGAGCATTGATACTTAACAGATTTTTAAAAGATTTTTCTGTCTTTTTATATTTAAATAGCCTATACCTACTCTGTTTCTCCAACAATATGGCCTCCCCCAATAGGAAGTCCCAGCATGTTTTATAGGCATGAAATGAAATTAAGCCCCTCCCCCCAAATTAAGGCCTATATTAAAACATGCGAAATGGGGGGGAATGGTGGGGGGGGGGGGCTTGCCATTAGGAAGTACTTTTGTTGCACACCCGGATATGGTGCTGCCTGCGTTGACCCCGATATGAAGTGCCCCACCAACGCCAAGGTCAACATCCAAGCCATCGCTGCCCGCCCACCCGAAGATGCAAGGGGGGGGAATTAAGTCACCCCCGAAAAGACGGCCTAGCCATTTTTTCGGGGCTCAAAAAAAAAAAAAGACCCGGCCTTATTATATGAGAAACACAGTACTAATTACAACCTTTTCTAATGTTTGAAGTATTACTACATGAGTTTAGAAACAAATATAATTCCAAACATATGTTAAAACTGAATTTTAAAAAAGGAAAGATTGCACAATTTGCTGAAATTTTTCCCAAGGTTTTTATCCCAGAAATATCTTCCCACCTACTGTATTCTTATAAACCTATGCACCTGTAAGGTACAAACAAACAAAAAACAGAAAACACTCATAATATGCACAAAAATACATTTACAAGCACATATCCCACAAACAAAAGCATATAACCCACAAAAAGCTATCTCTCCTGCACTATAACAGTAGTGAAACACAAATTAGAATAACAAAATTGGAGGATCCCTTTAAAACTACCTTTAACCCCTTGATTAATCCAAGTTAAAGCATTCCTAATTGATGATTCCAGGTGCTAATTCAACACATTAGGTAAAGGCAAGCCCATCACTTCTCTAATTAGTTCCTGTCAAACTGTTTCTGTTACTGTTAGGAAACATTCAATTAGAATACGTCTTCTTGATCAGAATCTGTGACAACCTCCTTGAAACTTTGTGTTTGTATGAGGAGTCATTGAAGAGCATTTTTGAATGTGTTGATCAAGTCAACTGAGAAACCAACAGAAGTGTCATCAATCCTACATTTAGTTAGAGTGATAATCGAAATATTATGAAATACTTTGTCAAATGTTTGCCAATAATACTAATACAATTTACTAAGGAAATTAAAACCTTTGTAAGAATACAGTATGATATAAAGGCATAAGAAATCCATTCTAATTTTTAGCAATCACACTGTTTTCAAAGTGCTAACAGATTCTTCTTTGGAGGTATGCTGTAGAGATTTAAATTCATCCACAGTAAATAAGGATCCTTTACCAATTTTAAACCTCATTCCTGCCTCTTTATCTTGCTCTTCCAATTGAAGATAGAAACACTCCTCTCAAAAAATACTAAGTCAAAATCATGTTTGAGTAAAAAATGTTTGTTCCCACTAGCATTTTCTTTTCTTCACCTGAATATGTGGCATGTGTGATTCCCCCCCTTTCTACTTCAAACATGTCTCATGGAGCCTTTTTTACTGTTCTTAATATCCTTAGCTTTAACATGGGGTTTAGGTTTTTCTGTCTGGGCTTTAAGTTTTTCTAATACCATCTGTACAATTATTTGGTATCTGTTTATAATCTTAATGGTGTCCTAACTCTCTTTACAGCTCCCATACCTGCCTTCTTTTGCCTTTAATGCAGTCAAACTTTTTGTGTGGTTTATTATTTTCTTATTTCTTTTCATCACCAGAATTATATAGAAATTCAGACTCTGTATGTTCAGGACATAAACATTTCCAAACACAAACACTAAATTAAAACTAACAAATATATAGCCAAGTAAACTACAACATAAAATGAAGTGTCCTTTGTGCTGACTATATGAAAATAATTGTGTTCACATTACCAGTTGCTATTAACCATTTTTAGCTGCAAACATTTCTAGTGACTTTTTCACCCAGACCTACATTGATGTACCATTCCCTAGAGGGATACGTCAGTAAAGCAGGATGAGAACTAAACTGGCTGGCAAAAATAATGTCATCAGAATATTTCCAATGTTTCTGGTTTACTCCCCAAACCATAGTTAAATGTTAGCTTTATGTATGAACATAACAAGGTTCAACTATCAAGAATAAGGTAGGTAGGTAGGCAGGCAGGCAGGCAGACAGACAGACAGATGATTGAATGTATTACATACCTGTCAAAAGAATGAAACTGCATTGGAAGAATAGGCTGAGCTTCTCTTTTCAGTGCAGTATCAGGATAAGGAATCGGATCAGGTCCACATTCTGGAATTTCAACCGGTGCTGCTACCAGACTTTTCAAAATTTCTTTAACATTAATACCTTTGCTTTGGCTAATACTTGATATTGAAGATGCAGGCTTTAGAATTTCACTGGGACTCTCTGTTAAACTTTCCTGAGATTTCTTCACCTCAGATGACAAAGTAGATAGCAATTCACTCATAGCATCTGGACCAGGGCTTGTTTCTAAATCTGTCCCATTTAAAATACTGGGTATTTGTTCCTCTTCAATTCCAGAATCAGTGTGAGGAATAGAGCTTTCCAATGGAATATCTTCAATTGGTGTTGGAGTTTCTTTTTCTTTGATATTGTCTGGAAATACAACAGGAGTTTCTACAATAGAAAAAGTAGAGAAATAATCAAGTCTATAAATTAATACTGTTACTCCCCAAAATTAAATGTCAATACAAAATAAGGCAGGA
This sequence comes from Notechis scutatus, assembly GCF_049901735.1. Taxonomy (NCBI): domain Eukaryota; kingdom Metazoa; phylum Chordata; class Lepidosauria; order Squamata; family Elapidae; genus Notechis; species Notechis scutatus. Next base: position 25,375,389 of record NC_142013.1, on the reverse strand, counting down.
AAATATAGGTGGAAAATCCTCAAAATGCATGAGAAACACTTAGAAATACATTCTTATTCTGGAATTTCACAGTAGCCATGAAACAAACATTTACTGGTCCTATGCTGCAAGGCTTCAATGCGAAATCAGAAAAATAATGCTTCTGAAATGCTTGCTTGGTACTATCAAATTTACCAAAACTAAGTAACATAGTAGAAAAGAACAAATTATTTTGTCTATATTTGTTTGTTTGCTTATATTTTGCTTTTCTCAAAATGCCCAAGGCCACGCACACAATGTTCTACCATCATTTCCCCCCCATATAGTAATCCTGTGGAGTAGGTTGCATAGCTGAAGATAGCTATAAACCTAGGTCTTCCGGGTCCTAGTGCAGTACCTTCTTAACATTCTGTATCTATTCAATAAGTCATATAGCAGCAAACATGTAAAAAATAACAAGACAGTTGACTGATCTGCTAGTTTCCTATATTGTTTCATAGAACCTGCCCAAATAAAGGCATGTCTCACCACCAACCTTTGACAATCACAGAAAAGGCAGCAGATGACTCAATCTGAATTTTGAAGACATAGATGTATTGCCTGTGTCAAATGTGACAAGAAATTTGCATCCATGTCTCAAGTTCTCTACTTATTTTGAGATTTCTAACTACTTCCTCAGGTACTTTTTCAATATGGGAAATCATTAGATTCTAGTTAAGGTGCTCAGTTCATTCTGTATCATTCCAATTTTCAGAACTACATTTAGAAAGATATATGTACCTTTTAATAGAAATCAAAATACAGTCAAAATACAGATATTTCTTTTTGTAATTTAACATGATCATAATGATTAGTACAGTTACTAACAATACTTCAATTGCCATGGAGGTTGTATTATATTTCTCATAATCAACTTTAGATTTCTGAGACAGTGCTATTCTTGTTCCTATCTCTGAAATTAATTTTAAACAGGAAAAAAAATTAAATAAAAAATAAAGGTTTATATACTGAGGTCTGGGGTAATTGATTTGTTTTTGGACTTGAAAAAGATTCTAGGAAACCATATTAAAATTGACAAAGAAATGCAAAATATGCATTTAATTAGTGCACAAGAGCTGCAGGGTGAAGAAAAATCTTTCTCAAGCATAATATTACTTCTACTTATAAAAATTCTTCTGGCAAACATTTGGCATAGTCAGGCAAACATTTGTTGCACAAAAGTTTTAAATGCCTGGGCAAACTGATGTATTTAAATCATCCCATTTTATGTTCAACTATTTTATATATTATTTTAATGATGTTCATTTAAAATTGAAGGATAGCATTAGAAGTGACTTTGGGGATTTCTAGTTCAACCCCCTACCCAGAACAAAACCCTCCAGATTATTCTAGATAAGTGGCTGTCCAATCTGTGTTTGAAAATATCAAATGGTAAAACACTTAGAACTCAAAGAGGCAGTCTCTTCCATAGCTCTCATGGTCAAGAAATTATTTCTCCTTTCAAATTTGCATAACTCTATGTAAAGTTTCCATTGGTAGTTGTCATTCCCCACAAGGTTATGAAAACTAAATCCACACCCTCTTTCTTTTGCCATCCTTTTCAAACGGATGATGAGGCAGAAGATGATATCAAGGCTTCCCTTAGTCTTCTCTTATTTAGGCTAAACATTCAAAATTCTTATTTCCAATTTCTTATAGAAATAAGAGCACAGTAGATCTATTACTGTATGACTTAATCCAGAATGTAGGCCTCTATATACAATATTTATTTCTTTTCTCAAAAATAACTAAACCTTAAATTTCTTAGGTTCTTTTTATGTAAATTTTTCAAATATTTGATATTTTATAAATAGATTTCATAAATCTTAGGAACTGTATCAAATTGTAAACTTTATTTTTGTTAATTTCAACCTCTGAAAACACTATATAAAAACATGATTTTTATGATAGTTTCTCTCCTATTTCCAGAATTGATAATAGTTAAAATTGTGGATATGGTTTTTACCTAAATTTCTTTTTATAACCACGTTCTCTTAATGATAAGGTTTGTAGAATAAAGAACCCAATATCACACATATAAATGTTCTTTTATTTCAGTAGCCAATAAATAAAGAGCTTAAAATAACATATAATCAAGCAATCACATTACTTATGATATCTAAAATATCGTAAGAAAAGACCTGCCAGACTAAATGTCTAGTTGTTCAGTTATTCTGTTATCATGCAGATATCACATACCAAATAAAGCCCTCGAGCAGGAAAAAAAATGCAATAGCACCCTTTTTCTTATTCTCCAAATTTGTTGTTAAGACAAATTAAATAAATACATACACTCAGCTTATAGCTTTTTATGTCATCTATAATGAATTTAACTAATCACCCTTAAAAGCTTTCCAAACTGAAATAACTACCACTTGTGGCAATAAATTGCATAGCAAAATTATGTATTTTGTGAAGAACTGTTTTATTATTTATCATTAATTTTATGTTTTTATTTTATTAAAGGCTAAACAACCCATGATCCATTGATCATTTGTTTTTGAGATATTCTTAAAACAGAAGAACCATAGGAAGGCAAAAAAAACAGCGGGAACAGGAGTAACTTCCAACTTTCTACTGGCTGGCTATAGCAGCATGGAAACACTGATGAGGTCACGACTTTGCCAAATTTCAATCCCACAAGAGTCATGGGCCCCAGATTTTAGATGAATTCTGTAAGTTAGCCATTTGAGGAACATTGATTAAAAAATGTATTTATTGTTTTATCAAAATTATTTGCCACCCAACTATAAAAATGGATTAAAATTACAAAAATTAAAACAAGCCAAAAACCATGAGTTGGAGGGGAGAGGTGGGGTATCTTTTCTGTTAGCGCACCAGCCAACAGCTTCTCCTTCAGGACCCATGATTATTGGCATAACCATGTTTTAAGGCTTTTCCTGAAGGCTATAAGAGATAGGGTGGATCTTACTTATCTCTGAAGGCAAGATCTTCCAAGAGGCAGAAGCTGAAACACAATATTTCAACCAATTGAAGGGTATAATCAAGCAGACAAGAGAATTTTAGTACTATGAAGATCATTTTCTTAATACCATGCATAAAAACTGGTGGAGATGGACTAGAGGAGATATGATAGTAGCCTTCCAGTACTTGAGGGGCTTTCCCGGAGAAGAATGGGCCGACTTATTCTTCAGGCAGGACAAGAAGTAATAAACTAAATGCCTAGTTGTTGAGGTGTTTTGTTGTCATATAGATATCACATGCCAAAAGAAGTCCGTGAGGAGGGAAAAAATGCAATATCACCCTTTTTCTTGTTCTCCAAATCTGTTATTAAGATGCAAATTAAATAAATATATACAGTCAACTTATAACTGTTTAAATCATACATTATGACTTAATGTATTTTCAATCATCTTTAAAAGCTTTCCAAACTGAAATAATTAGTACAACTTGTGGCAATAAATTGCATAGCAAAATTATGTATTTAGCTTATCCATCTAGAATTAAGGAGAAATTTGCTGACAGTGAAAACAATTAATCAGTGGAACAGTTTGCCTCCAGAAGTGGTGGGTAAAATGGGACAGCCATTTGTCCATAATGATATAGGGTCTTCTATAGGGTGTTGGTTTACTGCTAAAGCTGTCTTCAGCAAGATGGCAAGCACTGGAATGAGGTTAGAGAATTGTCTGAGACTTGTACCAGCAGAATACCGGATTCTACCTGGTCAATGGTAGTTGTTTGTCTTTCAGATTCAGAGAATGTGTCAGTTGAAACACTAAAACAGAATGTCTTGAAGAATGATAGGTGCACCACAATATACCCATGTCACCACTGTTTCACAAGCAGCACTGGTTGCCAGCTTGCTTTTAGGAGCAAATCACTATGCTTGTTGTTACGTATAAACCCTTGTGATTATTTGAAGGAGCATTTATATCCAATAATTTCTGCTTACCCAGTAAGACTGGGCAGTGGGTATGTTCCAGGTCCCTTCAAACAATGTCATCTGTCAAGACTTAGGAGGTGACATTCTCTGACAGAAATCCTGCCCTCAGGAAGAACATCCTCCCAGAGATCCATATGGTTTTCATACTATTCCAAAAGTAAAACTTGGCTTTACTCCAAGTCTGGAGTTAGGGTAGTTGTTGAGCTTTTGACTTTTTTTTTTCTTGTTGTATTGAGGTTTTTTCCCCTCCCATTTACATCTGTTTTTCTTCTTATTTTTATTGTTTTATTGCTTCTTACTTTTAAAAGATAAGTTCAGAGCTGCCTATGGGCCAGGCCCATAGGCAAATAAATAAATAAATATTTTTTTTAAAAAAGGAGCTCTTCCTCACAGTCCTAACTGCTCAATTTTCTGTTCCAGCTTTACTCTTTCCTATCGCCCAATACTATTGCATTTTCCTTCTCTTTTCTCTGTCCCTACGTGCTCTGGTCAAATTTTCTCCAGTTGCTTGAAATCTAACATTGTTTGGTTGCTGGCAATGTTCCTTTTATCTGAAGTAATTGAATATAAAACAGTTAACAGTGCTAAAATTTATGATCTTCTTCTCCCCCTTTTTAATTTTTTTATTTAATTCTTTCTCTGTTCTGTTCCAGTTTCCTATTCCCTCTTTTATCTGAACTCTATGAAGTTGGTTTCTCTTTGATTTTCTGACAGGAGGACAAAGTGAAAAGGTTTGCTGTCTAGTGATCATAAAGTAAAACAGATACTGTATGATCACTAAAAGCATGGCCACTACTGTTTCCACTTCCCACTCACAAGCAGTTTGAACCTTAAAATGTTGACAACATGGACCAAAAGTTATTTCCCTTCTTTGAGCAGGCACAGGTACTGTAGTGACACTAATCCTTTCACTTCCATTCTGTGCAAAGGGAAAATAAAATATTGAAAAGATAAATAAAATAAATTGCTTCCACCACCACTGCCTCTATCAACATCCTTTTTCATTTTATGCATTTATTGTATCATATGGAACAAAAACAGTAACAAAGAGCATTTCTCTGAGGTCAATACACATTTTTTTTCTCCTGAAAGAACTGCCTTCATGGATTAGAGCAGGGGTGTCCAACCTTGGCCACTTGAAGCCTGGAGGACTTCAACTCCCAGAATTCCCCAGGCTTCAAGTGGCCAAGGTTGGACACCCCTGGATTAGAGCATTAAAAAAAGGAGGGGATTGGTTTTAAATACATTACAGGTGAGCCAGATGAACACAGCTAGGACTAAGTAATCAAGAAGTCCAGATTGGTTTCATACTGAAAAGAACTAGAACACTCTTTTCTTTGAATTTTTGTCACACATAACCTTCATATGAAAAATTCCAATGGGATATCGTTTAAATGGTGAGTAGATGGACTTAGTTTCCCATTCACCTACTTTCCCAGAATATCAGCTAACATATCCTGACTTTCCACAGTAACAAATGAGAAATCTACTAAGAGTTTAGAACTAGAACACTCTTTTCTTTGAATTTTTGTCTCTATGCCTGCTTGTCTGCATCAACACAGTTCTAAGTTTACTTCTCAAGAAACCAAGAACTCCAGGTACACATAAACACAGAATTCAAGAAGAGGACATAAATTAATGTAACTTCATTCATTCATCTCTTTAGAATCCTAGCATTAAATACCAATTTCATCTGCTTCCTAAAAGTATATCTTCACCATAAATGTTAATACTGTTTAACTTTTTACACTCAACTACTTTAAACAAAAGAAATATTGGCTGCAACCAAGCAATGATTTCATTTTTCATAATTAAGAGTTTGCTTTTAAACTATTCAGCAGTTCTTATCAGTTCAGTTTGATGCTATTTAAAATATACAACTAAAACTAATGTTGAATCTAATATTTTAATCTTGCCTGTTGGGCCGCAGATACCCTTTTACCTACTATTTTTCATAGAATTTTTTTCCATAGAAATCATTAATTTAGTGAATGAATGAAGTATAATATAAATAAAGAGCATATATCAAAATAATAACATTTATGGCTCTCTTCAAAGGAAGTAAACTTTAGGCCTTAGTCTCTTTGCTTTAAGCTAAGAAAAGCCTCTTAGTGTATAATTATTAATCTAGCCTACAACCTTGGTATTTCCTAATAGTCTCTTATTCAAGTACTCACCAGGTGTAACCCTGTTTATTTATCTGAGATCAGCAAAGTCAGTCAATTGCTAAAGTGTAACATAATGTATTCAGATAATACAAAATGACTTTCTAGTTTTCCCTTAGGAAACTAACACCAGTATATCTCTCTCTTTTTTAAAAAAAACAAGTTTTATTTTCAAGACAAACAATACATAGATACACATAAAACAAAACATAAAAGCATAAAAAATCTCTTATCTGAAAGTTGATTAGTCCCGGGTTAAAACTCTTGGAACAGACACAAATTCAAATTCATATTCATTTTACATACCATTTCATATCTTATTAACATTTTCAGTTTTCTATATGTCTTCTCCTCTCCTTTAAATTTTCTCAATTTTATTTTATTTTATTTATCTCCTCTCAATTCATATTATAATATTTATTATTCTTTGTCTGTTCTATTCCAGCCAGCCCTTTATTTTCCTTCTTTAAAAAAAAGAAAAAACTTTTCCTGCACACTATATGGAGTATGATGCCTTTATCTCTTTCCCCTACATTTATAATACTTAATATAAAACACATAACATATATTGGGATTCTGTCTGGTACATTCTAAAATTATACTATATTATCAAAAATAATACAAATCTATTCATTAGTATTAATATTCATTCATATCTTAAACATTTAAATCATTACTTTTCAATTAAATCACATACTTTTATGGGAGCCCTATTTTCCATAGTTATATATTATATCCCTCATCATATATTATAACTCATTATTTCATTAAAAAGTACCTCCTTCTTCTACTTCAATTCTCATTTCACAAAAAATTTCACTAGTATACCATATTCTAATCATTAATATTAACAATCATTTATATCTTAAACATTTTATCCATTTCAATTAAATATCATGCCTTTGTGGGAACACTTATGCTTTTCAAAGATTATTACCCCCCCACACACTCACATCACAATCTTGAATTATGTTTCGTTACAGTACTCCCTTTTCTTAACCAAAAATTTCACTAATTTATGTTAAATATTTTATCACATTTTAGGTTACATATTGTTTCTAATTTTCTATGTTTACTTCTAAATACAAGTATAAAAAATGCAGTCTTATGTACCTTTCTAGAATCCCTTTAACAATAAGATTTATCCATTATCTCTAAAAAAAATTTGCTTCTTAACATCTTGCTCCCCACCATTAGGACTTCTCATCCCTTCCTTTCTTTCTTGTTCCTTCTTCTCCTTATCCTCTTTAACTTATCTCTCCACCTCCCTTTTATTCTGCTTTTCCCCTTTCTGTTGTTTCTTAACATAATATCCCCTTTTCACCTTATTCTTCTCTTTTTGGGCTATTTTTCCAGATCTTAAAGACCTTTTTCCCCTTTTCTCTTGCTTTTTCTCTTCTCCAGTCAAAGTAATTTGTTAATCAAAGATGGCTTCTCCTTCTTCTTTGTCCCCGTCATCCTCATTCTGCTTCACATAAATATAAACCGCCATTTCCAAGTATTGAAAAATAGTGTCAAGACCATCTTCCCCTCCTTGTTTTTCTCTTTCAAATTTTTGATATATAAGTTCCAATTCATCCATAGATGATGCCATTGTGTAGAGAAAAAGTTTTTCCAAACAACCACCCAGATAATTTAATCAGAAGTAATTTCCAAAGGTTCCAAAGTCACCAAACAATCCAAACAGACTATTTTTTTTAGATACCTTCTTCTTCTTCACTTTCTCTTTCTGGGGTTAAAGTAATCACAAATCCTTTTCAAATATATTTTTGGAAGTTTTTAAACTCTTTGTAATTCTAGGCAATCTTCTCCTTATTTTCAAATTTTGCTCTAATTCTTTTTTTCACTCTCCCTTCCCACTCACAGCTAAAAAGGTTTTTTTTTTTCCGCTGTCACTTTAGGAAGGAGAGTAGAACAAAGAAAAAACTTTCCCCTTTAGAATATTCGCAGCTTAAAACTCTCACAGGGAACTATACTTAGCAGCCTTCAAGATTCCAGGTCATTTTATCCCGTCTTGTCCCGGTTAGAATCAACTTTCAACTTTTCTTTCAGCTTCCTCCCTCCTGCACCTGCTTGTCCGGCTGCAGCTTTCTTCGTGGCGGCCATTGCTGACCGCCGTTCCTCCGCCTCGGGAAAAGGGGGTTTAGCCGGCTGGGGAGGGGGTTTGCGACACCCCAAACCCCTTGCCGGATCCCCCCTGTCTTCAGCTGCCTCTGCGGGGCAGCTATATCCCCCAGATCCAAATGGATCGGGGGAACCTTGACGGTGAACGCAGCAGGGATCGCGCGGTCGCGAATCCCTGCCGCCGCCGAAAGATTGCAAACCGGAAGTCCTATATCTCTGAAGCTAAGTAATAATGCATCTGCAGCAAAATAAAAAGTTTATTTTATCTTACAGTGATTTGAAGTATTTAATTCATTTTTAATACATTTAGCAGATCAAATCTCACCAGGCTCAAGATTGACTCAGCCTTCCACTCTTCCGAAGTGGGTAAAATGAGGACCCAGATTGTTGGGGGCAATATGCTGACTTTGTAAACCGCTTAGAGAGAACTGTAAAAGCACTTTGAAGCGGTACATAAGTCTAAGTGCGATTATGTACTTTGCGTTATAAAAATCCAAAAATGAAAGCTACTACTTGGCAATTTCAAAAATTTATACATTTGCTACTTGGCAATTTCAAAAATTTATACATTTGCTATTTAAAATGTATCTACAGCTTACTTCCTAATCTTTTTTGAAAGTTATATAAGATTCTCACAAAATAAATACTTTGTAATTTATGATAAACTGCTTAACAAAACAAACTGTGTTTATCAACCATGCCTCAAACACACAAATCTCTCAAATACAAACATAAAAGTATATGGAAAAAACAGGGAGGAAATGGGACAAAGCAACGAGTTAGCTATGATGGGAAGAGAAAGAAAAAGAAGGAACAAAATAAGATGATGATGTGAGGAAAAGAGATAATTGGACAAGGAAGTGAATGAAGGTCATACCATCATTTATTTTCCAGTAGTCCAGTGCTAAGAATCTATGCCTGGAGTTCTTGGTTTCTTGAGAAGCAAACTTAGAACTGCAGCTTATGTACTCTATCTATCTTTTTCTATCTATCTATCTATCTATCTATCTATCTATCTATCTATCTATCTATCTATCTATCTATCTATCTATCTATCCATCCATCCATCCATCCATCCATCTATCCATCTATTCTATCTATCACAGAAACATGAAAGTTGTGCAAGAAAGGTCCCCAACACAACCAAAAGATATACTGCATGTAAAAGGGCAGCATGAAGCAGGTGTCCATGATTTAAATGATAATTGCCTTAGTTATTATTGAGAAACATTTAAACATGCAAAAATAACATGCTGATACGAAACAAATATCTGAAAGTATATTTCTGTAGATCAGATACAGAGAATGTCCAAGCAATGAACTGGAGACCAGCAATTATTTTAAAAAATGTTCATCAACGTTCTGTATGCTATTTACAAAATCAGTTACTATATAGGGAGCATTTCCCTTCTACCATGTTGTAATTTCTCCCTTCATGAAACCTTAAATCAAACAAATATATATATATAAAATACATGTAAAAATATGACTGTAATCTCAGATGAAATCAATATAAATAAACTGCTCTGAATAGACATTTCAAAACATACTTTCTAGAAAAGGGCTAATAATAATCATAAATCTTTTCCCACTTAACAATGGAAGTTTAGTTGCCAAGTAAATGACACATAATTGGAGATATGAAAAATGTGTAAATGTGCAAAAAAACATATCACACTGAAAAATAGAGCATGTGTGATTTTGGTAAGCTCCAACAGAAGTGAATATATATAGCCGGGGGTTGAACTGTAGAATCCTTGATGCTCTCTAAGCTTGGTTATTTGCTGTGGGATGTAGTTTTCTCCTTGGTAGTTCCTTGATTATTGTTTTCTGCTTGATTGTTTGCAGGGGTGGGATTCTACCAGTTCACACCTATTTTCTAGAACCGATTGTTAACATTCTAAGCAGTTCAGAGAACCAGTTGTTAGAAGAAATTACTGGCCTAATCCTGTAAGGAAGGCAGGAAGGAAACATTCTGGTGTTGCTTACAGAAATTGCCTCTCTGTTAACCTTTATTACATTCTTGGCAGGACTAGACTTCCTGTCTCAGGAACCTCTCTGGAGTTTTCTTTCCCTCTTTTGCTGGTACTTTGCTTGTGTGGAGTGACCATTCAAAGTTACAATGGCACTGAAAAAAAGTGACTTTTGACCATTTTTCACACTTACAACTGTTGCAGCATCCCCACAATCATGAGGCCAGGCGAGGAGATGCGTGCCTCGATGTGAGTGATATTGAGTTGGGCACGCCCAGCCAATAACATGACCACCAAGCCACATCCACCCAGTCACATGACCAAGCCACACCCACCAACTAAGCCACACCCACAGAATCGGTTGTTAAAAAATTTGAATACCACCCGATTGTTTGGCTAGTGTTAATCTCAGTTTATCTGGATAGAAGCTGGTGGAGAAGATGTGCTCTGTGCTCTTTTTGTTTCCTTCTAAGTTTTTTTATTGTCTCTCTTGAATGGTATGTAATGTGGTTTATCTCTATTTGTCCCTTGATGGCTGATTTCTGCAAGGTTCCAGGAAATCCTAGAACATTTGGATTTGTCTTGGTATATGATGCTCATAGTTTCCAGGTTGAAACTATGGTTAAGTCTTGATATTAAGGTTAAGTCTTCATATCATTAAGTCTTGATATCATTTGTCTTGATATTAAGGAGTTTCCATTGTGTCTTCTGACTGCTAGCTGATGCGCTCATTTAGTTTTTTGCCTGTCTGTCCAACACAGTGGCTGTTACAGCCCTTAGACTGTATGTTATAGATGACTTTTGTTTTGTTTTTTTCTTTTTGGGTTACTGAGTCTTTTGTTTTATATAAGATCTTTTAGAGGGCCTTTGTTTTTAGCATGCTACTGTGACTCAGTATGATTGTATAGTCTGTAGGTTATTTCTGAGATGATTTTGATGTACGGTACTCTTTTCTTTTCATAGCTTGTATTGATTGTGCTATAGTAGGCTGAGTGGTCACACACTTTTTGATAAAGTTGTATCAGTATCTATGTTGCACAACCAGTCTATTTTCTTTTTCTGGTGTTCGAAGTACTGTAGTATATTTGCTGTATGTTTGCTTGGAGTTTAGCAAGTTCATCAGGAACTGATAAATGCAGCAGACTTAGACTTACAGGCTCAGATGCCTGAGCCAGTTTTGGTTAACATACACAAAATATGTAGCTTTGGAAAAAATTTCTCAATGAATAGACAAGTGTATTTTTATTCATTTGTTTATCTAGTTTTAGCACTTGTGTGAAAAACAGATCATGTTTTAGTTTATATTTATGCAGAAATATTAAAAATTCAAAATGGTTCACAAACTAGAAATAGCCTTATTTATTAGAAGCAAAGAGAAAAATATATTTAGAATAAATTCAATGTAGTTGAAATTAATAAAACATTTTCTAAAATAGAGAGAAAGCTCAGATGAATCAGTCCTATAATGAAGTATATGAGGTTGCATTGTTTATTTCTTTGTATATTTATTACATTCTCCTTTCCACTCAGATGCTGAAGAGCGTGCCTCTTTCCTGTTCCCTCATAGGAACATCTTTCTATCATAGGTTGAGGTAGAGAATAACTGGTCAAAAGTTTTGCTTGGCTGAGGATAGATCTGGGTCATCCTACTGCCAGTCCAGCAGTTTCAATATTAAAATATATATATATATGTTTTATAGAACGCTGACTTATATAATCTGTTGTAATGACAACCTTTATAATTATAGAAGTGGCAGCTGAATTTTAAAGCTTTAAAATTCAGCTGCCAAGAAGTTGCATAGTAAAATATGTAATTGACTACAACGAGCTCTAAGCATCTAACAAACTTCACTGATCTTGGAAAGCTAAATAGAATTAGATCTGATTAGAAGTTACATACAAAACCTAGGAAATATTAACAGATAACAGATAATCAGAGTTGGAAGGGACCTTGTAGGTCATCTAGTCCAACCCCCCGCCCTAGCGAGAGACCCTACACCATTTCTGACAAATGGCAGTCCAATCTCTTCTTGAAAGTCTCAAGTGATGGCACTCCCACAACTTCCATTGGTTCCATTGGTTGATTGTTCTCAACTGTCAGAAAGTTTCCCCTTATTTCCAGGTTAAATCTCTCCTTGTTCAGTTTCCATCCATTATTCCTTGTCTGGCCGACAGGTGCTTTAGAAAATAGCTTGACTCCTTCTTCCCTGTGGCAGGGAAGACTGCTATCATGTCTCCCCTGGTCCTTCTCTTTACTAGACTAGCCAAGCCCAGTTCCTGCAACCGTTCATTGTATGTTTTAGCCTCCAGTCCCCTAATCACCCTGGTTGCTCTTCTCTGCACTATTTCTAGAAACTCAACATCTTTTTTATAATGTGGTGAACAAAACTGGATGCAGTACTCTAAGTATGATCTTACTAAGGCTTTATAGAGTGGTATTAGTACTTCCCTTGATCTTGATTGTATCCCTCTGTTAATACAATTTAGGATTGCATTAGCATTTTTGGCTGCTGTTGCACACTGCTAACTCATATTTAGCTGGTTGTCCACTAGGATTCCAAGATCCCTCTCACAGTTACTGCTATTGAGCCTGGTTTCACACAGTCTATATGTGTACTTTTGGTTTCTCTTGCCTAAGTGTAGGACTTTACTTTTCTCTACATTGAATTTCATTTTGTTAGATATGGCCCAGTGTTCTAGTCTGTCAAGATCCATCTGGATCTTGAGTCTATCTTCTTGGGTGTTAGCTATTCCTGCCAGCTTGGTATCATCTGCAAATTTGGTAATTTCCCCTTCTATTCCCTCATCTAAGTCATTAATGAAGATATTGAAGAGTACTGGGCCTAAGATGGAACCTTGTGGGACCCCACTGCTTACTTCCCTCCATGTAGACTTAGACCCATTAAGAACTACTCGTTGAGTATGGTTTGCCAGCCAGTTGCGAGTCCATCTATTGGTGGTGCTCTATATTCCACTTTTTTAAAGCTTACTAAGAAGTAGGATGTGGTCTACTTTGTCGAATGCTTTGCTGAGATCTAAATATATTATATCAACAGTATTTTGCTAGACTACTAATTTAGTCACTGAGTCATATTTGGGCTCTAGGTGGACGCAGAAGTTTGAATAAACACACACACACACACACACACACACACACACACACACCGAGAAAGTCATAGCAAACAGCTTCCATACTGTTTTCAGGAAAACTACATTCATAAATATATCCAGGAAGTCACTAAGAATTTGATCCCAGTAGTTGGCAAAACCTGGAAGAACTTGCCTGCGCTCAGAAGCTAAGCAGGTTTGGATCTGCTTGGAAGGTGAATGAAAGTAAATGAAATATTTCAGGACTGAATATTGTACTGGAAAGTAAAACAAAAACCAAAATCCTGAAAAAGTTGAATTGCTTCAGTATTGGCAAGAAAAATGCCTCGAGATATATGTGTAGTCACCAAACATTTTGACACGGTTCTCTGAATCTGACAAATGCATACAATTATGCCATATAGATACATGCAATACTGTTCTGGAAAAAAATATTCTGAAACAACAACGAAGGATATCATTACACTAGAAGACTAATATCTGTGTAACATGAGCTTTCGTGAATCACAATCTAGCTCATTAGATGCACTGAAAATGCATTTGATGGAACCGACAGTGATCCACATTAGGCTGTACCATAGTATCTATTTTAAACTTGAAAGTATTTCAAACTCTACAGTGTAACTGAAGGTTCAGTTAATTCCTCCTTTCCAGAAGAAATATTCTCATTAGATAGATACAATAAATGTTTAGAGACAGAAAAAGAAGAAAGGCAGGAGCTTATTAGTAGTGAGAATAAACTAGAGAGAGGGGCAAATGAAGAGTCTATAATGACCACAAAAAACAATTTCACCAGGTTGAGAGAAAAGTTGCTATGATGATTATAGACAATGTAACAAATCACAACATGAAAGGAGCTCTCAACTCAAATGTATATGTGAGCAGAAGTAGCATAATGGGAAAACAGAGGAGAGAGGGAGGTAGGGAATGTCCTGAAACTTTTCCTGCAAAAGAAGCAGGGTTCAGCATCTATTCTACTTGTAGAAGTGAAAAAAATGTGAATAATAGATGAATTTGCAAATGAATAAATACAAAATGGACAATTAAGAATTATAAAAATTAAAATATTTTGGATAATAGTTGAACAAGTCACAAACCATTGTTTAGAAATTAATTGAAAGTTATACTTTTGAAAATGTAGTATGGTTTAGATTTGGGAAAGAAAATAATATTGATGCCAAAGTGATTTGAAGGCCTCAGACCTAAGAAACTATAGTTTCCCCAGCCCTAATTAAATCTTGCCTGCCTCCTCAATTTTAAATAACTCATCAGAAATTAGGTGCTTTATTAAAATCACACATAATTTATAGGATTGCCTGCACCTACTGACTTTTTTTTCCTGTAGCTTTAAATCCAGTGTCTTGTAGATCACAGTGCAAAAATTACTTTCTAAAGTTACAGACTATTACTGCATAGCTATTACCAGCCTGGAATGGTCTTAGCTATAAAGCTATAAGGAGTTAACAAGGGAAAATGTGCCCTTTTGAGTTATTGCTGCTTCCTGGAGAACACACAGAATGTAACATACATATTTTAGAGGTGGTGAAATACCACAAATCATGATCACTCCTCTTTTCTTCCAAACAAAAGGATATTACCCATCAACCTTCCCCAATTTCAAGTGAGTTCATTTTTTTTTGTTAATGTACTTAGTCACAGCTGTCAATTATTCATCCATATTGCTGAACAATTTGTAAATGAAGTATAAAATTGGTAAACTTATATTAGTTAATTCACATCAATTTGTGGGAGATTAGTTTCTTCTTCAATAATTCTGCTCATTGCTAAAAGCAGAAATGACCTGTAAGGAGAATCACAGATAAAAAAAATTCTACCAATAAGGCTACCTATCCATTCTGTAAGTATCTATTTAAAAAAAAGATATGAGCAATAATTGTCTCTCATATTCTTCCAAATACTATAGTAAATATGGAAGACATTCACAGACTACCATTTAAGTAATCCTTAAAGATCAGCAGGGTCATATCTTCTGTATTATTTTCAGGCAAAGATTACCCGTGCTGCAAGATTTCTATTCCAGAATTAGGGAGGAAGCCAGACTGATATTACTGAGAGTATATAAACTATCCAAAAACACTGAATAATCACATTGCTGAATTACTTCATGGAAGATGACAATAGCTACCAATTACTGTTGGAAATAGTCTATCTGCTGCCAATCACTGGTATAAATTATGTTGATGTAATTTGTGTCCTAATAATTGGTTAATAAAATGGCTAATTAATTTTTTATTAAATGGATTGTATAGCTTATTATTACCGGAATATTTCTTATTGGCATCTATGACATTTAATAATAGAAATCCTTTTCAGTATTCTACTATAACAGTACAAGGTAGCTGTCGATTAACAAGGACAATTTCCATCACTATACAACACAGTTGTAAAGTGCAATGTTTCATGACTAAACCACTTAGCAACAGCAGTTCTGGCACTTCCAGTTGCTATAATTAAACAGTTATTTGGTGTAGGAGAAGGAAAGGCAGAAACTGGGGATGGAGTGAAGAGAGGAATCAGCCTGGAGTTGTTACATTCCCACACAAGAGATCTAGCATCTCTTGTACTCCATTAATTCTTATCTAGCGCCAATTAGTGCTGATGGTGAGTTAACTAGATTCTTCTGCATAGGCAAAGCAATAAACCAGCTTAAATGAAACTTAACACATGGTCCTGATTCTTCACCCCTGACATAATGTGTCACTAAGCACAATATCATGTGATTGCTATTTTCGACCACCTGCTGTTTTCCCCATTAACTTTGCTTTGTGGAAGTAGCAATGAAGGTCACAAATTATAATTTTATAATTGTGACTCAGTTGCCAAGTGCCCAGATTGTGATCATGTGATCACAAGGATGCTACAATAGCCGGAACTTTGACGACCACTTCATCAGTGGTATCATAATTTCAAATGGCTGAACAAGGGGTCATTAAGCAAGGATCACCTGTAGTAATAATATAGAATTAAAGAAAATGGAAAATTGCCTTTTAAAAAGAATAAATAATTTCTTGCACATTTCTTGAAGAATAATTTCTTATATTCTAGCTGCAGTTTTGATAGCACTGATCAACACAAATCAGTATGTTTTTCAGGCTCACTATCACCTCAGATAACTCTTTTCATGGGCCCAGACCAGTGAGCTCCAAGTTCATTTTATTTATGTTTTGTTTTCTAAAAATGCCTCTTAAATATATGTAGGACCAGAAGGATACCCATAGGCACCATACTGGGAATACTGATCCTAAATGCAGAAAATCTTCTTCTCATACCTCAATATTTTATATTTATTCCTATAATAAACAGTAGTTATAGTTTAATCTCTAATTTATAATTATGTGATTACAACCTGAGGTTATCTGGAAAAATTAAAATATTCTAAAGTCTAGTCATCTCCCTGTCCATTTAGAACAAATACCCTGTTTCCCCGAAAATACGACCCACCCTTAAAATAAGCCCTATCCTGGGTTTTTTCATGTGTGCTTAATATAAGCCCTACTCCAAAAATAAGCTCTAGTGGGTGTGGCCAGCATAGGAAGTGGTGAGCATGTGTGGGCCACAGTCCACGCAGTGTAGGAAAGTTGAGTACCTGGGCAAGCAGCAGGTGGAAGCAGACTTGGGGGAAGGCAGGCGATCTGGATGCGCTGCGTGGACCGCAGGAAAGCCGAGCATCGGTGGGCAAGAGCAACAGATGGCCACAGGAGCTTCATCTTTGTGTGGCAGCAGACAGAATCAGAGGCATGGGGAGAGACAGATGATCCAGACCCGACATGCAGGCCACAGGAAAGCTGAGCGGTGGTGGGCTGGGGTGTCAGGCGGCCACTGGAGGCTCATCTTCACATCTCTCGGCTTGCCTGCAGCTCGCACGACATGTCAAGATCACCTGCCTTCCGCTCCGCATGTTAGGATTGCCTGGTTTCCACTCTGTGCCTTCCATTCTGTGCAGCCCCAGATTGCGCCGACCAAGGGACCAGTGGGCTGCAGCTGCTGCCATATACCGTTGGTCCCCGCGCACTTGGTGGCTCTTATATTTGCGCTGAGGGATGGGGCACCCAGCTGGGTTGATCACCCTGTAATTGTGTTTCCCTGAAAATAAGCCCTAGTGCTTATTTTGGGACCCCAAAAAAAATAAACACAGTCTTTTTTTAATGAATTAAATTAAAAACTAGCAGTGCTATGACTATCAGCTTGTCTTTCACTCTTCATTTTTCTTATCCACAGTACCTCGTATTTCTACAAATGTGGATCAAAACTATTTTTTTCAAAGAAGGCAACAGAGACAAGGCAACTGAAACTTGGCATTCTGCTAGCTCGATAAAAATGAAAGAAAAACAAAACATAAGACAGTGGGAAAATTGGCTGCCACATAAATTTTAAGGACTGAGGAAAGCACCAAGATGTTATCAAGAATTTGGAAATAAACAGAAGACACTGAAGGTTAAATAGAAGACACTTATTATTCAGACGGCTAGAGAGGTTCTGAAGGGTAGGTGCTAAGAATGGCGAGGAAGAACAGAAATAGGTAACATAGATGAGCACTAGTAAGGATTTGGGGAAAGCCAATTGGTGATACAACTTTGTGGTAGGCTGAATATGTATATGTGTAATTTTAGGGATAATGGAGAGGATGGATGTACATGTTTTGGAGAGATTAATTTTTGGGCACTGATAATAAGAGATCACATTTCTTTATGTATTGTGTATAGTTGTTTAGTGTTGCAAATGTGAAGCGTGTACATATTTTATAACTCTTACATATTTCAGGAAAATATAGCTTTTATCTGAAATAGTTTTCAGCTAGAAAATTGTGGCTTCAAAAGTGTTTGGTTTCGTAAACTCACTAGATTGCCTTTTTATATACTTCGTATTTTGCTGCACCGCAGTAAATGTTCTCACTGCGCTAAGCCAAAGGCACCTGTCTTCTTATCTGAATGAACATTCCTTTATTTCTTTAACAGACTTTGTATGACTTTATTGTTCTCAATGGTATCTCCAATCATATTGTCTGCCTACTGAAAGTAAAAATAATTGGAAGCTATATAGAAAAAGACAAGTTTCTAAATCAAAAGAAACAAAGAATTTAGAAAATGCAACAAATTATTTCAGGAATATAGTACTGTATAACTTCCTTATACAGCAGTATTCTTTTAAAGGGTTGAAGTATATTTATTTACAGTATTAAATGTTAATACTGTTAAAATTTAAAAATTGTAACTCTCCTATAATACTATTAATAAACAAGATGGAAAATGTTCATAGTATCATTGCCAGAAAACTCTGATTTATATGTAACCCAAAAAATCATCTTCTTGATTAAGACTTTATATTATAATTAAGTTATTGAAATATATAATATGAAATAAATATGGTAAAGAATAGGAGGTTATGTTAAAATTACCTTTATAAAATGAGTGAGTAAAGCTCTGTTCAGGTATTAACTTGGCAAGGAATCCATGGTTCAAACTTGGGTGTGGGATAGATGGTATAACCACAACTGTGAAGAAAATCATGGAGTCAATTGTGAGCCAGCTACTTATTGCCGGTAGTTTGGTCCACTGAGGATCCATGTCAGAAGTGTTATTGAAACATGCAAACAAGGCACTAATAATTTATCAGGGATAAATCTAGAAAAATAAGATACTTGCAAATAATACAACGTACAGAAAAAATACATTTATATGGAAAGACAGGTATACATAAGTAAGACAGAAACAGTTGGAATAGTTTTATGTATGAAATAACATAAAACAGAAAAATACATTATCTGTAGCACAGCCATAATTGATAGCTGAATTCTAAGATAAATCTCCTAAAAATAAGCAATATAATTTTATTATTTACAAAAAATTAATGCAGGAATAGTTAATTACTTAATCATGATTTGAATGAAGAAAATATATAATGTACTCTAATGTATAAACAATGGAAATCACTAATTTTATTGTAAAATAAAAATAGTTCACAATGTAATAGAAACAACATGATGTTTAGTAACTAAAATATGTCTTGATTTTTTTAAAACAACCTTATCTGGGAAGAAAAGATTAAATTTACATGGCACAGTCATACACACTTTTAAAATATAATTCTCACACAATGTATTTATTTATTTTTTAATACTATCAAAATTCATCAAGAATTTAAATCCAAAACATTTATTTTAATTAGGTGAACTGATGGTAATGTTCAATGTTATCTTATGTTATCAGACTTTTCATGAATCAATTCTGTCATGTAGTATGATAATTAATGTCTCAATAAGGTATTTATAACACCCCAAGATCCAAGTTTAAAAAACATATAAACTGCTACAGATTTTATTTTCAAATATTTTTCTTAATGATACTGAAATCTTGAAAGATTCAGGAGCCTTAAACAAACCATCTTTTAGGGGTATACGAAATAAAGTCATTGTGCTTAATTGGTCTATTCTAGTTACTTTAAAAATGTATTTTGGCACCAATTCTATTACTACCGTGTTTCTCACAAAATAAGGCCAGGCCTTATTTTTTTTTTGACCCCCGAAAAAAAGGCTAGGCCGTCTTTTTGGGGGTGATTTAATTTCCTCTCCCACCTAAAGCGGCCCATACGCACGTACCTCTCCACAAGGCCGTTTCTATCGGCCAACAAAAGCTCCCCAAAGGCAGAGTCCACAGCTGCTTCGGGGCAAGGCGTGGATGCCCGTGTCCCCTCGCCTTTAGGCAGTGTCTTTCGGGCAATGGAAGCTCCCCAAGGGCAGTCACCAGCCACTTCAATCGGCCGGTAGAAGCAGCCTCGGGGCGAGCACACACACTCCCCTTGCTGTAAGGCCGTTTCTATCGGCCGACGAAAGCTCCCTGAAGGCAGAGTCCCCAGCCGCTTCAGGGCAAGGCGTGGCTGCCCGTGTCCCCTCGCCATTAGGCAGTGTCTTTCTGGCGATGGAAGCTTCCCAAGGGCAGTCACCAGCCACTTCAATCGGCTGGTAGAAGTGGCCTTGCAGCGGTGGCTGGTGATTGCTCTTGGGGAGCTTCCATCGCCTGAAAGACACTGCCTAATGACGAGGGGACATGGGCAGCCATGCCTCACCCTGAAGCGGCTGGGGACTCTGACTTCGGGGAACTTCTATCAGCTGATGTTCTATCGGTAGATCAGGGTATTCTAGCCTAGGTGACCTGCAGGACGCTCTTAAAGGCAAGTTTTCTCCCCACCCCCTGCCCTTCCCCCACATTTCTCTTCACCTCGTGTAGTTCTAATGAACAATGTGAGAAATGGCGGGCAAACGCATGGATTAAATAGGTCTAAATTTTGGGGGTGAGGCTTAATTTCACCTCATGCCTAGAAATCATGCTGGGCCTTCCTATTGGTGGAGGCCGTATTGTTGGAGAAACACGGTACATACTTGGAAAGAAGACACATGAATACATAGGATTATATAGAAAAAGATATATAGATATCATTATATACAGTAAGCAGCTTTAACAAAAAGATTAAACATTTCAGGAACTGGATTTTCATAAGATTTCTCTTTTTAAATTATGTTTAAATTTAAACAAATGGAAATTGATCCAAACTAGTGTTAGAATGCTCACTGTATTCATTTTATTAGAATGTATATTTTTGTACCATTTGCAATAAGACAAATGTGCAAGGGAGTTTGAATCCTGAAAAAGACATGTGCAAGGGAGCTATTTACAAAAAATATTAAAACTCTATAAAGGAAAAAAATGAGAAGAATGGAGGGATGGCAAAATAAAGGGAAAGATTTGCCATCAATTTTGGCTCTCTTTCCAATGCCTACAATATAAATAAAATATTCCAATGAGAGAGTCTTTAAATAGTCTCATCCAAAGCATTTCTGCTTCTAAAGAAAGAGGTTTCACAGATAAGAATTCACACGCATATTAAAATATTGTCTTCCCAAAGAAATGCACTTCAGAGAAAAGAAAGTTTTATGACTGCAGTATGTCCCAGGCTACAAGCTAGTTTCAATCTAGCTCTCTGGAAACAAACAGCACCTAAATCATGTTCATAAAAGCTTAATCAACTAGTCAATTAGACTACTAAAAGCAAGTTTCTAGAAATGCACTATTATACTAGAATTCCCAAACAAGTACCTTACTAGCAAAGTTAGGACATTAGTTAGACATATTTTCTAGCAACAAAATTTCTGCTAGCTTTGCAGATCTCCAATAAGTAAATTTAATTCCATTTTTGTTAAGAGGTAACATATGCCTTCATGCCATGTACTGTATCTAAAATTTACCTAAATGTTCCAAATGTTTATAAAGGCTTCAGTTCTGCCTAAATATAGTACTATTCCCATTTTGTGGATAATTACATTTTTATCTATGCAAAATGTATTTTTATTTCCTTTAACTGATTAAATTATAATTTCTGATGATTCCTGTACTGGCAACATGGAGTGATGGAAGTCAGCTGCCAAATGGCAAATACTACCTTTCAAATAATGGAAGTCTTTACAAGCTAGATGCTTATAAGTAAAAATAGACC
The DNA here is from genome assembly GCF_049901735.1 of Notechis scutatus. Taxonomy (NCBI): domain Eukaryota; kingdom Metazoa; phylum Chordata; class Lepidosauria; order Squamata; family Elapidae; genus Notechis; species Notechis scutatus. The sequence goes on along the minus strand of NC_142013.1, from coordinate 25,353,589 downwards.
ACCAATACTTTTATTTTATTAATATGTCTGTTTCTCTCTCCTAATGCGTTTGTATCATACTGCGTCGACAGTTATTGTTAATATACAAATGACACTATATCCAAGTAAAAGTATATGCTCTAGTTAGCCAGGGATGACAGGGATTCTTTCTTCTTAGAGATGTTGATAAGTAAAGAAAGTAAAAATTAAATCTGGAATTTTGTGCAAGTAAAATATAGGTTTTATTTTTATTTATTTATTTGTATTATTATGGTGTAAAAATATCCAGCTGCTAAAGTGTCATAAAGTAATGGAATTACATAACTTATGATTTGAATTCAAATCACATGATGAACATAAAAATGATTTTATGGAAAAAATGGAAAAGTAATTAGCTTGTGTCCTGCAATTAATTATATGCTTTGGAAGAAACTCTCGTTCTGCTGCCAATAAAACTTTAGTCAGAGTTAGTCCCTAAGACCATCCTGTGTTAAAACAGTGGAAAAACAAGAAATATTTTCAAAGGTTAATAGGCATTCTTTATTCTTCAGTTTCTACATTCAAAAATCAAGTGTCCCAACAGTTCTTCAGCATTAACTGAAAAGCAGCAGTACCTGTACTTGTTGGTGAATTTATTTCTTGCCTGATATTTCTACCTGCCTGGCTTCCAGACCTTGCAGTTTCTCGTTGTGGTTCAAGAATATCCCGATATTTGGAGACCATTAAAACAGAAATGAAGTAAACCACAGCCAAAGCTAAAAATTGTGCCTGTTTGCTATCATCCTGTTGAAGAAAAGAAAAACATACACAAAATAAAATACTATGAAAATACCCAATAAAGTTATCATTTCCCCTCTTAGTAAATGCTATGGAACAAATTGCCAACATTAAAAATAAACAAACAAGCTACTGTATGACAATTGTTTCAACATTCCCTTGACTGGCATTTAAATATATGAACATTTCTTTCACCTTCCCAATATGAATGTATAGCCTGTCAGAGAAGGGTATAACTTAGTCTTCATAAATTATTATCTTAGAGGAAGCTGAGACAGTTACATATGAAAACTACCACAAAATTTTAAATAAAATCAAATACACCAAATATATCATGTACTTATAGAGATTCTCAAGCCAGTTTGTGATTTCCCTCAGAGGGGAAGTGGGACAAGGCTGAGCAACTTAAAAGGAGGCCATAAAATGTTTTAAATAGTTAATCATGCCTATGAAGAGAAAATAGGAATCATGCTACTCGGTTTGGCCTTTCCTCACTATTTGTTGTCTATCTAGTGGAGCAATAAGATTTGGTTGCATCTGCACTTTATACATGTTTGTAACGGTAAAATGGGAGAGCTGTGAAAATTCATGCTGGACAGTGTGCAAATACTGTAATAGAGCCATGTTGTTGTATTACTATTATCCTTCTCACCTTTCCTATTACCTACTCCTATTGATATCTTATGACTAACACTTGTTGGTTGTGTCTTATGGTTTATGATTGTATCTTATTATTTATGATTTATCACTTTATTGCTGGTATATATACTGAGAGCTTATGCACCGGAGACAAATTTCTTGTGTGTCCTCTCACATCTGGCCAATACAGAATATTCTATAGGAAAATAAAATGTGGTTTAAATAATAATACACACACACACACACACACACACACACACACACACACACCTGGAAAAATTGACCCAAATAGCACTGTGTTATAGGGCAATGCAGAAACAGTTAGACTAATTCCAAACTCTTTAAAACTGCCATTGATACCAATGCTAATTATTAGTGAGGTAAAACAGAGAAATGTAGATGATCCTTCTCAAGAATCATGAGAAATGATGTTAATTCAAATCCCTTTTTTGTAAACTTGGATTACAATTATTTTGTTTGGAATACTAGAAAAGAAATTTATCAGTACTTCTGACTATATATCATCTTCCTAAAGCTGAAAGATTGTGATTGGCCCAACATCACTAAGCTGGTTTTAGAACTCATGATCCTCCACTTTCTAAGATACCAAACTGGTTCTTAGTTATATGAATATGCAAGCTAATTTCCAATCCAAATAATCTTAAAATAGGGCTGGTCCAAAACTGATTTTCTTTAAGGATTCTTAGGTTTTTGACTAATTAAAATTCAACCCCACATACCCCGACTCCCTTCTTTGCCATCTTGTGTCCATGATTTTATCTGTTGTGTTTTTTGCAACAAATGATTTTAATGTTTTTCAATGTTTTATGTTGTAAGCAGCCCAGAGTTTTTGGATAGCAAATAAATTAAAATAAATAAATAAATTCTTCAACATATCTAATCATCACTTATGTCCATCCATGTTAGTCTAGTTTTCACTGAATATCTGGAGGATCTCTCGCTCTCTCCCCCCCCCTCTAAATTTAAAACCATATACTACAGTTCTAAAAATTGAGAAATAATATCAGAATTTTCTATTAATTTTAAAAACTTTGAAAGCACTGAAAAACATTAAATAATTTTAGGTATGTAAGATTAAAAAGGGCTTAGCTGTAAGGTTGTGCTTAAAGAGAGAGGAACTTCACCTTTCTATGTACTTTGGACATTGTAATAAAAAGGCAATTCGACTAATCATATTTCTGAAAATATAGGGATACATATCTTAGCCTTCACTATTCATACCAGAACGTTAAACTGCATCAAACGAGAAACTTAATAGCAATGGAGATGCAAAACTAGAATGATACTATTAGCAGGCAACTATTTATAATTCTCAAATGCTTTTCAGAAACATCTTCATGCAAAGCATTATAGCAGCCCAACATGAATATAAGTTACCTATGACATATGCTACATCCAGAAAAAGATATAACACCTACCCAAGCTGTATTGAAGTATTATTTACTATGGATATATTATGAATTTCAAATAGCAGATCAGAAAACTAAAAGCCACCAATTAAAATAGCTGTAAGCAGTTGTCATAGGCATGACTATATTTTATATTACAGAGTATGTATGTATCCAATTTTGTAGAGAAGTTTTTGCAAATTGATTTTGTAGAAATTCAAAAAGTTGTTTCTCCAACTGAAGTGTTCTGTTTGAAAAGATTCTGCTGGCCAACTGTGCTAACATTTTTTTAAAAAAACTTTGTCACTGTATAGCCATTTAAAGAGATTTCTCCTATCCTTCTCTACTATTTCATAGAATTGTAGAGTTAGGAGGGACCATGAAGGATTTCTAGCCCAACCCCATGGCAAAAGCAGGAGTCCTCATACCATCTTAGACAAATGGTTGTCCAATATTTTCTTGGAAACCTCCAGCAATGTAGCGGCCACTAATTCTACAAGTCAAGCTATTTATCACAAATCTTCCTAACTATTTCCCACTATTCCTATTCCCCACTATTGCAGAAAACCAAGGAGTTGTTGCAGTCAAAAATAGTGTAAGTAATTTCAATTGGTTATATTCTGTTCTGATTTCAAAGGCTTGGTTGATTAGTAAATCTAACAAAGGAATCAGGAATCCACCTGATACATCAGTGGTTTGTGTGGGCCATCTTTATCATCCTTTGATCCCTAAAAAGATTAGGTATTATCAGTAATCTGTAACATGTTAATGCTATATCCATCTGTAAATTACAATGATCTGTCCAACAAAAATTAAATTAAGTATGTAGCTTCCAATATGGTTGGAATCAGATTATCAACTAAAGTAAATCCAAACTTATCTTAGAAATTCTACCTGCTCCAAAAAATGCATCTTGAGTTTCAATACTAAATTTCTCCAGCTTATCCATTTTCAATAAAGTAAAAGTTATTCATAATTTTACTTTAATTAACCAGTAAGGAAAAGAGTTGGACAGAAATACACCAAAGCTTTTTCAAAGGATCATCATAATGGAGATAAACTTTTAAGCTGAAATAATAAATTCCTACACTGGGCAGAGATAAATATACAAGAACCTGTTCACCATCAGTACACAAAGCACAGATTTTAAATACAGTATAATAATACTTACCACATCACGAAATACAACTGCTCGCAGTCGATTAATATCAACATCTTGAAGAAGCCTATCTGGATCCTTAATTGGAGATAGGTTACCAGGAACATTTTCCAATGGAGTCTAAAAATGCAATAATGGCATAGTTTTAGCAAATTAATCTTAGCTCTTGAAGCTATCACTAAACAAGTGATTTGTATTTTACTGATTTCAGAGCCAGTTTTATATTTAAAATTTGGCACTTCAATGCAATTGGTTGTTACTAGAACAGTGCTAAAACCAATACTATGCAATCAGTTTATGTTTCAATTGTCTCCTATATGCCCATGTACTGATGAGAATGTCCCAATATTGTCATCCAACAGCAATACTATGAGCGTTATACTGGTTGTCCATGTTTATGGGTGCAATTTAAGGTGCAAATAATAACTTATTAAATCTTCATAGCATTGGACCTAAGAAGTAGGGAGACTACCTGCCCTCAGGCACACCTATAGACACTCATTATTTCTCAGGAACTACAGCAGGACAGACTCAGAAGCAAGCATTGTTTGATGGATTTCCCTTCTGCAGAAACACATGTACTCATTAGTACGTTCAGATAGCTTGTGAAGACCTGAAGGTATGTAGAATACATAAGACACAGTATTAGATCTTAGGAGGGACCGATTGTCCTAAATCACTTCTGCCTACTTAGTATGCTCCTGCAGGGATAGTGCACTTCCCCTACAAAATGTTGTAACCTTGTAGAACAAGGCAGCTTTGGAACAGCATCCCACACAGAAATGGACAGTAGCCTCTCTCTTAGGGTTCCAGAAACCTTTGAAAATCTGGCTGGGATTAATGTACTACTGTATTTGGGTAAAGTCTGTTTGGTTTAATTTGTGTCACTTTTAAGGTCATTTTAGTCCAGAATGTATGGTTTTATGATTTATCTGTTTTTACAGATTTTTTGCTTTTTTTAAGTTGCCCAGATTTTATTGGGGTTGGGTGGCTACAATTTGAATGAATGAATGAATGAATCTGCTATAGCTGATCTGGAATTGTTTATGATATAACCATACACAACAAATTGTCATTTGTTTTGTCAATACCACCACTGATAATTTTGTAATCCCTTAGATCCACTTGTCTGAAGTGGTAAAGAATACTGATAATAAATGCAACTGTTCATAGTAAATCCAAATCCTGTCTCAAGATTATGACATATGTAAGAAAATAATTTTGGAATTATCAAAATGTGAAGTTATCCCTATCTGTCTAATATACTCGATAATGGGTTTTTTCTCTCTTTTCCTATTCACTTTTAATGGACTGTTATATATTAAAAAAAAAATTTTTACCTTGGTAGTAGTAGTTGCACTTATGCCCTGAAGAGTCTCTTGTGTTTTACTGCAGATTAGTGAAGATTTGTTTACTTTCTCTCTTTGTCTTTGTCGACATTCCAAACAGTTTCTCACAGCAACACAACAAACTAAGTAATCAAAAGATATATATGCATATTATTTACAACTACTATGCATTAATAAAGCCATTAAAATAGCAATGAAATAAATAAATCATAATGCAAATTCTATCAAAATGAATTACTATAGTATTAGGATTATTATGTTTGGATGTATTTAGGAATAGATAAATTAAGATTAGTATTAGATGTGTTTCCTAATCTTATGTATTTATTTTGTATATTTATATGTATTTGCTATTGCTGAATATTTAACAGCAACAGGAGAAATTACATAACTGAATATATTTAAGTATTTTTAATGTAAAATAGGAAGGAAGGGGGAAGAAATACTGTATGTAAATTATCTCAGTGAAGGCCATGAATTTCATATGAAAGAAGAATAAGGTAAGATATAACTAAGATGGTTAAAAAAATAACAAAAAACAAAGAGCAGAAAAAATGTACAGTATTTTGACATATAAGGAAATGCACTATATAAAGCAGATATATGACAAATTAGTGAATATAGAGGGTACGTAGCAGTGACATTATCTTTAACAAGGCTTAATTTTTGGCAAATGAATAAAACAAATTGTAACAATTATACTTCTGTTTGTGATTTTAAGACCAACTGATGATCAAAGTATGTATTGTAGAACTCAGGGAAGCTTTTTAATATGTGGGAACTAAATATTTTCAAAGGTATAATTATTTTGTCACCTGAAAACCACAGTGAATGATGCTATGATGAAGGGAGTGAAGGGCAAAAGAAGGTTCAAGTTCTTTTTTGTTTTGTTATATAAGATATAACAGATGCCTAATATATCTGTTTATTTTATTTTTAATAAGAAATAGAATGAAAATGTCATGGTATTACTTAGCATTTTATTCGAAATTGGGTGACACAATCTTGAAAGACCATAAGAGGCACAAAGAGGAACCAGAGCTAAAACTATCTGTAGGGGGTCAAAAAAGTAGCATTGGCAACCATACCCATTTGACTGAAGCCCCATGACACATAAAGAGTGGGGGAAACACCTGATTAAAACAATGCCTATCATTCATCTAACTATTGGGTAATCTGATATACATAAGGTAATAGTTAAAGTTGAGAACTCTTAGATAAAATGAATTCCAAATTCCTTAAAGGAAATATTTTTATTAGGACAAATAAAGTTTCAAGCTTTTGAATTTTCAAAAACGAACTTGCCTTAATCTTATAGCCAAGAAATGTTGGCAGAGTTTAAAACTGGAAACACAGTTGACATTTTGTCAGCTGCACCTTCAGTTGAATACACAAAATATACAAAAAAAATCAAAGCAATTAATTTCTGTCAACCGTTCAGATACAAGAGAACTACTCCACTCATACAGAGAGCAAAGTTTCTGTATAGTGAACTAATGATGCCCATAAAAATGCTCATTCTCTACAATAAAATGAGATTAAAGATTAAGAAGAGACAGAAATCTAAAAACCAGACCCAACGGCTTCTATTTCAAATCAAATTAAACTATTCCTCAACAATTATTAATAGGATTAATTTCCTATTTCAATTGATTAAAAAAAAATCAAACACCTAAAGAAATTATGTGTATTTAAAAAGGTAATACAAACTTCTTGGAATGTAGCTATTTTGTAGTCTGAGGCAGATGGAAAAAATGGAGTGCCTATAACATGAACAATTTATAAATTTAAATAAATTTGTTAATTTCTTGAATTTTTGATGTTTCTTCTATATCCAGGTCAAGTTTTGAATAAGCTTTTTATTTCTTTCCTCAAATCCTCAGGTGTATTTCTGAACTTCAGGTTATTTTTATATAAGTCTATTTCACTTATTTGGGAAAATAATTTAACTTTCAACTTATTTAGCTTTGTCTTTTGGGTTGCCTGAACTGAAGGTAACATAATTCCCAGTGTCTTGCCTACAATATTTGTTAATGCAAGTGTTTTACCCTTGTGTTAAATTTAATTAATTTGTTATGTTTATCATTAATGCAAACCTTAAAAGCATAATATTTACATTAGGCAAGCATATACAGAATTGAAATTATTTAATTATATAACGGTTTACTGTTTTAATGATACATTATACTTGGCTTCCTTTTTGTTTATTCTGTTGTTATTCTTTCCTTTTTAAAATATTTCTTACGCTGTCTTTTTTCTTGATAATGTATTTATATCCATGATTACCTTTGTGTTTTGTCCCTTTTTTCTTTTTTCTGTTATTGTTTCAAAAGCAACAAGAATAAATAAAAATTGAGTCTTAAAACAATCTAATTTTATTTCCAAATTCAACTCTAGGTAGTGGCCCATTACACAGACATAGAATTTATTTAAAGAAAGCATTCAAATTATACTTTTATTCAGGTGATGAACAATGGGGCCCTTGCAAATAAAACCTTCATGTTTTAATTAAAATTCACTTAATAATCCTTAAGTCTTTTTCATTATGCGTCTTTTTCATTATGCATCTTTTTATCTCTTGGGGGGGATAGGGTTGACCAATAGGGTTGACCATTCATATAATATTTTTATAATAATCTTCTTTTAATAGTTCTTAGAATGATGAACTGATTTATAAGCAAGATAAGATCAATCACAGATGATGATGATGATGACCACTTTGCTTCCCTTATCTGAATTTTATTTTCCTCCAACCATCTTCGTTTAGTCTATACATTATTTGGTGCTATTATGTTTTCTTTTTATGAATCTCATGAGATATTTAGAACCACAAGAGGGAGCTCTGACACAAGGAACTTTTTCTTGAATTTTTAATTTTGAAGCAAATTTAAGATTTAGATTAGAGAAATGCTTAGACTTTTAGCATAAAGGATGACAGTATTAAAAGTTTATTTCATCATTTTAATATGTATAAATCATGTTTAGATTTAAGATCTCCATTTCTTTACACTTTTTCTCTCATACTGGATTAGCTAGTTTATTGTAAATTATGATACCCAAGTATCTCTGCACTTTTAATGTGTCTAATATCTTAATTTATCTATAAAATTTGTGCAGTCTTGTTTAATGAAAAGAAATTATGCTAAAAAAAACTATCAAAAATGTAAAGATGATACACCCAAAAGAGGAAAAGACAAAAGTGGAAGAAGGTCCATATTTTTCAGAGTCAACAGATCCCTTAGTTATTTTATCACAAAGTAAAGCTCTTATTAGAGATGAATTACACATAATTGAAGGTAATGATTATAATTAGATATTTGCAAATTGGTATTTATCTTAGCAACCACATTTTTTTCCAAGATGATTTTCCCTCAGGTCTTCCAAGGAGGAAGCAAACACCACTGTAACAGTGAGTCCAACCACTGTTGTTGCTTCTCTTGTTTCTCTCGATTCACCTTTCCCATCATTAGTCTTCTCCAGAGAGCTAAGTGTTTGCAAAGCATGTCCAAAGAGCCTGAATATTTATGCCTCTAGTAAGAACTCTGGGTTGGTTTGTTCAATGATCATTTGTTTTCTTGGCTGTCCATATTATTCTTAAGGGTCTTCTCCAACACAAAAGTTCCAAAGCATCAATACTCTTTCTATCCTGTTTCTTCAAAGCCCTCTGTTCCCTAATACAGGACCACTAAATTAATGCAATTGACAGGAATTGAAAAATCAGCCATCTTTTTCTTCCCTGGTTCTGAACCAACTTACTTAATAATGAGTTCTTAGAAAACATGACAATTTGCAACTATTTTATAGAACTTCAGCTATAAAAATACTGAGGCTCCAGATTTTATATATTTTTATTTATGGCTAACACATCTTCGATAGGTTGCGTACTCCAGTACTAAAGAAAATGGTAACTTATAATACTTTAGAGCAGTATAATATGTTATCAATTGTTTGCTTAAAAATATACTTAAAATGTGTTTCTTATACAGATGTATTGTAATTATCAGAAGAAAAATAAATGACGATATAAAACAGAACATTCAGCTACTGACAACTGTTACTAATTTCTATATTTGTGAGAGCCTGTAATATCTAGAACAAAATATTTTCCCTAAAGATGAGGAAAAGCAGAAATAGCCTCAAAAGAAGCCAACCCCATTAACACATCACACGATTGAATGATAATGCTATTTTTTCCTTAGAAATTTATCTGTGTTAAAATACAAATACTAAATCAAAAGTCTCTCTATAACCGGGTAAGTTAAAAATGTTAACATTCCACAAAATATTCTTTTTTACCCCAAATCAAGTGAGCTTCCACATACTGTATACAGGTTTTTTTTCCCTTTCCCATACTAATATCTAGTTTAATTGGTTTATATATAATACCTGGTGCACTGAATTGTTCTATGGAAACTTACCAAGCCTTAGACACTGTCGCATTAAACCTCCAGAAGACATATTTTTTTCAGCTTCAATTTCACTAAAATTTAGTGAACTGGCAAATACTAGTACATCAACCATAGCCATCAACCGGCTGAGAAAAGTTACTGCTGTCTCCGCTGACATACCCTGAGTTACTTCTATATTCTCCAATTCCGTCTTGAAAAGAAAGGCATAACGTTAGATTTCTAATGTGGCACACATGTGAATACATTATATGTACAAGCATTTATTTCATTTCTTCTCTACATGTTGACGATGGTGAAACAGAATAAATAATGTAAAATAGCAACAAATATGAAAAATTATTTGTTCATGCATACTATAGAAGTCACTAGAACAAAAGTTATTTATATGAACTAACTTCAATAAAGTGAGCATATAGTTTAAAACAGAATGGATTTTCAATTTTCCATAAAAGGAATACAAGTGAATAAGAAATTGAATAAATGGGTTTCTTCTCACTGGAAATTACGAGCAAAATATCATGAATATGACATATTATGTAGATGTAAGATTTTGACCAGAATTGAAAAAAAGCATTCTTGGCCATGCGTACATAAAAAGTACAGTTCATATTTTACCTAGAATATTAGAAAAAAATAACAGATAGCTGTTTCTTTCATGAAAGTCTTCCTAGTAGGCCACATTTAACTGCATGAAATATATGCCTACATCCACAAAGACACACATAGTTTATGCAATTGTTTTTAAAGATAATTTTATGGAAGATGGGATATAATGTTGCAAAGGTTACTTGGCATCAATTATAAGTAATTTTCCAAAGATAGTTTTGTGAATCTTATTCATATAACAATTTTTTTAAAATTCATTTTTTTTAATATCTAATATTAGAGTGTAAATAATTTCACTAATACTGTGCAAATATAATGCACGTAAATAATGTATTATTTATGTCTTGTAATAATGTAGCAAAACACTTTTTAAAACATTAACAATATTCATTTTTCCATGTTTCAGAAGCAGCAGTATCTCTTTTAACAATGGTATGCTATGAGAAATAATTTTGTAATCACTTCTACAAAAATATTCTATTATTTTTGTATAAAACCACTATATATTATGTTTGTGTGATGTATGTGCATGTGTGTATGTGTGTGTGAGAGAGACAGAGATCTCAAAATCACACCTTTCTAATTTATTAAAATCCACATTTCATTTATAGAATGTGTGTGTATGTGTATGCATGTATACACACACACACATGTATATCTATATTAGTCTTCACTAATTAAAACCAAAATAGAAAAGTCTATTTTCATAGTGGAACACTGCAAACACTGAAACAGGACTCATTTCTCATTAAAATACAAGAAAAATAGTGAGTTGCTCTATGGAAAGTTTCATTACTCTTCCGTTAGACAATTCATTTGGTCAGAAGGTTTGGCATGTTAGCTAGCATCTGCATAATTTTAGCAACAAGGCCACAGAACAGTTTGTTGTTATGTTTAGTATAAAAATACAGAACTATTTTATACAGAACTTCTTTAATGCATTCCAGATAACAGAAGAATCAACAAAGTGCCTTACTGGTAATTTATGAACATATTAAGGACTAAGATATTTATTATGTTAAAAGCTTTTGTTAGCCACAAGAAACTTCATTAAGTTAGAACGATGAAAGCAAAGCTATAATAAACCCTTTTGTTTTAAAGTATCATGTTTGCTTTTTTGCTGCTAACCTTCTGAAGTTAAAGTGACAGTACTGTTTATTCATATTAGAAAATATTATTCAGGTTGCACATTTTAATGTTATCAATTGCAATTTGCAAGTAATTTTATAAGGGTTTTATCAATCATAATAGCATTTCATCTGCAATTTGAACTGAAACAATGCAAAAATGTTATTTCCATTCAGTGTTCTTTTGATAGAGAAAAAATATTTAGCCTTTTTAAATGTTATTATTGAAGATTAAAGCATTTTGTTAAGTTTTCTCCTTATTCCCGTTGCAATTAAATCATTCCCTGTTTATTGAGCCAAGATCCTTAGTTCATGTTGCCCAAGAGGTAAGAAACAGAGAACAGGTATATCATCATGCTCAAGTATCCCAAGATGAAAGAAGAAGCAAAATAGAAATGCAAAGTCAAAGTCTTCTCCCTCCGGGCCTCCCTCCCTCCCTCCCCCCTCCCTCTGTCCCTATGTTGTATTTAAGTGAGGCCTTCGGAATCTCGCTTTAACTCTCATATAGTTAGATTATACAATCAAAACCTGTGAATAATGTATCTCCATTTTTATCAAAAGAGACTAAATAATTAAAAATTGCACACAGAAAAAAATGTCTAATTCTAAAAACAAAAACTGAAACTTGTAACAATAATACTAACCTTAGAACCCTGGACATGCAATAGACAAAGCAGACAACAGTTCACAACAAAAAGAAAAAGAAATGTTACAGTCAAATGAAAATACAATGCAAAACAGAAAGTAATATTTTAAAAATCAGGTATTAATTCACAATTTAAAAAGTCAATTTTTAAAAACTTGCTTTCTAAACTTTAATTTGTTATATGGCACCACTGTAATTGATACAACTCAAATTAATAAGTAATTAGTACAACATTGATTTAAAAAAGTGGATAGGTAGGTAGGTAGGTAGGTAGGTAGGTAGATAGATAGATAGATAGATAGATAGATAGATAGATAGATAGATAGATAGATAGATAGATATAGAGATAAATATAGAGATATATAGATATAACACAATGGTCACTTCTAAGTTATACATTGTACACTAACATTATATGATCCAGAAATTTGCCACTTGGCAAAAATCTTATAATTTGCTAACAGTTCTTTAGCTTTTATACAAAACAATTATACAAAACAATTCTGACTAGAAGCTGATTTGTAGTTTATGTGAATAATATTAAGAACAATTTCTCAAATGATATTTTTTTTTAACTCAAAAAAAAACTAGCACAGCAGACCATTAGACATCAGTTATAATAGTATGAAATATGCTCATCAGGTTAGTAGATAAAGCAACACTGTTATCTATCAACTTTACCAAATCAACACCTGTGTTTTCTCTGAATTGTGTTTATATTTTAAATCTAAGGTATGTATGTATATATTTATATTTAATATTTCTAAGCTGTCCATCTTCTTCAAGAGGGGCTGGATGGTAATATAATTGATAAATAAAACAATCTATAAATGTTAATATTAAATTAGAATTAAACTTTTTAAAATTATAGGCTAATGGCAATTAAATATCAAAAGGGTACAAATTAATATTACCTATTATAAGATGGGGGGCACTCATGGACCTAACCAGCCCCACATTCATGATCCTCTGTGCCCCCCCACACAAGGTCACAGATCCCTTTGTGGAAGGTCAAGAGATTGGGGGCTTTCCTCACTATAGAACATTCCACAATGTGGGGATAGCAACAGAGAAGGCTCCTCCAGTTAAAATTCTCTAACTGATGGGGTGTGAAATATACCTTATCTGTCTGATCAATTGGGAGAGTATGATGAGATGGAGTGAAGCCAGTTCTGAGGTAACCTGTCCCTACACCATATACAGCTTTATAGGTAATAACCAACACCTTGAATTGGACCCAGAAATGAATCGGTAGGAAGTGTAGTTCACGGAGCAAGGGTATTATATGTGTCTTGGGGGGGGGCAGTATGGCTCATGCAGCCATACTCTGCACTAGCTGAAGTTTCTGGATACTTTTCATGGGTACTCCATGTACAGCACATTGTTTAGTCAGGAGATGACCAGGGCATGAGCCTCCCTGTCCAGGAAAAGGCACAGCTGGCATACAATGCAAAGTCAGGCAAAGGGCTTCCTAGCCACAGCTGCCCCTTGCTCATCAAGCAAGAGCTGTGAATACAAGAGCACTCCCAAGTTACATACCAGGTCTGTCTGGGCTGGTGCAACCCCATCCAAAACCAAAGATGATAAACTTTTGGGTACAGAGGGACCCATCCACAGCTACTCTGTTTTACTGAGGTTCAGTAGTTCCCCGATCAGACCCCCTCAGCCCCATTCAGACCCCCACACACCACAAAAGGATGAAGGATGAAGATATCAGGTATCACTACTATATTGGTGATACCTCATCCTTATTAACATTGATTGGGACTGGCCTCAGAGGAAAAAAGTGAATTAGCACCAAACTATGCTATGGACAACCAGCTAAATATGAGCCAGCAGTGTGCAGCCGCTGCCAAAAAAGCTAATGCAATCCTAAACTGTATTAACAGAGGGATACAATCAAGATCAAGGGAAGTACTAATACCACTCTATAAAGCCTTAGTAAGACCACACCTAGGATAGTGCATCCAGTTTTGTTCACCACATTATAAAAAAGATGTTGAGTCTCTAGAAAAAGTACAGAGAAGAGCAACCAGGATGATTAGGGGACTGGAGACTAAAACATAGGAAGAACCGTTACAGGAACTGGGCTTGGCTAGTCTAGTGAAGAGGTGGACCAGGGGAGACATGATAACAGTCTTCCAATATTTGAGGGGATGCCACAGAGAGGAAGGGGTCAAGCTATTTTCTAAAGCACCTGTCGGCCAGACAAGGAATAATGGATGGAAACTGAACAAGGAGAGATTTAACCTGGAAATAAGGAAAAACTTTCTGACAATGAGAACAATCAACCAATGGAACAGCTTGCCCTCAGAAGTTGTGGGAGCGCCATCTCTTGAGACTTTCAAGAAGAGATTGGACTGCCATTTGTCAGAAATGGTGTAGGGTCTCCTGCTTGGGCGGGCGGTTGGACTAGATGACCTACAGGGTCCCTTCCAACTCTGATTATCTGTTATCTGTTAACTCTAACTCCTCAGGTGAGCCTAAAGGAATGCCATGATCAATTGTATAGAAAGCCACTGAAGGGTCAAAGAGAGCAAAGGTGGAAGCACACCTTGTTCTACTCCTGCCAGAGATCATTCATAAGGATGAAGTTTCAGTCCTGTATCTAGGCCTGAAATCTGACTGAATAGGGTCATGATATTTCTTTCCTCCAGGATCTTCTAGAGTTGCCACACCACCATTTCTTGATCATTTTTTCTAAAAAGGGCAGGTGATAGACTGGACAAAAATTATCTAACAAGGAAAGATCCAGTGATGATTTATTAAGTAGGAGCATACCAGCACCTCTTTAAAAGGAGCTGGAACCACCACCCCCAATAAAGATAAATTAACTAACACATGGACCCACCCACATGATACCATCTGGGTAGCCTTAAGATCCAAGAGAAGCAAAGATCTTATACTCAAGTGGTGATATTTGTATTCTGTAGAACCTATCTCTTCCTCATGCCCAACAGAATCAAACCACTCCCAGATAACTGGATAAGTCCATTTCTCTGGGCATCTTCACAAGACTTCCACACCTGGAATTCAACTGTGAATGAATCCAAGCAATTTTATCTTCTAAATGTCTTGAAAATTCCTCTACGCAGCCCTGGAGATTGGTCTCCATGTCACCCTTCCCAAGGAAGGTCTGTGTGACCTGAAGAAGGGCTGCTGAGCAGCATTCTGAGGATGTAATCTATAACTCTGCATAATCAACAGGGTCTCAGGTTTGACAGTCAAATCACTTTTGAATGTTTCAAATTATATTTTGGTGAGATATACCAGCCTTTTCTAAAAGAAAGCAAATAATATATTGAGATAAAGTAAACAATTATATTTTAAATGATATTAATAGCATCATTTCAATGAGGTTTTACTCGCATTTCAAAATGTAAGGATATTACAAATGACTTCATGTTAAACCAAATCTTCTTTCTGCCAGTTTAGCAGAATATGCTATTTTATGACTAACTTTTAAAGAGACAATAGCTCTTATGCCAAATCTGCATTTAAAGCTGTACTAGCTGTTCTACAAAAAGGAATTTATAAAGCTGTACTAGGGAAGAATAGGATTATGATATAGAAACAGAGCAATGTAATTTGTTTAGAACCATTTATTTTTTCAGTGTACCTAGCTAATAAAGCTGTATACATAAGTAAGTAATAAATTACTATTCTGAAATAATTTTTGTATACAAATTTGCTAAAGGCATAAAATTTACATCCTTAAAAAATGAAAAATGTGAATGTTTTCTTCTTATATAGAAAATCATGTTCAGAACAAGTGTTACTAATACACAGTGCAATTTGCAACATATCCATTAGAGGGAAATATTGTACTTACAGTCGGGGATGTTGCAGCAGACAACAGTGGCAGAATTCCTCCACAAGCAATAATAATATTGTCTACCATTTGAGAAATGAGGTGGATTGTATTATGTACAAAAATAATATTTTCATTACTATTGACAAAGTCCATAACTGATTTTGTGGAATGACTATTAAAAGAAAAGGAAAAGAAAGAC
Organism: Notechis scutatus; assembly: GCF_049901735.1. Classification (NCBI taxonomy): domain Eukaryota; kingdom Metazoa; phylum Chordata; class Lepidosauria; order Squamata; family Elapidae; genus Notechis; species Notechis scutatus. The sequence goes on along the minus strand of NC_142013.1, from coordinate 25,337,476 downwards.
TATAAGTAAAACTATAAAGGCAGTTGCGATTGGAAAGATCAAAATCACATAAATCAATCAAATTGGGAACCATTGAAAAACAATAAACAACACATATACATGTACCCATTAACAACATTTATCTTCTTTGTGATATCAAGTTACATACATACATACATACATACATACATACATACATACATACATACATACATGTCTCACAAGCTGATCAAAAACCATTTAGAGAAGGAACTGAGATATAAACTGCTGTTATCCAATCTAGATGAAGGACTGCTGCAATAATATGGATTGCAACTCAAATAGTTGGTAAAAATATATATTAGCTAAAGCATGGAAGACTTAATCAAGAAAGCTTTAAACTAAAATGCTTTGGAAGTTGGAGACAAAATCCCTGAAGATCCTGTGCACTAAAGAACAATGTGGCAATGTTGCTGTAAAGGAATCCATGAAAGAAATTCTAAAAGAAATCAGAAAGAAAAACAGGGTTGCAAAATTCAAAACTGCCAGCTTTTCAAGGTAGGCTATATCAGGAAATAGATACAGCAAGAAATACTAGAATTCAATTTCATTGCTCTTACATATAATAACAAAATCTTAAAAGCCTGCAGTTCCCATCTGCCCCCACTTACATCTTGCAGAATAAACATAGGTTTATTGTGACTCTCTTTCTCACACTCCTTTCCCAGGATTAAAGGAGTAAAATGACTAAAGGAAACCTGCTAGTTTTGCAAGAATAGCCTTGGCCCGCTGACAGATATGAGTGGAAAAGCATTAGGCAAAAAATTTCCCTTTCCTTTGATGAAAGTTGGAGAACAGCTCTATAGAAATTCGCAAAGCACAGAAAACACTGGACATCGTTCATATTTCTAGATGTCTGTTTTTGTATCATGATTGTAGATGTTCAGTAACCCAAACAGTCCAACTGGGAAGATCAAATCCATATTTTTCCAACTTAGAAAAAAGTCAGTGTTCAGAAAAGTCATTTCCGATATTACTTGTGCAAAGCAGAGCCTGAGTTTATCAGTATATAATTGTCCAAAACACCAACAAATATTCACAAATCTGGAGAAGATTAAATTTGCTATACATATAAAAATCTGTTAAATATTCATGACTCTTTTTCATTCTGATCAAATTATAGCACCTGCCAAATAGAATTTGGCAAATATGCATGCCTTCCTAACCAGTTCACCAATTCTGAAGAGACATTGGGTAATTGATCTCTAATGGTCATAGGTTCAGAAGAGTGATAAAGGAAAGGATGGGTTACATGCAAATAGTACTACTGAAACTTTTGATATGGAAAAATATTGTGTCTTGCTCCCCATGGACAATACATCCAATTTATGTCCAATACTAGACATGAATAGAACCTGTGATGTAGAATGACAAAAAAAAATCATATATTGATCTATTTTCAGCTGTAGAATTGTACATTGCAAAACAGCAGTAGCTCAAAACAATTGTTTGGCAATTGTTTCCACAAGCTTGGCTTTCTCTGATAGCTCTGTGAGCAATTCATATGAATTTCATTGTTACACCAGAGTCTGAAGGAGTGGATAGCTGTATTTCTACACCAGAGAGTGTATAAAGAACAATAAACAGCACTTGCTTTTTGTCAGTACTGTGACTTCTTCTTAATTGTCTGAAAGCTTCTGTGCCAAACTTATGGAAGTGGAGCCTAAGAAACTTCCTGAAGATTAAGTTCTAGAGAACACTAATTTGTTGTATGGCCTACAGTTTCATGCTGCAGCAATGTGTAACTGGCTCAGATGTCTGTACTTTAATCATGTACATCTTAGTTATATATTCTAAGCTTCTACAGTAGATATACAAATTGAAATCACACATTCTTTTATCTCTGTTGAGAACAGGGACCTCTTCACTGCCTTCTTCAGAACTGGAGGCCAAGGAAGCCACAAGAAAGGGTGACTGAGTCAAAGAAAGGTTGTGAAAGCCACAGAGGAGGAGATTGAAATAAAGAGAGGATGTAAAATTATTTCCTCTAGGTCTCAATTCCTTCAATTATCCCTAAATTAACAATATTATTATAAATAAAATAAAATATTATTTTATTTAAAACATTTATATAGCTACCCATCTTATAACCAACAACGTTGAAACAATTGATCCAAAGTTTCCTGGTCAATCAGAGCAACTTCATTCCTATCCACATATAGCTGAAAATCAACTACATATTCATGAATTCAGTTTAGGCTCACCTTGCGACTCTTCCAATTTGCTACTGATATCTTGGATAAGTTATCATAAGTAGCTATAAAACTTTACATGAGGATTACAATTATCAAATAGTAGAGAATTATCCTCAATGAGGGACACAATCTGTTTGGCAATCCTGTTTTTCGGTAGATTAAGAACAAAGGTAATCTTAGAGAGGGCTCTGCGATGAATTCTCTTGGTCAACTCTCCATAAAAATTAACATTGAGTTCTGAAAGTCAGATGCTGATCCTGAGCAACTCTTTATCTTCCATTTGTTCTCCATTAATTTCCATGAAAATGAAGCCACGGGTTATAGGACAGCTTTCTGGTTGAAGCAAGTCCGCCACACACATACAATTGCTATGTTAGTTGCAGCATGGCACTGTGCATTGCATGGTGCAAGTCCATGATGCGATTTCACTTACTGTTGGTTGGAACAATCTCTTGACAACTCGTTCTATAGAAAGTGGGATGCCCAAGGATCTGATGTCATCTTCAAGTTCTAAAAGCAAGGTTTGATGCCTCTATGTTGAGAAATTTGTGAGGCTTACAAGATCAGTCCTTTCAGGTAGGCCAAACCAAGAAAAGGATTTCCAGGAATTCAACTTTATGGCTGTAGTGTATGACAGAATTTTGAAAGCCAAGCTTCTCTCTCCCATTTTATATTAAACAAAATCAAGATGGGGTATTTTGATTTGAGTTTCATTCTCAAAATGCTTCAATCTCTGGACTGTTTAGGCTTGTTCCTTCCTTCCTTAAAAGTACTTTAATTCCTTTACCAGTGTAATCTCTAAATGCATTTTCAGCAATGCATAGAAACAAACATTCAAACTACAATCAAAAACATAAAAAGAGATGCTCAGCATGGAAACAGAAAACACTATAACAACAAACCAACATACACTGACTTTAGCGCCTGGGGGGAAAGTCCTTAAAGGCTTTACAGATGACAACCAATACCTTAAATTGCATCCAGAAGCCTACTATTAATCAGTACAGTTGATATACTATAGAATACCCCTAACTACTTATAGCTTCCAGAAAACAATTCAAGACTTTCATGGCATCTCTAGTTAGGATTGTGATGGCAAAATGCAAGTGAATGCAGTTGATAACACCTCAGTCAATACAGTTCGCATAAGTATTAAAAGCATGAGGATCAAGTCCTGCAGTACCTGGAACTACCCTCATTCCATGGCTACCAACTGAACTGCCTGATTAGGTAGGAATGGAACCACTACAAAATATTCCCTCTGCCCTTGTTGGCTGCTCAGGATATTGTGATCAATGGCACTGAATGGTACACTCCTCCTAATTGACTTCCAATGGAACTCATTTGCTATACAATGTTGTTTCCATCTCATGATAGGGCCTGAATAATCAATTTCTTTAGGATCCTTATTTCCCACAACCCTCCCTTCAGAAAAAAGGTTGGAGTGTGGCAGAAATCTCATGCAGCAGAATAGAGAGACTGGTTTTCAAGAAAGTGTACAGCATTGACTCTATTAAGGCAATTATCTTTAGCCATGCAGCAGAATCCAGCTGTTCTCATCATCCAAATGAGCCAGACTGGATATGAATCTAGTCTACAGGTGTCAAAGCAGGGGTGGGATTCTACCTGGTCGGACTGGTTCTATAGAACCAGTTGTTACAATTCTGCGCAGTTCGGAGAACTGGCAAACCGCGCCACTGGCTGGCCCCGCCCCGCCCCATCACTCCTTACCTGGCATGTGAGCCATCCAATTTGCCTGTGTTGTGTCTAATTTTGGAAAGTTGTTATTTTTCCTTTTTTTTCCCCCATCAGCTGTTCCAACTATCAGGTATGCTGGGACATTTAGATTATCTAGAAGGCAGGAAATTGTTGGATTTCTTGCTTTCTAGCTAAACTAAATCGCTATTGTACTGCTTTGCCTTCGCCCAGAAGGTTTCCCTGAGAAGCCCAGTCATGGGTGGTATTCAGGGGGTTGAGGGGGGGAAGAAGTGGCCTGAGAGCAGAGCTGAACCTTCCTTTGGACTGAAGCTTCTATTTTTCAGTGCAGACTCAAGCAGTAGATTGCAGAAAGGTAGATCTCTGAGTGAATCTGTTATTCTGTGAGCAACTCAATCTGCCTGCCTGCTTTGCCTGATTTTGGGTAAAAGTTGCTCTTTTTTATACAAAATTCAATATTTACATAAATATTTACAATATTTACATACAAGCCATGCCCAGCCAGGCATGTAACCAAGCCATGCCCAGTCAGCAAGCCATGCCCACCCAGTCACATGACCACCAAGCCACACCCACAAATTAGGCCACACCCACAGAACTGGTTGTTAAGAAATTTGAATCCCATCCGTGTCAAATCTTATTATCACAGAACAACCTATCCATTATGTCAAGTTCCACAATTTCAAAAAAAAAATCATAGTTCCCTAGGTAAGACTTTGCCTCACTTTTATCATGTAGTTTTGCCCAACTGGTATCTAGATCTCAGCAAGTAGACTTAGAATGCTAAAAAGAAATCCATAAAGATATTAAAGAAACCTGTATGTGTTTTATCACACTCATTATTAGAAAATGAATGGTCTCTTACCTCCTCCAAACATGCACATCAGTTTCTAAAGCAAATAGTAGATCAGTCAGTAATCTTTGGTGCATGGGGGACCATTTAAATTCTGGAATACGGAACATTGTTGTTCGTGGACCTGGGCTGAATTGTCGCCTCTGTTCTTCTGTCATTGGCATTCCTCGAAATCCCAAGTCAACACGCAAGTCTCTATCTTGTTGTGTAATAGAACGACCTTGCACAGCCTACATAAGCAGTAAATATTTGTTTTCATTTAAAATAGGAAAAGCAAAATCTGGCACAAAGTGCAAAATCAAGTGTTACGGGGCAGAGATATTTAATTAAGCACATACAACAAAATTAGGAAGTCTTAAGGAAACTTTGTCCTACTTCCACATGTCTTGTTAGGTAACATTGTTTACATTTGCATGTTTTAATGCTACTCCATTTGAAAAAAAAGTACAAAAGAGTTATGAATAACAATATAACTAAAATACCTATTTTGTTTCACCAGTAGAATAACTGACTCTTCTGTTGTTGATGACCAAAATACAAGACTAAACTACTATAGGTAGTTTTCACTTACCAAGCAACAAATGGGACCAGCAACTCTGTCACTAAGAGGTGTGGTCATTAAGTGTGATGCCATGTGACCAAACTAATTTATGTCAGTTCTGGCTACAGTTGTTAAGCAAATAACTGCAAGTCACTAAGCATGATGTCACGTGACCACAATTTACAACTTCCTCTAACTTCCCTGCTGGCTTTGCTTGTGGGAAGCCACCAAGTGCCAATCACATGACTATGGGGTGCTGTAACTGTCAGAAATGCATTTGCATCATTTCTCAAGTGCCGCAATTGTAAACATATCAGTGCAAGGATGCTGCAATAGTCACAACTTTAATGAGTAGTCATAACTATTATTTTTAGCACCATTGTAAAGTCAAACATCAGAGGAATTATTGAGTCTGTCATCTGCACCTCTATAACTGTCTGGTTTGGTTCTACAACCCAACAAGACAGACACAGACTCCAGAGAGTAATTAGGACCGCAGAAAAAAACAATTACTACCAACCTGCCTTCCATCGAGGACCTGTATCCTGCACAAGTCAAAAAGAGGGCTGTGAAAATATTTACAGGCTCCTCACATCCCGGACATAAACTGTTTCAACTCCTACTCTCAAAACGCAATCAAATCATACTAGGAAACAGTCAATATAAATCGTAAGGATTCAAGTGAGAAGATCAGAACAAGCACACCAAAACAACTAGACACAAGGACAGTTTTTTCCCCGAACGCCATCACTTTGCTAAACAAATAATTCCAACACTGTCCAACTATTTACAAAGTCTGCACTACTATTACTATTAATCTTCTCATCACTCCTTATCACCCATCCCCTCCCACTTGTGACTGTACGACTGTAACTTTGTCACTTGTATCCTTACGATTTATATTGACTGTTTCCTAGTATGATTTGATTGCTTATTGTACCCTATGACTATTATTAAGTGTTGTACCTTATGATTCTTGACTCTTGATGAATGTATCTTTTCTTTTATGTACACTAAAAGCATTTGCACCAAGACAAATTTCTTGTGTGTCCAATCACATTTGGCTAATAAAGAATTCTATTCTATTCTAAAACACTGAACAAGTGCTTGGTGAGTGAGACCTGCTGGTATCTAGTAGCCTCACAGTTGAAAAGTTGCAACAATGTAGCATTATCTCCATTATTAAGTCCATCCCTGTAAAACAACATCATTTTTATTCTCAGTTGTACACATTTCTATATACTAAATCTCTTCATGAGATTATACATGATCAACTTGAATATTTTAGCTGTACTTTTACATCTCAAGGAAATTAAAGTTATTTATAAATCTATTGAAGCTAGAAATGTTTCCAGTACAAATCATTTTCCACTGGGTGGCATAAGACATGTTTGCCTTTTTCTTATTGGCATTTTATAATGATGCTTTTTAAAATCAGGCTTTTGCTACCTCCTTTAGTGATATTTTTTTTTCAATTTCCTTTTAAATACAAAACTATCAACTCTGGCAAGTAGCTCCAGAAAATTGTATCTCTGGCTATTCATTTAACACAATGTGGTTTGACAAAAGATGAAGTTTATTAGATTACTAATTGACATTCTGAATGCATATTCAAATACTAAAATCACTTAAATAGCCTTGTAGATGCAGAAATGATCTTTGCTATCGTGCATTAAAAATTTATTTATTATTATTTAGTACTCTATTTTTGCTGCCAATAGTAAAATGAAAATTGCTCATATTTTGTAAAAATGCTTCATGGAAATCAAAGGTATTCTTTATTCCCTCTCATTTTTAAACTGCAATTGGATATTGATTTTTTTTTCTTTTCTTAAATCATGAACAAATAAAATATAATGGGTGGGCTGCCAAAGCAGCTAGTAAATCTTTTTTTTTTTCCCCTCTAAAGTTTCAAGGCTGCAATGGTCTTTGATTTAATATCTAAGTTTTAAGTCTTATAAATAAAAAGTCCAGCATGGTTAAAATATGAATTTACTCAGAAATTTCAATTCAGTACCAATAATTATATACTTAAAACCTCTTACTATGTTTCTCTCAAATATGGGGGATAGCCAGAAAGATTATTCTGGAAGAAAATAATCCTTTTTTTATAAGGAATGTTGGAGTATGGGATTTGCTATTTACAGAGAAACTCCAGGTAATGGAACAGCAGAAGAGACACCCTTTACTCCATGACTGCTGGAGGACAATGAAAAGAGCATCAGACTGAACATTTATTTGAGCCTCTACCTTACAGTGATAAGGATGGCCAAACATATTTTTTTCATCTTTATCACTAGGTAGCAGCCATCTCTAGGGTGACACCGTCCTGGGGATTGAAGAACAAAGGTGGGGGGGGAGGCAAAACAAAACTGGAGGGACATGAGGGGAGAAATTGAACTGGACAGGGAAGAAGGGGGGAGGGAGAACACCTCTATTTAGGCATTTTAAAACTATTATATCCATTAAGCAAACAGCTCCATCCAAGCAATGGATCTTTAGATTAATCTTCAAAAGTATTCAGCTCTTCTGGAGGGAAATCTGCAGTCATTTGAATATCCCATCTATTTCACATTTTCAACAGCATTCTTTAATTTCTTTAGTGGAATTCTAGATACCCCGCCATCACCATTCACAGGAAATAATGAGTTTTCTGATCTGATTAATAAGGTAAAAGAAAATATTTTTAAGCAGCTGTTTCTTCTTGCTAACCACGATTAATATTGTGTTATCAGATTTTTACAAGTACTGGAAGTAATTTAACAAAACATGAAAGTCTAACTTATCTAATTTTCATGTAGGAAACCTGCAGTTGTTGGGGGAGGGGGGACCCTGACAGGCAGCTCCAGTGGAAAAGAAATTTGCATTTTGCCAAATACAATGAGTTTTTAACACCTAATTTATTCAGTTCCCCAAAGTATTTGTACCAACATAATATATGCTTGAATTTCTGACTAGCTCTAAGCTAAAACCAATGCTTTTTAAGATAGATAACTGCCTTGGTAAAAACAGAAATGTAAGCATTTTTTACTAGAGATATATTTGTAGATAGGTAAGAGAAATTGCACCCAGGCTTAACTATTAAGTTAGGAAGAATGAAAAATTCCTACATATATATTTTAAGAGATATGATTGATAGAAGTCCTTCTACCTTACTTTGGAAATATGAGTCAACAATGGTAAAGAGTTGGCAGTCTAAGGAAAAACAGCATTGATTCTCTATTTCTGATTGTGACCTGAAACAAATATATTCAACCTGCCAATTCCAACCTCTCTCTGAAGAAATATTTGTTGGTTTGTTTTTCACATTTTTGAAGTGCTCATCTCCTCATGGAGGAATGCTGGATGGTGTATAATAAAATGTTAAAATATAAGGACAGTATATAAAAATTAAAAAATTAGAAAATCTAGAATTTAAAAGTAGGCTTTTAAAATTACTTTAAAAAACAAAGGGGGGCCTCAGAGTTCCAACTAGCTCCATGGGGGTCTGTGGTGAAGAAAATGTAAAGAACCACTGGTCTAGTGGTTAAGGCATCAGATTTAAACCAATAGATTTATAGTGATAAAGCAACTTCTAAACTGTCCTAGAATATGAATTCTAACATCAGATTAAAAACCAAAACTGTGAATTCTAGTCCTGCTTAGACATGAAAGGCAGCTTGGTGACTCTGGGCCAGTCACAGTCTTTCAGCCCAACTCACCTCACATGGATTTTATTTAGGAAAACAGGAGGAGAAAGAAGGATTAGGTAAGTTTGCCACCCTGAGTTTTTTAATAAAAAATAATAAAGACAGGATGAAAAAATTAAAGTAGTCCTTAGTCAGCATTATGACAAGTCAGCCTTAGGCATAAAAGATGGTTAGGTGACTTTGCGACAGTTACTGTCACTCAGCCGAACTCACCTCACAAGGTTGTCTTTGGGAGAACAACAGAGGAGGAAAGAGTATTAGGTTTGCTGGCTGCTTTGAGTTATTTATAAAAATAATAAAGGTAAAAAATTTAAAAATCCAAAAAAAAGTCATTTTTCAGAGGATTAAATCAAAAGTTTCTATCAGATCAGTGTAGATGGCACTACAGAATTCCTCTGTTAGATAATTTTATGTTAGAGAAATTTAAGGTCAAATTATACAATAATACATTGATCAAATCTTGATTAATCAAGTCTAAAGCCAACTTGATACTCAACTAGCACTTTCTCTTGGATCATCCAATCTGCAGTTTCACATAAAGATTCAAGAATGACTGTTTATGTGCCATTAAGCTGGTGCCAGCTTTTTAGTGCCACGAAGAGAAAACTTTTTTTCCAGAATGAACTGCCCTCAATCTGGCCCTTAAAATTTATTTAAATATAAGATAATTAATTGCAAATTAGCTGAGTTGTCTTTTTTTTAAATGTTTGTTTTAAAAAGACCCCACTGTTTAGAAATCTATAAAGGTTGATCAACATGGCCAACACTGGCAATAATCAGTCAGGACTTTATTTTAGAATTCTATAAGGATAGAGTCCATCCCAGTATTTATTTCATTAGTGCAGTAAAGTTGATAGTGTCTAAACTAGATACGGGAGATCAGTCAGAGAAAGAATCCAAAACTACTGCTATCATATGCAATTCTCTAGCTGCAATGCACAGTATCCCTAAAAATATGATCTATTTCTCTGGAGGGATTAAACTCCAATCTCAGATTTTGGAGCTGAAATGTCAACAAGGCACTAGAAAACAGTGGACTTTTCATCCATATTGATCATATCCACTTCAAATTCATCCATAGTTGATCATATCCACATCAATATTGGTTCCTTTATTTTTAGTATACTCATAGTTAGTTTTTTTTTAGCTCAGAATGCACAATATATTCTGAGAATTACATCTAGAGTTTCTACCGTACATGCATTAACTAAGCTTTGACCCAAATGAAAGAGTTGGAGAACTTAGTGGTAAATTTTTGACTAGAAGTGACACTGGACATTAAGAGTTCCTACATGTAGGAGTAAATGAGGCAGTACATACTTAGAATCACAAAGTGGGATATTTGGGGGTATATTAAAGAATTATCAAACTACGCACAATTGCTCCATTTTATTGGAGAGTTCTGAGCATGGGCAGACTCCTCCACTCTTCCACATACATGGTCCTTACTATATACTGTAGTGTTAAAAGTAAATCTTGCAATGAGTGAGAAATTATCACTATCAGGACAGAAACTACTTTAAAATCAGTTCCACTGTTGGGCAATTTAGCAGAGCCTTCAGAAATAGCATACAAATAAAGTATCTAAATTGTGGGGAACAAACAATATTGTACCCTTTACTTATTATTCTGGAATATGTATTAAAGCAGAAAAACTGAATCATCCTGATGTCCCTGAAAGAGATGGAGATATAAACAGTATGTTTATGTTTGAGAGAAGTAGTATAAGTAAAAGGGAGGATTTGGTGCCTTTGTAGAAATGTAGAATTTAAAGGGATCAGACCATAGCATCCCAAAGTATTAAAAATGTTAAATTTAAAGCTATAAAGATAGAATTTGCATAGCTTTATTTATCATTCCAATATAATATTTCTGTGGGCATGTAATCTTAACCTTGATTAGTTCAGGGGTCTTTTTCATTCTGGGGGCCAAAATCCCAGTGAACAGTGAAGTTGCACGTGTCAATAAAAGATGCTTTGTTGTATTTATTTCCACTATGATTGTTTAAAGTGGGGATTTTCACAACAAACAAATATTAATCATGCTGTGCCCCTTCTTCCTCAGAAAGTTAGTGATCCTTCTGAATTGCCAAACAATGAGCTGTTTGTTTAAATCTGAAAGGTCAAATTAAAGGTCAGTTTAGCCAAACTCCATTCTTCAGTATTAATCTCTTTGTCCTTAAAATCACATGGTCTACCATATTAAAATGCCAGCAAAGGGAATTATTTATGGGGCATAGCCAGACAGATAAATCTGATCTTTTTTATACTGATTTAAGATGGGATTTGAGCTGGGACTAGAAATCAGAGTCTCTTGGTTTCTAGGACACCTCTCTAACCATTATACAAATTGGCCCCCTTTTTTTGCATTCAACAGATCTTTAGCTTCCAGTGTTTACAGAAGTCAAATAACCACTTCACTTAATGTAGAGGGGAATCAATAATAACATTGGTATTGATATTAATAGCTCATGTCACATTTTTCTGATCAAAGTTCATTTTAGTCACCACATTAGCCTTTTAAAGGCTATTGAATCACATGATATTTTTGTAGGAAAGTATATATCATACTTTCTATGCTGAAGCATTAAACTACAGCATTAAACTATCTACAGATCATCAGATTTATGAATGGTAGATTGTTTACAATACATTATTTTTAATAAAATGGGAATGAGAAATCTCAATAAACTGCATTATACCGAGAACATTACTCTATTAGCTGAAAAAGTAAAATCATCTGCAGGCTCTAGTAATGAAAGTCAAAGAGCTACTGGGATAAAAAAGAACAAAAAGTAAATATAGATAAATTAATGACAATAAATACAAAATTAACCTTAGAATTGATAAAGAAATATTGAAATGGTGGGTCGCTTCTGCCTTTTAGGATTGGATGTCAGGATTTAGGATGCCATGATGGAAGTAGATCAGAACATATTCAAAATTTTCACTTGAGGCACAAATATGGCAATTTGACCACAGTCAAATGTGAGCATATTTTGAACACATTATGCAGAGACTTTGCTCTCTTGTGAGAAGCCTAGTATTCTTGAAAAGTTAGAAGGAACGAGAGGAAAGACAACAACTAACAACCAGGTGGATGGGCTGAATTATAATGATTAACAGTTGCACTGTTGGAAGATCTGAAGGACGAGATTAAGGACAGATTGCCTTGGAAAAGATGTACTTCTGTGGTCACTAAGAGTAGACACAAATTGATGGCAGATAATCTATCCGTGTAAAAAGTATGACAGAAATCAATACAAAAAACTACCAAATAAATCTCTATTGCATGTGCAAAATTCTGGGACTTTAAATTAGTGGTTTTGACTCATTGAATAGAAACTGGAAACAAACTGACATTGGGTCCCTTTTTTTAATCTGCAGGACCCATTGTGGCCAATTCTGCTTGGACAACCATTAATGATCTCATGCATCTGTTACTGGAAAACAGTGTTGACTCATTGGCCACAGATTTCTACCCCATTATTTAAATTGCACTCTATCAATTACATCTTCATACCAGTCTCCAAAGCTCCAAGATGTGTGAGAAGATAGTGTGTTGTGATAAAAAACAAGATTAGGATTACAAAATTCCAGACTGAAATCCACCCTCAGCCATAAAATTTCCATTGAATTACTTTATGCCCACTCTAGCTCATAGGGTTTTGTTCTGGAGAGAAGATTGAAGATGAAATGCTATGGGTGCCCTTAAACATCAAGAAAAAGGGAGAAATTTTGAATCAATAAACTGTACATGGGAACATTCCAGTCAAGTAGAACAGCATCACTAAATTCTCTACACTCAAGGCAATAGTTAAGATCCCAAAGAAACCTAACATAAAACAGAGGGCTGAACAGAGAAAATCTTCATGTAAATGAAGTGTCGGTGAAAAATTACAGATGCTCATCTTATATATCAATATCAATAAAATATTTTAGTAATTACAAATTGATAAGATTTGCTACATATACAAATGTAGGTATTGTAAGACGTATCCACCGCCCCAGAGATAGAGGATATAACACATGTGTTACCTACGTGTCAATTATATAAAGAGAGAGATCAGTGTCATAGACTATACATTAGATGAATTTGTCATCTAATGAATATAAAGATTGCCATCCTCATATTATGTTGTTTTAATGTACAGTATATTCATGTGTAGTCAGAATCCCAAAATTATATATATATGGCCCTTTATTTGAACAAAACAATACTGTGTGTTGGATTTGATTGGGATAAATTATAGGAGTGATATACAACTATGATTTGCATTTTCTTTTATTCATATCTTTTACTGTACTTTTTTACCATATGGTCTTATTATTATTCTGTATTTTATATTTTGCATTCTGGTCTGGCCTAGTGGCTAATCAAAAAAGTATTATTATATTTGTTTAATAATATAGTACATTTTATATATTTATGTATTAAAAAACTTACTTGGGTTGTGGTCGTTGTCTGTATTTTTCTTATTTCCTTCCCTACTTCTTTTCCATCATCAGACCTTTCGGTATCTGATATGATACTCCCTCCATCTACATTTGATACAGTTTTCCCAGAAGACTCAGTTTCAAGAGTTGTAGCTGCCATTTCAGTATATTCTAATCCTTTAGAGGATGAAGCCAAGTCTCTTTCAGATAGTGAATCAATTGCATCAACAGAAGTATGAATTTTAAATTCCTTGTCTTCTATTATGCTTGAACTACAAGCTATATCAGTATTACTAGACATATGAGAAAGAAGCCCAAGGTCATTATTCACACCAAGATGAATTTGAGTCTCTTGAATATTGGCAATAGTAATGTGATTGCTAGACAATTCAGGGAGCAGCTTCTCTTCTTGACTAGATATTTTATCAAAGAGAAATGAGGTGCTGTTATGAGGAGGTTCATCTTTATCATCAGCAAGTGTAATTAAGGGACCGTTGTCCTTCTCTTCACTTTTCTTAATTATGCCAACACTCCCATGAACATTGTTCTGAAGTTTTTCAACTGCAGCACTATATACATTGTCTAATAAAGATTCTACTTCCACAAGGGTTCCATTTTCTCTGGTTACCAAAGTCTCTGGTGACAGATCCATATCATCCAACTTTACTTCTGTGGCTTCCACCTTTTCTGCTTTTATATCAACTAACAGATCGTGAACCTCTACATGTACACCACTCCCAGGTCTATCTGCATTTCCAAGCACATCATCACATACTTTTGTTGCAATGAGTAAATCTCTGGAATCTGTGCTGACTGGGTAGTCTGTTTCACTTTCTGGACTTTGGCTTTGCGAAAGATCTTCAATTTCACGAATATCCATTGCACCTTTTGCTCCAGTTGTCTGAGATGAAAGGCCCGAGATAGTACTCACATTCCCTTTTTTCCCCTTCTTGATATTCTCCTCTTCCTGTCTTTGGTATTCCTCATACATTTTTGCTAGGTACTCCTTGTGAGCTTCATAGGTAACCTTAATGCAAATTATAAAGTCAGGAAAAAAAGTAATGCTAATTCAATGTCAGAAAAAAGCAAAACAGTAATTTAACCAAATTAATAATGTAATTGAAAAATAATAATAATTCAGAAACAATTACAACATGCCATTTTGCATGGTGACCACAAGATGGTACTACAATTTATCTTTAACGTAATATTAACCAAATATGGGATTCTTACCTTTGAATGGGCTATGGAAAGTGTATCAACCCAGACCCTCCATCCTCCCCATTCGTATTTTATTGCATGATATAAAAGAATACGAAAGATGTTATACACCATCTCAGTAATTTTTTGTTCTTCAGAGTTCTTAGGATTAATATATCCCAAAGAAAACATCCAATCTTGCCATACCGAACACTGAAGTAAGCACCTAAAATAAAATAGTTACACTGAGATTCCATGGCACTTGAACTTTTTAAATATACATACAGATAAGAAAAACAGAGGCTTCCATACTAAATGTTAATTTAAAAAAATGGTTTGTGAAAATAAACCTGATTTGTAATAATAAGTAAACAATATATATTCATTACACCTTCAGAAATAGAAGAAAACAATGTTTTAAATTGTAAGTGTTAAAATTATAACCTCCAGTAATGGGATCAGGATTCAGAATACTAGAAAAGAAACATCATTTAACTTAACAGCAATTATGTAGGCTATCTATTTTTGACTTTGTTTTTCACATCAAGAAAACAGAAAGTTACATTAAGAAAAATTATTCAGGAATAAACAAAAAAGTGTGAGGAAGGACTATTTAGTAAAAATCTGTGCCCAAATGGGCAATATGGGCATATAATAACATCCTTAGAAGTGATATCTATGAAATGGTAGATCAAAAATATATATTTTATGATTATTCCAAATCAAACACATCCAGATGATGCAAAGGTTAGGAAGGTAGCTGTAGGCACTGGCATCAAAAACACTACTCATATATATCACGTATGTTGGGCCCCAGGCAGCCTTGTGAAGGGGACCCCTGACTACTTTACCTTATGATGAAAAACAGAAACAAAAAGATGAAAATTATTTCCCTCCCAATGTATACGAATATGTGAGGATAATCATCCAAAACCTTTCCTTATTTCATAGTGTTTGCATAAGAACAACTACATAACTGAATGAGATAATTCTTTACATACCTTCTATTTTCACGGCTATTACTGAAAAGCTTGATCATATCTGATAAAAATAAACGCCGAACCTCCATGAGTTCTGCACTTGGTGCAGAATTCTTTAATAATGTGGCCACCACTTTCAGGATCACTTTAAAAGAGCAAATATATAATGTGCTTATACTTATTTTAATCACTGAAACACTACAAACATGGCGTTATCTATTATAATTGTATTAACAGTGATTTTTAAATTATTAAAAAAACAGACCTTCTTTAAAGGAACAGAGTAGAAAAAGTTAAAGTATATCAAGTATACCGGTAATTATTTTATTTCCAATTGACTAGGCAACAAACAATATCACAATAATTAAAATCAGAAAAACACAGAAACGGTTATAAATTATGCATATAGGCAACTGAAAAAAATTATAATAAATACACAAAAATTAACAGTGCAACCAGGTAATAGGGCCCCCTAATACATTCAGGACCTCAGGCTTGGGCACATAGCCAATCTTTAAATAGTAAATGGTTAAAGGCTTGTGAAAGGCTAATACGGTCAGGCCATCCTGAGCTAGAAAGAATGTTCCAAAGGGAAGGGACTACTGCCAAGAAGGCAACTTCCTGCTCTCCATCCAACATCTCTTGGCTGATGGGACCCGTAGCATCCCCAATCAGCTAGACCAAACTAGATGGATAGAAACTATTAGGAGAAGATGGTTTCTTGGGTAACCTGGTCCAAAGCTATGTAGGGCTTTCAATATGACAACCAACATCTTGAATTGCACTTGGAAACACATGGCAACCAATGCAGCTCCCTTAGTTATGGTGTTACATGTGACATATAACTAGCATCATAAACTACCCATGCAGCTGTTTTTGCACCAAATGATCTTTCTGAAAGTTCTTCAAGGGCAGCCTCATGTAGAGCATGTTGCGGTGATCCTAACAATTGGTAACAAGAGCATGAGTGACTGTAAGCAAAGCCTCCCTGGTCTAGGAATGGGCACAAATGGCACACAAACTCTCCTAGCAATGCTGCTACCTGTTCTTCAAGCAGATTATGTGAACCCAAGTGGATCCCCAGACTGCACAGTGGGGGAGTGCTTCCCCATCCAGTACCAAAGATGGAAGAACTGTGTTCCCAGATGGACAAAACACTCAAAGCCACTCCATCTTGTTTGGATTGAGTCAGAACTTACTATGGTCCATCCAGATCCATATAACCTCCAGAACCTTCTTTACTTTGACTTATATCAATCATAGTTCAAAGTTCTCAAACCTCTTGAAAAAGTTTACATGAGGTGAAGAGATACAAAAAAACAAATCGAACAAAAGAGAAATCCTCAGCTAAAAGTGCACATCTACAATATACGAGCTTCCTGCTTTCGCCAAAATAAGAAAAACAGTGTTATGGTAGCTCTACTTCTTTTGTATATAGGTTGTAATGCAGTGGTGGGATTCAATTTTTTTTACTATTGGTTCTGTGGGTGTGGCTTGGTGAGCATGGCAGGGAAAAGATACAGTAAAATTTCCAGTCAGAGGCGATATTTGCTAGTTCTCTGAACTACTCAAAATTTCCGCTACCAGTTCTCCAGAACTGGTCAGAACCTGCTGAATACCACCTCTGTTGTAATGTCACAACACACATAGCAAAGAAGCAGGGCTTTCATTGTGACATTCTTATTCTTCTTTCTTTCTGCTCCCCCTTGCCCTCTCTCCACCCATGATTACCAATATAAAATAGTGTCCATCTTACATTTTATCAACAGCAATTCTGGACAAAAAAAAATACTTTGTAGTATGATAGAACCTGTGAATTGCCAGTACTGTGATATTCACTTGAGCAGTAAAAAATTTGAAATTTATTACAAACATCTCTCAAAATTAAAAAGATAAATTCTTACTTGGATTTTGAATTTTCACAGTAGAATCTGGTTCTGGATGTGGTTTATGAACAACTTGTGTGCAGACTTGTTCAGTCAAGATCTATAACAGAAAAATTATTCCATTCACTCCACTCTTGGGTTTTCCAACAGAAATTATTGAAATAGATACTGTCTTCAGTACCGCATGTCATATACTGATAGTCTTATTCATTATGTCATAGTTAAATTAAGGTTAAATCCATTAATTATATTTCTAGTCCTTATTTTTGTCCCATTTTGTTTCCCCAGTAAACGATGCATGCATATATAAATTGCATAAATAGGTATTTTAACATATTTTCCTCCCAACTCATGCAATTCTTAACTTTTGATTATTATTCCAAATTATGCCCCATTTTTGTTAGCCATACAAAAAATATTCTCTCAGGACATACATTTTAAAATAGATTCTAAAACATAACCATATTTCAACTACTTATACCCATTTAGCAGGTACAAACTGAATTGTTCTAGCATCAGCTGCTATTATGAACTTAAGAAAGAAGTAGTGCAACCCTTCTGTTTTGGCCTTGGAAAAACCATTCTGAGTGTTCTAGAAATGATCTGAATTGGGCCAGGATAAGCTCAGAATAAGCTGTTTCAAATGTGCCAGAACTGATTCAAACTAGCCAATCCTAAGGTTGGTCCACTTCCACAATACTCAGAATGGCTCCAAAACCGAGATACCTACGTTGCTACTTTCAGGATCGAAACGTTCAAATAGCATGCTAGTCATTATATTTATAAAACAAAATCACAGAATAATAAATAGATAAGGAATAGTCTGTTACTTTAAAAATGTTACACATAGAAAATAACCACAGAGAAAAGGTTTTATTCATGTCACAATGTAATATTAATGTAAATTAATGATTAATAGAAATAAACAAATATTTTTATGGTGATTATCTAACAGATTGAATCTACTAATTAATGAAAAAACATTTTAAAATAATACTTTCACAAAAGGTATTTCAATAAAAAGATTAATATAATATACCTCATACAGTGTGTTGTAAGTTGTAATCGTCAAAGTATTGGTATGTAACATCAACCTCTCTCCAAGAAGAGTAAACAGACTATGTGTATGCATGATTTCAACTTTTCGCCTGAAGTACAAAAGTATGGAATGTATGAAAATTTAAACAAATTTCCATGACAAAAGATAACAAGTAATATTATGAAGAATCTTTCAATCTTGTGAGATTCCAATTACACATAATACAGTATATTTTATGCATATATTTTTAACATATATATTGAAATGAAATATCTGTTTTTTCATAACTACGTAGACAAATTATTTAAGAATCTGACTATTTCACTACACAATTTTAGTACATACTCTATTAAATCAGAGCTATTGAAATATTTTGAATCAAAAAATTGTTATCACATCTTTAGGAAATAAATAAAATAAATAGGTCTCATAAAATAATCAATCAATTCAGTTTTTATTAATTAACCTTTTATGCCATCCATCTCACTGATACAGAGACTCCTGGTGGTTTACAATATAATAAAAAGGTTTTGAAAAGATAATACAAAACAATTAAGAAAATTAAGTAGAAATATAAAAAAATAAAAGGATGGGCAACGTGGGGATGAGGATCTTTTCTTTACCCCAGGGGTATCAAACTGGCGGCCTGCAGGCCAGATGCGTCATATGCAGGCCACGCCCACTCCAGCTCCATGAAGGGAAAACATGATACGTCACATGACATCAAAGTGACACAGCGAATTTGACACCTGTGCTCTACCCTGTTAACCTTACTAAGTAACAAATTACTAACTAAAAAGAAATAAATATTCTAGTCTGGAGAAAAACCTAGGTATAGTTTAATAATGCTCATTGAAAGCAATGGGACAAATTAAGCATAACAATCCTGATTTCAATGGATAACTCAGAATATGAACAAATCTAACTCCAGTTTTCTGCTATCTTTTTAATAAGAAAAAAGGAAAAAATAAAAAGGCAATTATGTAACTAAACAAGTAAGAAGGTTTGAAACATCATATTAGGAACTGGAACACATTACTTACTTATGACCCAGATGTTTGAGAAAATATCCTAGCACTTTTAGAGCCTGAACCCAAATACTTTCACTTTTTGAAGCCAATAATTTATAAATTACCCTGAAGGGAAGAAATATAAGACAGTGTAAGCAAAACTCCTTAAAACGGTAAAACAAAATCAAGTTATTCTGCTTGTTCTGCTCATATTCAAAGTGTTGCTTTTGAGTACTTATGCTTTAAATTTGCAGAATATCTGCATCTCTGTCTGATAATCCCAAGACATTTAATATTTACATGGAATTATCAAGTGAAATAATTGGAGGCTAAATTATTATCCAACTAATAATGGATACAACTATTTCCCTTTTTATATGAACCAGATGATATAGTAGTAGACTTCATTCAATAAGATCTAGTTAGTTTAACATCTATCTAAATACTATTTTGTGTAGCAAGTTTGTGATGGTTATCATATTCAATTCATTACAAAAAGAAAATCCAGAGTAAATGGGAGTAAATTTAATACTGTTGTTTTTGTTGTGATTTTTTTAAAATTTAAAATACATAGACAAGTATGTTAAATGTTCTGATCATGCAATGTATCATATTTGATTCATTACAAAAAGAAAATCCAGAGTAATTGGGAGTAAATTTAATACTCTGTTGTTTTTGTTATGTTATGATTTTTTTAAAAATTAAAATACATAGGCAAGTATGTTAAATGTTCTGATCATGCAATGTTTTGAAAAAGTTTGACTTTGCAACTTATGTCATAAACAAAATAAAGTAATAGAAAACGAGGCATTGTTTTTGTTTAAATACCAACCTCTCTTTCAATTTTGAATTGTATTTTCAATGTATTATAGCAACATTAAATGCCAACATCCCCTCCCTTGTTCATAAGCATACTGTCATTGTACAATTTATTCATCTACCAGAAAAATGAGAGTTATAGAATTATTGTTTCTACTTAATCTTACCGTATTCCGTTTCTTTGATCAAAGGCAGGTATCATAGATGCTGGATGTTCAGACATTAAAGCCACAAGCAACTGAAGCACATCATGAATATTTTCATCCTACGTAACACATTATAATGTTAGAGAAATATTTATTTTATGAATTTTTAATACTTCATTATGTGTAAGGATTTATATTTAGATCCTCAACTTGAAAGATCCCAGAGTATCAATATCATATATTACCAGCTTACCTCATGCATAGTTAGTAAATAATTCAATATACTTTGTAGTTCATCTTCTTTTACTCCCCGATCCTACAGAAATTGATTTAATAAACCATTAAATTTTACATTTAAAAATTTTCAGTGTTTACATTTTAATAACTTAAACTGTCATATTATAAACATTAAAATGAAGTTTTTTACCAGTGAATCTGGGATGCATATGTCTGAGCCACTTCTAAATGCAGGTAGTCTTTGACTTACCACAACTGGGACTGAACTTTGTCACCAAGCAATAAGGTCATTAAGCAAGTCATTACATGACTAGGCCCAATTTTATGTCAGTTTTTACTATGGTTGAATGGATTACACTGTTAATACGTGAATCTGGCTTCCCCAATTGACTGAGAAAGGTGGCTGAGAAAGTTGCAAATCATAATCACGTGACTGCAAGATAATGCAACTGTTGTAAATGCAAGATGGTAGCCAAGTGCCTGAATTATAATCACTGACTAAGGTGGTGTTGATTTTAAGAATGTGAACAAAAATATAATTAAAATGAATAAACGACTTGAATAATAATATCAGACCCTAAGATGTATAACTCCTATTTAATAGCAGAATGAAGCTTCCAGGTTTTTAATAAAAATTATACTAGGCATGAGTTTTATATATTTGCTTTCCTCACAATCAAATCATTTGATGTACGTTCCAGAGAAATTAAAAATTAACTAAACTACATTCTTCTTCTATTTTCTTTTCAGATTCTTTGTAATTATGGTATCTTTTCAGGCAAATAGTGTTTTTTGTGGCCAAATGGTTTGCTAAAGGTTTTGGGGGCATATGAAAACAGTTCCAATTAAGCAGACTGCATCTTTGGGATCTAACTTTATAGTGTTGTTTTGCCCACAGTCAATAGTTTACTTCATTTTTAAAAGTATGAAATTAAACCTACAAATTGAGGGAAGAAGGCGGAGCCTCCTCGCTGACAGACCGTAGATCGCGGCTCTCTGCGGCTATGGTCCGTGCTCTTTCGTTGGAGAGCCCCGATCATTACGATGAGGGGCTGAAGCTGCCTGGAGGGTGGCGGAGTAAGGGGAAGCTGCAAGCCAGATTGAGGAGCCGCATCTCCCCTCCTGCGCTTGGTCTTTTCCCCCGAAGACGACTGCAGCGGTGGTTTAAAATGGCCACCCGAAGAGGAGGACTCAGCTGGATTAAGCTTTGTGCAGGAGGGAAGAAAGAGGTGGATAACATCTGAACCGGGACAACTGGGCAATACAACTAAATAAAAGTACCCGGGATTAAGGTAACATGGAATTTTTAAGAAAAGAAAAGTGAGTGGCGAAATTACAAAGGGACAGGGAAAAAAAAAGAAAATATTTTTGACAGCTAAGCGGGCTTTGAACCGGGAAAGGAAGAAGCCGAAACTAAAGATTTAACTAAATTGGACTAAAATATTTTGGCAATAAACAGGCATAAAATAAAGCTGGACTTAAGATTGTCAAAAAATAATAATAATAAAGTTTACAAATTGGAGACTGGACTGTGCTGGAATATTGAGGTTCGAAAAACCCTAAACAAAAAAATAGGGGGGAAAGGTGAAGACTTTGTATAATGGAGAGTGCCACCTTTTGACAAAAACTTGAGCTCAAATAAAAGGGAAAGCATCCTGTTTCTGAATGAACTTGTGTGGATATAACACTAAAGAAATATTGAAACAAAATAAGAATCTTAGAAAGTGAAAACGGAACCAGAATAAAGAAAAAAGCAAGGAAAGACTGACTGTGGGATTAATTAATGTTTTGGTACAGACCCTGGGCTAGAATAATTGAGAACTTTAGAAAATTGAAAGAAGAAAGAAAGAAAGTAAAAGTGGTTTTTTTGTGGACTTTAACGATCATAAAATACAAGAGTGTGTAATGATGATATCTCTTCGGGAATTAAAAATGGAACTTAAAAATATGAGAAAATTACTACAGGAAAGAGGCGAATCACTTTGCTCTGTGTTAGAAAAAATGGAAATGGCGATTGAAGAACAAGAAGAAAGAGCTTCAGAGGAGGAGGAGTAGACTCAAGAAGACATTTTAAATAGACAATTAACACAAAGAACACTACAAAGAAGTGGGGAAAGAAGGAAGGTTAAAAAGTTGAGATTTAAGAAGGCAATCAAAAGGGGGAATACCTGTGAAGTTGGAAAAGGCAGAAAGACCCAGCAGAAAAGGGGAAAGGAAGATATTAAGAAAGAGAGGGATATAAACTGTAATGAGAAAAGATATGGGGAAAAGAGGGGGAGGAGAAGCAGTAAGATTAATCATTGACGTGTCACACTCAAAGCAGTAAAAGGGGGGAAACCTATACTTGTTTTTTTTTCTTTAGTGTTAAAATTTGTATTAATCTAGAATTTATAAAAAGAATGTGTAATGGAAAGGAAATATGACAGACTAAAGAACCAACAAAATTAATGTTAATATAGACTATTAAAAGCAAGGAGAGACATTGGTTTTATTAAAAGCAAGGAGAGACATTGGTTTTACCTTTTTTATTATTATCATTATCATTATTATTATTAGGCAAACACATATTGTTTATCTTTATTTTTAAAATAAATATTAAAGGATTATATTTTAAATAATTGAAATGAAACAAAAAGATGCTTCAATTGAGATTAATGAAAGAGGCTAGAATTAATGTGTTTCTCTCCTTACTGAAAATCTGGAATGGAAAAGGTAATAATAGAATTAAGTATACATATATGAATGTATAATTGCTGTCATATTTGTATGTAAAGGTGATGACCTGGAAATATGCTGTCCACTAAAAAGAGTTTTTTGTTGTTAATGTGAAAAACTGAATAAAATTTGTTTAAAAAAAAAGAAATTAAACTTACAAATTGCACAATATAAAACTATACAAAAAAGCAGGGCCATTTCACTGCATGACTGCTTCAAATCACTTTCTGTGAATTTCAGTTGATCAGACATTTCACCAAAACAAAGCATACATTCAGCATGTCTCTTTTTAGTGGGAACTGGATTTGTAAATACATCCTCTTGGCAGAATGAATATATCACTTTCTACAGAGAAATTTAATGATGAAGAGAATCTGAAGCAACAATGTAAAGAAATTCTATATTAATCCACAGGCACTCTGGACAGAGATAGGTAAGTCTGGTAGCATTTCACTACTGACAGAAATAATATCCCCATTAATAAATAAGGACTACAGGTTAGGACTACAACCCTAACCCTTTTCTTCCTTAACCATATATCAAGAAGTTAAAAGCATAGAGATTAAGTCTTTGCTACATTTTCTTAAAAATCATAGTTCCAAACTTAACAACTGCACAAATGTGTGAAATGGGAATTCCAAAGGATGTGATAAACTAGAGTTGAGAAGCAACTCAAGATTTAGGATTTAGGATATTCAAGATTTAGGATCAATAATAGAATTAGTTGGGTTACAGACATATAGTGTAATAACAGCATCCTCTAAAAATGTGCAATGCCCTGAAGAATGATTTCAAATAGTTTGCATAAGAAAACACGAATGGAACAAGAGGCCAAGAAGATACAGAAAATTCTAAATAGAATAATGAATAATATCAAGTTAAGATTCATATTCTCAGAAAAAAAGCAGCAGCAAATGCTCCCATGTGCCAGCTGCTATGGCAGGTCAAGAATACCTAAATGAGAAAAACAAGCTCTCATTTGAGCATGCATTGTAGAAAGCATGCAGTTCACACCAATTTGTTGAGTTTTAGATTCCTGAACAGGGATCAAAGAACAAATTGATACCTATGATTTATAGAGAGCACAAAAACAACCCAGATCTGATTTCCTTATTTCAGAACTGGCAATACCCATTAATCTTTAAATCTTAAGTTACCTTCAAAATAAGCTGCTTCAAAAATAGAAGCATGAATGCGCGCAGAGATATGATTTCCTTCTGGGATGGCCGAGGACCTTCTGAAATAAATGAAAAAGAGTTGCATGATTTCAGCTTAGGCAGCACACAAACAAACAAACAAACTTTATAGTAGTTAAATGTTGCAGTGGTTCATTTATTATTTTAAAGCACTTGTTTCATTTCATATTTATCAATTGCAGAGGACTCTAAATTAAATTGTATCTGTTAGAAAAAAACATGTGTGCAACAGAACAAGATCCTGGTCTATTAGAAGAAAATCCAATTGAATTCAACAGAATTTACTATCAGGTAGAAACTTTATTTGTTTAAAGTGCCCCACAATTAATTTAAAATAGGACATCAGCTTGAAATAGACTTGTTATACAGCAATGACACATTTATTTTGAATGCATACATTTTATAAGCATTCATATGAAAACAATACATTTTTTCTTATACTTACCCAAACCTTTTGGAGTAATTCCACTGCTATCTGCAGGATTAACCACCCAGTAGTAATATTTTAGTGTGTGCATTAGTTGTAATACTGTTCCTACTCTACGTATCGTATTGTAGATAGTAGCAGTACCAATGAATTCAGCAGACAAGTAAGTATATAGTGATAACTGAACCTAAAGAACATCATGAAAACATGTATTAATTTAGCCACGTTTTAATTATAGATTTGATGATAAACAAATAATCAACATAAACAAAACAATTAAAGGTTGTTAATATTCATGACATGAACATGGTAGGCCAGTATGAAATAATAAACTAAATTACAATAAAATGAAAATTTTAAAAGTGACAAATGATGGAAAAGTGCTATACAAGAACTGAAAACAAAATATACTGTACAGTAGGAATAGAACAATGTATTTGAAGAACATTTTATCCAGAAAACCTTGTTACCAGGTGTTTCAATAAACATGTATATTCAGTGTCACATGAAGTTGGACTGAAGCCAACTTTATATTATCCATAGAGATTCCATGTAAAAGAAAAATAAGACCAACTTCCAGTAATAGAAGGGACCAAAAGCTAAGATGCTCCAACTAATCTAAACACTTGAGTTAGGTGAAGTAGAAAAAATAATCTAGTTTTTACATTTTCAAGTTTACTTTCTGATTGTTGCTTCCAAGCAATTTCATTTTTGCCAGCATATATAATAATAAACTTCCACATTCCTCACTTTTATTAATAATTCATTTATTAAACATAAATCCTTCTACTACTACTTCTACTATAATTACTGTATTAATAAACACAGTTAATTATAAAACAAGTTTTTATTAATTTAAAAATACACATTTATTTTTGCTACTACTAATACTGCAGTAAAATGTATGGTTCACTGACCTTTGCAGGAGTATGAATCCAAATAGCAGGATTAAAAAGGATATGGTCGCATAATTGCTTTAATAGAGGTGCTCCATGAGAGAGCCCATCAAGGTATTTTGCAAAAGACAGAAACTGTTCCAGCACAGCTCTCGTTATATGAACTCTGGATGACTGGAAAAATTGATGTTACATATCTTATCAGTAGATATTCCAATCTGAATATTATGTTCAAGACAAGAAAACTGAGAAACGATTGTTTTTATGAAACAGTTGGCGTACAGCTGATAAATCAACTGCTGGATGTGTATAAACTGAAATATATATTTTAACTATTAAAGAAATTAGAATAGAATAGAATAGAATAGAATAGAATAGAATAGAATAGAATAGAATAGAATAGAATAGAATAGAATAGAATAGAATAGAATTCTTTATTGGCCAAGTGTGATTGGACACTCAAGGAATTTGTCTTGGTATAAATATTCTCAGTGTACATAAAATAAAAGATACATTCATCAAGAGTCAAGAATCATAAGGTACAACACTTAATTAATAGTCATAGGGTACAATAAGCAATCAAATTAGGGGAAATATTCAGAACAATTCTTTCAACTTGTCAATAATAGTCCTGTGATAGGCAAGTCTTAGAATGAGGCCTTCCATAGGGATGCACGAAGGAAACCTTTGTGGATTTTCTTTCTCTGCAGCTCCTGATCAGATCAGGCACATTCTTAAACTTGATCTGTTTTTCTGTGGTTTCTCTGCCCACACACAACATTTATTCCTAGTTTGATCAATTCTGGGGAAGTTATCCCGAGATGAATAGAGACAAAGACAGAGATTCCCAATTCTCCTTTGCACAATTTCTCTAAGACTGGAAAGAATACTTATAGCTATTGCCTAATGTTAAAGCTAATTTACAGAAAGTCCTTGATTTACAACCAGGTTTGGAACCAGAATTTTAGTCATAAGTCATTGCAGTAATAAGTCAATGATTGGACCTGATTTTTTTTAATTGTTTTTATGGAATTTTTAAAGCAAACCAGTTATTAAGCAAAACCCGAAGGGACACTTTTGCTGGAAAAAAAAATGGTTATGTAAAAGTGGCTAAGACACAAGGTTAGAAACTACAGAATCAGATATTTCAATATACATGTATATTCACTGTCACATGAAATCAGAGTGAAGCCAAAACTCTTGAAAGAATTTATGTTTCAGGGAGGGGAGATATTATTGCAAGCTAGCATAATGTTCAAATAAATAAATAAGTCAAATAAATTATATCAAAATATTCAGATATGTTTACAATATTACTTTTTCACTTACTTTTTCAAGAAGATAACCAATCACAAGGAATCCTTTTCCACCCAGCATTTGTTCTTGCATGGCTACTGAACTCTTAAGGAGCTCCACCAAGAAAGCCAAAAGTGTAGCACTGCACATAAAATACAAATACCAATTAGATATAAACTATTATACATTTGATATTATGGCTTTTTAAAACTTCATAATATTTAAATGAGAATAAAAATGTACTTTGTATATAAAGATTTACGCTTATTAATTAACTTTATAGATAATTAAAAGTAAGAATTGATAAGTATGTCATATTTTAGGATAGCAAAGCAAAGTTTATAAATTTAACTCCCAAATCATTTCAAGATTATAAGCAGTGTTATTGATATATAAGAATGTACATACATAATGCAAAATTATGTTGTTTTACAGCAGTAATTCTTGGATTAATTCTTTGTATAGTGAAGATTCAACTTAAGAATCAATGTACAATATGTCATTCCGTCAAATATACAATAACAAACCAAGTGCAATCCTTACAAGTTAGATATGGAAGAAAGATTGAATGTAAATCTTCCATACAGAATCACCATCCAAGGTTTCTAAGATTTCACATGAGTTCACTCAACGTATGGTTTGTGTTGCTTTTCCAATGTCAGATTAGGCTAAAAATACTTTGCCATCAATTCTATATTAATTCCAACTTGGAAAGCACGGATGAAAATGGGTGTTGTTTTGTGAGCTATATTTTTATGTGATTTAGAGTTGTGATTTAGATTTATAAATTACATAAAAATCTGGAACTCAACAAACTCTAGTGGAATGTGAAGGAGATGCATGCAAATTCCATACAAAACTAACTTAAATATTAAAAGCCCTTGATTTAATAGCTTGTTTTAAAAACGTAATATGGAGTGAAATTTTCAGCTATAAGGGGAAAATAGTTATCTGAAAACAATTTAATATTAGCTGGAATAAAAAGATAAAAGAAACAGAATATGAAAACAACTGTAAAGCATACCTACATTGAAAAAGGTAAGTATATATTTACACACAAAAAATAAAGTGCTTTATTTAGTAAATATATTAATAAAATGGCCCTTCTAAATTAGGACCCTGTCTTTTTCATCTATTCTGATGAGGAAAACCCAGCTTACCATGAAACTTGTTGATCAACCTTTTAGGGCAGGTGTCAAACTGGCAACCCACAGGCCAGATGTGTCACCTGCAGGTCACACCCATCCCAGCTCCCAGTGAAACGTTATATGATGGCAATGTGATGCTGTGAGTTTGACACCCGTGTTTTAGAGCCACAAGACAGCATTGCTTAACCAGCTGCCACCTTGATGTCTATCTCACCATACAAATGGCCTTGAATATGATCAGAAAAGCAATCCCATACATGATTACTCAGAAATCCATTAATTTCTAGTGGGCCTGCTTAACTGTATGATATTGTTGTTAAAGTAATAAATAAGCATTTACCAGGGGTGGGATTCTACTGTTTCGGACTGTTTCAGGTGAACTGATAGTTCTGATGAGAATTTGGCCCCGCCCATCCACCCCTGCTCTTTTCTGTGTTTTATTTCATTGTTTTAGAGCATAGCTGATTCACGTGGCAGAACAGTTTGCCGCACCTCAGCTATTTTATTCACAGGGGCTGCAGTAAAAGGTAAGTAATAGAGATGAAAATGGGCTTTTTAAAATGTGGAACACGCGTGTGTGTGCACTCACCGAACCAGTTGTTACATCGGTTGAATCACACCACTGGCATTTAGCCTTGTTTATCCAAAGACATTAAAAAATATCTATTCAATTTTGTTTTGGGGGTGGGTAGATTATAGATTATCTATAATTAACCCTACCTGTAATTAAAGTGATTTTAATAATTTATTTTTATAGCTTTAAGTTTTTTTATAAGTCATCTTATATGTTGTTGGCCAAAGATTAGATACAATAAGCTAAATAAAGTAAAGATTTTCTTGGAATGTTTTGAAGAATGTGTAAATTTAAATCATTCTCTATTATATGATTCAAATTTTCAAGTGAGCTGTCTTTGATTACCTAAAAAAGAACTCTGTGCACTCTAATTCCATCTGTCCTGTATTTTCAATTGAAAATAACAGCCCGAGGCTACGCATAGCATGTTAATGATAATAAACGAGATTCACATATAATTTACATGCTCTAAATATATTGACAGAAATAATTCAATTTTCATAGCCAAATTGAATTCTCAAAAGGCTCATAAACAAACAGTAAGTACAGACTTGTATTGAACAAATATATGACTCATTGTAATTCTAAATTTTATACTTTATAATATGAGGAACTATGCCAAAAGTAAATTATTTTGTTGATGCAGTGACTTTACTAGATAAACCAAAAAGAGGGGGGGGAATACAGTGCCGATTTCCAGATCTTCCCCCATCGTTTTAAAAAGGTAAAAGACTTTTAATAATAACAGAATAAATGACTTATTCTGTTTTCCAGAATATATTAATATTATTTTCTTGGCAACACTGTCTTATTCTGGATTGGGTTGTTTTCAAATAAAGTTCTATAATTAGATGATTTAGAGATTTATTGCACAAGTAAAAAGGTGATTTTGCCACTAAACAGTTAAATGTATTCCTGCCAACACCTCCTTTATTAGCAAGATCAGTTTTGTAGCTAATGCTGCTGGATACAAAATATCACTGCTTATATTTTTTGAGATCCACCCTTGCTGTTTTATTTTTTTTTTGTTAGGTTGTTTATTTAAAAATTAATTAAGTAAAACTAGCACACATTCAGTGTCATCACAGCACAGTAAAGGCCTAGATCACATACTGTTCTCAACCATCTCTAGCAAAGTCTTTGGGCTATATAAAACAGGATAATTAAACTACGTAGTTTGTCTAATCAAGTCTAAAAATAAACAAGATCTGATGTCCCTATTAATTTTTCTAATAAATCTTTTCAAATCACAGGAACCATAGAAAAAGTAATGTATTTATTTACTACATTTCTCCCACACGAGTGTACCTAAATATACTTTCAGTATTATGAAGCATACAAAAGCATAAAGAACTGAGACCTCATGAAGAAAGCTAATTTAATTTTCATAAAATTAAATCATATATTCTAAATATAACTATTTTAGTATGATTCAATAACTAAAATAATAAGAATTTATCAATCTGATTAATCAATTTACCTTTATATTACACTACTAACTAGCCTAGAAATATAACATTAGTGATTGATGGATCTGTCATAGTGTTAAGAGTCTTTCTCAGACTCTTTTTAAAGGTCATAATTACATTTTATGGATAATAAAAATGACTGAAGAAAGATTAAACATTTTTGATATTCCTTTCTGCATTTTGTTCAACTCTTTCCTCTGTCAACAATAAAGTCAAAATGCAGTTCTGTACACATCTAATTATCTTCTGAAACCCATCATAATAAAACAAATAGCTACAGGTCTAAAACATTTTAAAAAAACACTTAATGAAATAGAATCCATTCATCTTCAAATCCTTTTTAAATAGTAATAGTCAGGACAGATTACTTACTTTACAACAATAATTTATGAAAACACCTTTTCTCTGTACAGAAAAACAAACACTATAGATACCCAAATGACTGTTACATAAAAAGGAATTATAGAACAATAAAATCACAATGCCTTTTATGGAAAAAAAACATAATTAGGAACCTTGGTGAAATCACTTCTAAAATAATTCACACCTCCATTCTACCAAATTAAAGTACCACAGGATGCTCATATAAGATAACATGGTCTTAAATTTACCAACACAACTTTGTCACAATTGGCCATTTTAGTTGTAGCTTAAAACCAGCAGCTATGTTCCTTTGCTATTTTGACTTAAATAACATGTTCTCATGTTTGGTATACATACTGTTTGGTTATTTGTGCCAGCAAGTATGCTTTAGTAAACCAGAAATTCCATGTATGATTTGTTTAACATTATGAGATGAATCTTCTTCTTTTTTTCCAAACCCCCTCCCCAAATCTGAAAATATAATCTATCATTGGCATTGAATTTCTAACTTCATTATTTAAGATAGGATTTTTAAACTAAACAAACATTAGATTGTTCATCCACACCCACTGGCAGGATAACTATCATTGTACAGCAGTAAACTTCCTAATTATTGCATGTTGCAAATGAAGCCAAGGTTAGCTTTCTATGTTGTTGCTAAAAAGTTAGCTTTCAACATCAGAGGATACACCTTAAATGTTTAATTCCAACAGACTTTTCCACTTATCTTTCAACTGAAAAAAATCACAAATGGATAAAGAATAAATGAATCATAGGCACTTGAAGAGATCTAGAGGTCCTTGTTTCTGAACATATGAAAAGCTATGATCAAATGCAATTCTGAATTAACTTTCTTAGAAACAGTAAACAAAACTTCAATCACTGATCCCATATTTTGTAGCTATTATCTACAGCACTAAATTATATACATGTATGTATGTATGTATGTATGTATGTATCAGTTACATTTTATATTTTTTACTAAATTCAGAATTACATTTCTTAATTACATTTTTTTGTGAACAGCAATTTACAAAAATTAAATATACTAATATAGTGTTTCCTAATATCTTTTTTTTATCCAATTTATATGTTCATATACCACAGCTTAGTATCAAAATAAATATCCTTATATTGTACTAATTATTTTTTCTAGCTCAGTGTCATACTGCCTGACATACTCTAGAATTTTTATTGACAAATCCAAATGCCCCCAGGAGAGGTTAGAGATTTGATCTGGATCTTCACATGAACAATATGTCATAGTATGTCATTAATATGTGGGGGGGTTTTTATTTAAAATCCATATGTGAAAGCTCTACCTTGTCAATATCTAACCTGAAATCTAAGACCCATATGTCAAAGTGCCAATCCTACAAAAATACATACATAAATAACTATTATTTATTTACAAATATTTATATCCAACTATTCAATTTTAAGAATTC
The DNA here is from genome assembly GCF_049901735.1 of Notechis scutatus. NCBI lineage: Eukaryota > Metazoa > Chordata > Lepidosauria > Squamata > Elapidae > Notechis > Notechis scutatus. The sequence continues at coordinate 25,305,179 of NC_142013.1, read as the reverse complement.
TTAGTACAGCTTAATATTTGACATTGTGGTCAGGGGAAAAGGTTAGTTTGCATTGAACATCAAATTTATTCCAAGATGTACTCCATGAATATCTTTATAAAAAGTCATAATTGAACAGAGGGGGAGTAACATTTATAAACAACTTACCAGGAACTAAACTGCATTGGACTGGTACAGGATTCACATTAAACTTGCAAAAGTCTGTGCATTGCCATAAAAATCTCTCCACTGTTGCCTATTTCCAACTCCCCTAGATATAAAGGCAAATATAAAGGATACTTCAGGCCATTCCTAGATCTCCACTATACCATGTCTCACCTTAGTATACAACAGTATGTGTCCATAAGATACACAATGCAATGGCCAATACTACTGAAGTTTATCTGTAACAGAGATGGATCAACCCAATTGTCCACCTATGACTGAATTTCCCAAGTTTTAGAATCTCAGAAAAACATGGATCTTCTCTGTCCTCTCTATTAACCAACTTTATTCTTGAGAAGCAGAGAAGATCATGAGGAGCAAAGACTGCTAAACAGAAGATTGTAATTTCCATCTAAAATTGGAAACTCTTAAGCATATTCAGCATTATCAAAAGCTAAAAATAAGCTTAGGTCACCGTTCTTTTCTGCCACCAATTTTCATTCTGTCTAGCTACAGAAGCAGAGAATTGGCAGGAAAACATGCCTGTATCTACTTAAGTATCATTAGCCCTAAATACTGAAATTAAACTCAGCAACAATGGAGGTAAGGACTAGAATGTTTGTCATTTCCATTCTAAATAAAACAAGTTTTATGATAAAACACCATTCCTTGGTTAAATGATCTGTACATTTATAATAGCATTGTTAATAATGCTAGTCATAAGGAAATGAGGATAAAAATGAAACTTCCCAAAGTTTTCAACAGAAGACACTTTAGAATTAACATATAAAAATACATTCCGTGCTCACCATGCTTTGTTATTCTAAATAAATTGCTTTTCTGATATTTTAAGTCCCATCAAGAACTGATGACAGTCTTAAAATTATATATAGTCAGCACTGAATACTCTGAGATAGATCTGTAGAATTTCATCCACTTCTAGGTAATGTATTTCATTTATATTATAAAACATTACTTTGTTAACTAAGATGAAGTGTTATAAGTGGAAACTCAAATAAGTGACTGGGTCTTATTTATAGAGCACTAAGAACCTACCCAGTCATTTGCAGTCAATTCAGCATTCGTTCAACACAGGCCAGCATAGTCCTCCTAGGCATTCACAAAAAGGGCAAATGGCCATTTCAGCTGTCACAATCTGTTTGAATTCTGCCAGACGCTATTTATCAATGCCATTCAACCTATTTCTTAACACAGAGTCACAATGGGATGGCGGCATATAAATTTTATAAATAAATAATAATAATACTGCTATGGGCAAAAATTGAATACATTTGAAAAGATAGATACTTCTGATATACAATAGGAATGATTAAAAATTATACCAGAGTAGACAACCTTTGCCCTGTTCGGTCATTGTTCCTTACTTAAACAACAACTGCAACAACAACAACAAAAACAACAAAAACAATAAAAAGAATTACCATGGATGGGCAGAAAAAGCAGTAGGAATAGGATTGACTTTCTGCTGGCTTTCCCATTCAGTTTCCTTCTGGGAAACTGTCAGAGAGCATTGGAAACCAACTTTCCTTTCCCCCCTCCCTGTCATTAACACAATTGAGATAGTCCAGAAATATTTCACAAAAAGAGTTCTCCGCTCCTCTACTCATTGCAGACTACCTTATGCTACCAGACTTGAAACTCTAGACCTAGAAAACCTAGAACTACGCTGCCTTCTGTCCAATCTAAATATAGTATATAAAATCATACATTGCAATGTCCTACCTGCAAATGAATACTTCAGCTTCAATCATAACAATACAAGAGCATACAATAGATACAAACTCAAGGTTAACCGCACCAAACTTAATTGCAGAAAATACTACTTCAGCAACAGAGTGGTCAATGTTTGGAATACTCTATCTGACTCTGTGGTTTCTTCCCCAAACCCCAAAAACTTTAACCTTAGATTGTCTACTATTGACCTCACCCCCTTCCTAAGAGGCCTGTAGGGCGTGCATAAGCACACCAATCGTGCCTACGTCTCTGTCCTATTGTTTATTTTTATTTTTCTTATAAGTATCCATCTCATGTATTCAAAACTATGTATATACTGAGTATAAGCCTTTTCAGCCCATTTTGTTGAAACCCTCGCTTATACCGGTCAATTCTGAAAAAAAATGGTGTGGAGTCGCGCCTCCGCGCAGCGACTCCCAACAGCCACCGGGAAGGGAAAGGCAAAAGCGCTTGCCTTTCGCGCGGACTGCGCGCGCGGGTGACTCCTGACTCAGGGGCCTCCGATCTCCTGCCTCCGCTGTCATCATCATCTTCTTCTTTGGGTTAGTGAATCAATTAAACCTTTCATGATAGTGAGATCGTTTCCAAATTAATTATTTTTATTTTTGAAATTTACCAGTAGCTGCTGCATTTCCCACCTGCATACTCGAGTCAATAAGTTTTCCCAGTTTTTGTGTAAATTAGGTGCCTCGGCTTATATTGGTCGACTTATACTCGAGTATATACGTATGTTTATTCTTATACCTGTATCTTGTAAGCGATTGACAAATCAAATAAATAAATAAATAAAATAAATAAACATTATCCTTTTCCCTCCATCTCTCCCTTCAATTCTTGTCGGCTTCCCCTTTTACTTTGCTTATGGGAAACTGGCAGTGAGAAAGTCAACAAAAAAATTCTAATTCCAAGGCAAGCAGACAGGTGAGCGGCAGCTGCTGTGTAGGGGAGGGCAGAGGGTATGCAACAGATGTAGCAAAGGTTGGGGAAGAAGTAACAGTGGCAAATGTGGGTCAAAGAGGATCCATTGGAATGCCTGAGAAGTACAATATGAGTCAAGAAGGGAACACAGAGGCAGTGTAGTTGAGAAATATGTTTAGGTATCATGGGTGTGGGTGTGGGTGTGAGAGAGAAGTGTCATGTAGATCATGAAGGAGGTCTGGGAATCCTTGACAGTTTGCAAGAGGTATTGCGAAGGTCAGGGACAGCATGTGAGGAGATGTGCATCAGAAAGGGTGCATGAGGATGCAACATATGTCAGGGTAGGCACATGGGAATTCTTTCTTCATGTTCCTCCTTTCTTTCTTATTTCTCCCTCCCTCCCTCCTTTCCTTCTTTCCCTCCTTCTTTCCTTCCTTCCTTCCTATTTCTCCCTTCCTCCTGCCGTCCTCCATCTCCTTCCCCTTCCCCTTCCCTTCCTACTAGGAAAGTAAGTGGCTGCTGCTGGGTTGGGAAAGGAACAAGGGATTATGAGAGTGGTTGGGAAACTGCCATTGAGCATTTAAAATTAATGGGACTGCAGCAGCAGCCTTACTTTAGCAGCAGCCTGAAGCAGGCACAACTTTCACAAATTTTATCCCCTTAGGATTTGTAATCATAGATTTTGGAATAATTATATAAGTTAGTCCATTTGAAGTACCTTAGTTCAAAAACGTTTGCCCTATGATTCACTGTTTCAACCAAATAAATAGGAAGTAGTAGATAGGAAGATACACAAGTCTGAGAGGCATATTTATCAACAGATTTAATCAAGAAATGAGGTGGTAAATCCAGATTTCATTGCTGTTTTCCTGATTCACTACCAGTTTCCTATGCAGAGGGAACCCAGAACTTTCATCTTCTTTGGATTTACTTGTCTCAGAGCCAGGTAGCAAGTTCAAAGTCAGAGATTATAAGAATATATCCCAAATAATCTGGATGTCACTCACTTGCCTACCCATTATTATGGAATATGGAGATATAATCCAAAAATTAACTGAAAAAAACCTTCATAAAATTGTTTGTACATAAAAAAGGTAATTATTAAAGAGCCGTGGTGACACTGTGGTTAGAATGCAGTACTGCAGGCTACTTCTGCTGACTGCCAGCTCCTGCAATTTGCAGTTCAAATCTCACCAGGCTCAAAGTTGACTCAGCCTTCCATCCTTCCACAGTCAGTAAAATGAGGACCCAGATTGTTGGGGGCAATAGGCTGACTCTGTAAATCGCTTAGAGAGGGCTGGAAAGGACTGCAAAGCGGTATATAAGTCTAAGTGCTATTGCTATTTATATGGCTTTTTAAATTCTCTTTGGTTGTTTCTAATGTTATTTAAATGGCTGTTGCTTAATCTTTTCTGACAAAAATTCTTACTTGAAAAAATAAAAATTTGGGAACAGAAATAAAAGTAAGAGGTTGCCACTGCTTACCTCCAACTGGAATTATTCAAAGTGGAATAATTTTAAAAAGCACACAATTAATCTTATTTTATTCCATTTAACAATATGGCTTGATGTGTTTCTGAAATTCATTATATCTGTTCAATAAATTGAATATTTCAGTAGAAAAATGTTCAATACATCACATTATAAAATACACTCTAAATCAGAAGTCTCCAAACTTGACAACTTTAAGACTTGTGGACTTCAACTCCCAGAATTCCTCAGCCAGAGTTGAAGTCCACAAGTCTTAAAGTTGCCAAGTTTGAGGACCCCTGCTCTAAATAATGATAACCATGAATACAGAATCTAGTTCAAGAACTAATGTGAAACAATGTTCTCTGGTAATTCTTCTGAAAACATGCATTTTAAATACTTTAGACAGCTTCTAATAAAGCTCCTCGCATCCCTGACTGACCTGATATTTACTGTATCACCAAGATCTAGCTGGCACAGAGGAAAGTTTTACCCTCTTTGAAAAGTTCCCATTCAGGTTTTGGATGAAACATCAGCATATAGAATCACAGAATTGCTTTAAGGGAAAAGAGTAAGAGCTGCTCCCAAGGCAACAGTCATATAAAAAGGGACTGTCTTCAGGGCAAGAATGCAACATGAATAAACTTGGGAAAATTCCTCCCTAATTCAATAAAGATAAAGAGAGGGAAGGAGAAAGTGTTTTCATGCTTGCAGGATTCTATCCCTATATAGGTTTACAATAAAAGAATTGCTGTCTTACATGGCACTGGTTTCCTAGTCTGATCGTTCTTCCAGGATTGACATAGGTGAAACCCCAGGACTGGCTGTTCTCATCTAAAATACTCTTAAAGCCTCTCTAGAGGTGTTGTCTGCAGATTACTAGATAGGAGAACTTATTTGTAATATTGGGCTCCAGCAATCATTTGGGATTGTTGCCTAGTGTGGGAAACAATTATTAAAAAGCTAAACTAAGACCATTTTAGAAGGAAAGTTAGTACTTTGTCATTAAACACAAGTGAGAAAGTCATATAGGCAAATAAAGAATTGGGGGAAACTGTTACGCTCCTGGCAACAGAGATAAAGTGTACCAATTAGAACAACGAGAAATCACATTGAGAAAATACAACCTCAAGATTTTAAGAATTAGGCATGCACAAACTGGTTGTTTATATCAAACTATAGGGCCCTGGCTGCGCTGAACACTCAATAATCTTGCCTTCTCAGTTAAATAAATTTTTGAACTCTGAATTATAGTATCTGACCATTTTGCTCTGAGAAAGGAACAAACCAAAGTGAAAAAAATTATCCCAACAGTAGAAATTTCCTTGTCAAATCATTGGATTTTGTTTTTGTGTTAGGGAAGCGGTGATATGATTTGATTTTGAGGCACCTACCATCACTCCATTTCCATGGACTAATTATTCTGATTGCCTTGAAATGCTCTAGATCTGCTTTCCGCTACAAGGCCGATTCTATTGATATGCCCGAGAGGACTGATGACACCAGATGGGTTTTTACAGGGTGGTTGGGTTAGTTCCTGAAGGTTCAGGTACACAATTTGACTACACTCTTGGTTACCATCTGAAATGAGTCAGCAATTCAGACTTGGATTTGATTGCTTCTCTTTGTTCATGGAGTTCACGGCTGCTCTTGATTTACAGAAAAGCTTCAAGTGATGAAATGACAGAAAAGATGCCTACAGTGCTGATGAAATTGACAAAGAGTGACTTAACTAGGCTGGACAACTAGGTCACGTCTTCATCCTTTCATCTTAGGGAACATGTTTGAGAAGGGGTTGCACTGCTAAAGAAGCTGGTTACAGTCTGATTTTAGAGTATAGGGCTGAAGCAACATTCATTGAAGTTGTGGATGACCTCTGGCAAGGGAAACATTGGGAATGGTGTATCATTCTTGATCAGTTGTGCCTTTCTAATAGCATCAATCATGGTATGCTTTTGGACTGGCTCAGGGGATTGGGACTAGGGGAAGTATTTTGTGATGTCCCTCATAGTTCTGTTGTCTCCACACTCCTATTCAAAGTGGAATCCACAAGGTCATTAGGCAAAATGGGTCCAGTATCACCAGTATGCTGTGATCCCAATTGTATATTTTTCCTTAGGCCATCCAAGTGATGCTGTTGGGATTCATTTCTGGAGGTCATAGGGTTTTGAAGATTTAGTAGTTTGGGGTTTCAAAGTTCTCTGGATTCAGAGATTTTCCATATTTAGTTCTTGATTGAGCACTAGACAAAGCTAACATAATTTGGAGGTCTTTCTGACTTTGAAGCTACTGTTCAAGAAATAGGTAACAGACATTGTCAGGAGGACTTTTGCACAAATCTGTCTTGTTTACCAACTGAGCCTTTTCTGGATCAAGAGATCTTGCTCACCATTATCCAGGCATTGATAATATCCTATATGGATTAATGCAATATGCTCCACATGAAGCTTACTTCGAAAAATACTCAGAAGCTGTGACTTGTCCACAAATGCAATGGCATGGGCTGTTATAGGTACATCTCATTGGATCCATCACACATGGTGTACACGTTACACCAGTGCTCTATGAGCTATATTGGTGTCCAGGTCCAATTCAGGGTGTTGATTACCACATATAAAGCATTTCAAGGGCTTTATAATCCTCCAAGGACAGGGTTGGTTGCAGTTTTGTCCAGCCCACTAATCCAGAAGTTCAGGGATGCTCCTGGTCCCATTTATTAAGCAGTACTTTCTGGCATAACCAGAGAAGTGTGCCTTAGATGTCATCCTTTGTAACATAAATCTCTGCCCCCAAAAAACTATTTTATAAATTATTCAGGACCTGGATATTCCTCTGGGCATGGGACCTGTAGATTGGATGAAGCTACGGTATTTTCTGATATAATTGGATTATAACATTTGAGTTGTATTGTCTTACTGTTGTTTGCTTTGTCTATATTGCTTTGGTTTTTGTTCTTGTGTTCACTATCCAGAGTCATGATTACCAGGTGGGTGGCTATATAAATTGATTAAATGGATAAATAAAGTTACAAAGAAAGCAGTATTTTTGTGTATTTCAATTCAAGCCATTTAAGGCACTAAAAGATAAGAAGCAGGAGCTAAAATTAGGGTCATAAATTTAAAAAAAGGAATCAATGTATTTCTTTAAGAGATGAGGTACTGTGGTTCATTTAGTTAGATTACTGGGAATTATAGCAGACAAGTTCTGAACTGAACAAATAGAGGCATCTTCAAGGGCAGCCTTATATATAATGCATTATAGTAATCCAATCAGGAGGTTACCAGAGCATGGTTCATGAAAGCTGAGATATACCTACCCAAGAATGCTTACAGTTGCTGAACTAACTTAAGCTGAAAAATATATCTACTTTCTTCTGCCAAGGCTATTACCTTCAGTAATAATGTTGAATCAATCTTATTATTATAAACCATGTGAAAATGAATAAACAACAGTCTCCCAAACATAACTCAAAGCACCTTTATCATGTCAGAAATTGCTTTTAGAATCTTAGACAATACCTAGTATTTTATAATCCAGATAATTGTGCAAGAATTGCAACACTTTCCTTCATAGCAATGGCACGGGAAATAGAGCTGGATATTAGCAATGTAGCAGTGACATATCTCTTAAATTCTCAAACGCTTCAGCCATAGAAACAGAATTTCATTTAGTCCAACAACCTTAATTCAGTCATGATTCCATTAAAACTCTTCCCATGTACTTTGATATAATGCTCACTCTATTGATACAGAATGTGTAAATGGATGGGTGGATAAAAGGATAGAGAGATCGATAAACAGATGGATATAGGAAATATTTGATTTTATTTTGTAAAATTAAAAATTCAAATTATAGATTCAAACATAAAATGTTTTTGCTTTGTTTTGTTTTGTTTTTGGCATTAGAAAGCAACTTGGAAAAATCTTATTTGCTTCAATATATATTTTCGATCCCAGTGCTTTCCAGCCAAACATAAATATATTTCAGTGACATCTTCAAATTACAGGGAGTACTAGAAAACATTAGACAAAATCTGATCTGACAAACTATTTCAGACTTCTGCAACAATAAATTTCCTATTACACAGATTACTTGAGATATCCAGTTAATTTCAGTGAAATAGTTCTAAGCTCTTTAAAATATGAACATGTTCATAAATGAAAAGGAAATAGTATTCAAATATTCAAATCCAATCTATAACCTGACAATGTATGCTATCTGAAGTTTCCATCATCCATTCAAATGAATATTCATATACTGTACATAGTATCATAGTAATCCATTCTTGAGAAATAATTATTTTTATAAATATTTAGTTTATTCAAGGAAAGTTAAATTCAAAACATCAAAGTATTAAAAAAGAAAAGAAAAAAACACAAGAAAAGGTGTCTTAAAAAAAGAAAAAGTGTCTTAAAGAAAGACTAACATCCTTCCTAGTTGGATGTTGATTAATATAACATGACGATATTAATTCCCATCCCTTACAAAGCAGGCCAAAAGAATTTTAAACTACTCAACTACTAAATCTGTTTACAAATTGTTAGCCTGTCATCTACATACTATATCAGTAACAAAATAGTTAACAGGAAAAATAAGAAGAATAGTATATAAAATACAATATATAAGAATACTAAAAATTATTAATAATAATTTGAGAAATAATAATGTAAGAAAGACAAGATTGAAATTCCAAAACCTCAGCAACTTCTACATGGAATCATCTTTAAAAGTGTAAAGTCTCCTGCCAGAGAAACAAAAGGTCAATGTATCTATACCAAATAGCCGTTCATGTCCACTCTGTCTGAGTGATCAAAAAAGCTAATTTGAAATACAAAGTAAAGCAACCCAAACCAGAGACTTTTCAATGCTATTGTGTTTCTGGGACATTCTTTTCTCCCTCTTGAAATCAATTTCCCCACAAATCTTCTTCCATGTGTGTATGAGTGAGTGAGTGTATGTGTGCTGCACCATGTGTGTGATGCACTTTACAATCTCTCTAGCACATATCTGCCCAAATAACAAGTCATGTACATATATCACATAGCAAGAGCCCAACTATAGCAGCAATGCTCATTCCCTGTAAAAGAATTGTGACTGGTCAACATTCCCATTTTTAAAAAGCAAATAAAAATTCCTGACAGTTCAATATTCCACTGTAACGACTATCTTTTCTTACAATCAAAGCCAAAATGGATATGGAAGTATACTGCCTGGCAACCAGATTGTAAAGAAATATCTCTGTCACAAACTTGCTGAAACATTTAGATTGAGTACATTGTTGTCTCTGATTACATCATGCCTGGGTTCATTCCTGAGGTATATAGATTGTCCATAAGACAATCCATGAGCATTTAAGACCTGAATTTTCACTCATGAGGATGAGACTGATATGGGGAGACTTCTTGTTTGCAGGGAAAATTTAACTGTAATGCCAGGTCTTTTTGTTTTTTATTTTTACTGTAGATAGGTAATGGTTTTATTTTGGGATTTTGAGCTTCCCAGAATATAGTTCAAGATGGGCAGCTGTCTAAATCCTTTAAATAAATAAACAGGCACATCCTTCAACATTTGTTATTAAGAGGTATTTTCATGATTTCGAACGTAGAACTTTAGGTACAAATGTAGAATGAATGCTCAGGTGATAACTTGATCTACTCTAGAAATTTTCTATTTTATAAGAGCCCAACTAACTATGTATGTTCACTTTTCCTAGGAAATGCATACTTGAAAAATAATTGTGAAGATATGTTTTGGACTTTATATACAATCTTTCATTAAAGCACACCACTTTTTATGGATCTCTGCATAGAAGTCTGAAAAAAGATGGGGTGCTTTAATTAATAGCACTCTTTATTTCATGAACAGTGTGATATTCTTCCCAAACATTTTGAAATATGTATTCCTAACATCTTATTGTACATCTAATGAGGACTACTAAAAAGTAAATTTCAATAGCAATCAGGAGTTATTTATTGAACTTAGAGTGTCTCATTCCAATATAAAATATTTATTTAGTTCAAGTAATATAATTAGATGCTATTAATTACAATGATTTCATTCTACTAATACCAGTTTTCATTTGCTGGCTTTTGAATTTTTATGTTAATTGTCATTTAAAGCTATGAAGAGCAAACTTCCCAAACATTGCTTCAGCATATCATAAATGTTTACTCAAGCAATTCACATAATAGCAGTTAATTTAGTTTACTAAGAAAAATATCAAAATAAAAATGTGCAATGTAAGCGCTTTAAAAAAATGGGCATTTATTCATAAATATTAAATAATGTACCGTGTTTCTCATATAATAAGGCCGGGTCTTATTTTTTTTTGAGCCCCGAAAAAATGGCTAGGCTGTCTTTTCGGGGTGACTTAATTCCCCCCTTGCATCTTTGGGCGGGCGGGCAGCGACGGCTTGGATGTTGACCTCGGTGTTGGTGGGGCACTTCGTATCGGGGTCAATGCAGGCAGCACCATATCCGGGTATGCAACAAAAGTACTTCCTAATGGCAAGCTCCCCCACTATTCCACCCCATTTCGCATGTTTTAATATAGGCCTTAATTTGTGGGGAGGGGCTTAATTTCATTTCATGCCTATAAAACATGCTGGGACTCCCCTATTGGGGGAGGCTGTATTGTTGGAGAAACAGGGTAGTTAAATTTCTATGAACTATTCACATTTCACTTTGTAACCATTTACGGTAGCAGCAAAAAAGTAAAATCTAATTTGACTCAAGCTTAATTTCCAGTGACTTCGCAATTTATCTGGCAACGATATGGAAGTGAGTTGCCATTTCATTCTTTAATTTATATTATAGCCTAAGCGGTCTACTATTTTATGAATGCTCTACTACTTAAGCAAGGGTGCCAAACTCAAATGCATCGTATGATGTATCGCGACATTTTTTGCCTTTGCAGAGCCAGGGTGGGTATGGCCTGTGCGTGAAGCATCCGGCCCATGGACTGCCAGTTTGGCACCCCTGACTTAAGGACTAATGAAGTTCAATCTTGCTAAGATTTTGAGCCCTTAATAGGTTAGCCAATATTGTCACCTGATGCAGAATCTATTTTTAACAAACACTGACATTTATAGGGAATAGGTTTCGAAATGTCTAATATTAATTCCTTTACTTTTAATTCCATGAGAAACACTTCATTTTTCAGTTTTGATAGCACTGAAAGAAAACAACTTTACTGAAAGATACAGAGTGGGTTCTCACATTATGTAAAGTCTAATATGATTTAGATTTAGATTTAGATTTAGTGTGTAGTCAGCATTATAATATAATGATCATACATCACACCTTAATTTTATTATAACCCATATACTGTGTGGGTGAATAAACCATGGTTCGTCAAACTATTGTGAAATGTGGTTATGAGCAAAAATTTTGTAATCCAAATATGAAACAAGTGATTTTTTTTAAATTTAAGTTATTTTTATTAAAATATCCATCATATACCATTTATACTACCATTTATATTTTCTCTCATATATCATGAAAAAAATGACAAAACATGGTATGCGAGGGGGGAAAACCACTCAATACATTTATCACATATTATACAAAAGTATGAGAATTTCCAATAATAAGTTTTCCTGACAAATACCTACCAGACAGTTGTTTCCACTTGACTGTCATGAAGTTGTCTATTGTCTAATTGAGCAAAAAGAGGAAAAAGAACTTGGATTCCTCCTATTGAATGAATTGCACTGTGGATAGAATGTGTCACAATCGCTTTCACATCCTGCATTTAAAAAAAGAAGAAGCATTGGGCTCATTCAAGGTCAAATATGTGCTACTCAGTGGGAATATAATCCACCTGAAGTTTATCTTCTTTAGATTCATTTCTTCAAGTTAATTAAGACTGGATTGTTTCTATTCTAACAGTTAACAGAAACTGAAACTGATTTCAGTTGTAATAAATAATTAAGGCTGCCATTTCATCAGTAATACAGGAAATTACCATTACTAAAACCAAGAACATGAATTCACTGTTTATAATAAATAAATTACAGACTAAAGATAATAATCTTAACAGAAAATTCATCAACAGAGGAAACAATTTGTATGGGCTGCATACATCAACAATTTGTAAAAATGATTGTTCAAGGTACATTTAAATTTTAGTAGCTTTCAAATACAGATTTATGTGGCATTCATAGAACAATGAAAAATTGTAAATAATAAATCTATTGTTATACAAACCTGAAGCATAAGCGCATGGGGAGAATGTACAAAAATTGAAGGGTTTTCCTTTGGTGAAGATTCAAGGCATAGTTGAGCATCTGTAGCCTTAGCATTGTAGGTGAAAGCAATACTACTTGCAAGTTTCCCATCATACAGAACTTGCTTATGGTGTTCAGCAAGGTGAATATCACTTTCAGATTTAAATTTGAAAGTACTCTGCAGAAGAAAGGAAGAATGTTAAAGCAGCCAATCACTTCTTATATAACATGGAAGGACAAACAATAATGCCATAATAAATAATCAAGATATGGCCACTTCATTACATATTAATAAAATCAAGCATATTCTTTGCCCTTTGCAAAGACCTAAAACATTCTTACTAAAGAATAACAAAATTTTAAAAAGATATTTTATTTATTGAGATAACAGTTTCAAAAAAGCTAGCTGATTTATAATATGCACTATGAAGGAATATACCATATTTTTTGCTCCCTAAGATGCACCTGACCATAAGAAGCACCTAGGTTTAGAGGAGGAAAACAAGGGAAAAAATGTCAGGCGGAGCCTGCAAGGCCTGCCTATTGACTCCTGCACTGCGGAAAAGAGACAGAATAGGCAAAGACAAAGACAGAAGAGGGTGGGTTCAGCACTGTAAAAGGACCCAGCTGCCATGGCCCACCTGCTATTTACCAAAGGACCAGCACCTATGCAAAGAGATTTCCACCCAATTTGGGGAAAGGGGGTGTGTCTTATGGAGTGAAAAATATGATAGGTACTTAAATTTCTTATATTAACACAAATTATGTAACTGAAAATCTAGTATACTATAAGTTCCCACTATTTTAATAGTATATATTACAAGAATCTCCAAGAAATTGAAAACTATTATATGAATTTGATGCATTTTTGTAAGCAGAGAAAGGCCAAGAAGAACATAGAGTTACTCTCACAGATGCAAATAAGTTAATTGTTGGCAACGAGAAGGCATTCCAACCAATGCCACACCAAATAAAGCATTTGTAAATACTGCCATGAGAATCGCATAACAGATTATATTAGAGTTAGTAGATAAGAGTTTATTTCAATATGTAAGAGTGAATCTTACAACAATATTTCTTTTAAAAGTATTTACAATTTTTTGGGGGGAATGAATATATCATAGAGTCTAATACAATGCAACCTTTTAAAAAATCAATATTCAATTCATTTCCTTTATTATGGCTATTTGTTAGAATTGCTTTAGTATAATGGATTTATATAAATAGACACATACATGCACACAGTATATTTAAAAGCATATTCTATAAAGTAAGAATTATAATTTAAAGTCTATATAAAAAGAGTCAAAACAACACCATCAAGAGAGTTCATTATAATTTAATGCAGCAAGTTTTTTTCCCTAAACTAGAATTATAATAAAATATTACCTTGTATCCAGGTCCTAACTGATGTACAGCAAAAATCTGTGCTGGATTAAGAGCTTCAGTGAATACATACACTGCTCCAAGTTGACCACAGAAAACCCTATTTGCATCAGCAGTTTCAGATGATCCCAAAAAACATTTGTCATAGCTCTGTATAAAAGAAGAACAAGTGAATTAGATAATAAAATACATAGAAAAGCATAGAAAAAGATGCAAGCTATTTTAAATCCACATTCGTTAAAATTTGTGGGTAATGACAATATGAATATGTAACATTAAGGAGAAATACAACCATCCACATCCATAGACTATATTCAAAAAGAAAGTGACACAGATGAAGGCAAAATATTAGAAAATTCTTCGTTAACATTATTAAAATGATCAATCTGTTGGCATATTAGAAGATGAAAGTTTTTGCAATATACTACTTGCACATCATCCAATCTGAAACTGCTATAAAGCTACGACCTCTTATTGTTTGACATTATTAAAAACCAAGAAGTCTGTGAATAAACACTTCAGGGAACTAGCAAAAAGATGTACATTTCACTTTGAGTCTGATCCCCTACTGTCAATACATATATTTATAGATATTATTTGTGAGATTTATGACTCAATCTTTCCAGTGATTTATTTTCTTTAAGCAGTCAAAGCCCTTTTCTCCAAGTTATATAGGAGCAATTTGTGAGCAAAATGAAACTATGTTTTTAAACAATAGCATGGACTGGGAAAATGGTACCCAAGAAGATATTCCTTTCCAAGTGCTGTTGCTTTTAAAAAATAGGAATCCTCTAAGATAGTTTAAAAAATAATAAAATATCACAGGGCTCCAATAATTATGTGTAATTTAACATAGAAAAGAGATAGACCACTAACCAATCTGTTCCCAGCTGTATTATTATTATTTTTTTAAAAAGAGTTCCTGGGACAATCAATCTCCTGTATTTCTTTGTCTGCAGTTTCTAAAAAGGATATATATTTATGAATATTTAAAAACTTGGCTCTTGGATAGGTTGCTGGTGTATCTATTTGATGGATATTGGTTTGTTTGGGCCATAGTCTATCTTTTCTCTGATATGCAAAGTCCTTTTTATTTTGTTTTTTTATTTTATTTGTTAGGCTTTCTAGATACATTTTTGTAATGCCTCCCAGAGTCAGCTTTGAATTGGGATGGCCTTATAAATCAAAAGTTTAAATAAGCAGAAAATAAATAAATACATTTTCTGTATATATTTATAAACATAAGAATCTTTTGAACACATACATCATTTGTATTCACATGCCAAGCCATGTCCCCATAGGATACTAGCTGCCCATTAACGTAACAACGAATTTCACTATTTCTCCAGCGATTGTAGATGTGCACAATGCTGATCATGTACCACTAAAAAGAAAGGCAAAATATATGAAGCATCACGGTTTAACCACTTTTAACAATTACACTGATAACTGAAAATGTAAAAAATTTGCAATCTTTAATAATAAAAATTAAGGAACACAGTGAAAAAATAGGACTAAAATTAAATATTAAGAGATAATATTAATTATTTAATGTATTTAATTAATGGCAACAGGTAGAATATCCATCCTTAGAATTGGCAATGAAGATATTGAAGAGTGAATTTTATATATAATTTGGCCTGCCTCACCACTATAACTTTAATCATAATTATAAAATAAGTTGATATTCTCTGAAAATTCTTACAATTACTAATATAAGCATTTTGTGCTTACCTTGCGAGGCTGAAAATCATACTTCACACAATGTTGAAAACCTTTGCCTTTTGACTTCAATGATGTGACTATTAAACAGTTACCAACAAAATGTGCAGAATAGCCAACCCCTTTGCTGGTGCGAAAACTGAAAATTTAAAAAATATATTTTGAAATGAAACTTTCCAAGAAAATAATTTTTGTTATGTTATGCATCATTATGCATTATTAAATTAATAGAATCAAACTGTTTTTTTAATATTCATATTATTCCCAAGAGAGAAAAAAAATTATTGCATCTTTTCTTAAATCACTACATACGTTTTGCAGTATTTCAAATGCTGCAAATAAATGTTACCTTCACTATGATTTTTAAATTTTGTTTCTGTTAGTATACAAAGATAAAAGAAAAATAAATAGAAAACAAAATATGTTACATATTTGAAAAGCTTTTTTTAAAAAAAAAAATGCAATTTAAACTTGACCATGCAGACTGTTACAATAGACTTTACAACTGTTGCAGTGTCCCCATTATTACATGATCAAGATTTTGCTGTTTTGCAACTGGCAGGTATTTACAGCTGCTTTAGTGCCCCATAATCACCAGTTGCATGCTTAACACCTGACTACCAAGGAGAGTGAATGGAGAAGCCAGCAGTAAGAGGTCATATCATGATTTGCTTAACAATGACAGGTGACTCACTTAACAACCATGGCAGAAATGAATTAATGTGTCGTGGTATATGATATTTTGCTTAACATCGTGTCACTTTGCGATGGAGTTGCTAGTCCCAATTGTGGTCATTAAGAAGGACTACCTGTAATTGATCTAAAACTGTAAATTCAGAGTGTCAATATTGTAGGCTTAAGGACAATAACAAATACAAAAAAAAAACCTTCTTAGTAAAACAAATTGCTTTTATTCCTGCAAAAATAGAATCAGCAGAATATGTTGAGTCATTATAAGTTTTACCAAATCTATGCATAATGGCAACTAAAGATAGTATCTGTGTTGCAGGGATGTTATCAGATATTGAGGTATAATGAGGAAAGTGGGAAAAAGCTTGCAAAATGTCTACCAGCATTCAAAATCACGGTTATAAATATCTCATTAAAGAAAAGTGAAAAAACTGTATTCACAGTAGCATTATAAATGTATTCTAGATTATGTAAGACTAAAAGTCAATATATATATATTTCATACCACTGAATGTGAACTTTGAGCCCCCCTATTTTCATAGATTCCCTAGAATTAAATTCTTAACAAATATAATATAAAAATAGTGAATATCACCCTCCGTATCATAAAGCATAACTCCTTTCAGAAATAATGATTTGTTAGAGCAATTATTACATTAATTATCTATAATGTCCTTAACAGTTGTAATAGTATGTGGGAATGATCATGGGAGACAAGAGAGAGAGACTGTCTCTCGGTACGTAAAAGATTTCTTGACACATAAAAGCAAGACTAACAACAGTAGACATTAACATTATATAACATTGTTCCATAAAGACTGTTACAGACAATTTGTTTTATAACCCCAAAATTACCATTGAATTAACAATTATACATAGCTGACCTGTGGAATGATCTCTCTACCTTTAGTCAGCTGAATATATCTCAAAGTTAAACGACAAAAGAATACTTTGATGGGGACTGTTTATTGTATACTTCCAAGGTAAAAGAGAAGTCCTGCATTTTTCGAGTTATACATAATGAGAATTTTCCAGATGTCAGAAATTAATTACTTATAGACTTCTAGGCAGTAAAAAAAACACCTCAATTATATTCTTTAAAAAATTGTTATTTTTTGATGTGCCCAGTCTTGCCCAGTCTTTCCCATACATTTTTTTTAATTAGGAGAAAGATGAAGCATCATTGCTTTCTTTTGGCCTATCAAGTTGGTGGAGAGAAAGTCTGTGATAGAAATGAGTATCAATGAAAGCAATCCCTAATGAATTCATACAAAGCTGACCCAGTTTGGTGTGGCATATCCACAGGGTATGTGAAAACTATAAAGGACATTGTCTTTACACAAGTCTAATCTATTTAAGGACACAGTGCCAGTCATGCAATGCAGGCTACCATATCTGGGCTATAAAATCCATGCACCAGATAGAAACAAAGAGATCTAGAAAATTCTAATTATTTGCTTCTACTTAAGGGTTGTCTGCATTTTTGCAATCCAGATATTGTAGTCCTAATGCAATACATCTGACTAAAGCAGAATAATGGAATCATGACCGTGTTCCATCACTTTGGGGTACATGTCTGATATTGCAAAAGATGTAACAAAGCATGTAGCTGTCTTCATGATATCAGAATGTTCCTTTTGTCACTGTCACCTTTCCTTATTCCCTATATTTTTGTCATCGTTAAACTCCTTGTTCCAGCAGATGCATCCACACAACAAACTATCTGTCAGAGTATATTCATGAACTGGAATAGCGCATGGTAACAAGGTCAGCCAATGTAATAGGCATAGCAACTAAGTTAGCCAATGAGGACTGTTTGGAAACTGAAACTAGAAGTAGCCTAGGCGTGGCTTGATATTAAGCTCTGCAACTCTGAAGCTATGTTAAGCTCTGAGTCTGTCTATTGAAAGAGAAACTAACTTGCTTGCTTGCTAATTTGCTGAAAACTAGAGCTCTGTTCTGAACCTGTAACATGTCTGCTTGTTTGAGTTGCTCCATGTTGGAAAAATCTACAACTGGTATTGTAAAATTTATTTCATATATTTATAAAAAAGTTAAATGAAGCCTCAGCCATCTGTGTTTACTTTTCTGGCGCTGAATTTATGCTGCAAATACTCTGAACACTGTCTCTTAACATATTGAACATACTGTAATTTTTTTCTAGAAAGCAATACATAGTAAAATGTATGACTATATCTTTTTCCTACTGTCCCATTTCTAAAGCCAAAAGCCAAAGATGTTTACATAATAAAAGAAAACCAGTGCAACTCATTATTTATTACAATCAGACATTTGGAAACTATAAGTGAAGCTGAAGTGTAGAATGTGTCTACTTGTCACATTTTTATTATAATATTGACTCAAATTTAACACCTAGTCCTATGTGATTCATTTCTAAGCCCAATAGTTTATAATGTTGAATATGGAAAGAAATGATCAAATACAAACTATATTTATTCAAAGTCACAATCTTATGTTTACTTAAATGTAATTCTTGCTATGTTTAATATCACTGATTATTAGGAAAGCATACAGCATCCATTTATCACTGCATTATATAAGAATCCTCTATGTTACATTGGAAAAAGGTTACTTATTTAATAGTTTGGTTTATGTTAAGCTTTCCTCCATCAACACACAATATTCTTTCCTACAATTCTTCTTAATAGAACAACCTGTGAGACAAGTTGGACTGGGAGATACTGAGGAAACATACAGAAGACTATAGTATAAAGATTTTCTCTTTTCTTTGGTTATTTCCATCTGGTTCTAACAATATCTGAAAAGTCCTGTTTTCTCTGCTAAAAAAAATTAGCAAGCAATTAATTTAATTAAACACTAAAATGTCACAATGATACTTACCAATAAAGATATGGTTTATCTTTATCTACATTAATATTATTTAATGGATCCATGCGAAACCAAGTGTTAAGCGTAAACCCATTTTGATAAGGCCACTTGGCAATTGGAGGCAATGCAATTGCCTATGGGAAAAAATGAGAAAAAGTTAATTATTATCTTATAAAACTAAAAATGTTTTGCAAAAATACCAAATAGTTAAATAGTAATTTGTAATCTCAGTGCATTGATCCAAGTCATCCCAGCATAATTCATACAAAGATACTAGAATTTGGAAAATAGATGAAAATAAATCTGTCTGGGCTTGGGGTTTTCATTTCTTTCTTTAGCATGGATAATGCACAGTTTCTGAGGGATGATATGAAATATCATTCTGAGGGATGAAATATACACTTAGTAACTGTTTTACCAAGAAAAATCATTTCGAATATCTTTCTCAGATATCAAAGCTCCAAAAGTATTCAAACTAATTCTATATAAGTAAAACAATTAAACATGTATTTTAGGTGGCTTCTAGAAGCATATTTATACATTAGAAGAAGATTTAAGTTTTACTATGATCAATAAATTATTACTTAAAACTTACTGCAGCACTGCATCCTGGAAAGTTGAAAAAAGTATCAGGACCATGCCTCTGTGGCATCTGATTAAGGACTGATAACAGCTTGACTGCATGTCTAGGCTATCAAAAACAAAATTGTACAATTATTTTACTATATTTATTTGATTTGTATCCCACTTCACCTTCAAGAATGAAAGAACACACACAGAACCTCTCCTCAAATTTCCCTCAGAAGAAAGTTATAGGCTTAAAATTACCAATGAATTCCCTCATATATACTGTATGAATCTGGTCTCACCAGTTGTATTTCAACATTACATTCAATACTAGGGTAGGTCTATTGCACAGCTGAATACTGCACCATTTGGCTTAATAGCTGCCACCCTAGCAAGATCGATGCTAAACTAAATGATAAAATGAGGATCATAAGCGGTTGCATAAAATCTACTCCTACTTGCTGGCTCCCCGTCTTGAGTCACATAGCACCACCAGCCCTATAAAGACAGGAGGCCTTAGTGAAGGAATACAACAAAATTATGAGAAACTCACTTCTTCGTGTGCATGCTGATCTTCCTCAGCTATCAATTGGCAGGCTTAAATCCAGGAAACCTGCTCGTACCCGCTCAACAGCTGTCCAACAACTTTGACATCAACTCACAGTGGATAGCCAAATGGGCTGCTGAACTTCCAGATACAGGCAGTTACATAAATCACCCTACACAAAAGGTGCCAGGTTTTGACCTTTCTCGCCAGCATTGGTCAAATCTAAACAGGATCCGTACCCAACATGGTGTCTGTCAGGAATCATTGTTTAAGTGGGGTCTTGTTTCTACCCTTCAGTGTGACGTGGTGCTCCTCAACAAAATATCCATCACATTGTATCCTAATGTCCATCAAGAGCTTACACCGGCTCAATGTTTGATTTTTTAAACATAGACCACCCTGCCCTTAAATAACTGGGTGGACTGGACATTAACATTTGAACTACTCTAAGTCCATGTATTTGCCATTCGCCAAATAAATAAATCAATATTATAACCACTATGCTACTAGTATCTATATTTATAGTTAATGTTCATTTTATTCACTTTACAATGAGATACTGTATATTAGTTTATATATGTAGTTTTCCAAATAGACTAGAAATTTTTTAAAGAAGTCATCAGAAGCTGACTTAAAATTAAAAAATTACTAAATGCTTAATTACACTTAATGTTACACCTTAATTAAACAAGTGATAACTATATTAGCATTAGCCATAGCTTACCCAGATTCCATTTTCACCACGAAGCATGCTGAACAAAAGCTTCAATTCCTTAACAGTAATGCTGTAGCTGGCAAGAACCCCCAACATATCAACGAGAAGATCTTCAAAGAAAAAAAAAATACTCCATTGCTTCCTTAATTTTTTTATATAAATATTTCAAAGTACAAACTGGATTGACTATTAAAAATATTAGTTCTGAATGCTGTTTCCCAGCAATTAAAGACTGTCTTGCAAAATTCAGACGAATAATAATAAGTACAGATTTCTTAGATCTGCCATGACAAAAGCCGAAACCACTTGTGCAATTGAATGGATGGATAAAAAGTTCATATCGTGAGTTTTCCCTTTTTTCATAACAAACTGAACATTTTAGAAAGTTTTGCAATAATGCAAGAAATATTGATCCAGAGAAGAATCTTTATTATTTCAACAGGTTTCTGAAATGATCAGAGATTATTTTGTAATTATACAGAAGCTTTTACCAACCATTAACCTTAACTTGAAGTAAGAATATTGTTTTTTTAATCTTATCTTTTGCAATTATACATTCATTTATGATGGCTAGTTCAGTGACCATACAAAGTTACAACTGTGCTAAATAAGTAGTAATATAACCAATCCTCATAGTTGCTCGCTGTCACACCATCCCTATGATCATATGATCACAATCCAAAACTTTGGCAATCAGCTCACAATTGTGACATCACGGCCTACTATTTTATGCAAATAGTAACTGTAAATTTGCAAGATACATTGCAACTTTAATTATAGCTAATCCTTAATTTACAACCATCCATTTAGCAACTCAAAAAGTGCCTTATGACTAGTCATCACACTTATGACTGCAGCAGCATACCCATGGTCATGAGGCACTTGGCCATTAGCATGTATTTATGAAGGCTGCAGCATCCTGGGGTTGTGTGATTGCCATTTGCAAGCTTCCCAGCAAACAAAGTCACTTGGGGAGTCTGCATTTGCTTAACAACTGCATGGTTCACTTAACATCACTGCAGTGATTTGCTTAGCCATAACAAAAAAAGGTTGCAAAATTGAGTTGACTCACTTAACAATGGCCTTGTTTAGCAAAGGAAATTCTGATCATAAATCAAGAACTACCTCTGATAAATTTTCTAAGCTGAAGATCTCCAGACTGATGATCAATGTCTGGTACTGCAAAAAAATTTATAGACTACCAGATATTCTCCAAAACAAACATACAATTGTTTTAATAGGTGTATATAAAGAAAGTTGAAGACATAATAGTTGGAAATTTTAATCAATCATTGGATACTTTTTGAAAACTTAATACTCCATCCTCCAAATAATATTCTTAAATTCATAACATTTTCCAGGAGTTATTTCTTAATTTAACTGAGTGAATATTGAGCATTATCTGACTTCTTAACAATTTATTTCTTCTCCACTGAAAAAAAATCACAACTGGATTATTTCCTGGTATCTCATTCTGTATATTTAAAACATGTGAGGGAAATACTTTAATTTCAGACCATGGAACTATAAAGTTTACTGCTTTATTAGTAATAACAATCTAAATATACACCTTGTCCTTGTATATAACTTTGAATGATAAAATTATTAGAGAGTTGGAACAGAAAATGGCATAGGATTTTCTTTTTCATATTAAAAGGGGCTTAGTTATATATCTTGTCTTCACTTTTGAACAGCATTATCACATTTACTCAGTTATATATGTTCCTCATATTAAGGAAGTTAAAATTGGCTAAAATTAATTTTTACTGTTTAAGCCAGTCATCCATTTGGATCCTTGTTCTTTACAAACCTTAAGCTTAATAATAAACTTTATGCTTCTAAGATGGATTTTTATTATTGCATTACATATAGCAATGATACTGAAAAAATGGAGAGAAGTCCAGTACATTATTGGCCTTCATACTTCAGAATTACACAATGTAATATTTAGCAACTTTTGGGGATAACGTTGGAATAAGTATGCAGAGTACAGACTCAGGCATCAAGTACATTTTATTCTAAACACCACAGTATCAATTCTTCATTTACAGAAGTTGAGAATCTCACATATTTAATTCATATTTTTGATTTAACTCTATATAGGCAAATCCCAATACTTACAGCTATCCCATAAGTCAAAGTAAGTAAGATTGGGTGATAATAGGTCATATTAATAATCTAGAACAACATAATGACTACTTCATGTTCGCATGAGAATTTCCAGGAAGCTTTCTCATCTGGTACTATGAAAATATCTCCCAAGGCAATGAAAAAAAATGCAACAGATGCTCTAAAACTTCTTTTAGGATTTACAGTCGGATAAATGGAGAGATTTACACCAAGATTGATTTATCCTCCTTTTTTAATTTCATTCATTATTTTAAACAACTTTATGACACATAAAATAAATTTGTTTGTGAAGGGCATCTCTAAAGGTTCCCTGAGAAAATTAGTGGCTAACATAGGAATATCAGAGTTCATTTCCTGGGTTCAATTCAAGAATTATTATCAGATCCTTACTGAAATCCTGACAAACATTAAGATACTGTTTCTTAAACATCTGCAGAATTTAAAGTTTGATTTACTTTGTTTACCACCCAGTTCAAATTCACAAATGTTTTCTGAATATACTAAATAAACTGAATACAAACTTTCAAAATTTTATTTTTGAGAGGATTAAAAAAAACATTTAAAAATGGAGTCTGAGAAAGTGGTATCAGCAATAATCATAATCTACTCATATTTCTTTAAAATACTTTGTAATTTCATTAATTACAAAATAGTCTGAACTCTTTTTAATTCCAAACTATTCTCAGATAATATCTTTTAATAATTAATCAGCTCATATACAATGTTAATAAAATGCCTAGATTATGATAATCTATTATATAAATTATACCTGCAATCATATCATCCACAGTACTCATCTTCAATAGCACTTGTTCAATTAAACCAACTTCTGTACTGGTCTGTAAATTCCGGACACTTTTACGAAGGATGGCAGTGAACATACTCCAAATTTCTGCTTGACATGTTACATCACAGTGCTCTAAAAGTTCTGACATGCATGTTATACTTTCTGCATCTTGGATTATAAAGTTCATCTCTAGATCAAATTCTCCACCAACCAACTGAAAATTAAAACAGAAAAAAGAAAATGTTAATTTACTAGATCTTTTCAAGATTCAGGCAAACTCATTTAATTTTTTTTATGTTCATAAACTACTTTGTGATCTATAAAAATGAATGCATATTTAGGGGGTTACCTTTAAGATTTTCTTTATTCACTGTCTTTCTAGAGTTGCAACCTAGATACTTATTTGTAAATAGTCTGATATTAATTAAAATATATGATATATGTGATGGTAAATTAATAGAATAACATCAAATTATATTTTAAAATCACTATGTGTGCATATAATCATAATAGCAATAGCAATAGCACTTCAATTTATATACCGCTTTATAATGCTTTACATCCTTTTCTAAGTGGTTTACAGAGTCAGCATATTGCCCCCAACAATTTGGGTCCTCATTTTACCCACCTCGGAAGGATGGAAGGCTGAGTCAACCTTGAGCCTAGTGAGATTTGAACTGCCAAATTGCAGGCAACTGGCTGCAGCAGTAGCTTGCAGTGCTCACTCTAACCACTGCACCACCGAGGCTTTATACTTGCAAAGGCTAGAAAAATTAAATAAAATTCCATTTTTCTATCACTTTTTTTTTTTTACAAAAGTCTTTGGAAATTTACGTTGAAGGATAAGCCTGTAGAGCCCACCTCTACAGTGGTATGTGGTAAGAAATTCATAGTGATAGTGGGAGCTGAATTTGGTAAGATTTATATGGGGATAGATCAGGCCCAAATCAAAACTGATTGTTTATTAACAGCCACCAAACTTTGACATTATTTATTCACTCAGAGTCTCTTTATATATTATTAGGACCTTCATTAAGAGAACTATAGAGAATGCAATAGAAGCTAGTAACAACACAGTTATTTTTAGAAAACATACGGGATAGGATAAATTCATGTCATCTGCAATACTTCATGTTTCATGTTTTGATTTTAATATTTATTGTTATAGCCAGGAACCCATTCACAGTATGATATATATATGACAGAAATAACATTTTTTTTTTTCATTTCCAGATTCTATCTAAGCCTCTATGTAGACTGAAGTTCAGTAGTCCAACTCTTTAATTTATAAAAAAGGCATTGAGAATAATGAGACATAGGATATAGTTTTCAAGGGCTTACCTCTATTATTAAATAATTAATACATACATACATACATACATACATACATACATACATACATACATACTTACATCCTGAAGCAGTTTTATTAGTTAACTGTCCAGACTGGTTTATGTGCAAATAAAAGTTACCACACAGAATCCATCCATACTGTCACCGAAATAATGGTGTTATGGGCATTTTATAATAGTCTCCAGTGCAGCACACATATTAATAAAATTCATACAGCAAGCTTTCAAGATAATATATATAATAATTTGGGCTAAATGAATCAGTGTTGTACTAATTTTCAAGCATCTTTCACATAGCATCTTTTTAAATCATCTCAAAATCATAAAACACCAGCAACAATAAGATTCCTAAGGTTTGAACTGTTATTTCATTTCACATATAGTTGCTATTATAGTAAATAAAAAAACCACAGTGGGAAATTTGATGTCATTCT
The DNA here is from genome assembly GCF_049901735.1 of Notechis scutatus. NCBI lineage: Eukaryota > Metazoa > Chordata > Lepidosauria > Squamata > Elapidae > Notechis > Notechis scutatus. The sequence continues at coordinate 25,279,484 of NC_142013.1, read as the reverse complement.
ATGTTTCACATTTGACCTTCAGCACCAGTCTTGGTCTTTTTAATTTAAAACCTTTTAATTCCAAACCTTTTCCTCTCCATGAAAAACTATATCCCCCAAATTAATATCAGTTCCTAAATGGAACAGAAACCAGTATTTTGGGGGAAGTTGGAAATAAATAGTTAGCTCTACTTTCTTTGCTATTTATGTGTTGAGCCTTTTCCTCTCTTAACTGAAATTCCTCAGTTTACAAGACATTTAGACGCACCTTTAATAGTATTTGCAAATGGACTTGGTCATAAGTATTCATTAGCTCAATTAGACTCGAGCAAAACAACAAAGTACAAGCAAAACTTTGGCAGGTCACAGTTTTTCATCAGTTGCAAAATATAAACTGTAATTGTGAAAGACAGTACATTGGGGAAAAAATTGAAAGGAGACCTGAAACAGAATAATTTAACAAAATAACCAGGCATAACCATTGTTTTCTCAGTATCAGTGTAATAAGAAAACTAGGTCTCTGTTCCTAAAAAATATTGTTAAACCTGAATTCTAGTTCAACATTCTCACAGTGAAGTCAGTATTTCTTATTATCTTTTATTCAACAATGTCATTTTAAGAGTATCCTAGATGACTGAAATGTTGTTGGTTTTGGATATTATTTTTGATGTATAATTTTTATTGATTTATCCTTCTAAGAGACACTGCCAAGTTTATCTAATGCAGAGTGTCATGGGCATTGCCAATAATTAATGGCATATACAACACTAGAGAAGAAACAAGTATACGTTTCCTTGAAATTATGATTGATGTTATAGATCCTGTGGCAGTGTTTACACAATATATTTAAAAGTAGTTGACATCTGGATTTGCCACAGACTTTGACTTCTGTTTCTATTTGCCTGTGGCGTGATATAGCAATAGCAATAGCACTTAGTCTTAGACTATAATAGAATATCACACATATTACTATAGTTCAGATTAAATTCAAATGTATTATGAGAATTTATAGCCAATCATGGACAATGTTTTCCTTTCTCAAGTTCCATATGGAACTTCCATATTGCATACAGATGCAACTTCATACAACTGTTAACCACTAACAATAGATCACCACAAAACTAGCTGAATTACTTCTTCATGAAAAATTTGAAATTATCAATGTAAACAACAAGTTTTTAAATTTTTATTATTACTATTGTTGATGTTTTAATCTGTTCCTACTTCTACTCTACCATAAGTTTTCTTCTTATGAAAAATAGAATATCAGTGCTGCAGGAAGTAAGCATTTTCTTTCTCCCTAATTGCTAGGTATAATCTGAAAACAACAATTCCAATCACCAGAAAATGCATTCAGTCAATTTAGTACTGAATTTTTATTGCACACTGCAGGAATCAAGGTAATAAAGGGGTCAGCCGCATTCAGGGATGCTGCCAACTGTCTCACCAATGCACTTGGGGAAATTTTCTGGATGTTTTTTTCTCTGTCATATTTATTCAACTTCTTTGGAGTTAATTACTTTTATCAGCTTCTCCTCATATTTGGCTGACTTCTGTCCAATTTTCAAATATTTAACATGACAACTAACAAATGCAAATTAACATGATTCTGATCCATTTTACATACTTTCCAAATATGCACCAAAGACAAATTCCTTGTGTGTCCAATCATACTTGGCCAATAAAGAATTCTATTCTATTCTATTCTATTCTATTCTATTCTATTCTATTCTATTCTATTGAGGAAAACAAGACATCAGCTATAACTGTTATGCTCTACTCCCAGCTACTAATCTATTCATTTGATATGCACATTTTGGTACTGTACACTATGAAATACCTCAGTTACTGTATTAGTATAACACAGTATAGGAGGTGTGGTGGCTCAGTGATTAGAATGCAGAATGTCAGGAAAATTCTGCCGACTGCCAGCAGTTCGATTTGCACCAGTCAAGGTTGACTCATCCTTCCATCCTTCCAAGGTCAGTTAAATGAGGATCCAGATTGTTGGGGGGAATATGCCACCTAGAGAGGGCTATAAAGCACTGTGAAGCAATATATAAGTCTAAGTGCTATTGCTATCATCTTTCAGCCAAAGACAATTTTTTTACTTGTATTTGTGATCTATTTTCATATGATATTTTACTATGTTTTTTTCCTTTGTTGTTATCCACCTAGACTTACGAGTTGAATATGGGTGGCCATAAGTAACAAAATAAATATAGAACTATGATTATAGTAAAAATAACCCACTACAAACTATCAACACAAACTCTAGTTACAATACCCTTCCTTAATCATATTTAAGGATTCTAGAATAATAAATTTACTAAAGAAAGAAAAAATATATATCTGAAGAAGTAAACATACATATATCTTGGCCAATGGATCTCAATGGAAGATGATACAATAAAGGAAATTGAATGGCCTATTAAATGAGGTTGGCAGTCATTTGGCAAGCTAAGTGTATTTTCAAGAACAACCTCCCTCCCCCGAAAAGAAAAGTTTTCGATCAGTATGTGGTACTTGCTCTAACATATGCCAGTGAAACATGACACTAACCTCACAATCGATACAAAAGCTACGAGTGATGTAAAGATACATGCTTGGCATTACAAGACAAGATAGAAGGACCTGCACATGGATTAGAGAACAAACGAAAATATACAGTATTATCAAGAGAGTACACGAATTAAAATGGAAATGGACTAATCACATAGCAAGAAAAACTGATAGCAGGTGGACCAAGGCCATCATGGAATGGATCCCACTAGATAAAAAGCATCCACAAGAGAGACCTAAAACAAGACGGATCGACAACATCAACAAGAATTGCAGGCCCAATTGGCAAAAGAAAGCTAAAGATCTTATAGGTTGGAAACATGCAGAAGAGGCCTTCATCCTGCAGTGGATAGTCGATGGCTAAAATGAGGATGATAGTGATGATTTAAGGATTCACTACCTCCAAATTCATTAATGTGTCATATGAACCAGGTAAAATATTACATTCCTCTTGATTAATCTACCAAGCAGCCAACATGCCAGTTAGAGAAATAAAGACCAAAAATGAATAGAATCATCTTCCCTTCCTTTTTATCCAACAAATAGGAGAAAAATTTTACTTGAAGAGGAAGTAGGAACATTTAATCATAATGAAAAAGTGAAAGAAATGTATATCAAATATATACAAATGACATAAAATTAGATGATTTGTTTAACAGAACACAAAAATAAAATCAAAACTCTCTTTCAAAGAGCGAAGAAATGAACAAGGATCAGATATCTATAACTTGAATACTAATTAATAGAGAAGTTTTACTTGAAGAAGTGGAAGTAGGTACATTTAATCACAATGAAAAAGTCAAAGGAATGTATATCAAATATATACAAATGACAAAATTAAATGGGATGTTTAACAGAACACAAAAATAAAATCAAAACTATCTTGATAGGTTAGAGAAATGGGCTCAAAGTAACAACATGAAATTTAACAGAGTAAGACAAAAGTTCTCAGTTTCAAAAACAAAAATAAAATGAACAGAAAAATCAAATAAATAGATGGACAATCTCTGCATACAATATTATTTATAAAAAATATATTGAATAAATACTTGATTGAAAACTAAGTACAAATTAACAAAATGATGTAACTGCAAATATAGTAAATGTCATTAAGACTATATCAACAGAACCATAATTTCAAACTCACAAACGCATTCCCCTTTATTTTGCTTTGATGAGACCCCCATTTCAAGTAATATATTTAGTTTTGACCCCCACACTAAAAAGAATTCAAAGCAACTCATAAAGTTTCAGAGATAATAGAAAATGTTCTACAAAGAGAGACCAGAAGAGCTAAATTTGATTAACTATTATATGAGGAAAAACAACTGGGATAGAGTTATGACAGCATTCTTCAAAAAAGAGAAAAATAATCTTACAGAAGGTCAAGATCTGATCTGAGGGAAGCCTCTGCAGCCTTGGGAGGCCAAAATATAGGCCTTCTAAAAATACCTGAAGTGCCCGTTTTCAGCCTCCGGAGGGCCTCTGGAGTGTAGGGGATGCCATTTTTGCCCTCCCGAAGGCTCGAGGGAAGCCTCTGGAGCCTGAAAACATTTCGGTACTTCCAATATTTCCAGAAGGCCCATTTTTCGGCCTCCCGAGGCTGCAGAGGCTTCCCTTGAGCCTCTAGGAGAGTGAAAACAGCCTCCCCCGGACTCCAGAGGCTCTCCGGAGGCTGAAAATGTGCACTTCCGGTATTTCCGGAAGGCCATTTTTTTGGCTTCACGAGGCTGCAGAGGCTTCCCTTGAGCTTCTGGGAAGGCAAAATCAGTCTCAAATGGGCCGAAAATCAGCTGGGAGGCACACGCATGTGCAGTGCAGGTAAGTTTTACCAGAATTTACTGATATGTTAGTTACTCTAGGAACTAGGACCATAAAAGGAAATTTGTAAATAAGGGCAGGGGGAGATAGAATTAAAGTAGTGGGAAATGTAATCGGGGAGGAGATAATGTATTCATTTTAGACACTTTTGATAGGTTGTGACATCATTTCTACTATAGTAGTAATAGTAGTAACTGTGAGAGGGATCTCGGAATCCTAGTGGACAACCACTTAAATATGAGCCAGCAGTGTGCAGCAGTTACCAAAAAAGCCAACACAGTTCTAGGCTGCATAAACAGAGGGATAGATCATGTGAAGTGTAATACCCCTTTATAATGCCTTGGTAAGGCCACACTTGGAATACTGCATTCAGTTTTGGTTGCCACTATGTAAAAAAGATGTTGACACTCTAGAAAGAGTGCAGAGAAGAGCAACAAAGATGATTAGGGGACTAGAGGCTAAAACATATGAAAAACGGTTGCAGGAACTGGGTATGTCTAGTTTAATGAAAAAAGGACTAGGGGAAACATGATAGCAGTGCTCCAATATCTCAGGGGCTGCCACAAAGAAGAGGGAGTCAAGCTATTCTCCAAAGCATCTGAAGGCAGAAGCAATGGGTGGAAACCAATCAACTTAGAACTAAGGAGAAATTTCCTGACAGTTAGAACAATTAATCAGTGGAACAATTTGCCTCCAGAGTTGTGAATGCTACAACACCTGAGATTTTTTTAAAAATGTTGGATAACCATTTGTCTGAAGTGTTGTAAGGTTTCCTGCCTAGTAGGGGGTTGGATTAGAAGACCTCCAAGATCCTTTCCAACTCTATTATTCTATTCTATTCTAGTCTAGTCTACTAAGACAATGAAAAAGAGGTGGGAGGTAAATTTGTAAAAGTACTACAAAATATAAGGCAAATGTATTGATGATTTAGGGTATGTCCGCTGTATCTACCTGTGCGTGGTCCACCCGCTTTGCAAAGTGAAGAATAAAATTACCATTGTTTTTTCTCTTGGAAGTTTTGGCTGGCGATTGTTTATTTCCAAATTAGACAATGAATCCCAAACCACTGAGTTTCCATATGGGAAAACATTGGAAATCTTCCTCCCTCTTCCTTCCTCTCCTTCTGTCCTTTTTTCCCTCCTTCCCTCCCTCCCTTTTTCTTTCTTTCTTTCTTTCTTTCTTTCTTTCTTTCTTTCTTTCTTTCTTTCTTTCTTTCTTTCTTTCTTTCTTTCTTCCTTTCTCACTATTTCCTCATATTCCTTCCCTCCCCCTTCCATCTTTCCTGTCTTCTTTCCTACAATTCCCGCCACCTTCATCATTTAGTCGTGAGAAGCTTTTCAAGGAAAAAGTCAATAAGACAGCATACAGGAAGTTGCACGTCCAAGGCCAGGAGATAGGTAAGTGGTTTGTACTGATTGGGGAGAAAGCAGGGGCGATTGCAAAGGGTATATGAATGTACATGAGACATGTCACATGGGTCAGGAATGATATCCAGGGGAGTATGTGTAGGCAGTGTAGGTTGGGATATGTGGGGGTTACAAGAAGGTATGAAAGTTGCCGCATGAGTCAAGGACAATGTAGGGTGGTATAAGACAGAAAAGGTGCCTGGGGGTGCACAAGAGATGCCACATGAATCAGGAAAAGTATGCAGGGGACAGCATTAGTCAGGCAGACATGTGGGGGTATGCAAGAAGTAATGCATAAGTCAAAGAGGGTATGCCAGAAGAACAATACAGGGTAGGAAAAGTGTACAGGAAGCAGTGTGAAGGGTAAACAGAATATTTTCCTCTTGTTCCTCCCTCCCTCTCTCCCTTCCTCCCTCCCTTCCTTCCTTCCTTCCCTTCCTTCCCTATTCTCTTCCCAGTAGGCAAGTAAGTGGGGGTGATCTCTGCACCTCTTCACTGAATTCTCCTCTCCTTGGGACTTTCATCACTGGACTTTCTGGAAGCTGCACAAGAGAGCCTTGCTCTCATGGGTATCCTGGAGCCTCATAAAATCGTGCGAGAATGTTCATGTGATTCTTCAGTGCCTCAAAGGCTGCATGAGAGCAAGGACTTCTCTCACAATTTTCAGCAGGTCTAGAGGCCTGGTGTGTCAATAAAAAATTATGATGTGTCACCTGTGACATGCATGTCATAGGTTTGCTATCACTGTTTTAAGGGTTACACTTCAATTGACTTCTATTTCTGAAAACTGAAAGACTGCTCAGACTGAGACAAATTTCTCTACTTTTTCTTATATTAGTATAGTATATACTAATTAGAATAGTATAAGAAAAACTACAATGTTCTGATGCAGTCTGCCTATTATTATTTATCTATTAAATATTTAGAAAATATTTGGGGTTGATATAAGACAGAAACATATGTGCACCCTGTTCTACTTGCTCAGTATTTTAAAAGAACACAGTTCCTTGGGCTTTTTAAAGTATCTTCAAAAATTTTCATTTTTAGCACAAACTGTCAAAGTGTTTATTTTTTTTCCTGAATCTTCACATTTCTAATTCATTTATCAGAGGACAATTACAAGCTAAAAACACTGCATTTGTCCTGGAAACTTTGAGCAAATGGATGTTAAACTTCAAACATACCAATCACTGTGAATGTGGGACTAGTATTTATAGTATTGTAGGCTGCCTCTACCTTGGGGAATTTCTGCTTTTGCAATGTTGGTATCAATTATCAAAATTACTACAGAATAGTGGCTAAACATTACACAGTTTGTACTGAGGCTATTTTTGCGGCAGCATGTTGAATAAGAAAATTTCTTTGGTGTTTTGCAGAATATGTCAAGCAAGTGTTTAATGTAAAAATATTCCACTATATTAATAGAAGCATGGAAATAAGAAAAGGAAAGAACTGTTAAAAACTGTTTAGGTTTCTGCTTTTGTTTAAGCAAATAATGATTGAAATCCCATAGGTGATGATGCAACTCTCTTGAGATGTCTGAGATCAGATGATATTAAGAAACTAACAGGAACTATTAACATGTAATAATATGATTTTATATAACAATTAACAAACTTTTGCGTATAGAATAGATTGCAAGTAACAACTGGGGAAGACTAAAAATTAATTTAGTTAAAAAGATAAATTAAAAAGGCATGACAAGCAGAGTTTTGTCTTCTCCCGTATATAACAGTGCAATGTCCAAAAATCCCAGGACCCTCTAATCCTGCAGTCCCTCAATTATTTAACAGTGAAAAAATTCAAGAGATATAAAAAAATGAAGTTCAAATTATAAATGTTAAACGATATTAAAATTTGTTATCATCAACATAAAATGGGGATATTTTTAGCATTCAATGTATTTTTATCTACAAGGACAAACTATAATATTTCTAATTCACTAATCCAAGAAACACTGTTATCAATCTGATATGGCAAGATTTCATATATTTTAATGTCCAACATATTCATGTTATTTTATTTTTAAAGTAACATACAGTATTTTCAAATGTATGTAGTTATATAATTGACTGTACAAAACCATCAATAAACAGAATTAGAATGAGTATTGTAAGAGTTATAATTGCAAAGAAGTCAGTACTACCATTTTCTGTTTTTACACAGCACCTAGTACTGTTGTAAAGATTTCTAAAGATGTTGACGTTATCGTTTAGGGATAGTATACAGTATGTTTGTGGTATGTGGTATGTACAATAATGAGTTTCTATTGACAGAGTCAAATGTGCTCAGTATGGACTACGTCTGCCATAAACACAACAACCAAGAACAAATTATTTAATGCCATTGTCATACCAACTTCCAACTATGCTAGTGATCTATACCTAAAGGTAATGAATCCAGCCTGGCTAAAGTGAAGGTCTTAATAAATTTCAAAATCATGATTCTGAATGATAAATAAGCTGGAGGGATATAATGGACTGTGACATCTTGCTTAAATTCGTTTGGAGATTTACATCCCATATTGTTGTTTGAGGGCAGTTCTAGAATTGTCAAAACCTAATGAATGCAAACTTTCCATAGAAAAAGCTAGTAAATTAAATTAGGTCTTTTTAAAGCCATGAATACTTAAAATGAACTATACTAATGGGTCAAAAGTATAGGAAGTAAGACAAACATAAGCCAAATTGTTATAAAAAGAAACCATAGTCTAGCATAGAATGAGACTATACCTGCCTCTATACATGAAAGCATTTTTTATATTTTGTAGAATCATCAGTATTGATCTTATAAGATTTTGAGTAGTTTCAAACTTTGCAGAAAAGTACATTTGAAGGTATGAAACCTGCCTTAGCCTGGAAAACCCTGCAGGCTGCAGGGATATACTATCTTCTAATTCTCATTCATATAATTTATAATTACAAGACAGAGTCTGAATAAAATCCTATGGTACTTCATTCAACACTTCCCTATACAGTAGAACCTCGGGTCACAAAAGCTTGTGACCATGACCAAATCAGGTGCCGACCCAAAAATCCGCTAAAAGTTTCATTGTGGTCGTGAACACATCCACGGGTAGCGATCAAAAACAGCCATGGCAATTTCCCATGCGGCACCTTAATTTTTTTTTTGTACGCACATGCGCAGTCAGTCTTGCTTCCGGTCACCACCAAATCGGGTTGTGACCGAAGTCCTGGAACAGATTACGGTCGTGACCAGAGGTTCCACTGTAGTTTGATGTGGAAGCACTGACATACACTTGGTGAATCTGTTCATCCTTTCTAAAAATTCTATAGCAGCAATATGGCAACATCTAAGCTTTTAAGATGGTGTCGGCAGTAGCGGCAGCGTGAGGAGCTCCGGCGGGCACGGGCAGTACCAGGCGACAAGCCCGCAAATCCCTGCAGGTCCAGCCGGCGAGGTGGAAAGCCTAACGCCCGAGACTTGCCAGAAAGCCAGAAAAGAGCTCCATTCCTCAGTAAACGCTCAATTGAAAACTACTCGGAGATTTCCGATTCCTCCCATCATTGACCAGCACGCCAGAAAAGAGCTCATTCCTCGGTAAGCGCTAAATTCAAAAGCGCTCTATTCAAAAGAGCTCAACGATCTGCGACTTGACCCATCCTTACTAGAAAGTAAGGCAGTGAGACAGTGAGATTCATCCCATCCTTGCATTCATTCAGTTCAATAGAGATTGTCTTAGAATATGCGTAAGATTGTAATTCAGATGAGTATAAAGTACACAAATCACATTTTGATATATTATTAAGGAGTAAATGTGTGTTTTCAGACTCCAATATATAATTAAAATATGTGCAGCTTTGATTAAATATTACAAATATTACAAATTATATATGCATAAATCACCAATTCAAGCTCAGAATCTAAATGTTAATGTCTTCTCCTTACCAACATTTTATCTTGAAAAATTATAAACATTTTTATGATTTTAAACCAATTAAGTGTACACTACAATTGTAATAGGAATTTAAACTACTATTTTAAACAATATACAAAACTCCATACTTCCTTAAGAAATTAAGGAAGATTCCTATATCAACTAAAAACTACAGGATGAGTTTACATAGACAATATAATTATCCAAATGGGAATTTGTCAAGGAAAGCCACATAACCATCAATAATGTTTTAAAGTATCTTGAGATTTAATTAGCACAAGTGTTTAAAAAAAAAGGAAGGAAGAGAAAGAGAGTATGTCCTCTAGAAGAGCTTCCCCGTATGTTATGAAAAGGCTTATAACAGAAGTATGGCAGGCTGAGAAACTAGTCTATCTGTAGCATACATTAAAATAGGTTTAATCAAGGTACTGTATTATTTTTTATGATTATAATTATAATTGTTTTTTTCTCCCTATATTGATTTTAATATACACCTGTTATAACATGAAATTGGTGATTTAAGAGGTTTTAGAAAGTTTTATTTCTTTACTTATGTGTTAATAAATTAACTTTTGAACTATGTAGTGTTCCAGCTCATTAATTTAATCACAGAATTCAAAGATAACCATTAAAAGTTTAACCCAGTCTCATCTTCAAAATCTTGTTCTGAATTCCAAGTCAGATGTGAAAAAATGCAGTTTCAAAAGTTGTTTAAATAATAAAATTGTTTAAATAATAAAATTTATATAACTAGTACTGGAGAGAATTATTTGTATAAGAGCAAATGCACATGCATCTCTCTATCTACTTTCAAGATATATTGCATACCAATTACAAACAATTTCATAGGAAAATATCTCAGGCATAAAAAGAGAATATAGCTACGGTAATGGAAGGGTTTTTGTTTCTGGTTTTGTGGTTGGTTTTTACTTTCACTTTCTAGTAACTTTTGTGACTACCTAGACATTTCCCTGAAGTTTTCTTGACAAGGTTTCCAGAAACAGTTTGCCACTGTCTCCTTCTTAGGGTTGATAGTAATATATCAGTTACAACAAAAGTAATATACACCATTCCTGAAAGCAATTCCTGAAAACTAAAGAATACTAGTTATGTTAATGTAACTTTTATGTCATTTTTTAATATGATATGAAAAGTACATGTTTGTATGTATAATGAATGTGAAATAACAGGAGACACTGCCGTACAACATATGCTGGAGGAGAAAAAAATAAAACATAATGTATTCTAACTTGGAACATTCTGTGCCTTGTTCTCTATCAACTTTTTTTTTCTAATTATGCATAAAAATTCAATATGTGATACATGGGATTTATTAACCTATACAACTCTAGCTCAGACAATTGCATTTAATTAATAGGACATAATTTGATTTATTGACATGCTTAGCATTTATCAAAACAACATTTATCTTCAAAATTTAATTCTGATCTTAGAACCATTCAATACAATTTTCCTTAAATCAAAAAATCAATAATCAACAATTTTAAAAAACCATCATTACACCAATAAGTTAGTATCAAATATATGTTAGGGAAAAATTATAAACAAATAGTTTAATCAAAGTTATTTAACATATACAAAGTATTTTTGTTTCAGTGTTCATGTACACATTCACCAGTCAAAGTCAAGAACTTCCCTAACTGTCATTAAGGCATACGTTTTATACTGTATATAAACAATTACACCTCCACTTCCTTGACCTATACTTTGTTTTAATAAATAAGACCAGGAGTGATAGGTCTTACACTTCAACACATTAAAAACATTAATTCTAAACTAAGGAAGTAATATCATGAACTTATGGCAAAAATATTACGTAAAATATTTCTATGATATTTCTGTTCAAACCATTTCCAGCTAGTATTAACACCAGGTGAGGACCAGTTAATAGAATAAAAAAGAGAATGCCAAGCCAGCAAAGAGGAATTATCATATTTAAAACATACGATAATCTAAAAGTTCCAAATCCATGGGGGAACAATTAACTCCAAAGATTCCAGATTTTGACAATGCTCCTGCATTAGGTTTTTCAAGAATCTGTTTAAGAGTACTAAAACGTTATTAAGGCATGATCTATATTTATAGATAAATATAAGTTGAGCTGGAAGAAAGTGAGGAAACTGAAACGTCTCTATAGTCCTGCTGTCATGCAATTAGCATTTTGTCTTGTGATTATTATAAGGATATAAATTTATGTGTACAAAATAAAAAGAGCTTAATATACAAAATGTCCTCAATTTGTGCCATTATTATATTTGACTTCAGACATGAGTTTGTGATAACGGGCTTAAAAGGAATATCTTGGAGCCCATTTTTAACTTAGGACATCTAAATATATTCACCATACATGGTATGGCAGACTTTTCTTTTTCTGTCATGTTCCAATCTCATTCTCTCCTGTGTTTACTTTCAGAGGCTTCAATATCTGTGGTAGTCCTATAAGAGTATATACTCCTTTTGGTGATATTCCATGTACACTTTTTAAAAATTTGGCTAGGCTAATCAGTCAGGAACTTCCTTCTCCTAGCAATTGTACTGCTGTTTCCTTGTTCTATCGTATTAATTAACAGAGGTGTGCAATGCAGTACGTTCCCTGCAGCTGCCACATGATCCTGTTTTATGAGGTACTGTATCTTATTCACATACATTTTAAAGCACCTTCTCAAATCAAGTGCAAAGCGTAACACAGTTCTATTAGACAATCTAGTATTCAAGTCTAGTATTCTGACAATTATTTACTTTATGATTAGTAGAATTGTATTTATATAATCTGGCCTTTTGAATTATCAAAATTTTTAAATTGGTTTTATATTTATTGCATGCTGCTCTGTAAAAATGTGACCTGTAAATGTACAAAAACCTAGTAACATGCGAGCAATATGACTTGTAAAAAACCTTGGATTGATTAGCCACTTATCAGATTGACATTATCACTTATTTTATCTATATATTAACAATCTCTAAGATCTAAGTTAACAAAAATATCTGAGCTAATTTATATTTACCAAAAATCTGGGCCCAAGGGCTCCAAATCATTACAAGTAATCCTCATTTAGCAACCACTATACTCAGCCATTAAGCAAAGCAGTCAGTAAGTGAAACCATGACTATGCTTATATTCTTCCTTCAGCTTCCCTTTGCTTTACAGCAGGGGTGTCAAAGTCAAGTTTCACTGAGGGCCACCATGGTTTTGCTTGACCTCAGGAGCAGGGGGTGTGGGCAGGGGGCATGACCAGCTCAACATCATTCATCAAGGCTGTTTTCAGCCATGACAACCTTCTGCAGCACTCTGTCAGCGAAAACAGAGCTCAGAGATGCTCCATTTTCACTCCCAAGCTCTGTTTCCACTGGTAGAAGCACCGCAGGCCAATCCTTCACTGTTTTGGGGGGGCACAGGCCAGATCTAAGTCCCCCGCAGGCCTTGAGTTTGACATTCCTGAGTTTGACACCACTGTTTTACAGACTTGTGTAGATCACAAATGCAAGAATTTGCCACAAAGTTACTTCTTTGTCAATATCATAACTATGAATGGTTGCTGCACAGCAGTCACTAAATCACTACTGTATTTAAAACTGATGCCCATCCATAATTACAATTAAAAGCAATTTTATTAAAAGCAATCAAATTGCCTTTAATTATTTCATTAATATTTCACCTAGAATTATAAGCTGTATATACAGTTCATTCAGGTTTCTTCTCTCTACATAATACAGTATTTGAACTAGTTTCTGCAGTTGTTGCAGCTGCCTGACATTTCAACCTGATTGTAAACAATCATGAACTGATATTCTATCCATTATATTTGGACTGTGCTATTTCTAACTCTCTAGAAATTACAAATCTTCTGCAATTGCCAAATTGGCTAGGATTAATAAGAATCTATTTAACAAAACATGGATGGTCACATCTCTGAACTTACAATATATTGATCTGTATATTAAATTATTACTTTTATTATTGTTTAGATGGTGGGGTGATAGAGATGATTATTAAAACAACTCTAGGAGTTTTTATATAAAAGAAATTTTCACACAAGTAGTAAAATCCTTCATTATGTTTTACAAACAAACAATAAAAACTTTTTTGTATAAAAGTTTAGAAACTCTGTGTTTGTCTTTCATGTTTATCCTTGTTATTTCATTTAAAGTAAATATAATATTCTGATTATATTTTCCCAGAATATCTATTACAAGACCTAAGTATGAAATTTGTTCCATACTTTGCATTTTCACCTGCAACTCAGCAATACCTGCTAGAACAAAAACTATACTACATGAAACACAGATAGTCCTAAACTTACAACTATAATTGGGACTGGAAAATTGTCATTAAACAATGTGGTCACTAAGTGAGCTATCATGTTACTCCATCTGATTTTACCACCTTTTTTGCCTATGCAGTTGTTAAGCAAGACATCACACAATCACGATTTGCAACCTTCTCTGTCAGCTTCCCCATTGACTTTGCTTGTTGGAAGCAAGTGAAGAAGATCACAAATAGAGATCATGTGACCCCCAGGACACTTGCAACCTTTTAAGTACATGCTTGTTGCCAAGTGAAAAAATTGCAGTCACATAACTGCAGGAACAATGCAATGGTCCTAAATGCAAGGTAGTAAGTAACTTTGTTTAATGTTGTCATATTGTAATTTCAGTCACCAAATAGTCATAAATCAAGGACTACTTGTACTGATCACCTGCATATAATCTGCAATGAAATAATAAAATATCAACAATAAGTAATTAGCCAAACAGCTTAACATTTTTAAAAATGTGTTTATTCCATAAGTTTTTCCCACTGCAAGTACAAATTTGGTTATATAAACCTTCAAAGTAGATATTTAAATTGAAAATTACTCAATTAAATCTCTGGATCTAATCAATGTTTCACATCAGATCAATGAATCATTAAATCAAATTGTATCTACAAATTTATCAACTTTGCAAATCAAAGTGAATTTACATCAATTCAATGATTTTTTTTCCAGTTTAATAGAGAATTTTCTATAATACTGTACATGAAAATTGATTTGTTAAAAAGTATTTAATGACAGTAAACCATTTGTTTTCTTTGATTGGTCATTTTAACATTAATCAAAACACTACCTTTTATTTTAAGAAGAAATTGAATATTTCATTTTAAAGAGGCTATTGAATCTTATTCTTATGAACATATGCGTATATTATATAGGAGTTTGTCACTTGTAATTTGTATTCTGTATTTCAGTTCTTGAGAGATATTTTCACAAAGAGCAATTTAAGATGGTTTAAATGTACCATCTAAAATCCCATAATATAACTAAATCACATTATAATTATTCACTTTTTACATTACAATTTAAATGGCAGGAAATTCACATATTCTGACTCCCAGCCTTTTCCAAACAACCCTGTGAGGTGGGTTGGGCTAAGAGTGACTGGTCCAAGGTTACCTAGCTAGCTAGCATAGCTGAGGCAGGTCTGAATCAATCTCCCACTTTCTAGCCTGGTGCCTTAACCATTAGAACAAATGGGCTTAAGAAACCTATAGAATGGCTCTTTGTGTAGCTGGAGAAATACCAATATAGAGGAAAGCATATGTAGCTCAAAGTTGAACCATGGAGTCCTCTTTGAGCCTGTTATTTGCTTGCAGACATTTCATTATTCAACTAAACATCCAGCTAAGTAACATCATCAGTGCTGGACCATTTCAAGTTTTCAATTAGAATGCATTCTTCCCGTATATTTTTATATTTATTGAAACATGCTCTCAGCAAGTATTAAGCATAGTTTTTAAAAAGTTAATTCTTTCATAACTAGATCCTGTGCATATTTCAATAACCAATTCTAATGTAAAAACTATCATAGTAGTTTATCACCAAAATCTTTTTTTAAAAAACAAGTGGGACTGAATTCCGCATATGAATATGCAATAGCAGAAGATACCCCAACAAAATTAGTGACAGGTTTATGAATGGATAAAGTGTTATCTGACACATCAACAGGTTCATGGAGGTTTTTATGCTTCTGCAATGGCAAAACAATAAATAAGAATTTCAGAAAATGGATTAAACACTTTATCTCCAGGGCATGATCTGCTTAATGAATGAAAGCTGCTTTATTTTGATAACCTTATTCCACTGCTCTACTGAAATAAATAAGCAGTATCTTTACATAAATGCAACAAACGTAGATACTTAAATAATGATGTTTATTTTAAAAGACACCTTTGAAAACTGAGAAGCAGATGTGAATGTTGAAGAACTGCCAATAGTTTATCTTAGAGTCACAAACCTCATAAAAGCCAACAGAGCTTTAATTTTCACTCATCCATAAACTATAAATGTTAAATATCCCATTTCTAACTGTGTTAACAGCACTGTCACTCTGTAAGACTAGATAACATTTACTAAAAATCAAGACAATATGAGATATCCAAGTGATTATTTCAGCTTCTGCTATAGTAATAAATTAGCACAGAATGTTTAAAACTTAGTCACAAAAAGACCCCACAATTTTTGCAAGGTTATTCATTTTACCATCAAGATAGAATATTCTCATGTATTCAGCTATTTCATCAGTTTTGCTGCAGCAAATTTTTCATTCAGAAGCACCAAATCATATATAATTGAAAGTAATTCATTTCTAAATTCTTATTTTCTCTCTGATGTTAGACAACTGAACTTCTGGTACAAATTAGAGGTGAATACTGCCATACACTTCTGCATTAACTCTTGCACACCATGAACTGAATGAGGGTTCCATATAAAATGCTACCTCTCTACAGAGGGGACATTTTTGCATGATTTAGATATGAAAGTGATTTAAAAAAAACATCTATTCAAAATAATCAGATAATTAATTCCCAGTGCAATGAAATAATAGATCATCTCCTTAACACTCTGTAAAAGACACAGCCCCTTTTTCAACATGTTAAACCCAATAGCTAGCAAGATAATAGGGTTAAACATTCACACATCAACTAGACAGAATAAATGCAATCTGTAGCTGCACATTAATGTTGCACAATTAAAAGGGATTAGTATCAAATCCTCTTTATAATCCATTAAAACTGAGAATAAAATTAAATCTATTTTTATAAAATATTGTATCTGGAAAAGCAACAGATAGGCCGTGCAATCTTACAGGATAGAGCAATATCCCATACAGAACTGTAAGCAGGGCAACTCAAGTTCATTTATAGATGATACTGTTCTATGTGGATGTTGAAATCATAGGTTGGATGAGATCTGAAGGGAATTTAAGCCTGAAAGTTGGGGAAGGGATTACAAGAATCAAACTTTATGGGTGCAAAGGAGGAGATCAATGCTAGAACAGCAGTATCTACTCATTCACTGTGAAAAAAGCTGCTCACTTCTGGATGTAAGTGATTCAGCTGCCACAGGCCTGATCAAGTTGAAGAAGGAGGTTAAAAAAAAACTTGTCAGAAAAGGCAGGAAGGAGAAGACCAGTACGGCAAAAGGCAGAAGTGAGTTAAGGGCAAAACAGGCCTGTGAACCTACAGAAGCTCTCTGTGGACCAGTGGAAGATGAAAGACTCCCTAGGTAAGCCTCCAAGAGCTCAAGAAGACCTCCTAACTCCTCCCCCTCTTCTATGGGCTGGTGGAGGATTTGTCAAAATGAGGAAAGAAGGAGAGGAAAAGTAGGATAGAAGATGACGGGGCACTTAGAGAACAGAAGTGGAGTTAGGGAGTTCCAGAGCTCTTGCCCGGGCAAGGCAAGGCGAAGACCTGCGTGGGACAGCGCTCTCTCTCCCTTCTATGGGGAAAGGGAGGCAGGGCTGCCCATGCCCCTGCTGGTGGGGTGGAGCCCCCTTACCAGGTTCAACACCGTCTCCACGATGTCCCGGTTGCTGACCTCCCCGACTTGAATGAGTCCGATCAACACGGCAAATTTCATGCGGATGTTGCGGATGGGCACGGACGGATTAATCATCCCGGCGGGCAGCACGACCGAGCCGGAGCCCGATGCCCTCAGCTCCCCCATCACGGCCGCAGAGGAGCTGCTGCTGCTGCCGCCGCCGCCGCCGCCTCCGGCCACCGCTGCTAGAGCAGGTGGTGGGGCTGAAGGTCCGCCGGTGCTGCTGGCCCCGACAGGGATGAGACCCGCTGGTTGCGGCTCCGGCCCCGACACGGGCTTGTCGCTCGCCATCTAGCCTCTGCTGCTGCTGCTGACCCTGCCTGCCGCCGCGCTCCTCCCTGAACGAGAAGCTGCGCTTCCACCGCAGCTGCAAGACCACGGGCAGGAGCAGCGCCGGCGGGGGCCGCTAAACCGGACCAAGCCGCCGTCGCCTCGCCGAAAGACCGTCCCAGGAGCCGCTCCCCCGCTCGACTCTATAATGAGATTATTATGGGCTCCGCTGCCCCGTTAGCCGGAGCAGCTTCTCGCCCGCTCCTCTCCAAGCAGAGGCGGGAAGAGCCTCCGCGGGATTACCAGCCGGCCGAGGGAGGAAACCGGCGAGGGCGACGGGGGGGGCAGAGAGACGCTCCGCAGCCCCCGCTGTTGTTGTGGAGCCAGAACCTCCGCCGCTGCCGCCGCTCACTCCGCCATGTTGCCGCCCCCTGCCTGCGGTAGCTGCCAGGGCGCCTGCGCTGCGGAGCCCGCGGAGGAGTGGCCCGGCTCCCTCAGCAGCCCCTTTTACCCCTCCTTCTTCCGTCGTGTCCCGCACATTCGCCGGGAGAGAAAGTCGGGAAAGGGATTTCTGAGCTCGTGGCGGCCGAGCGGCCGCCTGCCTTTTTCGCCCCCAGAAGCGGCGGCGGCGGCGGCGGCTTCCCCAGGTCGCGATAGCGGCGAGCGGATGACATAACGGGTTTGGGTTTTCTTCCCTCGACCAGCGAGACCTCCTTCCACCTTTTACGGTTGCAGCGGTTGCGCGCGAAGACGACGGCGTGCTGGCAAAGAAAACCGGCGGGCCCGGCTTATTATGGCCCCACGCGACGACCGCGGCGGGAGAAGCAGGCGTCCACGGCCGGCAGCTGTCCCCTCCGCTGCCGTCCGCCTGCCTGCCTGCCTGAGGAGAGCCCGATAACCGCGCGAGGGGATCCAGCGTTCTGCCAAGAGCCCACGTTTCTGGCCTGTGCGGGGGAGGGAGAATAAAAGTGGCGGAGAACTCCCCACATTTTGAATGATTTCACCACATTTGTACTGGTTGGTCTACTGCTGAAGACAGTTGACACGCAGGGCCGTCACCTGCAATACAAAAGCCACGATGGGGTGGCGGAAAGACCGAGTGGGGAGAGAATACATAGATTTCTAGAATGGCTCCCCGTGCAGGACGATTTGCCTAAACCACTCCTCATTTCCCCCGCCCGTATTAAAAAATAACAAATTCATAGGTTTGCTAGCATAATTTTAACCAGGTTTTAACACCACCACCACTTCTCGAAGTTTGTGGATGGTGAGATAGAAACGATAGATCCATCCATTTGTGGCTTTGGACATAATGATGTCAGACTTCAAAAATTAGTATGAATCTCCTACCCAGATCTACTAACTATCGAACTCTAATTCCAGCATAAAAATAGGGAAATGGTATAAAAATGAATTCTAAGCATATCTATATTTCTAAATCTACCAAATCATAACAAAAACCTCCAGTTTTTACTTGAAATATACATTCATTGTTTTTATACGTTTGGGGTGACTACTTGGATATGAGGTATGGATCTTCATTATAATTCATGAAGTATATCTAATCTATCATGTTGTTTAAGTGGATACATAGACAATAAAGTAAAAAAATGCTAACAAATTCAAAGAAATTCCCTTTCTGACTTTTATTCTGCTTATAAGTAGGAAAATCAGGTACCCAAATATATTTTGGCCCAGCTTAAAGTATTAAAATCAACACTTTGAATTGAGCCCAGAAAACTGTTGGCAACCAATACAAATCTGTCAGTAGAGACATGATGTAATCATGATACCATACTGTGCATCAGATAGCAGCCTGCTGCATTTTGCATCAATTAACGCTTAAGGGTTCTCTTCACATTAGCACATTGGAATAGCTTAGGTATTAGCAATAAAGTAGCATTCCTAGAATCCCCCTGATATCTGTTTCTTGACCTTGCTTATCTCAAAGGGCTGACATCAGTCTTTAAAGCTTCACTACTTTCTTATCAGAGCAGCATCAAACCTTGCCATTATATCTCGGAAGATGGTGGTTGATCCTCAGCATACCCTGAGGTCTGCAGAAGTTCCCAAGGAATTCTTATAGTATCATAGAGGTTTAGCAACTAAACTTGAAAACAGTGCAGAAATAGTTGGGATACTTTCAGTTATTTTTGAGAAGTAAGGGTGGGGGAGAAGGAACTCAAGATACCCACCTTCATTCTTTATTATGGGGGGAAAGAATTTCAAGATTCTGTTATATCTTAAAAGAAAGCTGTAATAGTTCTCGTGGCCCCTTATTACCTACTCTGGCCCAATTTGAAAGACTGACATTAGTCTCAAAAAGTTTTTTGGCTTAATCATGGAGATGACATCAGATCCTTGGGGCACCCCACTATCCATAGAACAACTTCCTGAGCCATGGTTACAACATTAATAGCAGTTTGATGCACAATGGCATAACTGTTTTGGACAAAAGAACAATATTTGGAACAATATTTGTGTCACCCAGGAATGGTTCCACAGCCTACGGCCCAACTAATACTGGTATTTCTTCGCTCTCATGGGAATTTGTCAGAAAAATTTGGAGGAACTCGGAGTCCATTTGACTTTTACAATCCTATGTGAATTGTTTATGGGAAGTGGATCAAAAGAATTTTCTACAGATCACCCCAGAATGACTTGAAAATGCTGAAATAATAGAAAACCAAGTGGGCTATGCCCTCATTTAGGGCAATGATCCATCACTGGGTAATTACCAGATTTTCATGCAAATATTTAGAGATGCATTTAACCATTCATGTAGGAGACTGACAACAAATTAAGAGCTTTTTGCAAGCTGAAACAGCCATTGCAGAGACAGATTTTTAATTTTAAGACAGGTAGGGTGGAATGATCTTGCTCTGATTGACTAATTTTGAGAAGGACTTGCTAATGAACTGAGAAATAATTAGTAATATGAGATGCACCAGAAAAATTGAAAGAACTGTTCCAATATTGTGTGTTAATAGGTGATTGAAGAAGTTGAGGCACAGAGAAATTCCTAAAACGTAAACAATGTAAAATATCCTCTCCTTGTCTTCTCAGACAGCTACACTGGAGAACTTATTCTCCAATGTAAAGAACCCCCTCAGCAGAGAAACAGAGTGGGAGATATCTTCTCCTGGGGATTCTTAATCAAGACTTGAACTGCTAAAGCACAGACCTTTGAATGTGTTAAGTGCCACAGAACAAGCAAATGCCCAGATTACTCCAGATTGCTTTCTGATCATCCCCTCTAGAAGCGGGGTTGCCAATTTCTAAGAAATTTCATACCTGATTTTGTGGAGTGCCTAAAAACCTCTCTCATAATTTCTATTAAAAAAATCACATAACTTCATATGTAAATTGAAGAATACATAGCAGCATTTCAAGAACTGAACAATAATAAAACACCATTCCTGAAATCTGTTTGTTTCTTGATTTGGCCTAAAATATTATAATTAATTAATTGGAAATTTTATCATATCTAGATAAAAGTAATATTTTACAGATGCTTAAATCTCTTTGTTCAACTCAAAAAGTCACAATATTCATATTTATTTATTTATTAAATTTGTTTGCTACAAAGTAACTCATTCCCGTTACCTAATAATTTGATCTCATTAACACACACATAACCGACATCTGTTGTACTGATTAAAATTAAATGTATATTATCATTTGCATAAAACTACATACAGGAGTTGCATCCTGTAGTTTGGCCTCTGCTATCAATTTGTGTTTGGTCTCCTGTTCAGAATGAGCTCTTTAACATTCTCTTGAAATAATAAATATGTATAATTAATTTATCAATGTTATATATAAAACTTGAAATACATTTATTATCTGTACTATCATAATCCTAGCTTGCAGTAGTAGTATCCCTTTGTGTGCAACTTCATAAAAGGATCAGAAGGAAGATACACATGCATTGGCATATGCATATATTACATTAAAAACATGCATTAAAAACAATTCCCCAAGCTGTTTTTCAAGTTTCAGTCATGCATTTTGTCTCTACACCTCCCTGCCCACAAGTCATTTGGAGTAAAGTCAGAAGATGTAATTTCTCAACAAAGAAAAACCACAGTAATTAGCTACTTAAATATAACATGAATGACTATTTCTTATTCCGGTAGGCATTGAATGACATATCATAATAGTGGTTTCACTATTATAACAGAATTATAACAAGTACCAAACAGACAAACAAGTTTGCCTCTCTGTCAAGAATTGTAATATTTTTTAACGTGTGTATATTCAGAATTTTAGACTTTGTTGTAGACATATTTCTCAGCTAGAATATGGAGATAATCATTCTTCTGTAACGTGGAATGGTAAGACTCTACTTAAAGTACCATTCTAAGCACCAAATTGCAAAAAGTTTATAGAAAAATGCTAAGTTTCAGTGACAGCAATAACTGATTTTAAAACCCAAGTCCTAAAGGAATGAATAAAGGAACTGGGCATATCTACCTTGTAAGAATAAGGAGGAGAGTATTTGTTATATTGGTTTCTTTCACTAACTGAAAGAAAATTCTGTTGTAATATTTTTCAACTTCTCTTACCTTTTACAACTACATGTAATTACTATGTGGTTTGTTTGGTTTTAGTTGAGCATATTGCATAAATTCAGTCATTGTGGTTTGGAAACTGATCTGTCATCTAGAGTAACCTGTTGGGCTCATTAATGTGAAAACTCAAGCCTTGAGAGTGTTTGCATTTGTTTTCTTTTTTATATAAAAGTTTATTGAACATATTGGAGTATAAAGTACAAATGCAAATGAAAATAGAGAGGGGGAAAAGGAAAACAGAAGTATAGGATAAAGGGGGGAAAAGAAAAAATACATTAACTTCTGACCTTTTTCAGTGTAGTAGAATGAGCATAATAATGTTAGTGTCTCGATTTTTTTGCTTTGCATACTTAGTATATAGTAATCATTTATATAACAAAAAAATCTTGTCAAATCAATAAATGCCAAAATCAAAGTTTCATATTTTTTTTCTATCTCAAGCACAAAAGATTAAGATAGAAAAACAAGCAGCAGATTTTGTCTTTGATTGGTTTCCAGACACGAAAGTGTTTTCCAGTTAGATGTCTTCTTTTCTTTGATTAAAGCAGTTAATTTGGCCATCTCCGCTATTGCCATCAGTTACTCCAACCATTCTTTCATTCTGGAAATTAATATATATTTCCATTTTTGCATATAAAGCATCCTTACTGCTGTCAACATGCATACAACAAAGTTCCATTTTTTTTCCAAGTTCTCTGTCAATTAAACCTAGAAGAAAAGTCTCTAGTTTAATTTGTACAGTATATTCATTTTAGGAATCTTCTATAATAAAATAGGAATCTTACCCCAGTATTTCTTTGCTTAAATTGCTATGTCAACAACTCTCTTAACAGTCCGATAAATAGGAGTTAAACTGAATTATGTGAAACATAAGTAGTTTGTCATTGCCTTTTTTGAGGGCTGATGAGAGGACTAAACTCAGGTTATTCAGCTGCCTTTCCTCCTAAAGTGGGACTAGAACAAACATCTTCCTGGTTTCTAACTTGATGCCTTAACACATCAAACTGGCTCTCTGAGTTATATATAACTACCATTTATAAATAATAAAAACCAGGAAGAGCATTAACAAACAAAATTTTTATTTATTATACTCAACTTGGACACCACTCAACATAAAAACAAACAACAATATAGAAGAAGCAAGCAACTTTAACAAGATGGCGGAACCAGCCAACAAGACAAACACGTCATATACCTACAAAGGACTAACCACTCTAGCAAATACCTGGGAGAAAAGCCAAATCTTTCATGCAATCCAGAATGCCGTCAAAATAAAAGCCTCAGAGGAAACCTCATGTCAGATGACAGATACCATTACACTAAAGGCACATTCCTGGGTTCTTGATAAATGGAACCGCTTTTATTGAAGTAAACCAGAATGCACCAATCTTGTTGGATTGAAATGACCAGGCTGATACCATGGGAGATACACAATTCCCCAGGTAATCTAGTTTTATGCACTCAGAGTTTGTAGGTCATAACCAGAACTTTGAATTGTACCCAGAATCTAACTGGTAAGCAGCTTATGAGGGTGGAATGCCACATGCCAAGACCTATGTTGCTGTAGTTGAATCATAAGGTCCCTAGGCTATGAGTGACCATGTGAAGGACCTCCTGATCTAGGAAATAGCACAGCTAGCATACTAGGTGAAGCTGTGCATAGGATTTCCTGGCCACAACTGCTACCTGCTCATGAAGCAGGAGCTATGAGTCCTTTGTGCATCACACTTGAATCAGGAAGTGCTACCCATCCAAAATTAAACATAGAAAATACCTAGATATATGTTGCCTTCGTATCAGTAGCATTCAGTCTTGGTGGGAATGAGTTGGAATCTGACCAGTATAATTTCAAGGCACTGGAACAGAACCTCAAATCCTCACTTGGCTAGTCTGCAGATATAATTGTTATTGATGATACTAAACTCTGAATCCATGGATAATCTCACCAGCTATTAAATAAAAGGAGACAAGAAATGGAGCCAAAAAAGAAGGAGCCTAGGTCGCGACTTCCATCCTTAACCAAGGCTGACTGAAACCAGTGCCAGAGAAAGGAAAAGAACCATGTAAAATGATGCCCCTATCCCTAATTTCTGGAGCCAACCCAGAAGGATACTGGACTGATGGTACCAAAAGATACTGAGAGATCAAGAAGCAAAGAATGGATCTATCATCTCCATCCAGACTCTGCCACAGGTCATCAATATGTGCTATCAAGGCTGAATCCCAGCCTGAAACCCACTTGAAACTAGAAGGTTGGAGACCAGAAGATGCAACTTAAAATTGTTAGGTCCAAGGGCTACTTTCTGACAAGAGGGCACATCATGGTCTCCTAAAAGACAAGATGTAACACACCTACCTGGAAAAAAAATGACACCACAACCTCATAAGTCCACCTGCAGGCCACCTCCTTTGGTATTTTCACAACCAGAAGTGGCCTGAATTCCATTAACAAGTGAGGTTCTTTCTCAAGAATCAGTTATTATGATCAATGTTCATTATAATGTTTATGATATAATATACATATGAAAATATGTAAGTATGCATAAATAGTTGTAATAAATGTCTATATAATTATAGATCATACTACTGAGATTTATAGAAATCATATAGGTAAAATGTTGGTATTAAACATTGAAGTCCAAGCTCAAATATACACCTGCAGAAACATTTCATTTACTGTATATACTCGAGTATAAGCCTAGTTTTTCAGCCCATTTTTTGTGCTGAAAAAACCCCCCTCGGCTTATACTCGAGTCAGATTCCCCTCTGAAAAAAAAAATGGTGTGGAGCTCTGGAGCTGGGCAGCCACTTCCCTGCTTCCGTGTTTCCTTTGCAACTTGTAAGCATGGGGGTAATCGGAAGCAGAAAAGTTCTTGCATGAGGATATATTGTTTTTTCTTTTTTTAACTGTTTTTAGGGGGGGGAAAGACCCACCATCATGTGAGAATGCTCAGACACGAAATCTATCCTCCCGAAAATAAGTGTGTGTGTGTGGGGGGGATTTTAACAGAGGGAAGACGTAGGGAGAAGGCAAAAGCAACGGAAGATCCTTCTGGGGAAACTGAGGGGAGACTCACCCTTGGTCCAGATGAGCCCCTTCCCGCCCCTAAGGAAGCAGAGGCAGCCAGCAAGGGCAGGCAAGCCCCACTTCGTGGACTCCAGCCGTCCTCGCTCCCACCCAAAGCCACGAAGTCCCCCAATCGCGCAGCCCAGATTCGCCCTCCCCTCAGGGGGCAGCAACGACGCCCGGTGTTTCCCGAGACAAGAAGCTCCGCCGTGCAATGAAAGCGCCCTGGCTCTAGGCTTGCGGGCTCAGAAAACAACGCGAGCCGAGGTGGCTTCAGCTCCGCTTGGCTTCGTTTCCTCAGCCCCAGCTGCTTTCAGTCCACTCAGGAGGAGGAGGAGGTAGTGGTGTGGTGGTGGCTCGCGTTGTTTTCTGAGCTCTAGGCTCGCAGGCTGTCCTAGAGAAAGTTTTTATTGGTATCTATTTTTATTTTTGAAATTTACCAGTAGCTGCTGCATTTCCCACCCTCGGCTTATACTCGAGTCAATAAGTTTTCCCAGTTTTTTGTGGTAAAATTAGGTGCCTCGGCTTATATTCGGGTCGACTTATACTCGAGTATATACGGTAACTTGGCTTATTCAAAAACTGAACAATATAAGTAAATAACCCGATCAATTTATCAAACTATGCATTATATTTATGAGATTACATTCCAAGAAATTTCTGTATTACTGTTATTTTAATGCATCTTATACATCTTAGTTAGAAAAGTCAAAAGGTTGATATTAACTGAAACTCTACAATTCAGATTCAAATTTGCTTCCAGAAAACAAAGAGAGAACATACATCCAGCATCAGGTTTGCCAAAGTAAGATCTTGGAAAAAATCAACAGTGTTGAATACATATAGATTCCCCTTGTTCTGAATTCTATAGGATACAAATTTGTCCTTTTATGACAAAATATAAATAAATAAGGATTATATTTAACTGCTGAAAGTATTAAGGACTACTGTACTAACTGGAAAATTCCAGAAAGCACAATTCTTTCCACATCACCTGATTATAAACACATAACACATACCATGATTTCTGCTTCATATTAGCAGTCTCAATATGTACGTACATATGTCTGGTAGATTTTATCAGATACATAGATTTATCTGATACATTTTATCTAATTTTTAGGATCAAAGTAAAACCTAAATATGAAACTGTACATATTAAGGCTCAATGCAGAAACAAAAGTAAACATAATATGTTGAAGAATAACATACAATTAGGAATAATTTGAACATTATGACATAAATTAGAATGCTCTGATAACAATCTAATTTGTGGTAAAACTATCCTGAAACAGCACTAAATAAACTATTCTGTAAACAACTGCATTGATACATTAGTTACAATAAAGAGTTATTTAAATGCAGCTTATTTTAACTGCCATTATTCTTTCTTTTCATATTATGCATGGTGAACAGTGAAAGATAATGTCTTGAACTCAGACTTCATTATACTTAAAACAGATTAATTAAAACATGGTTAACTTTGACCATTATTACAATGGCTCTATCTCAGTTTGGAACCAACTCATTATTAGATGCAGTTATTTTGATCCCTTTCTTCCCAACATATAGCATGGAATTAAACTGTGGTATCCTGAAATAAAATAATTATTATAGTTATCATGGTAATCATAGATGATCCATGATCAATATTTTTTTAAAAATGATATAATACAACATTAGACTGAAATAAAATATAACATATACTTTAAATGCACGAATAATCTGCTTTGTATAAACAGGTTGAATTATATCAGGACTTATTGTTTTTATTATTCAAAGACTTCAAGTAATGATGGTGATTTATTTGCAGGAGTATTAATAAAAAGAAAAACAAACATTTTATGTGCAACGTAAGAGTTGCTAATTAAGGTATAATCATCACCCAGCCATCATAGCTTGTGCTAAGCTTCATTGTCAAGAAAAAAAAATATTCAACTTGAAAGAAAAGAGATGCAAGGCTGATATGTAAAGTACCCTTCTGAACGATAAGAGCTAGAAAATGGGGATTAAAAAGGTCACATATTTATTGAGCAACTCACTGTATATAGATAGTAACACCCAGTGTTTATTTCTTAATGAAACCCTGAATGTACGAGAATGTGTAGGAAATTAGTCTGAAATAACAAATACTTCTCTGTTTATCACTATGTTAAGGATGACACAAAAAGGTAACTTTTTTAGAAACAAATATTACCTAAAACATGTTAATTCTATAAAAACCATTCCATTCAGCAAATACATTAGTTAATATTGTCCTCCTAGTTGTTCTCTTTGTCCATTTAATCAGTCTACAGAAATGGCTAGAATGGCAGGCCTCAATCGCTTTATAAGTGGGTGAAAAGAGTTCCAGGAATGAATGGAATTAAGAATAAAATGTTGAAATTTTATTTATTATTTATTTATTTTATTTGTCCAGCATGTGTTAGATAACAGATATAAGTATAAACATGATTATTAATACATGAAATGGGTAAGAATAAAAGGGAACATTAGGACAGTTGGAGTTGAAAATAATTGTTAAAGAAACTGAAATGAATGCTAAAGGGTATATTTTATATATTTGTATGGGTGTTAGAGTAATATATCACACTGTCAAATTGTATGAATGAATGCTATAAATGTTAGTGCCATCCAAAAATGGATAAAAAGCAAATGGTAAATATTGAAAAATGGAAGGTTGTAGGAATAAATGTTGAAATTGGAGAAATGTGGACATGCTTTGCTTATATTTATAGCTGTGCTACTCATTTAATATGTGTTAAGACTATATATGTGCCTCGCAGTTGGAAGAAAGCTGTTATTCAATGGATATCTAAAATTTTCTAGATTTTTTACACATCCAGAAAAGATAAGAAAATGTCCTTTTTGTTATTCACAATTCCAACATACATTTAAAATGCCTTTATACATTCTACACTATTTCCCTGGTGACAAAAATTGCACATCATCTTATTAAAATTCTTTTTAAGATTATAACATAATGTAAATTTCAATCCTTTCAGCTATAGAAAAGGCTTAAATTATGGAATATTCTATCTGAGTATAGAATTGGTTGGTGAATGCAGTAAAAACATTGTATAATGGAAATAAAGCATGCATAAATGCTTAGCAGAAGTTTTAACAATAACTAGAGGAAAAGAGTGGGCTGCCTGATGTCCATTTGTGGTTTAATGTATTTATGGATAAACACATAAGAAATTCTTATGATTGTATTAGAGATGTTTGGGGTTCAGGGTAAGAATATCAATGTATTTTTGCATGCATATATGGATGTTGTTGGCTGATAGTCAAATTATTAGCAATAAATATTAGACAGATTATATAATGCGATCATACAATACAGTTAAATTAAAATTAATCTCAATATAATTAAGATCATCACACTCCAACAACACCTAGAGCAGTGGTATCAAACTGGCAGCCCACAGGCCAGATGCATCAGGCATAAGGGCACGTCCACCCCAGTTCCGCAAATGGGAAAAATGTCACAAAATGTCATGTGACAGTAACATGACATGGGCAAGTTTGACATCTATGACCTAGAGGACCATGTGCTGCCTTTCTATGATCTAAAAATAAAGACATAACAATATGGAAATTCAATATTCATAATTATTTGCAGATTATTATATATATCACATTTGTTATAATTTGGTTGTCAGTCGCTCCCTTGTTTCAAATTTTAGATTCCAGTCTCTTCTTTGTCCAGACTTAGCTTCTAAGCTCCCCCAAAATATAGAAGCTATCCAGACTTGATGCTACTGCCATTTATAGTAAACATATAATGACATACTAACTTTGCAAAAGTCTTGATTTGGAAGAGTTCTATAAATGTACACACATATACTTGCTCATATTTTTGGCTTATAGGAGCACAAGGAATTCTGAAGATATTTTCTGTAGCTGCTCTTCAGTGGGATGGTTCAGTTGTTTCATATGAAAAACAGATAACCAGATAATAGCTTTCAAAAAGCTCATTCATGAAATTCACAGAAATGCAGAAAGAATTATGTATTCAGTTGGGCATTCAGGCATTTCTATAAAAGCTTTCTGCTTGGATTTAGGGTTAGGATTAGGATTACCTAGGTCTGGTGTGTTCTTTTCCTTGTTTTATTTGAGAACTTAAACTTCCCATTCTTTGCTCCAATTCTTGGCTTCTGCTTTTTAGTTCTAACTTTGGAATTTTTCTTAAGTTGAGTCCCTGGTTTAGGTCTTGATTCTTAACTTCCATTTCATCTGGATAACTGCTAAATTAATTATCTCTCTATAACAAAAAAATAATAACTTTAGTGGAAGTATTACCTAAGTGATCTTTTCAATTACCTCTTTAACCTTTTTCCAATTTTTACAATGTTAGTTGCTTAGTCTATAATTTTGTATCACATTTCATAGGAGTTCTAATACATATTTGTTTACATAGTAACAATAATCCAGCACTGGGGCACAACAAAAAGCTATACATGAAATTTCTGCAACCTCAAGAAACAAGTTTAGTTTCCTTTCCCATCCTTCTGAATTTTCCAATAATGTGCATACTTGTGACCGACATGTAGGAGTGAGAGTAATGTTGGTGTTGCTATAAAACAAACTTTATCTTGACAGCTACAACCAATGGTCTTTGCAGCATCTCTCTATCTGTCATGTATTCACTTAGCGACCATTTCACTTAACAACCTGGTGGTTAGAACAGCATGTGGTTGCTTAACAAGGAATTAATGAATAGATTGAAAAAAGACAAGATGATAATGATAATAATAACAGCTTAATATGGCTTGGAAATAAATTTTTGGAAGCCTGCCAAATTGTGCTTATTTGTTTTTTAAAAAAGAGCTTTCTAAAGAAGCAAACCCAAGAGGTAGGTCTTGTGCTTATGTTGCACTACAGTGAAGAATCAAACTTGGCTGAAAATTCTAAATAATGCATCTGGAAATTAGAATGGTTGACAATACAACTATGACAACAAATATACAATGTACCCATTGTATTTCTTGCCCTGTTTCTTTCTGTGTCTTATTTCTTCCCAAAGATTGTTAGATGTTATTGGAATATTGTTGGAAATGGCTATGTTTCCTCCCCCCCCCCCTAGACTTCATACCTTTTGTATGTAGAACTAGTGATCTATCACTGTCTTCGAAAGAAGTTTAATGCAGCTGGAGAAGAAAGGATAAAGGGAAGAGTGGTCATATATCCTCCCATTATGTAAATATTGCAAAAAAGAAGCTGATGTATTCTCTGCACTGCAATTCTGAAGCTTGAAATTTCAAGCTAAGTTTCAAAACCAATAGAAAATAGGTAGTATATGAATTAACTCTATTGTGACTGAAATCAGAAATCTCAGCAGTCTAGAAAAGCATATGCTGGTCAATATAAGAAACCTGAAATGGAATATATATATGTTGTAAGTAAAAACCTCTCAGAAACTATCTGCTGCTGAGTGATTTTGTCACTTTTATGAACAGTGATCCTTTTTATAGATGAGTTGTTGATATTTTTATTTAGTAACCACAGAATAAAACTCTTTTCATGATAATGGAAATATATTTTGCCATCCATTCCTGTACCTATGTTTCACAAAAGCAAATATTAAATTGTAACACGGAGAACTCCTTAATCCAATTTTAAATATGCAGTGTTTACTAAAAGGCACATTGCCTAGATGCATACGTACACATACTGGCTGAGAATATTATCCCACAATAACAGAGCTAACAGCAGGAAACATTTTAGAATGGAAGTAATTGAATGATTTAGTTTTCGGGGGGGGGGGGAAATGACTGATTTTATTCTGTGAAACATAGATTATAATGACTGATTAAATAATGCAATTTCTCCTCCAATTGCATTTTTTTTTAAAAAAAAATTATTATATGTTAAAATAAAGAGCTAAAAGTAACAAGAACTAATAACTAAGATGGAAAATAGAGAACAAATATGAAAACAAAGTCCAAAGTGCAGACATAAAAGAAAAAGGAATACAAAGAAGTAATTTCTGACTTTCTTTTACAACAGATAAAGTATACATTTACATTAAACTCCTACAATACAACTTTCATTTTTTTTCTATTATCCACTATTATTTCTAATAATCAAAACCAGATTTCATGTCACTTTTTTCAGTTTTATGCAGAAAGTCAAGAATGGATTTCTAATCAGAATTAAAATTAATCAATGTCTTTTCTCTATTCGAAGCTGTAAGTTTCTTATCTCAGCCAACTCCATCAACTTCACTAACCATTTTCCATTGTAGGTAATGTCAACTCAACCCATCGGGCTTACTGTCCCTGTCCTATTGTTTCTTTTATTTTTTTATTTTTCTTATATGTATCCATGTATTCATCACTATGTTTTTACTTATACCTATTATCTTGTAAGCAATTGACAAACCAAATAAATAAATAAAATAAAATAAATATGTGATGATACTGCATGCAATGTATATTTTGATGTGTTGTCTTTGGTAATCTCTGAGCTTGTTTGCTTGCTGATGCATAATTATTTAACTAGGTAACATTATCGATGCTAGTGAGTGTGAGGTTTGCTTCTCATTTATATATAGTAGCTTGCTTTATCCAATATGCAGAATAAAAGAAAAAGAACTGAAGAAAACCACAAAAACAAAGACTTGGAAATAGATGTAGAATGACTATGACAAAAACAAGTAAAGATAATAAGTACCAATAGTAATAGGAGCCTTGGGTGCAATCCTAAAACAACTGGAGTACTACTTAAATGCCATCAGCATTAACAAATTCACCATCAGTCAATTGCAAAAAGCAGCTTTACTTGGAGCAGCTTACATCCTGTGACAATATCTTTTAACATCATCAAACATTTGCCAATCCTAGGTGAGAAGAACTTGTTCGGTTGATAAAATACCAATTTTGTCTAAACATCTGGCTGACTGTGGAATGAACCATAATATATGGTGCCCACAGTAACTTGCCTTGCCCTGTATATACAAGTAGCTTGCCCAGCCCAATATATAGTAATAATAATTTATACTGTATATGGTAGCTTGCCCTGTCCTGTATATAAACTGGGTGGAAACTCCACACTCATTAGCACTGATGATGTTACCTGGTCAGATAATGAAAGACTTGCAAGCAAACAATTAAGATCAGAGAGCACCAAATACTCCACACTTCAGTTCTGAACTACATGTATTCTCTTCTATTTATAGTATAATTTTAATGATGTCACAAAAATATGTACGATCATTCCAGCAAATGTATACAACCTTAATTATAAGAAAGAGAAAAAGACTTGTTCTGTCTAGAAATGGAAGTGTGGTTCAAAGGATTAAGTTAATGAAGTTAGGGTTATGAAAGTAAATGCAGTTTTCTCCTTGGATACTACAAGGGAAGTTCTGCTTTTTTAAAAAGCTGCCCTCTTCTACAGCACATGAGTTTCTAGTAAAGTAGGGTGTAATAGAGGACTCAGAGTGAATTTGTTTTAAGACAGCAATTAATATGCTTGCCTCACATGCTTTTTGTGTTCCTCGGTGCTTAAATTATGGAATGAAAGTTTGGGACTCTGTAATAAAACAGATTATCTTCCTCAGTTTTGGTCTGTTAAAGTTACAAGATATTTTAGTTCTGCTATGAGTTCAGAAGGGAACACAAAGTTCTGCTTTGTATTCAAAAGGGAAATACAGGATAAAATTGTCATAATAAATTTTAACAAAGATTTGTTATTCCAAGTCAATGTATGGGTCTATTATTCTGCAAAGCTGTGATTCTTGGTGAGTCTGGGAAACATCAATTCAATCACAGAGCATATGCTTTGAATGCAACAGATTTTGATTTTAATCCCCAGCCCACTTCAGAGGGTTAGAAAGCCTGGAACCTTAGAGAGCTATTGAAATAATCTACTTATGCTTCCTCTTTTTACAGTCATTTCTGTGCTTGACTTTAGGTCCCAACTGTTCATCACTTTGCATCCAAGAATTGTTGTAGTTAAAGCAAAGAATGATCATGGAGCATTAAAATTGCTCCTGCTGACATCTGATATTCACAAGGAGACTATTTTGTAAATATTTTTGCGTAACGAATTGTCTGGTTGCTGCTGTGTAACATCTGAGAACTCCCACTTTTATCTTCTTAACTATAACTATGTTCCAGTCCTATGATCCTTGAGGCACTGCAGTGGTTCTGCTGTCTCTCTCTGGGTTTCCAAGTAAATCTGTTTTTTTAAGCAAAAAACACATTACATTTCAAAGATGAAAACATGATGTAATTAAATATTTTAATAACTTTCATGTGACATTTAATTTGCAAATTGATCTCAGAACAAAATCTCCTTTTGCTCTCCCTATCCTATTTCCTGCTGGAATTCTTAAGCTTCTTTAGCAATAACAATACAAATAGTGTAAGGATATTTAAAAAAATGTCCAGCTGGATCAGGCCAACGTTCCATGTAATCCAACATTCTGTATCATTCACTAGTTGTCCAGATGCAAAACTCAAAAGTAGGGTAAGACTCCCTTGCATTCCCTACAATCATGTTTTCCTTTTCTTTTATTCTGGAAATAACATAAAAATAAAAGATTAGCAATTCTTGATAGCTTGTTATGCTCCCTTTAAAAAAACTGAATTGGTGGCAACTAATGCTTTGCTGATGGGAGCAAATTAACTGCTGTATATATTGTATAAAGATGTACTGTACCGGCATTTTTTGTCTGTCTTGAATCTTCCTGCATTTAGTCTCAATTGATAGTCCCAAATTCTATTTGTTAGGGAGAAAAATACTTTTTATCCATATTTTCCATTCTATGATTATTTGATAAACATTTATATGTGATATGCCCTTTTCCTATGTGTAATTTCCTTAATCTTAAATGATTAGGTTTAACAACTAAAATTGGTGTAATTTAAAACAAAAAACAAAAAATAGAATTTGGAGATATTTGCCTTTTCTATATCACACAATAAATAAACAATAATAGAACTGGATGATGCTTGAATCATATATCATTCATGAATGAGTGGAAAAACGTAGCTCTATATAACATTTTAGAACATGCTTATGTTTTCTTCCTATAATAATTACACCAGATCTGTAAGGTGGACCGCTGGTGCATCTTATGACAGGGAGAGAAAAATGCTTGTCCAAAAGTACTTTAAAAGAACATAGCTAATATACTCATAAAATTTTGAGAATGGATACTCTATTCTAATTCTGAAGAGTTCTAACTCTTCTTAAGAAGAAGAATTCTAACTCTTTTTTAAAATCTCCAAAAATGGAGAGTCCACAAACCTTGTAGGTAGCTTATAGTGTCAAGATTCCGGCAGTTACTCCAATTAAATCGTGAGCCTCGAGCCACACTCCCAAAACTTCTTTGGATTTAACATTCCGGCATTTGCCTGGGCACAGCCGACTCTGAGATAGGTCATTCACTGTCACCCTTGATCCTGCTTTCTCCCCCCCAACCCTTCTGGGTGTATCATCCAATGAAACACGTCCATAGCCAAGAGTAATCAATTATGTTCTCCAATTAGATTTTTTCGTGGTAGAAGCTTCAGTCATCTTATCAATCTCTGAGGAAAATATGAATGGGAAGTACTTCTGATTCCACACTGCTGCCTGCTCTTTGAAACTCCCCCCTCCTTTCTGTTGACAACTATAAAATGTGTATACAATATGTATATACCTGACCATCCTCTGTGCGGTACCCTTTGTACCAGAACATTGATATCATGTCTCACTTCAGTTTTCTTGTTACACAAGAATGGTGTCACCAGTGCAAAATAGAGGCCTAAAAGAGCATAATAACTTCAGTAATACAGTCCAGGGATAGGTGAACTTTTCTAAAAGCTTATAAGTTTGTTTTATAAATATCCACACAACAAGACAATGATTTTCTAATTCATATTTCAGCTGTTAGGAAACTAAGACCTTTTAAATCTGAAGTCTATTGTGTTTGGATAGGTCTGATATTTTCTATTCAGAAGTACTATTTGGTTTACCATATTGGCCATCACTATGCACTAGAGTAGGGGTGTCAAACTCAAGGGTGCTTAGATCTGGCCTGTGGGGCCATCCTGGAAACAGCAAAGGACTGGCCCATGGTGCCTCTGCCAGTGAGGGTTGCAGGAGTCTGTCACAGCTGAAAACAGAGCTCGGGAGCCCGTTTTCACTGGCAGAGTGCTTGGGCCACCAGAGATGCACCCGACATGAGCTGATGTCAAGCTAGCCACACTAACCCTGGCCATGCTCCCCCTGCACCCCCAAGGTCAAACACAACCCTGATGCGACCCTCAATGAAACTGAGTTTGACACCCCTGCACTAGAGTTATTTGAAAGAGAAGTTTAGTGGCTAGGTAGCAACTGGTTCCAATGATCATTCTGATCTGTGCAGGTCTCCTAGAGATCTATGAAAATTCATAGAATTTACTCTCAGGAAAACTTAGGTAGAATGTCAAGTAAACATAGATAAAAGTAATTCATATTCCATTTGGAAGGTGGATGATACTTAATTCCTTCAGATGTCTTTCAAAGGAGATCTCTCCAATATATTTTTATATTCTGCATGACATTTTCAGGCCTAAACTGTGTTTACTTTCTCCTTGTACATGTAATTCTGCCTAAGATACTTACCAGAAATCCAGTTCCAATATGCATAAGCTCCAACAAGCATAGAGAGAGAACAGTATTCAAATCACCTTTCTAGATTGCATTTTAGTGCCAAGGCCCATATTTCACTGTCTTTCTGTGTTTCAGCATTAGACATTTATCAATGCATTAGTTGGTTTTTGTTTTATTGTTTTTCCTAGTTTTTAAGAGTTTAGACAACCATTGATCTAAAATGGCATAGGCTTCCTGCCTGAGCATCAGGGTGTTGTTTGACCTCAGGGGCCAGGCTGGGCGTGGCTAGCTTGACATCATTTGTGTCAGGGTTGCCTGTGATGGCCTGAGTGCTCTGCCAGTGAAAACAGGCTCCTGGGTTGCGTTTTTGGCCATGATGCTCCCCTGCAGCCATTTGCCAGCAAAAACGGAGCTGGGGTGGGCCACATGTGCCCATGTCTCATTTTTTTGCCAGAACAGCCTCCTGCAACCCTCTGCCAGTGAAAACGAAGCTCCATTTTCACTGGAGGTGTCATGTGAGGCCCTCCCAAGCTCTGTTTTCACTGGCAAAGCACCATGGGTTGGTCCTTTGCTGGTTCCAGGATGGTCCCACAGGCCAGATCTAAGCACCCCCAGGCCAGATCCAGCCACCGGACCTGGAGTTTGACACCCCTGGACTAGAAGATCTCCAAGGTCCCTTACAACTCTATCATTCTGTTCTGTTTAATAATTAATTTGCATGAATTTGGTAAAACCAGATAGATAACATACGGGGACAAACACCCACATTCCTACATATTGATAGCTTTATAACATCCCAGCCATTCATCCTCATAAAAAGCTAAGAGTTTATAAAATCTAAGAGTGTATACTTTAGCACCAGCAAAATTTAATGAACTATGGTATATTTGGATGAGAATAATTCATTCAAAAGTTCATCACATTATCAAATCTTTGGGCTGTCATTACATTTCAACCCTGTCTAAAGCAAGAAGAACACAATGATAATTTTTTAAAAGAGTTTATAAGCACATGATCCAAATAATTTTGATACATGCAAGAAACTTCTGAAAAATGTGAAAAAGTATTTTCATATCCTAATATATCACTGCCTAGAGTCATGAACAATTAAATACAGTTAAAGTTATTTCTGAATAAATATGTTGGGTTGCACTGTTAGTATAATGATAGCAACTCTAATCATATAGTCACCATATCACAGTGAAAACATTTTTGAAACAGGTGCCTCTTAGTTGTACCTAATAACATAAAACTGCCAGTATAAAATAACCTTTGAATTTTTTTATAACACTAAATTGCTTTGGACTGATTTTGGAGCTAATTGTCTAATATCCTAAGGGAAGTATCATTATAAAATCTACCTTCACATCCCAGATAATTTTAAAAACTAGGTCAGTTGACAATGCTGTCAGTCGCTACATGGGGCCAAGCTTACCATAATTAGTAATACATTTACATTTTATAAGTGCCATGAAAAACCTTCATTCGCCTCTTTCCCTATTACATAGTTTCAGCTCTAACCTGTATTTTTAAACAGCTGTGACTGTAAATATTATATAATTAAACCACATATTTATTTGTTCTGCTTTTTCTATTAATAAACTTGAATTAGTATGCCTGGTTAGCCTTTTGTATTCTTATTCCTTCCCTTTCTTAATTTCTTTCACCTAATATGGAAATGCACCACCTGTGTTTAGGAACTGTTAAATCCTTATAGAGAGAACAGCACTACTTTTAAAAAGAAGAAGTAAATTGCTCCTGAAGTAGTCTAATATAAACAGTTAAAGCTCAGGTGTTAACTACCTCCTCTTGCCAACATGTTTGCTAATGAATTCTAATCAGACTTGGGAAACACTGGTTTTTGAAGTCTATTTCAATCTACAATAACTTCCTGCATAGTTTTTTTTATGGAAACTAAGTTTATCACTGCAACTGCAATTTAAACTTGTTAAGACTTTTACTTGCTTTTAATAATGTTATCCATGCTAATCTGTCAGAACCGAAATATTAAATTAAACAGTCCCCAAATGAATAAAAACTTAATACATTAAAATTATATGTCAAATGTTTCTTCAAATGAAAGGCTCTATTTCTTTTTGGTATTGGATATCCTTGGTATTAGCCTGGTCCTCTAATCAGTATTTTCAGTCAAAATGTCTGCCCTGAGACCATTGTGTGTACAGCAGTTCAAACTCTGCTATAGTGAAATTAGAGAAGCAGGACTAGGAAATGAAAGTTAAGCCGTACAGGATAGAGATGCTATTTCTGAGTGATTAGCTAAGAATTGAGAGGTTGCTATCCCTCTAAGTTTTAAATTCACAATTTCAAGATGAGTTGACTGAAGCCATAACAACTGAATTCAAAATCCATAATTATAACTATTGGGAGCATTTTCATTAGAAGTATCAATATCTTTAACACCTTAGAGGATTTATTATCAATCTATAATGTAACAATCCTTCCAGGTCAACTGCAATTGCTTTCTCAAGGAATCAAGACACACTAAGGAGTAAGTTTTACTATCCGCTGAGTAATGGCCAAATAAGGCAACTTGATATTACTGACTAATAAATAATCCTTCTTAATATATAAACAGACTGAAATTACAATATCCCTTTTTTGTCACTATTTAGCCAGTCTAAATCTGACCTTTCTTTTGAGCCCATCACCCAGGAGGCTACAATATCTGCCTTTTTTCATTCTGTCCTCCAACAGAAAATAACGCAATGACTTCTTTCCCAACACCATGGTAAATCTCAATTAGATAAAACTTTTACCATAAATTTGGTAGAAATATAGACTTTGATAGTATCTTTTCATTAAATTAGGCTTGACACAATTCTTATCCATTGTTCATGAATAGAATTTGCTAGCTTGATTATATACACTGCTCAAAAAAATAAAGGGAACACAAAAATAAGACATCCTAGATCTGAATGAATGAAATATTCTTATTAAATACTTTGTTCATTACATAGTTGAATGTGCTGACAACAAAATCCCACAAAAATTATCAATGGAAATCAAATTTAGCAACCCATGGAGGTCTGGATTTGGAGTTACACTCAAAATTAAAGTGGAAAAAAGCACTACAGACTGATCCAACTTTAATGTAATGTCCTTAGAACAAGTCAAAATGAGGCTCAGTGTGTGGCCTCCATGTGCCTGTATGACCTCCCTAGAACACCTGGGCATGCTCCTGATGAGATGGTGGATGGTCTCCTGAGGGATCTTCTCCCAAACCTGGACTAAAGCATCCCCCAACTCCTGGGCAGTCTGTGGTGCAACGTGGTGTTAGTGGATGGAGAGAGACATGATGTCCCAGATGTGCTCAATTGGATTCAGGTCTGGGGAATGGGTGGGCCAGTCCATAGCATCAATGCCTTCGTCTTGCAGGAACTGCTGACACACTTCAGCCACATGAGGTCTAGCATTGTCGTGCATGAGGAGGAACCAGTGCCAACCGCACCAGCATATGGTCTTACATGGGGTCTGAGGATATCATCTCGGTACCTAATGGCAGTCAGGCTACCTCTGGCGAGCACATGGAGGGCTGTGCGGCCCCCTAAAGAAATGCCACCCCACACCATTACTGACCCACTGCCAAACTGGTCATGCTGAAGGATATTGCAGGCAGCAGAATGTTCTCCACGGTGTCTCCAACCCTGTCATGTCTGTCACATGTGCTCAGTGTGAACCTGCTTTCATCTGTGAAGAGCACAGGGTGCCAGTGGTGAATCTGCCAATCTTGGTGTTCTCTGGCAAATGCCAAACATCCTGCACAGTGCTGGGCTGTAACCACAACCCACACCTGTGGACGTCGGGCCCTCATACCACCCTCATACCACTCTCATAGAGTCTGTTTCTGACCATTTGAGCAGACACATGCACATTTGTGGCCTGCTGGAGGTCATTTTGCAGGGCTTTGGCAGTACTCCTCCTGTCCCTCCTTGCACAAAGGTGGAGGTGGCGGTCCTGATGCTGGGTTGTTGCCCTCCTACACCCTCCTCCATATCTCCTGATGTACTGGCCTGTCTCCTGGTAGTGCCTCCATGCTCTGGACACTACGCTGACAGACACAGCAAACATTCTTGCCACAGGTCACATTGATGTGCCATCCTGGATGAGCTGCACTACCTGAGCCACTTGTGTGGGTTGTAGACTCCGTCTCATGCTACCACTAGAGTGAAAGCACTGCCAGCATTCAAAAGTGACCAAACCATCAGCCAGAAAGCATAGGAACTGAGAAGTGGTTTGTGGTCACCACCTGCAGAACCACTCCTTTATTGGGTATGTCTTGCTAACTGCCTATGCTTTCCACCTGTTGTCTATTCCATTTGCACAACAGCATGTGAAATTTATTGTCAGTGTTGCTACCTAAGTAGACAGTTTGATTTCACAGAAGTGTGATTGACTTGGAGTTACATTGTATTGTTTAAATGTTCCCTTTATTTTTTTGAGCAGTGTATATTCAGATGTTAAAAATGATTTTGCACACTTGAATTTTTTTCCCATGAACTGCGTAATTTGCTCAGCCTCAAATTGTAAATAATGTCTCTTTGTATTACATGTATTTATTTTATCTATAAAATCTAAGAGACATATTTGGGTTTCCTTCTCTCTCACTTTTCTCTCTACTGTTTCTTTCTTAATATTTCTGTTCCATTCTAATGACAGATTGGGTTTCTCAGAAAAGTAAATATATAATAAAAATATAGAACATCAAAAGCATAGAATGATAAAAATCAGAATAAAATCTATTAAAAACACAGTCACCAGATGTTATATATAGTGGCCATCAAACCCACAGTGTACACTTCGAAGGTATAGAGTAAAAAATATCTTTATCACAGCATCCTAACCTTTGGGAAAAAGAATTTCATAGAGTTGAGGTGGCCATTGAATAGATCTGCTTTTTCATTTCCATCATCCAAACCATTTGGGTCAGGAAACAAAAGCACATATTTTCTTAAAAGAATTCTGAACCATGTATGGCTTTACAGGTAATGACCCAGAGCTGGTATTCAGCAGGTTCTGACTAGTTCTGGAGAACTGGTAGCGGAAATTTTGAGTAGTTCGGAGAACCAGCAAATACCACCTCTGACTGCCCCAGCCCCCATCTATTCTCTGTGTCCCGAGTCCCAGCTGATTGGCTGGGTCTTCTTTTGTTGCCCTGCACAGGAGAAAGGAGTTGGAAAACAGGTTAGTGAGTTGGGGAGGGAATGGGATTTTGCATTATCCTTCCCCTGCCATGCCCACCAAGTCATGCCCGCCACGCCCACCAAGCCACGCCCATAGAATTGGTAGTAAAAAAATTTGAATCTACCACTGTAATGACCAATAATTTAAACTGTACCAGGAAGCCCACTGATAGCCCAGACAGTTCTCACAATATAGTTACTTCTTTGCTAAACATAAACTGACCCCAACCTGGCTAACAGTCCACTGCATTCTGAACCAATTTTAGTTTCCATATAACCTTCAAAAACTTCTTTAAGTAGACATTAGCAGAAATCCAAACACAAAGTTGTGAAGGCACATATATAAAGTGATTTACCTTGGTCTGATTTTTTTACATCTCAAAAACTTGACATTTTAATAGAAGTGTAGAGATTTTCTATAACCACTGTATACGATGTAATCTTTTGTTTTCTTCTGAGCTACCAGTTTTAAAAAAGTGTCCTCTTAAACAACTTAAAACATTAGCTTTAATTCTTTAAAGGAATATTACTTTAAAGGAATATTACTTAACTATCATTTCAATTATATATATATAATTGAATAGTATTAGTATTAGAGATAGTACATTTTATGCAACACACTTCATCTAATAGTTACTAAGTTTATATGAGTAACTAAGTTACTAAGTTTATATGACATTACATCATTGCACAATTAAATAACAAATCTCTACACTTCTATTAAAATGTCAAGTTTTGAGATGTAAAAATCAGACCAAGGTAAATCACTTTATATATGTGCCTTCACAACTTTGTGTTTGATTTCTGCTAATGTCTACTTAAAGTAGTTTTTGAAGGTTATATGGAAGGTTATATCCAGTCATTAGTGCAAGAGAAACAAAATATAGCCCTCTCTGAGGGAAATGAGTGATAAGAAATAAGAAATATAAACAAAGTAAGTCTGATAAGATTAATTATTTTTCCTAGGAAATAAATAGAAATAATCTAATGCAAGCTATCTTGAGAAAACAAATATTGCTAGACTATTGATACATAACAATCTAAAGAATGATGATATATAGGCTAGAAGACCCCAAACTTTACATGAATTTCCCCACTCCAGACTATAAACAATCTGGGGAAAGTGTTACCTATTTTTTAAAAACTCCTGATCCACTTTCCACTGGCAGAGTGAAAGCACTACTAAGATATTTCTCTTCACTTTACCTGCACAAACTTTCAGGTACGGTTAAGAACTTGTGATATATAGATGTCTATGGAGATCCTCAGTCATCCAGGTTGAACTGAAGCTTCTTGGATGACAAATCATATTAATCATATTAAGTGATCATATTAAGAGCAACTGCGTTCTCTTCGCTGATGATGTGAAGCTATTCACCAACAACAACAATACTGCTACCCTTCAAAAAGACCTCGACTATGTATCAGAATGGTCAAACAAATGGCAACTTCAAATCTCAACAAACAAATGCTCTGTCT
Organism: Notechis scutatus; assembly: GCF_049901735.1. Taxonomy (NCBI): domain Eukaryota; kingdom Metazoa; phylum Chordata; class Lepidosauria; order Squamata; family Elapidae; genus Notechis; species Notechis scutatus. The sequence continues at coordinate 25,236,760 of NC_142013.1, read as the reverse complement.
TACATATTGGCAAAAAAAATCAGAAAATAAAATACAAGCTGAATAGTCAAGACCTTGTTGATGATCCAACTCTGTCAAGGACCTTGGAGTTCTCATCTCTAATGATCTAAGTGCTAGAGCCCACTGTAACTACACAGCCAAAAAGGCATTAAGAGTTGTTAACCTAATCCTGCGTACTTTTTCTCCGGTAATATCACACTACTAATGAGAACATACAAAACATTTGCTAGACCAATACTTGAATACAGCTCATCAGTCTGGAACCAACATTACGTATCAGATATTAACACAGTCGAGAAAGTCCAGAAATATTTCACAAGAAGATTTCTCCATTCTTCTATTCATTGCAGAATACCTTATGCCACCAGACTCGAAATTCTAGACCTAGATAACCTAGAACTATGCCGCCTTCAGTCCGATCTAAGTATAGTATATAAAATTATACATTGCAATGTTCTACCTGTCAATGAATACTTCAGCTTCAACCATAACAATACAAGAGCACACAATAGATACAAATCCAAGGTAAACCACACCAAACTTGATTGCAGGAAATACGACTTCAGCAACAGAGTGGTCAATGTCTGAAATACTCTACCTGACTCTGTGGTTTCTTCCCCAAACCCCAAAAACTTTAACTTTAGACTGTCTACTACTGACCTCATCCCTTTCCTAAGAGATCTGTAGGGGGCATGCATTAGTGCACCAACGTGCCTATCGTCCCTGTCCTATTGTTTCTTTTTATTTTTCATATATGTATCTATTTCATGTATTCATAACTATGTTTACACAGTACTTATACCTGTTATCTTATAATCGCTTGACAAAATAAAATAAATAAAAAATAAATAAAATGAAATGCCTTCAAGGAAAAAGTCCCGTTGTCTTTTGAAAAAGCATCTTTCTGATATGTACATTAAAATTAAGTTTATTGCATAATATAATGATAAATTATGTCATCACAAAAGATGCCTGACATACTCAATGTTACCCTTAATGAAAATAATTAGTTTTATAAAAGGGAGTCATACAAATTCATTTTTAATGCACCACAGAATTTGAGAAATTCTGAGGTTGGCTTAAAGAAATAATTTGTCTACCTGTTTAATCTTTTCTTCAATTCCAAAGTGTTATGCTATGAGAAAACAGCATAACCACAAATGCATATGAACATATCGATTGGCTCATCCCTACACATTAACAAATTATATGATTAAAAATTCCTAGGCTAGTTCATATAAGAAAATGTTTGATATTAAGAGATTAAAACTGCAGAAGTGGAAATGTAATAAAATCAGCTAAATAAAGCCATCCGACCAGTGGTGGGATTCAAATTTTTTTTCTACCGGTTCTGTGGGCATCTCCAGTCAGAGGTGGTATTTGCTGGTTCACCGAACTACTCAACATTTCTGCTACCAGTTCTCCAGAACTGGTCAGAACCTGCTGAATACCACCTCTGCATCCGATCTGTGACAAACTCTCTCAGTGGTGTACATGGAAATGTGATCAACTGAACTGTCTTGAAATGACACCAAGATGACATTTGGATAAACTCTAACTGAACCATTCTGTGAAGGAATTTCACTTGTGGAGCACAGAAAATGAAAAAAAATTCTCTTGATGATCTTATATCAACATATGGGGAGGAAAGGGGAAAGGGAACAGAATGAAAAGAAATGGAACAGAAGAGAACCAAAGAGGAAAGGGTCTTGTAGTATTGTAACAGCATGTTTCAAATGACAGTTTTAGAGACAATTTTAGGCAGCAGTAATGTATCAGTAATCCTGTTTATTATTAATACAATAATTGTCAGGAGAAAGGGATTTTTTGCTCTTACAGCTGCAAGCATCATAGTACTTCAATTTGTCTTTAGTGCTAACAAGGCCAGGTAGCTGACAGAAGCATTTGAACCATTTGAATAAGATTTAGTGTCTTGTTCTGGATCTAACCCAGAAGCATTCCTCAGCATTGCTGCTTCTCACATCATTTAACTAAATTGCACTTGGGATACTTTACATACAAAATATATTCTGTTAGTGAACTATGGCTTTCTCTTGTTCCTGTATTAAGCAAAACTCACATAATTAGAAAAGTTGGCACCAAGAGAACTTATCCCGGGAACTTATAGACTTGCATAACTTAGAGAATATTTGGTTGTGGTGAGAGTGGTGATAGAGGAGGAGGAGAAATTGAACATGCATTTGAAACTAAATTTAATTGTTAAGAAGTGATTAAGCTTATTTAATTTGAGGCTCAAATAATTGATTTTTTTTTATTTTTATTCTTTTCAAAGAGTACATGACCTGATCTGTGCATTTAAAAAGAAAATGAGTTATTGATGTGTTTGTAATTTTGATAAACTTTGCTGATGCTTAACATTCAAGATTTACAGAATCTACTTAATTTGAATTGATAGCAGAGAATGAAGATATACAGATAAAACATTTTATTTTTCCCAAATGACTGCAGTGGGGGAAAATTAATTGGCAGACATCCATTCCTTGAATGAACTTGGACAATGGTTTTTCTACATATTTTGCCCCATCCTCCCCTAATTTATTCATGGGGACCATCCAATGATAATTATCATCTAATGGCATTTACTACCTAAGAATATGCCTTAGTGATGAGACTAGGATTCTTCTAAAGTTGCAGATTATATTTATGTTGGATAGGGAAAACATTCATACCTTGAGAGCTGTAAAAGCAATATAAAAGAAAGCAATTTGTCACATAGTCCATGGTTTGTCCAAGATTCACCACCACAAGGTATAGTGATAATTGATTGATTATGGGCCATCAAGATATTTTCAATTCCTTGCAACCATATAGATAGATTATATTCATAATGATCTATCTCAGTCTGGTTTTTTGGGTATACTCATCTCTAATGTAATTGAGCCATCCACCTTGTTGCTAATCATCCTCTTCTCTTTCCTTTCAACTTTCCCAGTATTATAGCATTTTCCAGAGAAATGGATCTTAATGTGTCCAATACAGGATAATTTGACTCTGGTCATTTATGTCTTGAAAGAGAATTCTGGATTGATTTTTTTAAAGATCCATGTATTCATTTTCTTGACTGATTAACTGCACCCATAGAAACAAAAAACCAGCGATAACAAAGAGTGGTTTGGTAAAATTTTAAAACTAAAACTTAATTGAAATAACCCAGTTAAAATGGAACTCTTCCAAATTACAATTTATTAAAATCTAAAACTGGGAATATGGAACTGGCTCTGCTCCCAGGTCTGGGGTTGGTGTTTGTGCAACCTCTGTCATTTTTTTAAAGGGTTGTTGTTTCATTATTATGTTTTTAATTGTTTTAATTGTATATTTTAATGTTGTAAGGGCTCAGAAACTTTTGGGGTTGGCAGTCATAATAAACTTAATAATAGTAATGATAATTTGTAGATTGAGAAAGTCAGAGATAAAGACAATGTGACTGAAAGTATTTTCACTTATCTTCCCATAACAGGAGAGATATTGTTTTGTGGTTAACAATTATAATCACAATGAATAATTTTACCAAATACATCCAGTAACTGGAGTTTGAAAAGTGTACATTGCTAAATATTCCATAGAAGAAGAACTACTTTTTTTCTTCCAGGAACTGGAAAGTGAGAAAATGTTTGTGGTCAGATCTGTTCCCTGCAGATTGGGATAGGGAAAGGAAGTAGACCAATTATTTATATACTACTAAAACACTCAACTGAATGAAATGGTGCATCGTAACACAAATCTTTGTCAACCAAGGTTCCTTTAATGGGCTAACCTACAGAATGTGTAAAAGATCTGGGACCCATGACTTGAAATTGAAATCCATGAGTTGAACTTGGGCAGATTGTATAAAACATTTAATGACATAAAATGACCATAAAGCATTTTAGGACATGAGACAAAATGTCATAAAACATTTCCCGTGGTCCGTTCCTGATGTCTGATCTGTCATACAGTTCACCACAGTCTATTTTCAAGGCAGATGCATCTCTGAATATTTTCCTGAATTTTGAAGAACTTTTCAAGTACATCACAAGTTTTGCCCTTGTTTGAGGCATTGAGGAATCTGGTAAGGAAATATCTCTGAAATGATGGTTCAAGGGATCATGGGTTAGTAGGTTCTAGGCAACAGAATAGCCTTCGAGTCTATTTTTGCTTTTAATGGATAGACTGTTACAACAGTAGAGAGAAAATGAACAATTATAGATTAAAAAAACATTCTTACATAGGGGATGGGGTTATAAAAAGGCAGATTCATATTTGTAGGGGGTGCCTCTGAGTCCTTGTTTATGCACTTCTCTTAGTAATTTGGAAGGCCAAAATACAAGATCATCCTTCAATGCCTTTCTTCCTTGAGCACCTGCAAGTTCCTGACCAGGTGTTTAAAAAAAATCAGCACACATGGTGAGAATCTAATGTTCAGTGGGCGAGACTAATTGGGGTTCTATTTCTTGCATGTTTACTAAAACATTTTTATTGTATGTCACCCAGGATCACGTTTGGGAGATGGGAAGCTATATAAACATGACAAATAAATAAAAACAAGTTTTTGATCCATTACTATTATAAAGGAGAGTGAATCAACCCATCCTGTATATAGCCACTATTCTGGATAAATCTCAGAGCATTCAAGAATAGACATCAATAAGGTGGCACTTAAAAGTGACCTACAGTTTCTTTCCATGAAGTGCATAATTTGCTCAGTTGTTTCCTTGATTTATTTATTTATACCCCACTTCTATTAACAGCAGACATAGGGTGAAAATCAAGAAGAAAAAAGTACCATGGCAAGGCAAGATCCTGCATGGGGTCTATCAGGTAGATTTTATTACCATTTTCATTCAGACTTCCATTTTGATAGTATGTCAGAACCACCAGTTTCCTTCTTTATGTAACACAAGGATTAAAATCTCTTTGATGTAAATGAGATTTGGAAAGAGTCACCTCTGAAAATAGAATATTAAGTGGTCCATTTATAGAAGCTACCAAGTTTATAGCATGGTACAAAACTTTCTTGAGTACTCCAGTAAATATTATACAATTAAGTTGCTGTAAAATACAATTGGCTTCAAGTAACCAGGGCAAGTTGGAGCTATCATTTTTCTAATTAATTATAAAGACATTGAATCAGATAACTCTATATGTGAATGGCTCTCATATAATTTGAATAATTGAGATACTCTATAGTGATCCTTTTAATTTCATAGGTTTTGTGTGACTAAATATCTCCTATATCTTAAAATGTGACAGGATAATACAACATTTTAAAAAATGACACTATGTAGATACTATACAGTGACATTTTTAATATTTGAAATGCAATTGAATGATTCTATTAATGTCAAGAGGCATCTCACAAAAAAATGCCTCCATTTTTTTCTTCGTTGCTATCATAGGAGCAATAGAAACTAGTATGTTGATTACTCATGCATTGACTTCAATTATATAAGGGAGGTCACCCACAACCATACTCAGAAAGCTCTGAAAATAGAATACAAGCATTCAGGTCTCTGAGCTCAAAGATATTGTGACATGTAGTAACATAGAATTAAATTAGAGATGTTTGTAACCAAGGGATAGAATTACATTTCATTAACATAACTTCTGTATCCCAATCTCATGGCTGTGGGTAAAAGGAATGTTTTTCAAAGCTTTTAAAAATCAGGAAAGGAACCAAACATATCTCCAGAGACATTTCCAAGTTGAGATACAACCAAAAAGGCTCTTCTTCATTTTACATGAGTGCATCACTCTGAGCAGACTATATCTTGATGAATTAACAGGATGGAGACAAGGTCATTGATACCACATCAAACAGAAATTTTTAGGTGGTAACCAGCAATTTCAACTGGGAATACATTCAATGCAACAATGGTAAAAATACTTGGTTTCCTGCAGGGTTAAGATTTATCTACCACAAATCTAAGAGCTGCATTTTATAACAATGGTGGCCTCTAAGTTACAAAGATAGCCCAAAAGACAGCATTTCTAATGGCTGCTGAAGTTACAACTATTTCCAAATATCACCCTAGAAACAGACAATTGGGAGCTTTGAATGGAAGGACATGTTTGAATTAGGTTCTGAGTCTTCACTCAAGTATATCTTTTAGCAGTCACAGTGACTATGATGAAATATAGTTCAAATTCCCAGGAGGGAGAGGGGGAGGAGGCAATGCATACCTCATAAGCAAGAGACAATTCAGACAGTTTGGGTGAGAGTAAGAAGGTGAAGGTGAACACCTCAGGAGTTAACAGAATAATTGTCAAGGTTTCGACTGATGAACCCAATCAAGCCAGCAAATCGAGATGATCAGATTTCTTTAAGCATAACTTTACTGAGTACACCATTTCAGCATGCATTAAGCAAAACCAAGTCTAACTAGTTCCTGTGGTTTTTGACTAATTAAAGAATGAATTTTTTCCTTCCCACCTTCAACTAGGTCACATTGTCCAGTTAGGTATCTGGTGTTACTATGAAATTCCTTCTGGGCCTTACCAAGTATCTGTTGAGATGACCTTAGTTCTCATGGGATGATTTCTGTTGTTGTTTGGGCTGGCATTCCACACCTCCCTCCACCCAGTCGGTAGCCAGCTGAGAAATGAAAACATGGCTGCAACAGAAGTTTGATAATAACAGAATTGAAAGGGACCTTGGAGGTCTTCTAGTCAACTTCCTGTATATCCTATATATCATTCAAATCAAGTAGCTGTCCAGTCTCTCCTTAAAAGCCTCCAGTGATGGAGCACCATAACTTCTGAATGCAAGCTATTCCACTGGTTAATTGGTCTCATTGTTAGGAAATTTCTCTTAGTTCTAGGTTGCTTCTCTCCTAAATTTTTTCCATCCATTGTTTCTCGTCTTGCCTTCTGGTGCTTTGGAAAATAGATTGAGCCTGTCTTCTTTGTGGCAGCCTCTAAAATACTGGAACACTGCTATTATGTCACCCCTAACCCTTCTTTTCACTATACTAGAGAAACCCAATTCCTGCAACCATTCTTCATATGTTTTAACCTCTGGGTCCCTAATCATCTTTGTTGCTTTTTTCTGCATATTTTCCAGAGTCTCTACATGTTTTTTTATAATATGGTGACTAAACTGGATGCAGTATTCTAAATGCAGTCTCATAGAATAACAGAGTTGGAAGGGACTTTGGAGGTCATCTAGTCCAACCCACTGCTCGAGCAGGAGAGTCTATTCCAAATATTAGTCTCTACTTAGGATCGAACTCACAGCTCCTGATTGTGAGGCAAGAGCTCCACCTCTAAGCCACCACACAGCTTACTAAGGTTTTAAAAAGAAGTACTAATACTTCTTGTGATCTTGATGATATCCCTCTGTTAATGCAACCTAGCCAACTTGCATTGGCTTTTGCAGAGTATATGCTTGGTGAGGATGGTGATGGTTTACTTTAGTTTGGGCAATTTTACAAGAGCTTGATACCTGGAAACAACTTTCAGGTCAGCTGTATTTATATTTTTATTTAATTCAATTTGATTTGTATAGCCACACATGTCATCTGATGCTGAAGACAACACCAGAAACAAGAATGTTAAAAAAGAACTTTTATCGATTCTGACAGAGTATTCAAGAACCTTTTTGTCTTTGAGATAGTTGTGGTAATATAACCTATTGATCATTTTATCATTTTCTGTAAGGCCTTTGTATAACTAGCAGTAAGTCTAGGAAGATGTGGGCATTCTTGGTGGGGGTAGGAGTATCTTTGCTCAGAGTGCCTCATTCTGTTTTGATTCTGCCAGTTTAGAAGGAATAGGAAAATGGGTGAAAGTTCAAGGTACAAGATACACAGTTGTGCTTTCTCATGGGACTTTCCAAACTTTCCCATGAGACTTTCCGTGGCTGTATGATCTCATCCTAGCAAGGTAACATCTGGGATTTTCCAAGATTGTGTGTTCTCAAGCTGGTGAAGTAATCTCCTGTTGAGGTCATTGTTTTCTGAATATGCATACTGTATATTTTGCTTGTGTTTTTCTCAATAAATACTGCTACCTGAGTTCTCTCAGGGTTGGCATTTTTCTCAGAGACAGTTCCCTGTGTCTCATTTCAATGTCAAACCACCATAAATGGTGACCCCGACGTGATAGCTTGGAAGGCTATACGTTTCCCGCATCCTATACTCATCGTCGCGGACGTCGACTGGGCCCTCATCTTCGCTGGACGAAGATAGATTCTTTTCGTGAGTATGGGGAGATCTCTCGAAGGCTCAGAAAGAGCACATCAGGGAATTGAGAGGGATCATTGGGAATAGTTTTGGATTTGGAATTGGCAGTAGGGGTTGTGCTGTAGGAAAGAAAGAAATTGAGGACTTACTACAGTATGTTTGGAAAAATATTAAGTCATATCCGGAGGGAGGTAGTATTAAAGTAGAGTCCTGGAAAAGATAGGGAAATTTTTGCACGAGGAGCCTCGTGCCCCTTCTTCAATTTTGTTAACCTGGAGAGTGATTATGGATGCATTAGCTACTTATGAACAACCGCTCCTATCACCCCCGAAGAAGGTTTGCCGCTTTACCATGCGGTACGTTTGTTGCCGCCGACGGCACCTCCAGATAAATCTGGGGACTGTCCGGCGCTAGCAATACTTTGTCAGAGGATAAGAGTTTACCTTTAAGGGTTCAGGTGGATGCTGTTACTGCAGCTATTCAAGAAGCAAAGAATAGAGGGAACTATCAGGAGATGATTTGGTGGAGTTTGGAGTAGAAGTTCAACTTAATCCGGTGGAAATTGTCATGGATGCTGCATTAAATCCGCAGCGGGAGTGGAAGCCTTTACAGCTCAGAATTTTGAGGGAAGTTAAGCAAGCAGCAAAAGAATATGGTGTTAGAACGCCATATACTCAGGCATTGTTAGAAGCAGTTGGTTATGGAAATAAAATGATTCCAGCTGACTGGAAAGCTCTGTTGAATATGATTTTAACTCCAGCTCAATATTTGGTGTTAGATCAGAAATGGAGACAGCTGGCAGTCCAGAGGGGAACAGCAAATGTTACCCCAGATCAGCTTTACGGAGCTGGTAATTTTACAACAGTGGAACAACAGAGAGATGGTATGCCTGAGGAAGGGTTCATTCTTCTCCCACAAATAATTTTTCAAGCCATAGGGTCTCTCCCTGACGGCGAAGGTGGTGAGAAGACCTTTACTAACATCAAACAAGGGAACAATGAACCCTATGAAAATTTCATTAGCAGACTGAAATTGGCTATTGAAAGACAAATTGATAATCAATTCGCCCAGAAAGAGTTGCTTTTAAAGTTAGCAGTAGAACAAGCTAACACAGATTGCAAAAAGATTTTAAATCCACTTATAGCAAGTGGGGAGAGAGAAATCGCAGATTTGATTAATGCATGTAGAAAGGTAGGGAGTCAGTCTTTTAACATGGAAACTTTAGCTCTGGCTTTACAAACAGGACATGCTCAGAAGGGGAATTGTTTCAATTGTGGGAAGCCTGGACATTTTAAAGCGCAATGTCGGGCTCCTGGAGGAGGTCAAAGTCAGCAGAATAAGAGATCAATGGGACAGGGTGTTCGTCCTAAATCAGTGTGCCCAAAATGTAAGAAAGGATACCATTGGGCATATCAGATGCTCCTACAGTTTTTACTGATGGAGGGAAAGTTTATGGTGCTTGTGTGTGGAAAGATACATCTGGAATTTGGCATACAAAAGTGACTTCAGAGCAGAAGTCTGCCCAGCAGGCAGAACTTGCTGCTGTAGTTTTGGCTTTTCAAAATTTTCACAATCAGGATTTTAATTTAATAGTGGATTCATTGTATGTGTATAATTTGTTACCTTTTGTAGCAGGTTCTTATTTGTCTCCTGGAATATCACCTGATATTTTAAGATTGCTTTTGTTGTTACAAGGATGTTTGGAGCAGCGTGTGAATGTGTGTTTTGTTGCTCAAATGCCACGCTCAAGACCATGTTGACTAAATTAAATAAAAAAGGAGGGAAGCTCCTGGGACTTCCGCGATTCAAGATCAATTAAATCTAGCTTTATATACTTTAAATTTTTAAATTTGTCTGGTAACCCCCTACGCGCGGCCAGCAGGCATTTTTCTTCTCCTTCTACAGATGCGGTAAGACCTCGGGTGTTGGTGCGGTTCCTTCCAGATCCGGCATGGGTTCCTGCTGAGCTGATAACGTGGGGACGTGGTTATGCAGCAGTTGAACATCTTGGTCAAATTCGTTGGGTTCCTGGTCGGTGTGTTCGGCCTGATCATTCGCAGGCACCTGTGAAGGAAGTTTCGGAAGAGCAGGATGGCGCATCTGTGGTTCCTGATCCTGCTGATTCTGCCTAATCTGTCCTGGGCTGCTCGGGTGCGGAGAGAGCAGCGACAGTATGTTCAGCGTGCCGGAGATTTGGGCGATGATTTGTGGACCGATAATAATTACATTAAAGATTTGCGCACAACTGCCAAAAACTTGAACATCACCAATTGTTGGTTGTGTATGCACCTTCCTGGGAGAGTGGGAGAAGGACTAACATTGCATGGAGTGCCTTTTGAGGAAAAAGATTTAATAAAGAATGCAACCTGGAGAAAACAGTTGTCTTGTGCTACAACAGAGCAATTCCAGATCCTAACCAGGGAGGTAATCTATGGACACAAATTTCTCGAGGTCTTATCCCGCCTTTGGGAATTGCTATGAACTATAGAGATATTCATATTTTAAATAATTTTACTGTTGCTATGTTTAATGATACTATAAAGAATATTAAGATGATTAATGTAGAAATGTCTGAAATTCGTACAGTTACTTTGCAAAATCGATATGCTTTAGATATTATGTTAGCTGCCCAAGGAGGAGTTTGTGCTTTAATTCATTCACATTGTTGTGTTTTTATACATAATTATGAGCCAAACATTACAAAAACTGTTCAGGACATGGAAGATCGTATTGCTCAGCATCAATCTGGAGCTGATGGGTTTAATGCATCATTCTGGGACAGTCTGTGGTCCTGGCTTCCTGATGGATCATGGTTTCGCTCCTTATTGCAAGGGGTTGTTATTATTATTGCTATATGTATCTTATTATGTTGTTTTATTCAATGTATTCCTAATCTATTACAAATGTGTACCTCAGTCTTCCGGCGTGAGGGATCAGGTCATGAGGGAACTGTGTATTATGCCACTAAAACACCCCCTATCTTTGAATAAATAAAAAAAGGAGGGAATGTGGTAATATAACCTATTGATCATTTTATCATTTTCTGTAAGGCCTTTGTATAACTAGCAGTAAGTCTAGGAAGATGTGGGCATTCTTGGTGGGGGTAGGAGTATCTTTGCTCAGAGTGCCTCATTCTGTTTTGATTCTGCCAGTTTAGAAGGAATAGGAAAATGGGTGAAAGTTCAAGGTACAAGATACACAGTTGTGCTTTCTCATGGGACTTTCCAAACTTTCCCATGAGACTTTCCGTGGCTGTATGATCTCATCCTAGCAAGGTAACATCTGGGATTTTCCAAGATTGTGTGTTCTCAAGCTGGTGAAGTAATCTCCTGTTGAGGTCATTGTTTTCTGAATATGCATACTGTATATTTTGCTTGTGTTTTTTCTCAATAAATACTGCTACCTGAGTTCTCTCAGGGTTGGCATTTTTCTCAGAGACAGTTCCCTGTGTCTCATTTCAATGTCAAACCACCATAATAGTACAGCTATCTACTTCACAAAAGAAAAAAGAGACAGACAGGGGTGGGATTCAAATTTTGTAATATCCAGTTCTGTGGGTGTGGCTTAGTTGGCAGGCATGGCTTGGTGGTCATGTGACCGGGTGGATGTGGCTTGGTGGTCATGTTATTGGCCAACTCAATATCACTCACATCGAGGCATGCATCTCCTCGCCTGGCCTCTCATGACTGTGGGGATGCTGCAGCAGTCGTAAACGGTCATAAGTCACTTTTTTCAGTGCCATTGAAACTTTGAATGGTCACTCCACACAAGCAAAGTACCAGCAAAGGAGGGGGAAAAAACTCCAGAGATGTTCCTGAGACAGGAAGTCTAGTCCTGCCAAGAATGTAATAAGGGTTGATGGAGAGGCAGTTTCTGTAAGCAACACCAGAATGTTTCCTTCCTGCCTTCCTTACAGGATTAGGCCAGTAATTTCTTCTAACAACCAGTTCTCCGAACTGCTTAGAATGTTAACAACTGGTTCTAGCGAATAGGTGCAAACTGGTAGAAACCCACCCCTGGAAACAGACCCTCAAGACCTGCTATGCTGCCTCATCTTGGGTGGTGATGATCTTGGACCAATGAGAAAAGAATGCCAAGATGATGTAGTCCCAGCAGAGTCCCCCAAGGCATGAAGGTCATCCTACTACACAACTAGCTGGAAGCTGATGTTCACTTTACAGTAGCAACAACAGCAAAGGCATCATTTGGTACTATGGGAAAATGCAGTGATAAACTATTGCTGTATTTTACAAAGCAAAATACATAGATAGACAATATAAATATAAGATACAATGCCAGATGATCAGCTGCTCAGGTTGAATGGTATTTAACATGCTACTGAAGGTTCTTTGTTAAAACTAATGAAGTTTTAACTTAGTTAGATTAAAGCCTCAGGTCTTCTAATTTCTGATTCATTAGTAAAAGGCAAAAGATTTATATGATCTGAAGAGAAACCAGAATACCACTTAGCGGACATCTGATTGCTAATGTGGCTAGGCAAAAAAAATATAACCGAAGCTGCAAGGATAGAATTACACGGGATCATTGAGTGTAAGATGTATTAACCTGATAAAGTTCAGTACAATGAAAGATGAAAGAAATTGATTACCTATTCCCATCTTAGATATCAGCAAATTGAAATGAACAGGAACTGAATATTTCTGGTCACAAGGTCATATTTTTTGCTCAGGACATGAAAAAGAAGGAATGACATTGTTTTCATAATCAAGAAGAATATAGCAAAGATATTACCTTGGTGCAACACCTTCAATGGCCATGTTAATTGATGTAGAAATTGATAAATGAACATTCAGCAAGACATACTGCCAAAGTTACAAATAGTAAGGAGGAAAATGTAGTTGGACTGAATGGCTTAGGAAACAGAATGAAGCAGGAGAACAATTTAGTAGTTTTTGTCAATCCAATGATTTCTTCATTGCTAACTCAGTCTTGAAAAACCAAATAATACCTAAGTATATACATGGGCATCACTAAATGGTGTATGCAGAAATCATATTGACCATATTATTTGTAAACGAGGTGGAGCTGTTCAATGCAATAAAGGGTTGGATGTAGAACATATCATGAACTGCTTTTGTACAAATTCCAAGCCAAGCTAAAATGGAAAAAGAAAGCCATCCAGTTTCTATGATATGATGGGGTGTTTCTATCTAAGTAATACCAGTAGTTATATATAAAATGTAGCTATGCATATGAATTAATACCTGTAAATGTTATGGAACTTGATGAGCTATTTTGTCCTCTTCTTTGAGTGAAACATGAGTGATCCATTTAACTTCAACACCCTGAAGCTGATGATAAGACGTTTCCTGATAAAGCCAATAAGAAGCATTCATGAAACTGTACTACAATAGAATCTTTAGGTTATTTTCATTATTGCCTAATTTTATAAAACAAACCACTAAATCACTGGGGATTTTAGGTTGGAAAGTATATACAATTGCTATTTTCCTAAGCAACTGATTAACAAAGAGATTTGAAACTGTTAATATAAATGTCTTGAGGGTGAAGGTAAACAGAAACATTTTTCTTGAGAAAATATATTTATTTTGTTTTGCATTTTTCTATGGAATGCTGAGCATATAATTTATTTTTATATTCCAAGCAACTAAGTGTAGCATCATATTAGGTTTGTTTTGTCTTTTGCTGCAATTTCCATTTTCCATAGTATTAATAAGAATGTAGATGGTGTTTCAAAAAAACCCAGGTGCATGTGGGAGGATTTTCTTTAATATTTGTTGGTTGAAAGAGAAAACAATTTTTTCTTCATTTTTTTGTTAATGGTATATGATTTTCTTGAACAGAAAATTTCTGATTGGCAAGTTTACACTCTGTTATTGAAATGACTTAGAAGAGGGCACAGTAAGAGGTTTTTATTATTATTGTGGGCTCTATTTCCTTTAATATTTAAATTCATAAATAACATGTTTTGTTCCATTTAAGTGCCTATATTTAATTTTCTCTAGCAATTGGGAGGACTATGTAATGACATTAGAATTACAATGCTAAAAATTCCTGCAGTAAGTTAGAAAGATTGCACACTTTTACAGGAAAGGTAGCTACAGAAAAGGTTTATTCCAATAGACAATTCAGTATGTGAGAGTCAAAGAAAACTTTATCATTTTATGAAATGATCCTGAACAACTATCACATATATAGAATTTGGTCTTTGGCATGCTATTGCAAACCATCCTAAATATGGATGAATGATGATATGTCAGAAAGGAAACTATTTGGCAGGATGTGGCAGATCTGAAAATTAGCATGAGCTAAGCTTGTTTCACAGTGAGTTTGTGTCAAATTGGGTCAGTGCATTTATAAATCAAGTGTGGTATGGCTCAAGGAGTTTTGTTACTAGAAGAAAAAACAAACAAGTTGTCCTTCTTATTCTGTTTAGAAAGTCAACTGGAGTGGTGACTAAAATTTAACAGTAACAATGGGACAGCACCTTGTCAATGTATTTAAAACCAGAAGACAAACCTAAAAGTTGCACAACAATTAATATGATATGTGAACTGCCTTCCCCAAATCTTGCTTCCTGTGGCTATCACTTCACTATCTCCCTAATATTAGCAATGGCCCAATGACAATTGTTTTTCTCTTAAGAGAGATCATGCATCATCCAATCCACCATCATACATCATCTAATCCACCATCACCCAAAACTAGGCACACACGCCCCTAATTACCTCAATTCCAACTACAACTGGCCTTACATGAAAGCTACTCAATGCAAGAAGCCTCGTAAATAAAATACCTGAATTTCTCCTCTTACTAAATACGGCTAAATTCGACATCATATTTGCCTGTGAAACATGGCTCAACGCATCTCTCCCTGACTCCATTGCCACAGTAAGAGACTATCATGTTTATCGATCAGATCGTGGAATCTGTAGATGGAGGTGGTGTTGCTATCTTCTATAAACAGTCCCTACATCTAAAAAACATCCAAGTTACCAAGAGTTTGCTCTTCCTGAGACCATCGTCTATGAACAGTCCTTAAACATCATATTTCGATTCTTACTATGTTACAGAGCCCCTGATTATGACATCCAACATGTAAACAAGTTAAATTCACTATTAACATGGGCAACCTCCTGCCCACATGCTTTTATCTTTCTTGGTGACTTCAATCTACCTCGTATTAATTGGACCCTAAACGAATGTACAACTGAACCCATACATGCAACCTTCTACAATGCTGTAACAAATCTGGGACTGGAACAACTAGTAACCAACAACAACTTAACAACTGCCTCAACCTTATCTTCTGCAACAGTTTGAATTCAATTTACAGAATACAAATAAAAAAAACCTTTTCCAACAGTGACCACAGCATGATTGATTTTTGTCTCAACATACATCCCCACAAAAATCATCATATCGATGGGATACCCAATTATAACTTTAAAAAAGGCAAATATGATCTTATAAACAATGATATCTCATCTCTTGATTGGCAAATTCTATTCACTGGGTGCAATACTGTCGAAGTCCATTACAACATATTTTTACTTCAAGTCAAAAGAGTCATCAAACTATATGTACCAATAACAACTTCCAAAACCAGAAAAAACAAATTACCCATAAATAATAAGGAAGCTCCAATCCAAAAAGAAATCCCTTTGGCGGAAAAACAAATCTGGTCACATTGCCAACTTTAAAAGTCAGTGCAAACATTTATGCCACCAGATAAAGACAGAATGCACCCATTATCACATTAAACAAGAGGAAAATCTTCTACGCACCAATTCCACCCGCGCTTTCTACAATTTTGTAAACAACAAACTTAAAGACTCCAGGTTCATTCCCACCCCTGAAAAATCCTAGTGATAAAGACTGTAATGATGACACCATTAAAGCCAACCTCTTTAACACATTCTTTGGCTCAGTCTTTGTAAACAGCAATGGATCAGGCCTAATATTTCCTACTCAAACCACAGGCAACTATAATGATCTAATACCAGAGGTGGTATTCAGCAGGTTCTGACCAGTTCTGGAGAACTGGTAGTGGAAATTTTGAATAGTTCGGAGAACTAGCAAATACCACCTCTGATTGGAGATTTTACAATATCCTTCCCCTGCCACACCCACCAAGCCATGCCCACAGAACTGGTAGTAAAAATATTTGTCCCACTACTGTCTAATACATATTGATTTTACAGAAGATAATTTTGAAAAAGCACTATGAAATCTAAAACCATCTCTATCTATTGGACCAGACAGAATATGTGCCTACTTCTTAAAAAAGCTATCCACTGCCATAGCAGAACCTCAAAGCATAATCTTTGAAAAATCTTTCAGGACCAACTCCTTGCCAAACCTATGGTCACTAGCCATGGCCATCCTCATCTTCAAAAAGGGAGACCCCAGCCTAGTTGAAAATTACAGACCAATCTCTTTATGTTGCATCACCTGTAAAGTCATGGAATCAATTATTAACCAGTCCATTATCATCCACTTAAAGACAAACAACCTAGTCTCTAACAATTTGGTTTCAGAAAAAAACTATCCTGTAATCTGCAACTCTTACACTGCAAAAACATATGGACTACGCAACTTGATCAGGGCAAAGCAATTGACGCTATTTACATAGACTTCTGTAAAGCCTTTGATTCAGTGGTACATGACAAACTACCCCTAAAACTAAAATCTATGGTATCTCTGGACACCTGCATAACTGGATAGATGCATTGCTGTCAAACAGGCAACAAATGGTCAAAATAGGGAATACCCGATCGAATCCTGTACCTGTCAACAGTGGTGTCCCCCAAGGCAGGGTTCTAGGACCAACTCTCTTTATACTCTCCATAAATGACCTCTATGATCATATTAAGAGCAACTGCATTCTTTTTGCTGATGATGTAAAGCTATTTAACACCACTGACAATACTGCTACTCTTCAAAATGACCTCGACTATCTATCAGAATGGTCAAACAAATGGCAACTTCAAAACTCAACAAACAAATGCTCTGTTTTACATATCGGCAAAAAAAAAATCAGAAAATAAAATACAAGCTGAATAGTCAAGACCTTGTTGATGACCCCAACTATGTCAAAGACCTTGAAATACTCATCTCTAATGATCTAAGTGCTAGAGCCCACTGTAACTACATAGCCAAAAGGGCATTAAAATTGTTAACCTAATCCTGCATAGCTTTTTCTCTGGTAATATCACACTACTAACTAGAACATACAAAACATTTGCTAAACCAACACTTGAATACAGCTTATCAGTCTGGAACCCATATTGGATATTAATACAGTCGAGAAAGTCCAGAAATATTTCACAAGAAAAGTTCTCCACTCCTCTATTCGTAGCAGAATACCTTATGCCACCAGACTTGAAATTTTAGACCTAGATAACCTAGAACTACGCCGCCTTCGGTCTGATCTAAGTATAGTACATAAAATTATCTACTGCAATGTCCTACCTGTCAATGAATACTTCAGCTTCAACCACAACAATACAAGAGCACATAATAGATACAAACTCAAGGTAAACTGCTCCAAACTTGATTGCAGGAAATATGACTTCAGCAACAGAGTGATCAATGTCTAGATTACTTTACCTGACTCTGTGGTTTCTTCCCCAAACCCCAAAAACTTTAACCTTAGACTATCTACTATTGACCTCACACCTTTCCTAAGAGGTCTGTAGGGGGCGTGCATAAATGCACCAAGATGCATAGCGTCCCTGTCCTATTGTTTCTTCTTTATTTGTATCCATTTCATGTATTCATAACCATGCTTATACTTATACCTGTTATTTAATACTTGCGTGACAAACAAACAAACAAACAAACAAACAAACAAACAAATAAATAAAACAAGAACATTAGAAGTTTGAAGCACCCAGTTTTCCTCCATTGCCACTATAAAATATTACTAGCTGTTTCTCCTGTAATGAAACAATGAAAGGGACTCTTGTGTTTGCATTCTACCGATTTTTTAAAAATAGCAATAGCACCAAAGACATTTTTTTACATTTATTTATGTATAAAATATCTATATATTGCACTATTTAGTATCTATATATACTAAAATTTATCTGATTGTTAACTAGATTATTTTCATTCTAAGTAAGCTTTGGGACTAGGACACCTGTGAGTATTCAGTAGTATCACAATTACAGGTTTGTAGAACATATTTAGCAATAAGATTTTGAAATACTGATAACTCACTTATATCTGAACTAATTTTCCACATGAATATCTCAACTTCACAGGATGGCTATTTCTTCACAGGGTTGTGACATTTTGTTTCATGATATATTAAAAGAAATGGCATTTAATAATGACAAAACAATTATTTCCATTTTTCAGTATACATTATTTTTATTCTTGTTGCAGAATATTTGTTTTCAGCTACAGAATATAATCCTATAGTAAAACTATACATAAGTTTTATTCTAATTATCTTGGACTTTATCTGATGTACTGCTCATGCTATCATCATGGTGATATTTTACCTCAATATATTTGGTTTTTTTTAAATTATGTTTATGATTTTTGGAGATAAAACTAGTTATAAATAACTAGTTACTCCCATTTCTTGACAGAAATAGTTTTGAAATCTGTAGCACAGATGAGGTGAAGAAAAGAGCCTGCCTGCCTGCCTGCTAAACAACTATGCTACATTCATATGAAAACCACAAAAATGTGAAGAAAATGAACGCCTAAACAACAGATCCCTTTAACATTTGTCACTTTGGCAAGCAAAAAGTTAATTGGCCCAAAAACAACTATAACTATTCTGTTCCAAACTGTCTTTATGGTGGAAAAGATAAAAACAAGATAGGGTTTTTTAAAATTACAAAATGGAATAGGTAATTAATGGGCTTTTATTTTTACAAAAAGCAGTAATTTGAACTCACATTTGTCCCACTGTATAATTAATAGCAATTGGTGTCCATAATTGCACCTCCAAACTTGTAATAATTATGTTACCCTGACCCCTTAGAATATCTTGTTCTCAAAATTGTTGCATTATTACTTATGAAATTAAAATATAGCACTTGTTCTCTTTCTTCCTTAAATAAAACAAACATTTAAAAAGTGAAAGAGCCTCTCATAGATCCCACAGCAAGTCGCAATGACTGGGAAGAACAAATATTTACTTTCCGAATATAAAAGAACAAATATATGGAAACTCCTCACTGGGGAACAAAAAGATCAGGAAGATAATCTCACTGACAAACAAAACAGTTACTGGCATGGGTGCACTATCTCTGTCTGTGTCAATGAATGACAGAGAAAAGACTTATAACTCTAACCAAATCTTTCTCTGACTATTTGACTGCATATTGAAAATACACACACATAAACACACGGGGGGAGAGAGAGAGAGAGAGAGAGAGAGAGAGAGAGAGAGAGAGAGAGAGCACTCTGGGAAATGTTACTTAAAATACAACCAAAAGAAGCACTATAGAACAGGTGTGTCAAACTTGCGGCCCGTGACCCAGATGCATCATGTGCTAGCCACGCCCATGCCCAGTTCAGTGAGGGGGGGGGAAATTGTGATATGTCATGTGATGCCGCTATGACAACCCAAGTTTGACACCCCTGCTATAGAATTACTAGCATACTTTTATTTGTTGTTGTGTACAGATGCTAGCACTTAATGAGCAAGTAAATTTCATTTTTGGGAAAAGTTATTGTTTCAAGTAAGAAATATGAGAATTAATCCTCATGATAATTTGAGGCAGCCTTCATTTCACAATTTTTCAACCCGTTCTTCTCAGACAAACGTTTTCACTTTCAGGATTTTTCACTCACTTGCCAATCCAAGATTAATTCATTCTCACACACATTAATTCTTTAACTTTTTCATGTATAATCAATTTAGCTATTTATAGTTACCTGCCAATGTTTTGAGGAAGGTAAGAGTTGTTGCACCTGCACATTATGAATGTTTTTCTTTTTCTCTGAACTAGATAATAAGGAGCCTTCAAATGGAAACTGTCCCATTCACCCTTCAAACAGAACATTCTTTGTGAAGAATATATGATGCAGCTACTAAAACTGTTAATTATATCCAAACCAATGCCCATACTATAAAATGACAGGAATGTCAAATGCAACTTTTATAAAAACAAAACTACATTTCCTGGTATTTTTTGTTATTTAGCTGTTATGGTAAATTTCAGGACCAATTTTTCAGCAATTATTTTAGCACACCTGCTTTTCTTTTTCATGAATCTGTAAAGGAAGAACTTAATAGCAAAATTATTCATAGAACCATTTTTTTTTTTATTTCTAGACTTCTCTATGATTGCTGTTGTAATCCTCCTTATGGAACTGATTCCATGATTATTTCTTATTCTTCTTCAGCTGTTGTTCACCAGTTTCTCAGAATGTAAAATAAATAAATAACATTGTATAGCTTCCACATTCATGTAGTTAATTGCTGGTTTCAATCTTGTAGTACAGGGCTGTCAAACTCCCAGCCTGCATGTCGGATGTATCACATGCTGGCCATGACCACGCCCATTCAATGAAGGGGGAAAAATCCCAATACATCACATGATGCCACCGTGACGTGAGTTTGACACCCCTGTTGTATTTCTGAGTATGAACTAGATCTCAACAAACCACTTGTATGCAGAGGACTATTTCATATGGTACATTTAACATTCACTCTTAATACTAATTGTAGGGTGCTAGTTGTAGAGACAAATCAAGATAAACTGACTACCCACAGCATGGTTAGCTGAAAGGCAATCTAATGCAAATATTTCCCACAGCTGCAAGGTAATGAACCTGTCTTGAAAAAATCCCTAAGAAAGATTTCATATTTAAGGCTACCAAATGAGGATTCCTAAGATAGAAACTGCCAGAAACCATATATTACTGCTGTTCATATAAAAAGTGGATGTCTTTAGAAAGCACAAATTATGTACTTCAGAACTTTATATTCTTATAGGTCATTGACAGACATGCTATAGCAGCCTTTCCCAACCTGTGGCCCTTTAGCAGTGGTGATATTCTATCGGTTCGGCCTGGCTGTGCCGAGCTGGTAGCAGCGATGAGCAGTGGAGACAGAACCAGTTCTCTCCACCGCTCTGCTGTTGGGCCACCCACCCGTTTTGGCTCCCATACTCACCTTGATCCTCTTAATTTGAAGTGCAGCTGCTTTGCAGGAGGTGAGTTTGAATGCCTCTGCGCTTGCGCAAACGCCTCTGCGCCTGTGCAAAGTGCATGTTTGGTGCATATATGCAAAGTGTGCGCATGCACACAAAGCGCACCCACCAAGCCATCACCCACCAAACCGGTGGTAAAAATATTTGAATCCTACCACTGCCCTCTAGATATTTTGGATGCTTAAATATGCTGATCAGAGATGGAGAACTGAAGTCCAACATAACCAGAGGGATGGCTGCCCTACAAACTGTCAATACTATGCAATATAATTTCAAAAGTTGACAATGCATCAAAATGATGAGCTATGGTTTCTATAAAACTGCATAATGTTTAGTCCTTTACATAGCACTTCTTTCCAAAGGTTTTTAAACATGCTTCTTATATTTTGTACCTTCTTCAAATTTGTGTCAAGAGCAGCATTAAATCCTGTATTTGCAATGACCCTCCACGAATCTGGCAGCCTAAACCTGGATCATGACAACCAGCAATTAGTTGTTTTTATGGCAATACATTCACAGTATAAAAGAGGTTGGGAAGCCATTTTTGATTTTGAACTGGAACATGACAGAAGGTTGTATTATGTGTGTCTCTCTTATCCCTCCAATTCCACCTTGTGTGTTTCCTTATCCCAGCAATAATATGAAAACTTGAGCCAGATCATACAGGAGTATTAAAAGAATATGCTGCATTAGAAAAAGGGAGAAGAAACCTATAATGCCTTTTAAATCCACCCTGTCATGGATAGGGAGAATATTCTGGGTATCACCTGGTCCCACTAGTCTGTTAAAACCTGTTATAGGAGCAGAATATAGTGGGGGAAGAATATAATGCTTTAAATCTCATTTTATTAATAACAGGCTATTCTTGTATCTGGTTATGGCTTTATATGCTTCCCCTTGGCTACTTTCCATACTACCTTTTTATTTCTTTTGCAAAATGTCAATGTCAGCTTTTAATCATGCCTCAGAAACTATTCTCCAGCTCAATTTTTACTTGATTCACGAATGACAAATAGACTTCCTATTTCCTTTCTGGTAGAAATTGCCTATCTTTCATTCTCTTCATTTGTTACCTCCTTCCCCAAATTCTGTGCTGCAGCTATCAGTGTTTGGGATATGATGTGAATTACAGTATTTCAAGGAATGACATCCACTGAAATAGTCCAAATAGCATATTTCCTAGTCTAAACTATATTGATACACCAGTTTTTGTGGGGAAGGTAAGCAGAGAAATCAACAATGAGTCACAACACTACAGTGCTCTGGAAGTACAGTATTTAAGGGGCTTTATCTCTCTGACTAACAACTGGGGATTTTCTTTACACATGTATAAATTATGTCCCATCCTAAACTTTCCCTCATTTCCTATGTCCCAGAATTTGTTCTGCCTTCTTTTCACTTTGGAGTGGAGATAAAAGAACACTGCACTTCCAAGAAATCTTATTTAGCAGACTGGCATTCTGTAACTTATCTGCCTTTATTCTCTATCTTCTTGCTTTGTATGCGTGTGAATATATTTGTATAGGCAGGAAAACTCTATTAATTGGCAATCCCTCATATGTAGCAACTCTCCATCTTCATAAAAAAAGAGAGCATGACAGGTTACCATAAAGTACTTGAATTTTACTAGATGCTATTTTCTAGGGCAAATGAATAGGTCAGTCATCTGCACCCTCAACATATATCAGAGCAACACCGTGGACTTAATTAATTAGCCCTTAAACTTCAGAAACAGATGTCACTTATTATTTTTGAAACAATTATTTCATAAACAGTGAATTCACTGTTTAATAACAGTGTGGGGAAAACATATTAAAGAACAAAGAGAATAAGGTACAAAAACAAATATTTACCCTAGAATGTTGTTACTGCATATTTGTTATTTTTAAAAGAAATAATTTTAAACTTCTGAATTCAATATTTTATTTATTATTGAATATATAACCCATCTTTCTATTTCAGAAAGGCTTACAATATTTAAAAAAAATTATATAAATCATAAAAATAAAAGCAATTAAAAGCAAAAGCAAAGTTTTTTTTAATGTTATTGAAAAGTGTTAACTAACAAACAGCCTTCTCTGATATACCAAAGTGCCCACTGAACTCTCCTAGAAAGGAGAGAGCTTTCAGAATTGCTGGGAATCTACAAGTTCTAGAGATTCACAAAGGCCTACGGTATCTCCAACAAATGAAGTGATAAATACTGCATTAGATAGCAAGGCCAGATAATGTTAAGAAGTCTTTTTTCCCTTGCAAAAGTTTTGCCAGCCACCATTCTAAAACTGAGTAGGGAATGATCTGTTTTTTTGCATGTAACTGCAAAAAAACCTTTCACTGTCATATCACTTTCACAAGCTGAATGAAGTACTGAGAGAAACAAACAGACAGACAGAGACCAACTGATGAGAACGACTTACCTTGAGCCAGTCACTTTCAGCACAACTCACCTCAATGGGTCATTGTTGTGGCAAAAATAAAAGGAGGAAGGTATGTTGGATGTGTTCACCGCCTTGAGTGATTCACAAAAATAATAAAGGTGGAGTACAAATAAATAAAATAAAAAAATAATGCATCTTGTTACATGCATACATAGAAATCTCCAGACTTGAGATTCTAGGTTTAGACAACCTTGAACTCTGCCGACTAAGATTGGACTTAAGCATAGCACATAAAAACATATGTTATGTTTTACCAGCTAATGAATATTTCAGCTTTAACCACAACAACACAAGAGCACACAACAGATATAAACTAAATGTAAACCACTCCAAACTCAATTGCAGGAAGTACGATTTCAGCAACAGAGTGGTCAATGTCTGGAACTCACTACTTGATTCTGTTGTCACCTGCTCAAACCCCCACTCCTTACCCTCAAATTAACCTCTATTGACCTCACACCATTCCTAAGAGGTCTCTAAGGGGCATGCATAAGTGCACAATCATGCCTACCCTGTCCTATTGTCCCCAATTATTAGTTCCTATTTCTTGTATTTAAACTCATGTTTCTTCATGTTTCTGTTGTATTGTAAGCTTTTGACAAATAAATAAATAAATAAATAAAATAAATAATTAAAAAACAACAACAATGTGTCCTGCTACTAAGATTGGTTGGGTGAGTGGTGGGTAGGCGACAGTGGATCCCTTAAGATAAAATGCTATGGTAACTCAGATATCAGTTTGACTAATTCAGAAAGTGATTATGTTATTCAACAAGTGGAAGGAACATTATCTCTACAATATATATCCTGATTCAGCAGCAAACACATGAATTTGGCAGACTATTCAATGAATCTTCTTGTTCTATCTTGGAGGGTAGGCGCGATAACGGAGACGAGACATCGAATTATGATTTCAACTCTTTATTAGTGACTTCAGGAAGCAGAGCGAAAAGGATAGCAACAGCAGCTCCTTTTATAGAGCTGGCCGCTGTCAAAGCGTCCAATGGTTTAAGTTTGCCGCGCTTGCAGCGTCCAATTGCGGCAGCCCATTAACTAGCCAATCAGATCAGTCCCAATTGACCAATCGTGACTCGCTGTTAACGAACCAATCAAAAGTGCAGGATTACGAGCCTGCTTGGGAGCGACTAGTCAGGTTTGCAGGCTTACGAGCCTGCTTAGTTCGGAACACCCCTCCCCTCTAGGTTCCGTCTCAGGGGTGGGGTGATGTATTCGCGCAGGTAGGCAGGTCTTCGCACCTGTCTACCTGATTTGCGTTGTTCAACCTGCCTTAGCTCAGATGCTGGTTCTGGTGGGTTGTTTAACGGTGACCTGGCTTCTATGCTGGGTATCCTTGGAGGTGACTCAGGGATGCCTACAACGTTGTCCCTGTCGTCTGGGTCCTCCAAACTTGCTGACCCTGCTCGGCTGCTGCTGCCTGGGGAAACGACCATCTGCCACGGGTCCTCGTCATCAGGTGAGTATGCTGGGCTTGGATGTGTGAACTGCGGGCTAGCGTGTCCTGGGGCAGGTCTTATTTCGTTTTCAAAATCCTCAGTTTCCCTTCCCCCTCCGGTTTCGATGTCAGAGTTCATGGAGGGGGTAGTTAGTAGCCTTGAACGCAGCTGGTCGATGTGGCGTTTCCACAATCTTCCATCTGTGGTTTCTAATCGGTTTCTAATTTGTGTTATCTTGGCAGGGACCCACAAAGGGTCACCTGTAAAATTCTTAGCGAACACGAGGTCTCCTACCTTGAATGTGCGATGTTTGCTGCTGGAACCCAGGGGCTTTTCTGGGGTGTAGGCAGGGTGTAGGCGGTCCAGGTGTGATCTAAGTTTTCTGCCCATCAGAAGTTCGGCTGGGCTTTTGTTTGTGGTTCTGTTCGGTGTGATATGTTGGAGAAGGAGCATTCTGGGGACTCTGTCATGAATATTTCCTTGGTCCATTTTGTGTAGGGTTGTTTTAGTAAACTGAACCATTCGTTCAGCCCTGCCATTGGCTGCCGGGTGAGCAGGTGATGTCAAGGCGTGACGTATTCCCCGGTCAGCTAGGTATTGTTCAAACGCCAGGGCGGTAAACTGCGGGCCATTGTCGGAGACCAGGACATCTGGAAATCCGTGTGTTGCAAACAGTCTGTTTAGTTTTTTGATGACCGCTTCTGTGGTTGTGGTCTTCATCTTGTTCACCTCGAGCCAGTTCAAGTAGGCGCCCACTGTTATCAGAAAGGGATGGCCTTTTGTAGGTCCCGCAAAATCGATGTGGATGCGGGACCATGGACCCCTGGGCGTTTCCCATTCCGTTGGGGGTGCTTTTGGTGGAGCTGCGCGCGTTTCTTGGCATTTGTTACAGGTGGCAACCCAGGCTTCGATTTGTCTGTCCATGCCTGGCCACCATGCGTAGCTCCTTGCCAGCGCTTTCATACGTACGATGCCCGGGTGTCCATCGTGCAGCACTTTCAGGACTCTGCGTTGAAGTTTTTCTGGAATGGCTACTCGGTCTCCCCATAGCACGCACCCCTTTTGGGAGAATAGTTCTGTCTGTCTGTTTTTGAAGGGTTTGAACGTCGTTGGGTTCGATTTCTGGCCATCCCCTCTCCACCCAGCTGAGGACTCACGCCAGACAAGGGTCTTTTTTTTGTTTCTAACGCGATATCCTGCGCAGTTAGTGGAGGTGAGGGAAGCATCTCTATGTGTAGCGTGGAAAGTGTAGGAGCTGGGTCATCTAGGAACTCAGGCAATGGCGAATGGCTTAAGGCGTCAGCATGGGGAATGGCTTTCCCCGGTCGATGTCTTAACTGGTAGTCGTACACGGCTAAGAACTCCGACCAATGTGTCATTCTTGGTGATAGGATGTGGGGAGTTGGTTTATCCCCTGCTAAAATGCCAAGCAATGGCTTGTGGTCTGTGATTATAGAAAAGGATCGTCCATATACGTATTCGTGGAACCTTTTAATTGCGGATACAATAGCAAGGGCTTCTTTATCCAATTGACTATAGTTCCTTTCAGTTTTTGACAAAGTTCTTGAAAAGAATGCGATAGGCGCCTCTGTACCGTTTGGTAGAACGTGGCTCAGGATGGCTCCTACTCCAAAAGGTGAAGCGTCACAAGTCACAGTCAAGGGTAGTGTTTCGTTATATTGGATTAATACTGCATCAGATGTGAGGAGGTCTTTGACTTGTTGGAAAGCTTGCTCCTCTCGACGTCCCCAAAACCAGGAAGCCTTCTTGTCGAGGAGCCTATGCAGGGGTTCAGCAACAGTCACCTTCTGGGGTAGGAAGATATTATAAAAGTTAATGAGGCCCAGGAAGGCTTGGAGGTCTGTCTTGTTTCTGGGTCTTGGAGCGTTTTTGATAGCTGCTAATTTCTTTTCGGTAGGGTGAATACCATGCTTGTCAAGAAGGTAGCCAAGAAATTCAACCCTCTCAGTGCATAATTGGCACTTGTCCCTCTTGACTTTGAGTACTGCGTCCTGGAACTTTTGTAGGACAGTTCTTAGGCGTTTTTCTAATTGGCTTCGTGTAGGGGCGGCTATCAATACATCATCAAAATAGGGTACGACTCCTTTTATGCCCTGTAGCAACCTTTCCATCAAACTTTGAAAAATGCCAGGTGCTACGCTTACTCGAACTGGAGTCTATTACATTTGAACGCACCCCTGTGCGTGACTATAGTCTGGGCTTCTGCGGTCTTTGCGTCTACTGCCAGTTGCTGATACGCTTGGGCCAGGTCAAGCTTAGCGAATACCTTTCCACCCCCGAGCGAGTGAAGAAGGTGTTGGACCACGGGCACTGGATAGGCGCTCTGTTGAAGCGCGTGATTCAGGGTGGCCTTGTAATCCCCACAAATTCTCAGGGACCCATCAGGTTTTATGGGGGTTACTATTGGGGTCTCCCACCGGGCGTGGTCGATGGGTTCTAATACGCCCTGTGCTATTAATTTGTCCAATTGTTCATCAATTTTCGATTTGAGGGCAAAGGGAACTCGGCGTGGCTTTAGACGGATGGGTGCGATGTCAGGGCGGAGATTAAATGAAATGGGGGACCCCTTGTACTTGCCTAATTACTCGGTGAAAACGTCTTGGAAATCCTAGATGAGGGCCGCCTCCCAGTCCTCGCTTACAGTCTGGTTGATGCCTGCCAATTCGATTCCTAATGGCGCAAACCACTGTAATCCCAATAGACTGGGTCTGTCTCTGTCAACGACGGTGAGAGGTAGAGTTGCGGTGTGGTCTTTAAACGAGACCTGGACGTGACTGGAACCAGCAACCGGGATTCGATTGCCTTGGTAGTCTTTTAATATGAGTCTCTGGGTGCGGAGATCCTGACGGCAGATGTCAGGGATCAGTTGCTTGAGAGTTTTCCAGGCGACCATTGATAGGGACGACCTGGAGTCGACTTCCATGATGCATGGTCTGTCTTCGATGGTGACCTTTACCCGGATTTTCTTTGCATCCACTGATGATGCATGGCCAATAATGACAGTCTGATGTGCCTCTTCTCGTCTGGTGGTGGCGGCAAGCATTCGGCTCCTATTGTATGGGCTCCACTGAGTGTTCGGGCGGTCCCGGCTTGATGGGTGGCTGCCCGCTGTCTGCCGGAAGGTATTTTTGTTCCTCTTGGGGCTGGATACCCGTTTACTCCTGCAGACTTTGGCGATGTGGCCCCTTTTATCACAGGTACGACAGATGGCGTCTAGGAACCTGCAATCTGCTCGTGGGTGGTTTCCCCCGCATCCAGCGCATTGGTAGCTGGTTTTGCGACCTCGCTGGTCTCGCTGGTCGTGCTCTGATCTGAGTCTATTGACTTCTTCTTCTTCACCTTCTGATGAGGACTCGATGTCTTCGTGGTGGGCGGTTGTTGTGTGTCTTTCTGTGGGTGTTGTGATGTCGCTGGCGACTTGGCGGCTGGATCCAGTTGCTCGGCGCATTCGAGCAGCTGACTTCCTGGTTGCTTCTGCTGCAGTAGCATCCGCTATGGCATTTGCGAGGGTGATATCTCCTTTTGCCATAATCTTGATTTAGATGGTGAGGTCTCTTAGACCCAGGACAATCCGATCTCTCATGGCTTCTTCCAGATTCGCGAAGCCACATAGTCCACCCAAATTTCTTAGGTCAGCTACAAAGTCCCCGATGCTCTCGCCTTCCCGTTGGTCCCTCTGGTAAAACTCGTGTCTTCTGATGAGGGTTGGAACCACTGGGGCGTAATGAGCCCTGAGAATGGGAGCGAGGGTGTCCCAATCCATAGTTTTGACTTCAGCTGGTTTCGCTAACACCTTTGCCATTTTAAAAACGGCGGGTCCGCAATGCGTTAGGAACACCGTGCGTTTTTTTCCAGGCGTAGCATCCTTCAGATTATTGGTTTCCATGAACATTTGGAACCTGTCCATATACGAGTCCCAATCTTTGTTAGCTGGATCGAATGGAGCGGGTGGTATTGCGCTGCTGGTCATTCTGCCGTCTTTGTGCGATGTCAGCCACGTGCTCTGCCAATACTACGCGAGTGTTTTCAGTCAGCTCTTATTGTCTCCGCATCCCACCCTCGTCGCCAGTGTTCTATCTCGGAGGGTAGGCACGATAACGGAGACGAGTCATCGAATTGTGACTTCAACTCTTTATTAGTGACTTCAGGAAGCAGAGCGAAAAGGATAGCAACAGCAGCTCCTTTTATAGAGCTGGCTGCTGTCAAAGCGTCCAATGGTTTAAGTTTGCCGCACTTGGAGCGTCCAATCACGGCAGCCCGTTAACTAGCCAATCAGATCAGTCCCAATTGACCAATCGTGACTCGCTGTCAACGAACCAATCAAAAGTGCAGGCTTACGAGCCTGCTTGGGAGCGGCTAGTCAGGTTTGCAGGCTTACGAGCCTGCTTAGTTCGGAACACTTCTGGTCAGTGAAATGAAATATTATTGATTACCTCTGTTCTCTGCTTGGTAGGAAATCATTAAAGAATCAGCATGGAATGGAGAGATATAGGTTCAAATTCTTATCCAGTTGTGAACTCACTGAGTCACATCCTCTTAGCACAACCTATCTCATTGTACTATAAAGAAAAATATGTGTTTTGACAGAACATGCAAGCTACACTGACTTCTTTGAAAATAATCTATGATAGAGATAGACACATAGGCAGTCAGAAAGATGCATAAATATTTATCATATTCTTTGATGATAATTTCAGTCTGAATCTGCCTGAAATTCCCTGATTCAATTCAGAACTTTTCTTTTGGCTAAAAATTATGCACATTCCTACCCCCATTTTAAATAAAAATATTATATTTGAGCAAAATATGTTTTAACCAACACAGAATATGGGGGTGGGGGGTGGGGTGGGTTGGAATCAAACAACTAAGAAAACAGAGGAAACATAATCAAAAATTTAAAACGTGTATGCCTCAATCGTTTAAATTAAAATATGGCAATAATAAACTATTTGACCAGTGAATTGTTTATTATTTCTCAAATTATTAAGTTGACTTTATTTTGCATATGGAATATACATATTCAGACCTTGCTTGTGCATGCACTGGGTTATTCTTATCAGAGATTTGAAATTATTGCTTTCAGAGACTGAGAACAACATGCATTAAGATAAATGTCTGGTTGCCCATCTAGCTTTCTCAAAGCTGGTATATTTTATATATTTTGGGAGTTTAGCCCACAAAATTTCTAGTGACATTCTAAGACATCAGATTGGAGGATGCTGAGAAAATTCAAAGAGTATTCTTAGCTTCAAGTCTAACAATACAACATTTTCAATTTTTGAAAGAAGAAAACAAAAGAAAGATAATAGATTAAATATGGAAAATGGCTTCCAGGGAATAAATGGCAATAAAATGTTCCTTTAGAGGTTTTAAAGTACATTAAAATGAATGGAATGAAGCTATAAAAGAAAGTTGTCAACATGCATAAATAGTATGCAATACAACAGCATACATACTGTAACTTTATAAAACAGTTAGTAACAATTGGATCATTTTAATACTGCCATGATAGAACTTCATTTTATCATTTTGCTGCTAGCAACAACTGCCTTGTTTGATATTGAAAAACTAAATGATAATATTACAGGATAGAGTTTATGAATCATCTACTGCGTAGGTCTTTCTTGGATAGAATTTGTTGGTTGCTCAGAAGCAAACAACGTCATTAGACAGAACTGTCTATTTTTCTCTCTAAGGCTCATTTCATTATTATGGAGCAAACCCTGAATCCAGGTTCAGCTAAAAGCCACAGACAATGTTGTCTTTGGAGAATGGATATGTATCATGGTGTGCATTTCAAGAAACTATTTCCTATTGCTCCTCCTTACTAGTAATGGTTACTACTACTTCTCAAACTATATATTTAGATTTTTTGCTTTGAAAAAAAGCCCTTCAGTACTCAATATTAATTTTATTATTTTCTATTTACACCATGTTGCATTACGGACTTGTAAATTATAGAAGATCTTCAATGTAAGACACATAAGTTTGTACATACATTTTTCTGTTAATCAATATCGTCATTTCCCCCTTGCAATTAATGACATGAGTTGTTTTGATTTTCATTGTATTCTGCATTAAACAGTGTTGACATTTTCTGTAAAAATGAAGAGATGTCACATATCATGAACATATATATTTTAAAAGTATTTTATTAGTTTTAGTTTTAGAGCAGAAACATGTACACTCACAATATATTTTATGTGGTGGTGGGCAAATTGAAATGTAGGGTGTGACTTTCATTCATATATATCCCATCCAGCTGCCCATTTATCTTGGCTATGCTGAATCCTTTATTGTTTAGAATCTATGGCAGAATAAAGTAAGGAAATCTTCAAAAGGACTGGGTGTCTATGGAGATTCTCAGTCATCCAGGTCATGGTTGTCCCTAAGGTGCTTTTTCAAAAAGCAACTGGACTTTCTGATTTTTCTTTGAAGATATTCTCATCCAAGATAGCTCTGAGTTGAAGAAGCTTCTTGGATGAGAAGTGAAATACCTTCAAAGAACAACCAGAAAGTCCAGTTGCCTCTTGAAAAAGGATCTTTGGGACAAAAGGCCTGGCTATTTCTAGCAACACCAATTGTTTAATAAGAAAGGGATTTCAACACAGGAATACAGGACATTTCCTTACCTGTTTTGTGCATCTAACTGAGCACAGTTTATACAGACCATCAAATTACTGATTCCCTCAACTTGGAAAGATTACTGTGCACATAATATTCTCTACATCAGTGGTCCCGAACCTTTTTTGTACCAGGGACCAGTTTCAAGCAGAAACACTTTTTCAAGGACCGGCTGGGGGGGGTGGGGGAGTCTATTTTCCATTCCCAAAACTTTATGTTTACCCTACAACTTGCATTAAAGACACCTGACTGCAGTCTCTCTAGTTCTAGGTCTTGCCCAGCTGTGTAGCTACAAAATTTCATGCAGATGTTTCTCTTATCTCTGTTTGGTGAAAACAGGAATTGAAAGAGGAGCATTTAGTCAGTGTGTTTTCCCTAGGAAGCTCCTGTAGTCCTTGTTTAGGGATCATTCAGAGCTACGATGGACCTCTAACATCCAGCCCAGGAAGAAACTGCTTCAAAGAAGCCGGGTGTGTGTGTGGCTTTTCCTGTCACTGCACCTCCTCCGAAGCGCCCGTTCACCCCCACCTCGCCCGCCCGCGGTTCAATCCAGTGCTCCGTTCTGCCTGCCTGCCTTCGTTTCTGGTTGATTTGGAGAAGCTTCGGCTGATAAAAAGAGGCGAATAGTTATTATTCTCAGCCAAAGCTTCTCCCAAACAACCAGAAACCAAGGCAGGCAGGCAGGCAGAACGGAGCACTGGATTGAACCGCGCGCGGGCGGGCGGGGTGGGGGTGAACGGACGCTTCAGGGGAGCTGCGCCAACAGGAAAAGCCACCCTGCCGGCTTCTTTGAAGCAGTTTCTTCCTGGGCTGGTGGAGGAGTGAGAGAGCGACTGAGAGAGGAACGAGGCGGGAGGAAACCGAATCCGCTGAGCCGGAGAGCAGGACAGGCTTTGGTTGCTTCCTCCCTCCCCTTCTTTCATTTGTGTCCTTGATCCCTGATCCCAGCAGCATTCACCGAAGGTGAAGAAAACCGCCATTTTTTTTTCTTTGCGGCCCGGTACAGAGTGCTCCACGGACCGGTACCGGTCCACGGCCCGGTGGTTGGGGACCCCTGGTCTACATGATATTAGTAAAACATCTTTTATCATGAAAAGTAACATACACTTAAGATCTCATCAATAGGTACTTTGATGACACATTTATTTCTTATGTCTATTGCAAAGTAGTTTGGTTGCCTTGAAGATGTGGATCAAAATAAATTCCGACTGTTCTAGGTACAACCTGGTCTAACTGATTCCTTCTTTGCTTTGACATCTTTAAATAACTGAATCATTGTTAAATTAAAACATATATCCAGATTGTGAAAAGCATCTCCTGTTGATTTTTACAGATTGGTTTATGTCAATGACACTGAACCAGCCGAAAACATTTTTTTCCTTCAAACTGCTAGGAACACTAAATATCCCATTCCTGAAATAAATCGTGGCTTGATTACATAGAATACAAATCAGATCTCAGTAGACAGCATGAAGAACTTCAAATTCAGTAAAAACTTTAAGAGTTGCTTAGTGGTGCCACCTTTTTTCAGTCTGCCATATTTCTTGGTTTTATTAGTAATGACCAGATGGCTGTCACAGATGGAAAATAAAAGTAACAGCAGGGGATGGTGAGAACAGTAAATAAATTCCTAAGAAAAATTAAGACAGCTGATGCATACAATGAGCATTGGGCAGGAGAAAGAATTCAGATAAAAGCATAACACTACTATGATACACAGTTTACATCTTCGGTTTTCAAGCTTCTGAAGCAGGTTATAGCATTTACTGATTTTGGTTATTTCAGAGGCTAAGCAGGATCAATCTTGATTAGTAATTAATTGGGAGATCATTTGAAAATTCCAGAGCAATTTGCTAGAGTGGGAAATTAGAAGAAGGTGGCAATGGCAAACCCATTCTCCAGAAACTACATGAATATTGTCAAAAGTCAAACTCAAGGGCGTCTTTGCCTTTACATTTTCTGAAACTTTTGTTTTTCTGTAGAGTAAGCATTTCTGTATTTGATCAAAGAATTATAGAATCAGGCAATGGGTCTAATTTGCACACTCAGCACAGGAAATACAGGGGGATTTCTTTAATCTTTGTATGATGAGAACCATTAAGAAAGGGGTTATGACTTTGCTAGGTATTTTGTTTCAGTGTTAGATAGTTTTTTGTAACATTTAATTAGAATTTGCTTTCCTCGTGAAACTATTATTCCACCACTTGCATCCTGGAATGGTAGCATGTTCTACATGCTATCACCTCAGTACCTGATGAGCAGCATCAAGTTCCTTTTCAGTCACCTTTTTTTCATAGTTAAACATACAAGTTGTTCAGACACTTCTAATAAGTCATCCTAACCATCCTCACTGCCATTCTTTGTACCTATTCCAGCTCTCTGTGAATCATTAAAGTGTGATGCTCAGCAGTTGCCATATTACTAGAGATTTTCTTCTCTGGATTAAGGTGAATTTCTTACCTGATAGAAATCATACATCTCTCGATGCTACTTGACCAAGATGGGAACCAAATGGAGATGATTTTTCCCCCTTTAGGAAAGTTTTCCTTCAGAAATATCTGACTAATGCAATGGAAATTCTAATTCCTGTGATTCGGAAGCCATACAGAGAAAGAGTAGGAGCAGACCTGTGAGAATTTGTAATCTGAATGCAAAAGGGTACTTTGAAGCAAACAGATAGCACTTGGCAGTATTTTGTTTCCCAGGATCACATGTTGCTTTCAAATATTACATGGGAAATGATACATTTGGTAAATGGAACTGCAGATAGGCATTAGGTTTGCGGTCCCCTCACTCTCCAAAGCCCCATTTGGCCTTCCAATTTGAACTGCTTCCCAGGAATTTCTCTTCCTATGCCCCACTCACAATGGGATTACCACTAACCTAGGACACCTTCACTGAAAAACTTATTCAGACTAAATGATAGTTTTCTTATGAATGGAATTCTACAGCAATATAATATACTGTATATTCATATGTATGAATTATATATGGAGTATGATTCATTATAATGAATTAAATATGGGACACTACTGATGGAAACACATTTTTGCAAATTGTATAAATCTTATTTATTTCCTCATGAAACTATTATTCTATTAAATCTTGTTTATACAATTTATAAAACATGTAATGTTTCCATAAATAAAATCTAAATAAATAAATGAATTTACTGCAAGGAAAAAAATGAGCAAGGTGAGAGGAAGTATCTAGTGCAGGAACCCCCCCAAAATTTGGTGATTAAAATGTTGTCCAACTACAGTTGTCATCAGTCCATGATTTTTGCCTATGGCAATTGGATTTGCAGCTGGAGGATCTACAGATATCCATCTCAGATGCAGATACACTTTTAATCCCACACCCATCTCTTACCCCTCATCTAATATCAGCTGAGCAAAACATGGAAAATTACACTTTTGCCCATTTCTCTCTCTCTCTCTTTTTTATTCTATCACACGCGGTTCCTGAAAAATATGGCTGTTCTATCTTTTAAGGATGCAGACATTGGCTGTTGCATCTTGTCATGTTTTGAGCAAATATGCCACCAAACAATGTAGATGTGGACTTGGAAAGAGAGCAATAAACTGTTAAGGAGAAAAGACAACTCAAGTCCTGAGAAAATAGGAAACATAAGAACGGAACTCAAAATAACCTTGCTCTGATTTTGTGTGGTACAAAAATTGGACAGACAGAAACTGTGCTTTCAAGATTCCATTATTCTACCTTACAACAATGGGGACAATTCCTGAATCCACGTTGCTTCTGTTTCTTGACATTGTCTGCCTTGAAGCCTTGACATGTGTTTTCTGTCAAAGGTAGAAGACTTTTTTTTTTTTTTTTACCATCAAATCACCCTAATCAGCAAGGTCTTTCTTTTAATGCAGGTCAGTGCCACATCTCAATGAGTGTGGGTTAGTGGGTTAATAAAATGAGCATACCTTGCACCTTACTCTTGTTCCTTTTAGAACTGTTTGGTTTAAAGACTAACAGACAATACTAGTTCAAATAACAGTAAAGCTATTTGAGATTCTGAGTCAAAGCTTTAGTCAGCTTATTTGTAATTGAGGTGCTTCCTCACATTAGATTTAATTTTGATCTCATGCGACTTCAAGTGATATGGCAATGCTAATTAATTAGGTCACCTGCAAAATGGCACTGACCAGAGCCTGTCAAAACTGATGCTTGCTTGTTTCTTTCTTTCTTTGTTTTAAATGCTTTTAAAAAGATATGGATGGCCTGTGGTACACTGAAGAAACAAAACACTTTAGATCTAACACCCCTATAATTATCATGATTACTTTTTTCTGAATGATGGAATCAAACAATTCAGCTTAGAAATTTAATGCCGCTATCCATTCCTGACACAATTCTCCTTTGCTGAAAAGTTAGCTATATTGGTTTGTTTAGCTAAGGTACTGATCTCTGAAATA
The DNA here is from genome assembly GCF_049901735.1 of Notechis scutatus. NCBI lineage: Eukaryota > Metazoa > Chordata > Lepidosauria > Squamata > Elapidae > Notechis > Notechis scutatus. Next base: position 25,200,450 of record NC_142013.1, on the reverse strand, counting down.
AAAATATGCATAATATAGATTATCTGGTCAATTTATATTTACATTCAATGTTTCCATGAATAAAACCCAGTGCAAACCAAAAAGTACAAATATACCAGCAACATTTTTTTGGAAAATGTTTTGGAAATAGCAAAGTATCAATCTCTAGATATACACTTTTAATTCAGTTCAAAAATAAGACTAGTAGTACATGACTGTTATAAAATATGCAAATACAGGAATAGATTATATTTATTATTCTGCTTAATTTTTATAGTTCTATTGCTTATGAAAATGTAGTCTGTACAATTGTATTAATTTTGATGGTGTATGATACATTCATAATTGTGTTTGTTGAGGGAGTTCAATTACTTAGATTAAGCTTCAGTAAATAAATTTTCCATGAGAGACACTTTAATAATGCAACCAAATTACATTTTATTTCATTTTTATTTCTCTGGATTTTTTTTGGTTCACTGCAACCATCTCCCAGCTAGTAGAAATGTGGGAAGCAGTATTTTTTAACTGTCTTCCTTTTTTCTTGAGTGGTGTTCATTTGACAGACTTGTTAAAAAAAAAGTGTGCAGCTTTAGGAGCAGGGATTGTTAATGATCAGAACTGAATTGTAATGAATTGTAATTAGTCTCTGTGTGCAGGCATGCATGTGTATATGTGTATGGGTTTCATGTTAAAAGTCTTAGAAATTATTTATATTTAGAAAGTGTCACAAAATAGCAACGACTGGCCTTAGAAAATTGAAGGAAAAGAATGAGTAGCAGCTGACTTGCTTTTATGTGAGAATGGGCAACCTTATTGCATCCCTGATCTAACACTAGCTTCAGTTTTTTAAAAAGCCCATAGTTGACTTGAAGGGGAAGTGGCTGAGTCATTTCATCAAGTGGATTATTAGAACAAATCTACAAGTTTTTTTCAGATTGCAAGAATATTATTCTGCTTAAATAAAATACCTTCTCTTCCTTTATTGTACTTAGAAGTATCTTATTGACTTAATTTAAACACGACAGAACAAAAAGAAATCAATGTCCATTAAATAAGCTCTCTGTTGGTTACATGTAATTATTCTATTTTTTCTATTAAAAAAATACAGCATTTTGGTTAACACAAGGTAGAAACAGTTTTGAGCAGGCAGCAGCATAATTCCAACTCTGAAATCCTACCAGGTTGAATCTATCTGGAGACCCAGACACTGAAAGAATCTGCTTGCAGCATCTGCCCATCTGATCAAATCATTTTCTGGGTGACTTTGCTATCAAACATTGTAAGGGGAGGACAGCAGTGTTAGTCTATGGTGGCAAAAACACAACAACATTAGGAATCTGATTTCACCTTTTTCTACTAACACGTTTTATAAAAAGGCATAAACTTTCATACCACCAAGTTCCTCCTTTGCCATCAGAGGTGAGGTGACAACAGAGAAAAGTTACTTGACTGCAGAGATCCATTTGTAGAAGTGCATGTAGGGTTTCTATTAACCCTGACATATAAATGTCTTTACCAGGAATTGTACATGCTTCAAAAATAATTTGGCAGAAGTGCTTGAAATCTTGCACAAACATCTGCTTGAAGGGTCACTTAAGTGAGCTGCTCTTAACAATGTGGCACCTTTTTCAGCCTTGCATAGAAGCTTGGGAAAAACAGACAAGACACTTCAATGACTACCAGGCAGGTGTTATGCTCATTCAAAGTATGAAGCACTTTTGAATCAGTTTTGAAGAGTGCACAAGTCTAATATTTACCAGTTTTAATTGACTTTGCTGATTTATTGCAGTTTTTCTAGTTGTAGTTTTATTGCCATTGTATTTAATGTGAATGTGAACTGTCTTTAAGTTAATTAAGAAAGGACAGTATATATTTCAAAGTAAATAAAAGCAAGATAAATAAAAGCTTACATAAAGGATGCCTAACAATAGCCCTTTCAATTACGCTTGAGAAACTCTGATGCCAGCTGCTATTTATTTATTTATTTATTTATTTATTTATTTATTTATTTATTTATTTATTTATTTATTTATTTATTTAGTCAAGCGATTATAAGATAACAGGTATAAGTATAAACATAGTTACGGATGCATGAAATGGATACATATAAGAAAAATAAAAAGAAACAATAGGACAGGGATGGTAGGCACGTTGGTGTGCTTATGCATGCCCCCTACAGACCTCTTAGGAAAGGGGTGAGGTCAATAGTAGACAGTCTAAGGTTAAAGTTTTTGGGGTTTGGTGAAGAAACCACAGAGTGCAATGTATAATTTTATGTACTATGCTTAGATCACACCGAAGGCATCATAGTTCTAGGTTGTCTAGGTCTAGTATTTCAAGTCTGGTGACATAAAGTATTCTGCAATGAGTCGAAGAGTGGAGAACTCTTCTTGTGAAATATTTCTGGACTTTCTTTCTCCACTGTGTTAATATCAGATATATAATGCGAGTTCCTGACTGATGAGCTGTATTCAAGTATTGGTCTAGCACAGGGGTGGGATTCAATTTTTTTAACAACTGGTTCTGTGGGTGTGGCTTAGGTGGCTCAGATATGTAATGCGAGTTCCTGACTGATGAGCTGTATTCAAGTATTGGTCTAGCAGAGAGGTGGGATTCAATTTTTTTAACAACTGGTTCTGTGGGCATGGCTTAGGTGGTGGGCATGGCTTGTTGGTCATGTTATTGGTTGGGTGTGGCCAACTCAATATCACTCACATCGAGGCACGTATCTCCTTGCCTGTCCTCTCATGACTGTGGGGATGCTGCAATAGTCGTTAAGTGTGAAAAATGGTCATAAGTCACTTTTTTCAGTGCCATTGTAACTTTGAATGGTCACTCCACACAAGCAAAGTACCAGCAAAGGAGAGGAAAAAAACTCCAGAGACGTTCCTGAGACAGGAAGTCTAGTCCTGCCAAGAATGTAATAAGAGTTGATGGAGAGGCAGTTTCTGTAAGCAATACCAGAATGTTTCCTTCCTGCCTTCCTTACAGGATTAGGCCAATAATTTCTTCTAACAACCGGTTCTCTGAACTGCTTAGAATGTTAACAACTGGTTCTAGCAAATAGGTATGAACTGGTAGAATCCCACCCCTAGTCTAGCAAAAGTTTTGTATGCCCTAGTTAGTAGTTATTACCAGAGAAAAAGCTATGTAGGATTAGGTTAACAACTCTTAATGCCTTTTTGGCTATGTAGTTACAGTGGGCTCTAGCACTTAGATCATTAGAGATGAGTACTCCAAGGTCCTTGACAGAGTTTGGATCATCAACAAGGTTTTGACTATTCAGCTTGTATTTTATTTTCTGAATTTTTTTTTGCCAATATGTAAGACAGAGCATTTATTTGTTGAGATTTGAAGTTACCATTTGTTTGACCAGTTTGATATATAGTCGGGGTCTTTTTGAAGGGTAGCAGTATTGTCGGTGGTGTTGAATAGCTTTACATCATCAGTGAAAAGAACGCAGTTTCTCTTAATATGATCACAGAGGTCATTTATGTAGAGTCTGATTTTTACTTGCGATATGTGTGCTGGAACAAAATCAAGTCAAGATTATTGTTATTATTATTTGGAACTAACACAAGCAACTAAAGAAGAAAAGACTGCAGCTCCTAGCACATGAGATTCATTCATTATCTTGATAAAAAATTATAGACAGCTACTCACACTTCTGCAATGTGCATAACTTCTTGGCACCCAAAGACAACCAGGAGCAAGGAATGAAATTGTAGCCACTTTTTTCAAACAAAGTTTCTTCATCCCTTGGAAGGCCTAGCTGTGAAGGAAGATGATTTTTTTTAATTGCAAAATTGTTTTGCACCAGGGACTACAACTCTGCTTGCTTGCCTACTGTTATCACTACTGTTTACACTTATCACTCCTGTTTACACTTATCACAAGCAAAAGAAGCGATTGAACCCCTAGCAATGCTACTATTTGAAAGCATTAGTGCCATTGAAGAAAGATGAAGGGCCCCACAATTCCAATTCAGAATACTAAACATCTTTCTTTCTTTCTTTAAACGCACACATAGGCCCATGAACATAGAGCCTTAGCAGAGATACTATCAGATTTCTGTTAGAAAACAATGACAAACAAAAGAGAAAGGAAAGGTACAAAAACAATAGTTGGTAAAGGAATGTATAAAAATTGTGAGAGTCTTCATGTTAGGAAGGGGAACTTGGGTGGGAGGTTCAATGGCAGATGATCCTTAGAAGGAAGCTTGCCCATAACTTTCTTTATCCTGCCAATATCATTTGTCTGTTTCATGAGGCAAGTGCTAAAATTTGGAGGGGCACAGGGGATTCAAAACTAGAGCTGTATCACCTGCATTAATGATACAGGTTGCAACTATCAGTACAGTGCTTTACACTGCCAACATATCTTTGAGCTACAAAGGATTGCAGAGGATGCAGAGGGTTTGAACGGTGGTCAAGGACATTTAGCTGCAGATAGATAAGTTGTTCCTGATGGCAGGAGCAACAAGAGAGAAGGCATGCTTCTTAGGTCCCACCAAATGACCCTGCTTAAGTGTTGGGACCTGAAGCATGCCAACTCTGCCCAATCCTACAGCCTAAGCAAAAACCACATAAGACAGATGGTCCTTTAGATAACTAGGACCTGTATTCCATGAAGGGCTTTATAAGTAAAAAAAAATCAGCATCTTAAATTGCATCTGGAAGCTACCAATATAACTCATGGACCAAAACTGTTACATGGACCTGATGATATATGCCTAAAATTGTCTGGACCACTGCATTCTGGACCAGCTGCTGCTTCTGGTGATTTTCAAAAGTTACCCCTTGTAAAACTTATTACAGTAGTCCATGCACAAAGTGGCCAATCCATGAGTGACTGACTGAATGAAGGGTTTTCTAATCCAGAGAAGGATTCATATGTTATAAGGATTGATTCTATGGGTTAAGCAAACTCTGTACTTCAGTATTTTTTCTGGGATAGATGGTATAAGGACCCTTGGTGGTGCAGTGGTTAGAATGCAATATTGCAGGCTAACTCTGCCCATAACCCAGAGTTCCACAGAACCACCAAAGGATGGAAGGCTGAGTCAACCTTGAGCCAGTCAAGGTTGACTCAGCCTTCCATCTTTCTGTGGTTTGTGAAATGAGGATGCAGATTATTATTGTAGATCTGCTGGGTAAGATTGATTGGAATGAGAATTAAGCACCAACCAAAAAAAATAAAATTATAATGCATGTTTAACATATCTGTATATGATTTATTCAAAATCAAACACAATTATTTCCAAAGGAGATATGAAGTGAGGTAGAAACTATCTCACTTTGACTCCAACTAATCTAGTCATTTTAGTATTTCTCCTAATATAAATTACCTATTCTTCCTCAGCCTACTGCCCTCCAAATTTGGTGTAGTGATTAAGTTTCTGCCTAGATATCAGGACACTGTGAGTTCTAGTCCCACTTTCATCATGAAAGCCAGTTGAGTTACTTTGGGCCAGTCCAGAGGTGGTATTCATCAGGTTCTGACCAGTTCTGGAGAACCAGTAGTGGAAATTTTGAGTAGTTCGGAGAACCATCAAATACCACCTCTGACTGGAGATTTTACAGTATCCTTCCCCTGCCATGCCCACCAAGCCACGCCCACAGAACCGGTAGTAAAAAAAATTTGAATCCCACCACTGGACCAGTCACTCTCTAATCAATTCATCTCGAAGTGTTTCTATTGTGAGGAAAATAGGTGGAGAAAGGATGTATGCTTGTGATCTTGAGATTTATAAAGTACTAAAGGCAGGATTAAAAAAATCTAAAAATAAATAAAAAAATATATCAGAGAACAATTCCTATATTTCTAATATGAAAAGGGACTGTGGATGTTGTATTACATTATATCTAGGAGAGTCTAAGTTGGGGACTGCTTAGATCATTATTTTGCATCCTTGATAACTTCTAGCAACATAGCTTCCACTCCAGAATTCTCAGCAATGGCCCTGCAAGGTGGTGAATTCTGACTATATGTACAGAATCGGAACTGCCCGTGTTGGGAAGCCCTGGTTTAAATTGTTACATTCAGTCTTTGTTATTCTTTTCTGGATTTTTCTGGAATAAACAAGAGATTGAAAATACATGCATCCTGTTACCACAATTATAGCAGGTGGTACAACATAAGATAACTCACTTCCAATTTCTGAGATTGGATGGTTGTTTTGTCTCCATTATTCCATTTTCTCACATCAGATGTTGCACTGTTTTGAGTTGGGCACAAATATCTTCTTAATTATTATTTTATGAGTGGCCAACCCATAATCTTCAGGATACATATGCCCAGAACAAAGGCCATCAAATTGATCTATAACAGAAGAAACAAGCTGTGGCAAAGACTATGGGCAAAACCTTTTTTTTTTTTAATGGCAGGCAAGTGTTTGAGTCATAGAACTTACACACAACCTCATATTCATCTGTCATGAACTCCAACCCCTTGCTCATAATCACTGCATTCCTCTTCTGGTACAGAGCAATTTTGAAGGCCTTTGTTCTGACAGCATGTATCATGAAAATTATGGGTTACCCGCTCATAATATAAAATAATAATTAAGAAGGTATTTGGGGCCAACTCAAACATTTTGTTCATCTACTCAACTTGATGTTAGGAAATGGAATAATGGACACAAAACTATCATACACAAACTTGAGGGTACCAGAATATCTTAGAGAGAGCAGGGAAAACCATACAGCACATTTTTCTGTAGCTTTCTATACAGTCCGGCACCTACTGCCTAAGACAACTGATACATTCTGCCTAAGAGTAGAATAATCTGGAGATTATCTATCTGTCTGTCTGTCTGTCTGTCTTCTATCTCCTATTTAGAAATTGGCGAAGACTATGTGCTATTTGTAAACTTGTCCCAGATAAGTTTTGTAAAGAATTATTTAATTAAAAATAAGAAACTAGCATGCTCTTGTAATATCTGCAGCTAGACCTTTGAATACCACAACTCCTCACATGGAGAGCTGATTTATTTTCTGCTAATTGTGTATTGGCCATGTCCACAATAACAATCATTTGTCAATAGGCAAATCTTCTGTAGCAACCATTTTGTGAATCCAATAGCTACATACTCTCAAAATTCTAATAAGACCAAATGCTTAACACTTCTTTTGAATTTGCCTGGTTTTTGGAGTATACACTATATTAGCCTTCAGAGTGCTTACATAGTGATCACACCATCACTTTCCATTCCTTCCTTTTGTTTTGCAGTAATAAACACATTTATAATATTTCCCTGAAACTTCAGTCAGCATATCTGATGAGTTCTATTGACCTAATATTTAAAGCTTATTTAATTTAAAGCTACTATAAATCATGATAGTGGGATAAGAGAGCATATCTTTAAAGTCCTTTTGTATAGTTTCAGTTAATAAACTCAAAATCTTATGGATGTCATCTTCTGTAGAGGATTATTCAACCAATGAAGCTTAGGCATTCTAAATGAATAATCAAACCTAGCTACAATTTTTGAATCCTGAATTTATGTCCCACTAAACTTACAGAGACTTCCTTCTGAGTAGATAAGTTTGCACTGCCAGTTAAAGTGGACATGAATGTAAATGTTCAAAAAGAAACCCAAATTTATTCTGAGCCAGTGGACTAGAATTATTAAATAGTCTTTATTAATTTTAAAAGTAACTATTATAAAAACTATTATAACTATTATAAAACTATTATAAAAACACAATAAAATATAACAGAATTCTGTGCAAAGATTTCCATTTTTTTAAATTTAGAATTCATTTTCCATTAAACGTACAGTTTAGCATAGAAGATACTGTAGCCTAGCCAAACATAAATAACATTTATAATTTCTGTACTGTCCTAATTTTCAGAAGTGGGGATCAAGAGTAATTTGTTTTTATCATGTAGGTCAGTGTCAACATTAGAAGCAAAAAAGCTCCTACATTTATGTCAGCGTATGACAGAATTAGAAAGAAGTCCTGAAGCTTTTTCATGTCATTGGATTTTTGATGAATGTGTAATTTCCCAGCTAATATAATAAGCTCTACCCTTCAATAGTTTTATTATATCTCTGTTATTTTATGCATGACATTAACAGCAAATCAGTGGCAACCTGCTACAACATTCTATCAATTCAGTTTCCTTGCCACATCTTGAAAATCAAGGGATTTTTTCCTCTTGCACTTCTTCATGTCATGTTTATGGCTGGGAACAGCTATAAAGCACTTAAAAGCCAAACAGGGAATAGAGCATCAGTCAAACTTAAGCAGGTGAAAGCTGGGTAAGCCAGTGGATTAGGTTTCAAGACAAGGTACATGCATTGAAGATCCATTAACAAGGGAAGGTCACAGGGAACAAATCTGAGTAAATATGGACAGCATCAAGTTGGAGTCATACACAGTTGAGCTAAGAACTACAGTCAATAGCAACAATAAAGTCCATGCGAAATAGCTTTAAAGGTAGCCCAAAAGCTATCTTCCTAGAATCCCGCTGTTGTTAATTGTCAAAAAATGTGTGACAGTTCCATACGCTGAAAGGCTCTGCTTTCGTTGCTCACTTCATCTTGACTTGTTCTTAAAATCATCAGCTGTCTCTAAAACTACCATGATAGTAATTAGGAACCAGCAATTCTTTTGCATCCCCAATTTCTTTTAGATAGCACTGTTTGATCCAATCTTGTTTTTATTTTCTAATTGTGAGGTCCTTTGGTCATCTGGACTCATCTAAAAAACTATTTCCTTGAAGCATTATTCTAGAAGAGCAAAATATATGTGGTTGGAGAATTCTGGGAGTTGAAGTCAATACATCTTAAGTTACTGAAGCCCAGAAGCACTGCATCAGACAGCTTATATCAGAGGTGGGCAACTATGGCCCCTTTATGACTTGTGGACTTCAACTCCCAAAATTCCTGAGCTAGCATGCCTTGCTCAGGAATTCTGGGAGTTGAAGTCCATAATTCATAAAAGGGCCATAGTTGCCCACCCCTGGCTTATATGCTAATGCAGTGTTTCTCTACCTTGGCCTCTTTAAGATCTGTGGACTTCAACTCCCAGAATACTTCAACTCCCAGAATTCTGGGAGTTGAAGTCTACAATATCTTAAAGGACCCAAGATTGAGAAAAACTGCACTAGACATACCATCCACCTCCCAGTTCCATTTCATCAGACCAAATAAGTTATGTACATGAATGAAGCCTTGCAGGGCATAGTGAGCTGAAAGTTTATATGTGTTGATTTTTTAATGGAACACTGGAAGTTAAATATGAAGAGGAAAAAACTCAGTGATAAGAAGATAGAAGCAGAATGTAGGCTAATGGATTTGTATTCTTAGAATTCAGTTATTGCTAGCTCAGGGTCAGTAATGATTACCTTACAATTGTCTCTAGTGCTCAAACTATGTAAAATATTTGGAATCCATATTATATATGATAAGGGCAAAGTAAGGGAATTACAAGCTGGGATATAAAGCTTGTTTGAATGATTTGTATATGTATCAGAAACTGTGTAACAAAATTTGTAGTATAGAGCAGTAAGATCCTTGGTGTCTTCTGACCTTGGTAGTTTGCTTGCAGTTGTTTCGTTATCCAACTAAGTAACACAACTGTGCTTCATCAACTATGGATCAGGGCTTTTCAACCTTGGCAACTTTAAGCTGTATGGATTTCAACTCCAAGAATTCTCCGAGTATGCTAAGGTTGAAAAACACTGGTATAGAGAGTGAGGCATAGTAAGCTTGCTCGAATCCATGCTTATATTCTATAACAATATGATTGATTTATTACTCATTGGATACCATATGGTTTTAACAGTATAGTAAGTTGTTAGATACTATCTGAATTATCTGAGAGTTGCAGCTCCAAATTATCTAAAAGCACATCTAAATGGAAAACGTGTGTATGTATTTATATAATGGCAGATGTTGGAAATGTCAAGACTGATTTTACACAATATAAATGGTAGCTATTATACCTTATCTTAAACAGTAAGGCTATTATTATCAGCCATTATGTGATGCATCATCAAAGATAACTGCCTCTTATCATTCTGGCCATTTCACAACAATGGAATCTAAAGGACAACTAACTACCAAGGTGACTGCAATATTATAATTATTCCTATCTTTGCCTGCCCTCTTCCTCTATCTAGGAGTTGTCATTACTAGAGTAATAATAGCAGTGAATGTCCAAGCTAGTAATGCAAATGCTTAATTTCATTTAATGTTTGTGCTTCAAATGACCTCTCTCCCAATATTTGACTGTAAGAATGTAATGGTTACAATTGAGATATTTTTGCTTCGCAGTGTTAACAATAGTAGAATTCCCGGATGGAGCTGCAAATTCAGGCATGCATGTATTTCATCCTTTGTTTTAATAAAAAAGAAGCAGCTAGAAAGAACACATGAAAAGGAATAAAATTCATAAGGGAAAAAGAAAACTTTCTTTCCTGGATATCCTCATCAGCAGAGAAGACAACAGCAAATAAAAAATAAACAAAAAACAAGCTAAACTAAACTAAACTAAATGCTCTATTACCAAAGTAACTACCCAATATTCCATTAGAGAAGCTGTATATGAACATTATTCAGACAAGTACAAATGTGCTGCAGTCACCCAGGAAACAGATTGTCTACGCAACATATTTCAACAAATTTGATACCCACATAACTATCAAAAAGTGCCTGTCCACACAGCCCACTGCAGCACAACCAAAACAAGCTATGAAAAAAAAACCCCACTATACATCAAAAATATCTCAGAAACAACCAATATACTATTATAGCTGCACCACATCACACAACAAACCATCTAAAGCACATAAACCAGTTAAAGCCCTCAAAAGCCAAAAGATGTAGTAGGCACAAGAAGAAAAAATACGAGTCATTTACAACATATAATGAAAGGACTGTAACATCAACTATGAAGAATAGTGCAGAAGCAGAAGATTGGCAGAGCCTATCCATGAACACCGACTAACAGTCAAAAGACATGAAAACTCAATCTCACAACACAAGGACAAACTCAACCATAGTTTCAACTGGGATGCTATGTTAATCATAGACCAAGCTAAAGCCAAAACCACTAAAGAACTCCTGGAAGTGTGGTCCTCGAACAAATCAGCCAACAAGCGATACATAGAGACAAACTGTATCTACACACCATTCAAAAGAGACAATAAAATGAAAAAGGAAACAAAAAGATCAGAACATGACATCTTTAGCAGCCAACATCCAAATAAATAGGAATTAACACCAGGCAAACAAACAGAAACCAGTACCCTAATAAAAGAACTACTGAGAAAACCACACCCACACCAAACTTTGAGGGCAAGCTACTGTATATAAGCAGAGAACAAACCCCACATTCACTCATACAGATGATGTTACCTAACATGAAACATCTGCAAGCAAACAACCAAGCTCAGGGAACACCAAAAAAATCTACAATTCAGCCCTGAGCTATTTACAGCATATTCACTTCTACTGAAATATTTTAGCCTCATACTACATTGTTCATGTTTTATCTCAAAATTTAAGTGGCAAGAGCTGACTGGTATGTTACAATATCAATCTACAAATTAAAGGAAGGGAACTTTACCTGCTGAGAAATGAATAGTCTGTAATGATGTAAAGGCAGGAGAAAATCCCACAATTTGAACCTGGGTACTTCCAGGTAGAGAGTTTGCATTTTAGGCACTTTTGTTGCAGAGAATAGAAAATTCCTTAAAAATGGAGAAAAGTATCCATTGCAGATGCTAACTAATTAAAATTGAAAAGAATATTTAAATAAAGTCTGAACAAGTGATCGTTGAGGGTTAGACTATATTATCTCCAAGGGTTTTCCAGTTGTACAATTCTCTGGAAACTTCAAAAACTATCTGTAACAGAATGTTGGAATGGGGGGGGTGGGGAACCAGGCTAACCAAGTAGCCATTAAAAGATATAGCCCTTCTGTGAATATAATTTTAAGCAAACCTGAGTTCAGTGAATTCTGTGTAGAATTTCATACATTTTATGATCTGTTGTAATTAATCTAGGAAGCCATGTTACTGTATCTCCTATAATTGACTCATGGATTCTTTGACACCATGTATTTGCAAAATAATTCCTTTTCATTCCTTAAATAAATGCCTGATTTATTAAGGTTTTGTTCTGAGTTGGCAATCAGTAATGTTGCTGGGCAACCCTAATAGCCGTTTTAAAATATAATTTGTTTCTTTTATTAAATATTTCTAGTTTGAAATATTGTATTATGTTCCTTCATGAACTTGACATTGGCGGATTAAGGGCAGATTAGCCTTCCTAATATGGTGCCCTTCAGGTTTTTTTGACCAGTGGCACTGCATATATATTGGTTGCATTGACTAGAATGCTACAGCCCAACAATTTGGAGGGTTGGTTAGAAAACACTTCTCCTTAATTGGTTACCAGCATAAAATTCATGGAAGAATGACTTTTCTGTACAAGAGTTGCTTGAAATACGTAGAAATACATCAATGAATTTTAATTACCTTTTCATCAGTACCCATCAAAATGTTATCTAAGTCAGTCAACTTATCATAAATACCTTCTGCCTTGGAGTCTTTATCAAACCTAGATTGTATTTGCAAATAAGAAAACCAATTCATTTTTACACCTTGTTCTTGCAACGTTTGCATAGATTTAAGTTCACCCTTTTCATTCAATAACTCCCCGTATCTAACTGTTTGTTCCTTTTTATATATTATTGGATAAGAAAAAGCTTCAATAGTTGATATCCATGTTGGAATTTTTAAGTAATATTGTCTTTTAATCTTCTCCCAGATCAAAAACAATGCCTCACAAATATAATGTCTTCTAAAATACCCCTCTGTTTTAGTTCCCTTAAATCAGAGAAAGGCATGCCATCCCAGCAGCAAGTCGTGGCCTTCTAAAGTCAATAATCTACTGTTCCTTAGTGTTATCCATCCCTTTACCCACATCAAACTTGTCGCCTGGTAATACAACTCCCAATTGGGCAAGGCAAACCCTCCTCTTATCTTGCATCTTGTAACAGCTTTAATTTTATTCTTGCTTTTTTACCCTGCCAAATATATTTCAACACAATTCTATTTATATCTTCAAAAAACTCTTTCCCTAATCGAATAGGAATTGTCTGGAATAAATACATAAAACTCTAGGCATGTATTCATCTTAATTATGGATGTTCTCCCAATCAATGATAGTTGCAATTTTTCCCATTTCATAAAGTCTGTCGCAATCTGCTGTTTGAGTTTAACATAGTTATCTTCCTTCAGGGTACTGCATCTTGGTGTAATATAAATCCCTAAGTATTTAACCTTGTTCGTGACCTGTATTTTTAAAGTTTCTTCCAACTCTTTCTTTTGTCTTGTTAACATATTCTTTGTAAATATCTTTGTTTTGTCTTTATTTATTCTCAGACCTGCTACTTTTCCATATTCTTCTATTTTTTTCTATTAATTTGGGTATTGCTTTCATTGGGTCTTCTAATATAAATACCAGGTCATCTGCAAAAGCTTGCAATTTATAGTCCTCCTTTTTAATTTTCATTCCTTTTATTTCTTTTTCTTCTCTGATATTCCTGTTCAACACTTCCTGTTAACACAAACAGCAGAGGCGACAATGGACAGCCTTGCCTTGTCCCTTTTCTTATATCTATGGATTCTGTTAATTCTCCATTCACCATCACCTTTGCAGTTTGTTCATGATATATTGTTTCAATGGCTTGGATAAATTTCTTACCAAAGCCCATTTGTATCAGTTGTAGTAAAATAAATTGCCAACTCACATTGTCAAAGGCTTTTTGAGCATCTAGAAACATCAAGGCTATTTGCTTCTTCAGGGTGTGCTTCATAATATTCCAGAGTATCCAAAATGATTCTCACATTGTCTTTGATTTGTCTCTTTGGCAGAAATCCATTTTGATCAGTATGAATAAAATTATTTAAGTATCTTTTTAGTCTTTCTGCTAAAATTGAAACAAAGATTTTATAGTCTGAGTTCAATAAAGATATAGGTCTATAATTTTTAACTTGCTGCAGGTCTGTATCTTCCTTCGGTATAAGTGTAATGTACTCTTCTGACCATGTTTTTGGTATTCTTTTCTTTAACATAACTTCATTCATAACTTCTAAAAGATGAAGATTCAATATTTCCTTAAAAGACTTATAGAATTCCGCTAGCAACCCAACTGGACCTAGAGCTTTCCCAGCATTCTGTTTTTTAAGGCTTCTGTTAGTTCCAGCATTGTTATATTTCCTTCTAACGTTTTTTCAATATTTTTGTGTATCTGAGGTAAATTTACTTTCTGAAGATATTCCTTGATTTTTTCTTCTTGAATATTCTCTTGAAAGTATAGTTTTCCATAGTAATCTTGTATAATTTTTTTCTTCTCCTCATTTCCATAACAAACCTGTCTTTCTTTATTTATCAATTGGCTAATTCTTCTTGCTTCTCTTTCCTTTCTCAGTTTATAAGCTAGCCATCTGCCTGGTTTATTTGCATCTTCAAAGTAATTCTGTTTTGCACTTTTAATTTTTTGTGCTAATTCCTCTTTTTCCATTAGTCCCATTTTATGTTTAATTATATCCATTTTATTTTTAATGTCTTTTTTTGTGGGGACTTCTGTGTCTTTTTCCAGTCTTTTATAGTCATCCTCTAATGTCTTTTTCTGTTTTATGTTTCTTCCCCTAGTATAATCTATTATCAAGCCTCTTGTGTAGGCCTTCATCATGTCCCAGAGATTCTGTAAAGATGTATCCTCTTTTCTATTTTCTTTGAAGAAGAAAACAAGTTCTTTCTCTATTTTCTGTTTAAAGTCTTTTTCTTTCAGAATCATATTATTTAGAGTCCATCTGGATCTCTTCTTGTATCCTTTCCAAATAACTGATACTGGATTATGATCTGCCCATGTGCTTGTTGCTATTTCAATCTGTCGTACATTAGTCAATAATTCTGCTGACATCCATATCATATCTATTCTAGACCAGGATGTGTCTATTTGAATAAAAAGTATATTGCTTACTTTCCGCATTTCTCTCTCTCAATGCATCTTTTAAATTAAATTCTTCTGTTATTTGGAGGAGGGATTTTGGTAGTATCTTTCTAATTTTCTTTGTTGTTTTCTGTGTTTTATAGTCCAACCGGTCATTAATTATTCCATTAAGATCACCCATCATGCAGATATTAACATAGTCCAAATCAGTTATTTTTGTATGTAATTTCTATAAAATTCTTCTTGTTTATCATTTGGGGCATAAATTGCAATTAAAAGTGTTTTAACGCTGTTATCTGTTATCTCCACCATCAAAATCCTTCCATCATCATCTGTATAAATTAGTTCTGCCAAAATTGTTTCTTTAATATATAATGCCACACCTCTTTTTTTTGGATTGTGCCAGCAATGTGAATAATTTCCCTAATTTTTCTTGTTTTAGTATATATTCATGTTGCTTTTTAATATGTACCTCTTGTAAGCAGATTATATCAAATTTTAATTTATCTAATTTGTGAAATACTTTCCTTCTTTTAATAGCCGAATTAAGTCCATTTATGTTAATCGTAATCAATTTTCTTTCATCCATGTTAAGCTTTATAAGACGGTTTTATTGCTGTAGTGGATCTCAATTCTCGTTGTTCTCTGAGTTCACCACCTACTGCACCTTCTTCTTTTTCTTTTTCAATTACTTCTATAGACTCCTCTTGGAATTCAATTAGTGACTCTTCCTTTCTTTCTTCTTCCTCCTTTTCTCTAAAGTATTCTAAGTAGAATAGCTCAGCTTTTCCAACTGTATCATTTCTGTGTCTTTGTTCCTGCCAAGTGAACAAAAGGCCTTCTGGCATCAACCATCTGTAGTTTATTCCTCTTTTAAGTACGTCTTTAATCAAGAATAAATATTCTCTTCTAATCTCTCTTACTCTTCTTGGTATCTTTCAGCACCACAATTTCTTTATTTTTATATTTTAGTGTTTTCTCTCTCGCCACCTGGATTATCTGTGTCTTAATACTCTTCTTAGTAAATCTGATGTGAACTTCTCTTGGTACTCTATTCCTCATTGCATATCTTGTGTAGACATGAAACACTTCATCCATCCCATCCATCATCTTTTCTTTAGTTATTTCCAGTGCTTCTGCCAATATTTCTGCCATTATTTCAGCAAGGTTTTCACCTTTCCCTTCTATATTTTGAAATCTTAAGTAAAATTCTGATTTGTCTATTTCCCATCCTAATGATTCACCCCTGCCCTTCTCAATATCGGTCAAATGAATATCAATATCTCCAATTTTCTTATCTCTTTGTATATCTTCTTCAAGTTTTTTGAATCTGTCTTCATATTTCATCATCATCTGTTGAATCTTTTCCACTTTTTCATCTGTCTTTTCAATTTTTTGGTCAATTTTCTGAATTCCTTGCATGATCATCTGTAATGTTCTCTTTCTCTTTTTCCTGTTGTAATATTGTCTGTATAGATCATTGTCCTCCAGATGATGGTATCGAAGAAGCTGGAGCTGTTGTCTTTCTACTCATCTTGTAATGCTTATCTGTAAAAAAAGAGAGAGAGAAAAGAAAAAAAAAAGGAAAAAAAGAGGGAAAAGGAAAAAGAAAAAGAAACGAAGGCAAACAGTTGCCACTCCAAAGGAAAAAAGGAAAAAGAAACTCTTCAGGCACTTGTATACCTTAATCCAATTATTTGCAATGGTAGATGTAAAAAATAAAAAGGGAAAAAAGAAAAATATTCTATATGTTCCTCTTAATAGTCAAAAAGAAAACCAAAATAAAAGGTTTACATTCTAGTTCCTGGTTTGAAAAGTTAAAATCCAATTAGAGAGAAAAAAAGAGCCCCACTAGTGGGGGTGGGGTAGAAAGGGAAGCAAAAGGTAAAAAGCAATTCTAATATAAAACAAGCCTCTGCCGCCTAATAGCCAAGGCTCTTTGATAAGTCAGCTCAGAGTTTTTCAAGGTCACTTCAATCTTCTTTCTTTCAACTTCAACTCCAGACTCCAGCTATCTGTTCAGAAATGAGCACCTGAATAAACAAACTGCCATGCTCATCTCTTATCTTTTCCAATACACAGCTCAGAGTCCTTGATCATAACACAAACTAGTGAAAGGAAAAAGAAACAATGTATCCAAGCCTCTGGGCGGCAGTGCTATCTACTTTCCTTCACTTTCACTTCCCCCTCCTCAATCTACAACCAGGAACTACAAGAGAAAAAAAAAATAGAATGTCCCCCCCCCTTTTTTTTTAAAGGGAGAGAAATAAATCTTAAATCAAGCAGAAGAGTCTTAATCAAAAAAGAATTTTCAAAAGGATTGTTAAAAAAGGAGAAGGAAATACAAACAGAAATAAAAAGATTAAAAAGTACCAGTCCAGCTTAAAAAGTAAAACAGCTTTGCCAAGTTCAAAATTCCAATAAAAGGGGGGGGGGGAGGACAAAACTTTCACTTTGACAATTAATACTGCCGCTTAAACTCTTTCCTCTTCACTTTTAGTCCACTTTCATTTTTTCAGGGTGTTCTCTCCAAGAAATAATAAGTAAAAGTTCATCTCACCAAACTGACACACTTTCTTCCAGTCTCTTCCGTTCCAAAGCTGTCCCAGCTTCAGCAGCTTGGGAGGCTGCCTCTCCGCCGCCAGCAAAAAGGGCTTTCCCTGGATCAACCAGGGACTTTGCGATGTCCCTGGGATCAACAGGACGTGCCCTTGTCAATCACTGTCTCTACGGGACAGTTTAGGTCCATGGGGACCGACCAGCAGCTGAGATATCGATGGTAATCTTGGAAAATCAAGATCTCCTGTCCAACCGCCAGGATGCCAGGTAATTAAAAAACTTTATGGATATCTATTAGAATTTAAATTGGAGGAGGAGCAAGTTAAAGAAACAATGATTGCTTGGGGGGAAAAAAATGGATATGGAATTGATTTGGAAAAATGGCAAAAATTGTGGTCTCAAAATTATAAAATGACAATGTCAACTGCATATAAAGAAAATTTGTATAAGATGTTTTACAGGTGGCACCTACCCCCGATGAGAATCGCGAGAATGTTTAAGAATAAATCTGATAAATGCTGGAAATGTCATCAGATACCTGGTTCATATTACCATATGTGGTGGATATGTTCAGACGCAAAAAAATATTGGACTAAAATCCACACATGGTTGGAAAAAATGATAAAACAGCATATAGACTTTAAACCAGAGATCTTTTTATTGGGAGTCATACTGGACATATACAATAAAGAATTGAAATATTTGATTGTAAATGTCTTAACAGCAGCTAGAATTGTATTTGCGAAGAACTGGAAAAATGACAAAATACCTATGCAGGAGGAAGTTATCAAAAAAAAATTATGTACTGTGCTGAAATGAGTAAATTGACATTTGAAATTAGAGAACAAGAAGATAAGCAATTTTATATGATATGGGATTTGTTTTATCAATGGTTGGATAAAAAGGCATGGTAATAGAATAGATAATTTTGTGATAGAAATCTAATAGATTGATATAAAACATGATACAGATATATATAACCACTGGTTGAAAGTATAACATAAATTTTAAGATAAAATGTAGAACATCTCATATAAAACAATGGAATAAATAGTTTAGTCATGGATGATTAATAATTGATAAATATATAAACATATGTTAGTTTGACAATGTGAAGATTGATATAAATTGTGAGTAAATGACTACAAAAGTATAGCACAAAAGATACGTAACCAACTGTCACAGTATGTATATAAAATGGAAGAGGATTTTATGTTTTTATGTTTTTGTATGTGTATATTTGTGTTTAAAAATAAAAAACTTTATCTACGAAAAAACAAAAACCCTGAAAATATTTGGAAAGCTATGTTATGGCCCAGGACAAGAAAGGTTAAAGCAATGTTTCCTTTATGAATCTATTTGTCAATAGATTAAATATGATGTATTGCTTCCATACTCTGCAAAATTCCAATTGAACTATTTCTTAATATATAAAAACATATACACGTTGACATTTATTTTGGAGGATCAAAATAAATTTAAAATTTTGAAACATTTTACTTATTTTTAATACAACACCATCAAATAGTGGTACATTTTAAGTTCAATTGGGCTGTATTCAAAATTACATGAAAGTATAACAAAGTTATAATTTGATACAATCAAGAGAAAACAATTATTGTAAAATATTGTTTAATAAAAATAAAAGTATATACCAAAAAAAGAAAAGAAATACGTCAATGAATTAGATAAAATGAGCAAACTGGAAATATCTGAGAAAGTTAGATGAATAAAGCTAGTGGATCTGATTCAGAATAAAACATAACTTAACTGATTTACTTTTCCTAAAATGTCAGAAAGACCTTACTTACTTCTGAATCCAATAACAAGTCTATTGAAGAAAATAATATGGCCTCAATTACATTATTGTGAAAGTAACCAAAGAGAGCTATTTTCTTTCCAACTCCTTTATAAGCTTCCATCCTCCTGGCTTTTCTTTTATTTTTGGAAGATGGAATCCACTGGGGAGCACTTACAACAGTTCAGAAGCTGCAAGCCCAAGATTGTATGTCCTCTAGTTTGTCCACAATTTACCATGGAATGATGTGATATCAGGGTTGAGGGCCTGGGTGAGGCCTTTCTCAAATGCAGCCTCCACACTGTGGAATGATTTATCCCACGAGGTTCAGAGGACTGCTTGTAAGACTGTTAAGATTGTTAGACTGTTAAGATTACTGATTCATGCACCGTGAAATTCTAATGGAATGTTAGACATTTTTTTCTAACAATTTGTGAATAAAGCTAAATAACCTTATACTTCCCTTATACTGCTCAATTGTAGGTCTTTTTGCCCTCTTCCCTTAGAAAACATTGCACCATCTCCCATATTTTCCAAGGTTTTCTACAGTAGTATAAACATTTTAAGGGGTTGAGCAGATGTAAATAACAAGAAAGATTTCCTTTTTAGGAAATGAATTGGCTAAATAATTGTGATACTCACAATCCTTATTTCCATTCTTCTATAAATCTAAATGATTTCCTTTGCATAGAATCCTAACCAATGCAGTATTTCACAGAGGTATTTCATGGTAAAGAAGTGGTGACCTTAAAGAATGAAAATTTTCTGTATATCATAAATTATATCTCTGTTGCCTTTGTGCTACCACATTTTCACCACCCATAATCTAAAGATGTGACATTTTCATTTGTGTTCATTCTCTTGAGTATAAGATTTTTAAAAAACCAGACATTTTTAAAAACAGACATTTTTTTCATATTATTTTCTTATTATGTGCTTGTTCTGACATTGCTATTCCATTATGACATTTTAAAGAACATATTTTTTCTATTTCAGACTTGATGTAAATACTGAGTAGTATGATTAATAAGACCATGAAGCTCCACAGTTCTTAGGTTCTTTTATTTATTCCATATTATAAAAATGTTCTGCTTATCTAGCTGAAAATAAATCAGATTTATAGCCTTCTGTTAGCAGCTCAACTTTGCACAGCTCTTCAATTGGCATTTCTATGTCATACCAAAGTACTTTTTCACTTAATCTGTGGAAGGATTCTTGTATAATGTCCAAGTTATTTGCTGTACAAACTGGATATTAACTAACACTGGCAGCATGTTTATGTGTGTAGTCAACAGGAGGTACTAAAATATTTAATACTTTCCTTCTTTTAGCAATGGAATCTGAAAGTGATTTATTCAGCTTTCAGGTTTTCAACATCAGTAATGAAATCACTATGTGGGAAATGGTGGCTTGATATTAGTGACTAGCCATTTTTATTTTATTTTATTATTGTTTCCTTTTATAAGCATTTATCCATGTTTCCCCAAAAATAAGACTCTTATTTTCATTTGGGTCCCAAAATAAGTACTAAGGCTTATTTTGGGGGAATGTGTTATTTTCCCCATGTATGGGAGGCCCACTTCTTCTGCTTGCTTGTGGCAGGGCAGGAGGCCGCTGTGAGGCAGGGGGGATTTAACCCTGCACCAGCTTACCTCAGGACCCCTGCAGCCAGGCCACTTATACCCCTACACCTGCCTCGCCTCATGGCGGCAGCTCCAGCAGCCCCATCCAGCAGGAACCTCACATGGCCGCTGGCCCACTTCTGCTTGCTTGTGGCCACAACAGAGCAGAAGACCGAGTGACATGCCAGTGCCAGTGCCACAAGGTGAAGTAGGGGTGGAGCTTCCCCATGTGCCCTGCACCAACTTACCTCAGGGCCCCAGCGAGACCATCCATGCTCTGACACCTGCCTTTCTTCATGGCCACAGCACTTTCACATTGCTCGGCCTCCTGCTCCATAGTGGCCACAAGCAAGCCAAAGAAGTGACCCAGCAGCCACATGGGCTCCTGCTGTACATGGCTGCCAGTGCTGCCGCCATGAGGCATGTTTTGGGGTATGGATGGCCTGACGGCAGGGGCCCTGAGGTAAGTTAGTACAGGGCCCATAGGATAGCTCCACCCCCTGCCTCACCTCATGACTGCAGCACCATGAGCAACCAGACAGAATTGGAGGCCTGTTGGTGGTGCAGACTATTAAGTAGGGCTTATTTTAGGGGTAGACCTTATATTAGGCACAAAAATAAAACCCATATGTCTTATTTTCAGGATAGGTCTTATTTTCAGGGAAACAGTGTACATATCACCCAGTTCCCGTGATTCCTGACAGATTTGCAGTGGACTCCTGAAAACATGAGCAGAGAAAAAAAATTGCATCCTCTTTAGTATTTGTTCAGCTGTAGTACAATTGTCTCTAGGGAATGATTCATCTCAGAATATATAGACTGTACCAAATTAAACAAAAAATGTTTGCTCCATGTTATGTTCCATCAGCCTTCCAGATTTTGGAATCTCCCCGGGTGTTTATATTGGTTGAAATTGGAAAGCACTGTTGTAGCTGTTTACAGCTGGAAGATATCATATCGAGGGGCGGCTGACTAGATATAAATCTGAAACCATAGAATTGTTACCAAGACAAGTTTGATATTTAAAGACTATAGTATGCAAAAAAAAAAAAAAAAAAAGCTGTTGCCATTGCATTTCAAATTTTCTGATTATGTAATATTAAGTCATGCATTGTTTGTTATATTCTACCAGCAACCTTTGAATGGAAAAAATTCCTGGAAAAGTAGAAAGTAAAGATATGAATCTTATTCTGATATTATTAAACACAATCCTCAGCTTTAGCTTCAGGCAGTGAACAATGCACTTCAAATGAGTGCATATCTTGAAGAACTACCGTGTTTCTCATATAATAAGGCTGGGTCTTTTTTTTTTTTTGAGCCCTGAAAAATGGCTAGGCCGTCTTTTCGGGTGACTTACATCTTCGGGCGGGGCGGCGGCTTGGATGTTGACCTCGGCGTTGGTGGGGCACTTCGTATCGGGTCAACGCAGGCAGCACCATATCCGGGTGTGCAACAAAGTACTTCCTAATGGCAAGCCCCCACCATTCCCCACCATTTCGCATGTTTTAATATAGGCTTTAATTTGGGGAGGGCTTAATTTCATTTCATGCCTATAAAACATGCTTGGCCTTCCTATTGGGGAGGCCGTTGATTGGAGAAACAGGGTACTATATTTAAATAAGGAACTACCAGTTACTAAATTTAGTAATAATCTGACATCAGTAACACTTAAAATGAATCTTTTTTCAATTGACTATTTTCTTTTGGAGATTGATTTTATGCCTTTACATTTCCAGATTTATTCTTAAAATTATTTTCCTTTCCCTCCTTGCCTAATTTTTTGTAACATCTCGCCTGCTGAAGAGTTCAAAGTTCACACATGCTTTCATGCTTGTTTTATAGATCTTGGTAAAGATACTGTATCAATGAGCTATGGATTTTGGATGCGTTTTCCATTTCCCCTCCACAGATTTATGTAGCTATGCCTGTTTTTTTACATATGTAGTTCTACAATGTTAGAAAGTAAATAATAAATAGTACGGTAATTTGAAGTATTTGAAAAAAATACTTTTTGTTTGAAAAATGTATGCCTAATGAGAAAATGGCTATTTAAGACAACAGAATGCAAATGTGATTAAAGATGCTTTGTCAAAATAGAATGCAATCCCAGAATGATGTTTTGATTACTTTTTTTCCCTTGGGTTTGGTGCTGTCCTTCTTCAGATTAAAAGGGAAAGCATGTGTGTTTTGGCTGCAGATATGGAAATTCCTTAATCATTAATTTGTGAGAACTATACATTTTGTCAGACCTACCCCAGTCTGATCCCTTAGGGGAAGCAAAACTCTCAACTCCATTTGAAGTGAAAAGGCAAATTTACTAAGAGGTGCTGATTGCAGTAAAATCAAGTGGAATCTTAAATTTCGCGTGCCAATATAGAACTAAACTCCTGGTTTCCCCTAGCCCTCCCTACTTAGTCTGTCCAGGCATAGCCAACCCAGCACGACCATAATATTATGGAAAACTTGGAGATGTTTGGGAAGATGAAATTCCACACTAAGGCAAACAGCCTGGAAGATGCCAGTGCACTAGTATAAACTGGATTCCAAATGGCTCTGTTCTTCCTCAACTGTCAATTCACCCCTACTAATAGAATGGAATGGAATGGAATGGAATGGAATGGAATGGAATGGAATGGAATGGAATGGAATAGAATAGAATAGAATAGAATAGAATAGAATAGAATAGAATAGAATAGAATAGAATAGAATAGAATAGAATAGAATAGAATACTTTATTGGCCAAGTGTAATTGGACACACAAGGAATTTGTCTTGGTGTAAATACTCTCAGTATACATAAAGAAAAGATACATTTGTTAAGAATCAAGAATCATAATGTACAACACTTAATGATAGTCATAGGGTACAACCAATAATCAAATCATACTAGGAAACAGTCAAGTGGGAGGGGATGGGTGATAAGGAGTGGTGAGAAGATTAACAGTAATAGTAGTGTACACTTCGTAAATAGTTGAACAGTGTTGAGGGAATTATTTGTTTAGCAGAGTGATGGCTTTCGGGAACAAACTGTTCTTGTGTCTAGTTGTACTGGTTTGCAGTGCTCTATAGTGTCGTTTTGAGGGAAGGAGTTGAAACAGTTTATGTCCGGGATGTGAGGGGTCTGTAAATATTAATGTTCTGTCATAAAGGTATACAGCAAATTGCTCATTTGTTCCCACCTCCCTTCCCCATTGATGACAGAATGCCAGCGAAGCACTAAGCCAAAGCTTGTGGTTCTGGCATATTTTGGCTTTCATGCAGATCAGAGGTGGTATTCAGCAGGTTCTGACCAGTTCTATAGAACCGGTAGCGGAAATTTTGAGTAGTTCGGAGAACTGGTGGGAACTTTCCCCCAGGAGTAGGGAGGGAATGAAGACTTTACAGTATCCTTCTCCTGCCATGCCCACCAAGCCACGCCAAGCCATGCCACGCACACCAAGCCACGCCCACAGAACTGGTAGTAAAAAAATTTGAATCCCACCACTGATGCAGACTGGCCATGTTCAAATGTCAGAGAAAGCAAAACTATAGAAAATAAGCACAAAACTGGCCTACTCTATTTGGTACCTTACTTGGCTCTTCTTTCTACAGGCATAACTAGCAAATACAGATGGCTTTGCCCATCATTTATTTAGCCTTATGGGGACTAGTTTATGCACCTGGCACATTATAAAGGAAACAAGGCTAAATTTACTCATATCTATAAACAAATCACATATAGTATTGTTTAGATTTGCTGAACTACACCTGCTAACAGTTTAATTTATACATAATATATACATATTATGAGTAAAAAAAATCTCTACTCACATGTTTAATTGACAGCTAAGAAATGAAGTAGTGAGGTTTATTTTCCTGAGTGTAAGAACTTATAAAGATGGTCCAGATATTGGAAACCTAGAAAGGATGTTAATTTTAGAGGACAAAACAATGTTAAATTTAGATAAAACCATGAAGGATAAGAATACTTCAATATTCAGAATAACTTCAGCAAAAAACTTGATTTGTATGACTGAAATCTGGACTTTCACATGTAAATGGTTATTAAGAGTACCATCAGCTGAAAGAACAGTCAATCAATCAATCAATCTAGATCAAATAAAGATTGACTACTCCCTTGAGACTAAGGGCAGCAGCTGTTAATTCACTTACTGTGAGTATATGATGTAAGCAGATGATGGAACAGAAAAATTATTATGCTTGGCAAAATTAAGGAAATACAAGGCAAAAAAGACTGCAGATAAGATTGGTGACAAAATAAAAAAGGAAGACCTATAGTTTATTGTTGGAGACATATAGAAATGTAACAACATACTGACAAGAATTGAGATCCACTTTGATGCTATCTAATTAACTAACATTAAAATCATCACATTGCTGAGAATAACCAAGCCTATTTTTCCAATGATTTGTAATGAAAAAAATAAATAAAACAAGCAGTCATATAATTAAAAATGTCTAATGCTTTCAATCGCCCGCTATAGCAATCATTTCTAGGAACAACTATTGTGAGTTAATGCCTAGCCTCCATCACAGGAATTCCACCCACTCACTGGTATAGGTATGTGGGTGATACTTGAGTCAAGATAAAAACATAGGAATTAGAGTGTTCACCAAACATATCAACTCTGTGGACAGATACATCAAATTCATATGGGAAGACGTTAAGGAAAATAGCCTAGCCTTCCTGGACTGTGCAGTACACATTAAAGAAGACAGAAGCCTTAACATTGAGGTTTACAGAAAATGCCCACACACAAATCAAGATTTACATTTTGATTCCCACCACCCACTGGAGCACAAAATGGGAGTCATCAGAACCCTAAACCACCGAGCTGAAGGCCTGCGTACCAGCAAAGATGGGAAAGAAAAAGAACTAAAACACACCAAGGAAGCCCTCAGAATGTGTAGCTATCCCATGTGGGCCTTCATCAAATCTCAAAAAAGATCCTACAGGAGCTCCTTCATAACAGACAATGAAGAGAGCAATAAATGAAGCAAAGTTGTCATTCCATATGTTGCAGGAATATTGGAAAAGCTCAGGAGGATCTTGAGCCAAAACAACATATGTGCACACTTCAAACCCAAGAATACATTAAGGCAGAAGCTTGTCCACCCCAAGGATAGAACACTCAAACACAAACTGAGCAATGTGGTATGTGCAGACTATGCAGTGAGCCATGTACAGATCTGTGCATTGGGAAAACAAAACAACCAGTTCATAAATGCATGACAAACATAGGAGAACAAACCCGTCAGGACTAGATTCAGCAGTCCATCCACATTTAAAAAACAAAGACCATTCTTTTGAATACAGCAAAGTCCACATTTTGGACAGAGAGGACCACAGGTTTGAAAGAGGAAGGGGGTCAAAGAGGCACCTATGTCAAAACTGAACAGTCCTCTCTCAACAGAAGGGGAGGTATACAACATCATCTATTTCCAGTCTACAACACAGTCCTTTCAGCACTTCCAAGAAGGGTCCATACCCATTTGCACCACTCAGGTGACCCTGATGACACTGATAAACCTTGAGGTGGCCTTAATGACTTGGTAAAAGAATGAAAATGACCAGCTGTCTGCAAGGAATATAAATCCTTCCATTCCCCACCATCCAATCAGAACTGAAGAAACTTCTTGGATGAGAAGCAAAATGTCTTCAAACAAAAACCAGAAAGTCCAGTTGCTTCTTGAAAAAGCACCTTTGGGTGCTTGACTGGGATGATTGACCTGGATGATTGAGAATCTCCATAGACATATCTAAGATTCATTAGACTTTAATATAAAATATCAAATCCCTGGTCAATGTTGATCGTTACATAAAGCCATGATGTCATGAAAGCCAACATCCCTCAGGTAAGAATCAGTTCTTATTAGGTGTTTATATTAGGAAGTGTGATTGCTCACATGGTTAGGATGCTGGTCTGACAATTGGCAGGTCACGTTTGGGATCCAGTTGTTGCTACATGGCATCACTCACCTCAGTTCCTGCCGACACATCAGTTTGAAAGAGGGCAACCATGAATATAAAGATGGGTATCATTTTGGTAGGCAACTTAACAGGGACACCAAAGGAGCCCACAACTGGGTGTCCCACAGGCAACAGTGATGTCACCAGCTGAATCTTTCACCATCAAAATGCTTTAGTGCTCCTGACACAGAAGTATAGCATAGGTTTTTATATCTTTGTGAGTATTGTTTGTGGATATTAGTATAATTAATTGAATATTGGTATAATAATTGATTATGTGCCATCAGTCAGAGTAATACCACATGCTTCCAGATAGATGTTTTTCCAGGTGGATCTATTCCAAAGAGGTGCTTCAGGTCTTCCAATGGTGCACCAATCACAACTATAATTGTGTCCATCTATCATATTGCTAGTCATCCTCTGTTTCATTTTCCTTATACTTTCACCAGCATTATAGCTTCATCCAAAAGCTAGGTATTCACAAAATATGTTGAAAGTAAGATAATCTGGGCCTGAATATTTGTGCCTTCAATGAGAACTCTGCATTAATTTGTCTGAGGATCCATTTATTTTCTTGAGTATTTAAAGTTTCTCACAAATCACCTCCAATCCCAGAGTTCAAAAGCTTCAATATTCTGTTTCTCCTACCAAGTTCAACTTGCAGTTCTATAGAACAAGGGGAAACCATTGCCTGCCCTATTTTTATCTTTGTAGGTATATCCCAGCACCTGAATGTCAATATAGTTACTGTACTAAGGACTGGTCTGTGCAATATTTTTGATTCCTAGCTCCTTTATTGTCAATAGTTAATCTTAAAAAGAAGAAGCTGTCTATCAATTCACTATCTTCATTGTCACTTCTAAGACAGGTTACTGCATCTCTTGTTATTAGCTTGATCCTTTTTATATTTAATATTTCTCAATTTTCTTCACTATGCTTCTTGGCTTTCATTACTAAAATTTTCAGATAATTCCATTTTCCGCTATTAGAATAGTGACATAGTGGTCCATATATCAAGCCCAGAGAAGATCATTACAAGGTATGTTGCAGGTTCTCCTTGGATTAAGCACAAAATGGACATATAAAGTAAGTCTAATTTTCCATTATCTTTCATATGGTTCACAAATGTATGGACTTACTTTTAGCTTGCCTTTCTATTCCTCTATTGCTTTAAAGAAGCCAGGTTTGCATATTTTGGCACTGGTCTGTTTTATTTAGAAAGGTCACCAATTATTCCAGGCTCTTTGTGATTAGATTCTTAGTGTAAAGGACACTGTGAAACTTACGTGGGTGTAACTAAAGGTATGATTAAATTCTGCTATAATGTCCCTAAATTCTTACCATTCACCAGATGAGTACCTTAATATTATATTTCACAGTATTTAATTTAAACTTTCCATTCTTTAATGGTACTTAAGTTCTCTCAGTTTCTTGCTGTTTTCCAAAAGTTTGAGGGAACAGCCACAACCCTCTCAGGTTTGTCTTCTCTTTATTTATTTGCATACAATAAACATCATTCATTAAAGCAAGATAAAGATATAATGTGCACCACCTAGAACTTCTCTCTGAGGAGGATGGGTGTTTTAGAAGTAGGAAGTATAAATAAAAATAAATAAATAAATAGTGCTGGTTTTCAGCTGATCTCTTATTTAATGCTTTGGATTTTAAAAAAACCTAGAACACAAATGTTTTATGTCCAAATATAATAGCACTATCACTTTAGTTCTTTATGACTAATGACCACAATGAGTAGCATAGCGTATTTTTTTATTTATTTGATTTCATCTCATCTTTATTACTTTATTAGGTAACCCAAGGTAGCAAATATACCTAATACTCCTTCCTCCTCCTATTTCCAACAAAACAACCCTATGAGATGGGTTGGGCTGAGAGAGAATGACTGATCCTTAGTCACCCGGCTGGTTTCATGCCTAAGATGGGCCCAGAACTCACAGTCTCCTGGTTTCTACACTAGCACCTGGACAAGAAGTAATGGTTGGAAATTTATCAAAGGGAGATCCAATCTACAACTAAGAAGAAATTTCCTAACACTGAGAACAATTAATCAGTGGAATGACTTCCCTCCAGAAATTCTGAATGTTCTATCACCAGAGATTTTTAATAAGAAATTGGACAGCTATGAGCTGTGGTGGTGCAGTGATTAGAATGCAGTATTGCAGCTAATTTCTGGTGACTGCCAGAAGTTCGATTCTAACTGGCTCAAGGTTGATTCAGTTTTCTGTCCTTCCAAGGTCTGCAAAATGAGGACCCAGATTGTTGGGGGCAATGCGCTGACTCTGTAAACCGCTTAGAGAGAGATGGAAAGCACTATGAAGCTTTATATAAGTTTAACTGCTATTGCTATTATTTGTGCAGAATGGATTAGGGTTCTCCTGCTTGAGTAGTGGGTTAGATTAAAAGACTCTCCAATTCTGTTTACTGCTACTACACTTTTTTAAACCTTAACTACTTCTCCAAACTGGATCTCCTATATGGGATTAAGGATTTTCTGTATTCCCTCTTTGTCTAAGAAATGGCTAAAATCAGGTAATTTCCTTCTGCCATTCTCCCGAGGCCCATCATTTATGAGCATATATTCTCCAGGGATTCTAGGACCACACTTGAAGAAATACTGCTCTATGCTAATGATAGTCACATTTTCCTTTCACTGTGTCTGATAATAATTCTTCCCTTTTGTGTATCCACATTCATACACAAATGCAGACATAAAACACACAACAAGTGATTCAGACAGACTTAAAGAAACCAGCTAGACTACTTCTCCCCCTTTCTGTTTGGTAGCCCAGAATGTTAATCCAGGAATGTGTCAGAGCCAACTGCTAATGTTAGCAAAACATGTCCAGTCAATGAAAATAGTCTCTTTTATAGCTAGCAACTGCTCCTGAGGCTGGAATCTGTCTTTTATATATTTTTATCTTCTGTAAACACCATGATACTTTATATCTATTTATATAAATGTTTTATTTATTATATGTAAGCTGAAGGGAAAAAAGGAGCTATATTTAAATATTTATTCTTTGGCCAATTCTTGCAAAATATTCTGAGTAAGGAAATCATTGTACAGAAGAAGCAAAAAACCATTGTACAGAAAAAGAAGAAAATACTAGGATCCTTGGAAAGTGAATTTTATGCTATAAAAGCAACAACTGAGAATTCAGTTTAGAGAACCTTAAAAATTACATAATCAGGTTTTTTTTAGAGAAACATTCCTTGCTTAAACCTTATAATTATCTGTTCTAGTAACTGAAAGATTCAGAAGAGAAAAGCTTTCAAAAAAAGAATGCAAAAGTAATGTGTGTGGTTTCATAGTTACTTTGTTCCCAATATCGTCATAGCAAACTAAGCTGACAAGTAAACTCTGTCTCTTATTCTCTTAACACTTTATTTACTTTCATATTATCATTTCAGCAGTAGCCATAAGCAATTGAAAAATATGTTAAAAAAAAAATACTCAAAACCGGGGGAGGGGGGATTTGGGTGCAATTGCTCTATATAGAAAGCATTATGTTGAATTTAGTTTGTTTGACATTCCTTGTCAAACTAAGCCAAAAGCTTTTTTTTTAATGAAACTTGTCCTCCTAATTCAACCTATGCTTTAATATTTATTCTGAGCAAAGGTAAATATCCCAGTTAATTTTTATGTGGCCATTCTGCGTTTCTGATGGTACTGGACCTTTTAAGCATTCCTGAAATATTAATATCAGGAACAAAGCTGATGCAGATGACTTCATTGTGGAGAATAGAGATCTAACAAAAGAAATTATTTGTAGGGTTTATCAACTCTGTAAGAGACCTTTTTTAAAAAGGGCTGACATCTTTTGCCAGGAACTATAAGATGCTGCTTCTGTGTTGTCCAGATGGCTGCTTGTCACGCTGTTCTTCTACATAATACCGCCTGAAGTCAAGAAACAGCTTTTATTCCCTCTATTTACAATGACTACCAACTTCCGAACCTTTGAAAATGATAATTATTGCAGCACAGAAAGATAGAATGGAAAGCAATATTTAAGGTATATTTTATGCAGATTGATTCTTTGCTATTCTGAATTTCCTTCCTTCACTCCTTCCTCCTTCCTTCCTTCCTTCCTTCCTTCCTTCCTTCCTTCCTTCCTTCCTTCCTTCCTCCCTCCCTCCCTCCCTCCCTCCCTCCCTCCTCTCCCCTCCCTCCCTCCCTCCCTTCCTTCCTTCCTTCCTTCCTTCCTTCCTTCCTTCCTTCTTCAATCAAAATAGAGCTTGGATCCAATTGCAAATATAAATATCTAAATATTCATATTAAAATCTATTTTTATTAGGAATCATTTTCCTGGCTACTACAAAACTCATTCAATCCATGAAATGGAAACGGGCAGATCTCATAGAAGAACTGATGGCAGGTGAACCAAGGTCATCATAGACCGGATCCCACTTGATAAAAAGCATCCATGAAAGAGGCAAGATGGATCGACAACATCAGCAAGTATTATGGGCCCAATTAGCAAAAGGAAACTCAGGACTGTATAGGTTAGAAACATGAGGAAAAGGCTTTCATTCTGCAGTGGATAGACAATGGCTAAATGAGGATGCTGATGGTGACGATGACAGTCCCTTCGTATGTTGCGTACCTGCAGGGCAGCCTCTGATTGATTGCCCATCATGGAATGCAATCCTCAGCAGTGTTTCCTCCAGTATTATTACATGATTATTTTACATTATGTCACATAATTTCGGTGGCCATATTTTGTTGGGGGGAAAAAATAAAGGATAAGCCTGAAAGAGGGCAAATTTAGAAGAGGTTCATAAGAATAAAAACAATTAATTGTTTATCTTCGTAGCAATAGAAAATTCAAGAAGAAAACTAAGAAAAACTTTACAAACATGCTTATTCTAATAAAAATAAATAAAATAAATAAAATCAAATATCTAAAAGATTTTAGACAAGATGGAGAGTTTGTATGCTAAATGGTATCAAAGAAGCACAAGGAATGTCACATTATTTACCTAGATTCTATTATATGAGACAAACCTCTACAGAACTTCCTTCAAAACAATGCCAACAACTTACAGTATTTGGATGAAAGAGATAAAGGAGTAAACTACACTCTGTTTATATATTTGTAATAATTTATAGATGAAAGATCTGCCTCTTACTTATTATATTGCAAACTCTATCAGGAACCCAGAATTAGATTTATCACACTTGTTGATCTAACTGAATAAATCTAATTTAGAAAAAATAATAATCCATTTTTGCTCTCTGATGAAAACCAAAGGTAGCAAAACAAACTCCACTGTTTCCAAAGGCTACAAGGAAGATAGGAAAGTGCACCCTGACGAACAGTACTCTCAATATGAAAGGGGATGTACTAAATTGCTATAATTGTGAATGTATTTTCTAAAATCTATGGTTTCAAATAAATGTTTTATTAGTTGTAAGCAGTATGTGTAAAATTATTTTAATATGACAGGGGCTCCGATATCTTCACCCCTGGTCGGTCCAAACAGACCTAAAACGTCCCGTAGAGACGGTGATAGTGAAGGGCACATCCTGTGGATCCCAGGGACACCGCAAAGTCCCTGGTCAATTCAGGAGAAGCCCTTTTTGCTGGCGGCGGAGAGGCAGCCATTAAAGCTGCTGAAGTTGGGACGGCTCCAGAATGGAAGAGACTGAAAGAGAAAGTGTGTCGGCTCGGTGAGAACTTTTTTTTTTTTTTACCAGTATTCTGAGATTTGAAAGGACACCCTAAGAATAAGAAGAAATCTGTAAGAGTTTTGACAAAATTGAATAAGCGGCGGTTTTTAAAGGGAAACGTCAAAGTGAGGCTTGGCTTTTTACTTTTTTACTTTCTTTATTACTGGATTCTATCGCGACTTAGAATTTGTTAACTGGACTGGTTTTTCTTTTATATATATTTATTTTTTTTCTTCTCCTTTTTGATTTTTCAACTTTTTAGATTAGAGGCTCCCTTTAGTTATTTTTCCTTTTCTTTAATATAAATATATACTCTTTCCTTTTCCTTTTTTTTAAAACTTTTATTACGTTTTGCCTGGGAAAGGAGGGGGAAAGTGAGAACAAAGAAACTTTGTAACACTGCCAACTAGAGGCTTGAAAATATTTTAGTTGAAGTTGACTGCAACTTGATAAGATAGAGGGAAGAGCACGGGAAAGTGTTATTACAGGTGTTCTTCTGGATTTCTATCAACAATTGAAGTTTGGCTTTGAAGCTTGTGGAGAAGAAAATTATAACAAGAGCCTTGGATAATTAAACAAAGTGCTTACCAGCTCTATTCTACTCCTTTCTTTTTTTAAAAAAATCCTTATTTTTGTAATATTCTTACTTTTGCTTTTTATTTTAAAGGGAAAGCCTCGAAATTTTTCCTCTTTTTTTTTTCATTGGGATTTTTGCTTTTTCCATCCATACTTTTGGTTTATACTTGTGTTTTTTTATTTTTTATTTTTGAGATTTCTTAATTGGATTAAGGTGTGAAGAACCTGAAGAAATTTTTCTCTCATCTCTTTTTTTTATTATTATTGGACTTTTTTCTTCTTATTATTTTTACCTTTTTTTCTTGGACCACAATTGACTATTTCATAATTGGATTAAGGTTCAGAAGAACCTGAAGAATTTTTCTTTCCTTTTTTTACTACTATTGGGCTTTTACTCTCTACCACTTTTATTTCCCACCTTGGATTATAATTGGCTACTGCACCTATTGGATTAAGGCTTAAAAGAATTAGAAGATTTTGAATTGTTCAAAATGAGTAGGAAACTCATACCTTCCGGTGCCTCAACTTCTACTTCTGCCTCCCCACCATCTGGAGGACAACGTTTAATTCAGACTATGTTAAAGCAAGATAAAGAGCAAGAAAAAGTGACTCTACAGATGATTATGCAAGGAATCCAAGACCTTAAAATAAAATCAGACGCTATTGAAAAGAGAATAGAGAACATTGAACAAAGAACAGAGAACATTGAACAAAGAACAGAGAACATTGAATAAAGAACAGAGAACATTGAACAAAGAACAGGGAAGACCGATGAAAAAATTGAAAATATCCAACAAATGATGGCGAAGTATGACGAGAGATTCCAAAAAATTGAAGGAGAAGATAAACAAAGAGACAAGAAGATTGGCAACATTGACAGTAGATTAACAATGGTTGAACAAGATAAAAGTGGGATGCTGAGGTGGGAGATGGATAGATCAGAATTTTATCTCAGATTTCAAAATATAGAAGAAGAAAAAGGACAAAATCTAGCTGCGATAATGATAGAAATACTGGCTGAAGCTTTGGAAATAACAGAGGAGAAGATGATGGATGGAGTAGATGAGGTGTACCGAGTTTTTACAAGATATGCGATGAGAAATAATCTACCAAGAGAAGTCCACATCAGATTTACAAAAAAAGCCATCAAAACACAAATATTACAAGTGGCAAGAGAGAAAATGTTGAAATACAAAGGCAAGGAGATTGTGGTTTTAAAACAAATACCTAGAAGAATGAGAGAGATGAGAAGAGAATACCGATTCCTGACTAAAATGTTATTGAAAAAAGAGGTGAATTATAGATGGCTGATTCCAGAAGGACTAATGTTTACATGGCAAGAACAAAGACATAGAATTGATTCAATTGAGAAAGCAGAATTATTCTACGCAGAATTTTTTGGAAGGAGAGAGGAAGAGGCAGAAAAAGAGATTTCATTAATTGAATTCCAAGAGGATCAAATGGAGACTGAAAAAGAAGAAAGCACAGTAGGTGGACAGGTGGCGATCAAAGAACAATGTGAACCAAGATCTACGAGAGCTGTCAAACCTAACTACAAAATATAATCATGGAAGAGAAAAAACTGATTACAATGAATATAAACGGACTTAATTCAGCTGTCAAAAGAAGGAAAATTTTTCATAAATTAGAGAAATTAAAATTTGATATAATTTGTTTACAAGAAGTACATATTAAAAAACAATATGAACAATTGTTGGTACAGCCATAGGGAAAATATTTACTTCTTTGACTCAATGTAAGAAAAGAGGAGTGGTTCTATGCATTAAAGAGACTATCCCAGCCAAATTGATTTATACTGATGAAGATGGAAGAGTATTAATGGTGGAAATAATGGACAACAATATGAAAACACTCCTGATTGCAATTTATGCTCCGAATGATAAACAAGAAGAATTTTATAAAAATTTACATATGAAAATAATTGGACTGGACTATGTCAATATAGTTATGATGGGAGATTTTAATGGAATTGTAGATAATAAACTGGACTATACAGCAACAACAGCAAAGCAAAACAGAAAGACTCTCCCTAAATCTTTTTTTAAAATGACAGATGAAATAAACTTAAAAGATATATGGAGAGAAAGAAATGCTAAAACCAAACAATTTACTTTTTATTCAAATAGACACTTATCATGGTCCAGAATAGATATGATTTGGATCTCAACAGAATTAATATCTAACATTCAAGAAACAAACATTGAAACAAGTACCTGGGCAGACCATAATCCAATGACAATTAAATGGAAAGGACAAAAAAGAAAATCGAGATGGACGTTAAACAATACTATTTTAAAGGAAAAAGACTTTACACAATGGATGGAGAAAGAATTGGCCTTTTTCTTTAGAGAAAATAAAAAAGAAGATACTTCAATCCAGAATGTCTGGGACACAATGAAGGCATATGCTAGAGGCTTGATAATAGACTATATAAGGAAAAAGAACATAAGGAAAAGGCAAGCCACTAAAGTTCTAGAAGATGAGCATAAAAGACTTGAAAAAGAATTACAGAAAATGCCACAGAAAAAAGACATTAAACTAAAATATTTTTTTATTAAATCAGAAATTCAACCATTGGTAAATACTATAAGAATTTCTCCATCAGGATAAAATCACAAATGGTTAAAGTAAAAAAATAGATTTCTTTTTGGTGGGCAATCTGTATAATATATCATTAGTAAAGGTAATATCCTGGAGGTTAACCTAAAATTGTGCTTTCTATGCTCTTATGTATGGGGTTCATTTGGAGTACTTCTTTTGACCATTTTAGACAGGTCCGTAAAATTTTCAACGTGCTATAAAGGTACTTCATTTTGCTCACTATTTTTTGTTTTTGTTTCGTAAATGCGTACTGCATTCTTCAGTGTGACACAAAGGTTGGGGGCATATGTAGAAAGAAATATTAATTTTCAGTTTGCATTCAGACCTCACATTATTCACTTCAGTGCAACAAAGGCATTTGGCTGAGATAGAGTAACACTCAAGTCAACACTCCTGCATGGTGTTTGTTCTGTGGGCATTCACAACGCAAAGGAGTTGAAGGAAAAAGTTCCATAGAAAAGCAGAGGTTTCTTAGAAACACAATATCTTTGGTTTATTTATGAAACCTTTGAAAGATTAATATTTAATACGCAGCTTGCAATTGGTGAGGCTACCATTCTACCATTCACTCTGATCCCATGAGTGATTTGCTTAACTAAGAGGCTGCTACAAAAAAAGATATGTTTATAATCTAAGAGTCTGCCACACAGAAGAAAGGTCCAAAGCACCTGAAGGCAGAACAAGAAACAATGGATGGAAACTAATCGAAGAGAGGACCAATCTAGAAATTAAGAAGAAATTTCCTGAGAGAACCATTAATCACTTGCCTCCAGAAGTTTTGGACACTCCAACACTGGAGGTTTTTAAGAAGAGATTAGACAATATTTGTCTGAAATAGTATATTGCTTGAGTAGGGGGTTAGGCTAGAAGACCAAGGTCACTTCCAACTCTATTATTCTGTCTGTTAAGCATAACGACCACAGTGGAACTGATCTAAGTCCTGCATGGTGATGTGATATTTCACTTAAAAATCATATCAGTGGTCATTAAATGAGTATATTATATATTGTATATTGTTCCAGCAGTAGAAAA
This sequence comes from Notechis scutatus, assembly GCF_049901735.1. Classification (NCBI taxonomy): domain Eukaryota; kingdom Metazoa; phylum Chordata; class Lepidosauria; order Squamata; family Elapidae; genus Notechis; species Notechis scutatus. The sequence continues at coordinate 25,163,628 of NC_142013.1, read as the reverse complement.
ATTCTCACCTTGGAGCTGTGACTCACAGTAGCAGGATACCCTCAAATATGACAAAAAAAATAGCATTCCTTTTGTAAAAATTGTGAAGACACTAATGATTTTCTAAGCAGGAAATAATTTTACTTATTTCAAGAGATGAGAGATCTGGTGGGAACTTACTATTTTAAACACTGTTTCCGTCTCCACTTATTTTCCTTTCCCTTCAGAGAAGTACATCATAGGAAACTTTGAGGTAAACCATCTAGACAGATTGTTAATTTTGAATGGCAGCAATTCTGTAGCATTTTTCCAGCATGAATCTGAACCTTTTATACACACAAGCAGAAGTGTCAGAGCAGAATACAAACACGTAGTTTTTTAATGTGGTCTGTGTTGGAACTATAGTTACAAGAAAGAGCATGACCCAGTTAAGTTTCAGTCTGACTGTTTAAATGTTTCGACTGATGGAGCCTACAACATTGGTGAATAAAAGTAGAACCAGGTTAACACTGTTAATGGTAATATGCTATGTTTGTACACATAAACAATATATTTTTAACAAAATGCTGGCTCTAAATATATAGAAATGTCATTAGGTATGTATAAATAGACGGACATGCTGTTCAATATTATATACAAATGATTGTTCTCAGCAAAGAAGCAAACTGTGAACATATTTGTCTTTAGTAATCTCTGCTTTTTGAGATTTTAAGCAAAATAATCCCTTTCTTCCAACATTTTGTAGATTAGCTCTACTCCTAGAGCGTGACAGACTTTAAATAACCTAATGATTAGGTATCTACAAAATCCTCTTTCTTATAAATATTTCATGACTTTTTTCTGAATAGCAGGAATGTAAATCAGCTTTATTCTTGCTATTCAGAACATCAGGGAAAAATACAATTGAATTATAGCCTTATGTTCAACCAGCCAGCATGAAATTACTGTTAATGCCAACACAGACCAGCTCATCATATGATTACAGGAGAAATAACTGGAATTTTACCCACTCCCCATACCATATGCATGTACCTGCTAAAATTGCCCTTTGCTTGCAGATGAAATGTCAGTAAATGGCTTGTAAAAGCAAATGGTACAGTCCACTTATCCCGCTTATTATCAAGTGTAAAGGACAGTTTGTAAAGTGATTTTATGCAGTCACTGATGCTTTTGCCCCAAGGAATATTCATTCTATGCTGGAAATTTTTTTCAGTCTCTCAGACTTACATTCTAATATTCACTAGAAATTAGTCCAATATTTACAAACAAGACAAGATTATTAGGCTTATACATTTATTTTCCTTTAATTCCATCTCAAATGAAATAATATACTTTCAGTATCTGTATTTATTTATTTATTACATTTATATGTCACCTTCTAGAATGACTCTTTGATATCAATCAATCAGAATAGAGCTGGAAAGGACCTCAGAGGTCTTCTAGTCCAACCCCTTGCTCAAGCAGGACACCCTATTCCATTTTAGACAAGTGATTGTTCAGTCTCTTCTTAAAAACCTCCAGTGTTGAAACTCCTACAACTTCTGAAGTCAAGCTGTTCCATTGATTAATTGTTCTCACTGTGAGGAAGTTTCTCCTTAATTCCAGATTGCTTCTCTCCTTGATTAGTTTCCATCCATTGTTTCTTCCACTTGGAAGTTGCAAAAATTGTTTAAATCGTTTTTAAAAATACAAATAATTTTTAAGAAGTGCATCCAACCTTCAGCCAGGTATAGATCTTTTTTCATTCCTTCCTCGCTTTCAGTTTTCATTTCTATTGTATTTTTTAGTCCACAGTGTTAAATAGAATACACAGAAAGAGAAAGGCAAGGAATGTATGACACAGATACATCAACTTTTATTTAGATAAAAATAATGCAAGAGTTTATATTTTCTGAATCTATCAGCTTTGTGATTAAATGATTGTAGCAACCAAAAACCAATAATGATCATTCTAATATAATCACTTTTCCAGAATTTTGTTAGTTAATTCTGTAACAGTCCCTTCAGTCTTAAGTTCCCAGGTGGCCCTTATTATCCCTGGTCTTGTTAGCTTCACAAATTGTTTTCCACAGTTACTAAATAGAGACCAGTTCTTGATATCTACAGTAAATATTCTGGTATATACGCAGGGTATGCCTTTTTCCTGCTGTTTTATTATGAACATAATAGAAGATAACCTTTATGGATACATAAACTATGTTTTTCTCTCTCTCTTATTATCTGCAGTTTTGACAGCTTAACCTGGATGGCCAATGGCAGGGATGACTTCAGGAATGAAGGCAAATATATGGTTCCCAGGATAATGTTGTAGGATCCAATCTGGGTTGGTCACTGGGATCAGAGGTTTAGTCTTCCGAGCTTTCAGACTCATTCTGGAGCCCATCCTCAGGGAACTTCTCTCTCAGAATTTGGGCTTTGGGCTATTCTATACATAGTATTTATGTGTTGCTTGGTTGTGTATAGGCTTTTAGTTGTTGCTTGGGGCGTTGATGGCCAGTTATTAAGGTTATGACTGTTGTTTCCTTGTGCTGTCAGGTCCTTAGCTCCTAAGGACCTGATAGGCTGGTGGCAAATCAGCACTCTTGTTGATTGACAAGGGACCTGTTTACCAGGGTTCTATCATTTTCTGGCTATTTTTGTACTTGCTCAGCTAACAATTTTAGTAGCAACAAAATTGAACCCCTATATCAAAGAGTCATTTAGCATGTGCACAGCTCCATTTGCGCAAGCGATGGACATGCTGTGCACAAATGGAGCTGTGTTTGTGCGCTTGCCCGCCTCTTCCAAACAGGCTGAGGCCCAGTACTGGATCGCAGCCTGGGGGTTGGAGACATGCTTAATTATATTAAAAGGGGGGGGAAAGGTGGAAAGAAAAGAACTAAAAAAAACCTCCTCAAACCACCAACTCAAACATGAAGAAAAAACAGGAAAACACATCATATACAGTATACATACAGTCGCCACAGGTGAATAGGCGGCAATATAAATTCAATAAATAAATAAATAAATATTAGATCATTCAGTTAAATGTGGCTTTATTGAATATTGCTCAATCTTTGTCATATATACAAACACACATATGCATGCATGCACGTGTGTGTGTGTGTGTGTGTGTGTGGTGTGCGCACGCGCACCTGCTTCTGTCAAATGATCTCTTTTTTTTATTTATCAAATTACTACACTTCCATCTCACCTAAATGATTCTGGGCAGTTTATAAACAGCATATCTTTTACCCCGAGGTCTTAAGTTCCTTACCTTCTTTACCAATTATATTATCTGTGCCTTTTCTCAGAAAACTGAAATAAAATAAAAAATTCCTTTCCTTTTATTCTTTTTAAAATTCTTGTTCAGCTTTTGTTCTTTTTTATATTATTTATGGCTGAATCCTTCCATGAATGTTTTCATTTTTGTCATAGCCTTTTACACTACCAAGAGTAAGTCTGTGGCAGGAAGAAAAAAAGATTTGAATGCCTAGAGATGCTTTCCACCATATTCCATTTTCCACCATTTTGATTTTATTTATTTATTAGAATTTTTCAAACAAAAATGAGAACAAGAATAAAAGAATAAAAATACAATGACAGGGACGATAGGCATATTAGTACACTTATGCACGCCCCTTCTATATTCTCTAATAAAAGGTCAGATTATTGTACATAAACATTAAATAAATTCCACTTCTACTCTGAGTTTAAGATGCTACCCCTAAGAATTGGTTATGCATTTAAGTTTCATAATGTCTTACTTATCGATGCTTATATGTGCCAAAAATCTACCTTTTCATTAAATCTTCTAGTGAAATGAGCATATTGCATTTGCATATTGCATAAAACAAAGCAGGTGATATATGATTATTCTTGCTAAGGAAGAAATTTTGGAATATCTTTTTGCTAAAGAAGAAGTTTGTTTATTATGTAAAGGAAGCACAGAGGAAAAAACTAAAGCTGTTTAAATCTTCAAAAGAGTCCTTTGCATTCCTTTTAATTATGACCCATCAAGTCAGTGTTAACTATTAGCAAACATACATAGAGATTTTCTCTACAATTAGTGGTTCTCAGGCTGGTCATTCAGGTCTTCCAATGGTACACCATCATTGCTGTATTTGAGTTCATTTATTGATTGATTGATTAATTGATTGATTGATTGATTGAATTTATATTGCTGCCTATTTGCCCATGGCGACTTGAGGCAGCTTACAAAATATAAAACCACATTTAAAACAATAAAAACTAACAAAAAGAATCAAATAAATTAATAAACTACAATATAATAAAATCACACCCCTCCCCGACTCCCACCCACCCCCGCCCCGACGACAGCAGATTTACCTAGTTGTTGGTCATATTTTTCTTCTCTTTCTACTTTTTCAATTAGAGTTGTCTCCAAAGAGTTAGGTCTTTGCATTATGCGTCCAAAGTAGGACAATTTGAGCCTTGTCATTTTTGTCTTAAATAAGAACACTGAGTTGATTTGTTTCATGATCCAGTTGTTTGTTTTATTGGCTGTCCACAGTATTCTCGGGAACCTTTCCCAAACCCAAAGTTTCTATTTTGCTTCTTTGGAGTTCAACTTTTGCTCCCATAAGAGCATCAAAGGGAAACCATTGCCTGCTCTATTCTGATCTTTATAACTGTAGATACATCCTGGCATTTGAAACTGGTAAACAAATAAGATAATTCAAACACAGCAACAATACATATTGCTTAAAAATTATGTAGTATGACAGAATGTACTTACATCCATAATTTAATTAAACAGGTACTAGGAACCAAAAAGAACTAAGATGGAGGAAAAACACCCAATGCTGACTTAATCACATAAAAAGTTTAAATCATTTAAGAAGCTATCAGATTTTTAGAGACAAATGGAGGGAAAGAGGTTATTTCAGAGACATGGTGCTTAGACCCTGGAAGTAAGAAAAAGGAGGAGAAAAAGACCTTACTTGGATGAATAAGAAACAAAGAGGATTTTAGGGATAAATAAGGGTTATGGCTCTAAGGATAAGTACCTTCAGTTTAAATTATTTAGCTCCAATAGGTAGTAGTGAATAACCATAACCTATAAGGAGATGTGGAAAGACTCAGAACAGTTTGAACGGCAATGTTTTAAAATAAGAACAGAGGAAATACAGAGAAAATAGAAACATCTGTCTGGAAAATGATGTAATGAACAACCATGGTGTGCATGATTAAAAAACTATAGTCGCCTTTATCAGAAACCCTGGATATCATGAATATTCATCAAATGAAAACTTCACTGTGTGTGAAGCAGAAAATCAGCCAACTAGGATCCCAAACCTGAGAACAGGGAAAACTGAGATGATCCAGGAGCCCTGGAAACAATTAAAGAGGGAGATGTAACAGGATGGAAATCAGAATAAACTTTGTCAAATTACACCTGCTAGGTTTTACGGGGGATGCCCTTGGAGATTATGGCCTTAAGGACGCCCAATTTAGAGTAGTCCAAAGGCTTGTGTACATTGACTGCAATATCTATGAGCCAGAACTAACAAAACTTGCTCCCCTCTGATCTTCAGCCAATTTAATAATTACAGGCTGAGGGTGGCTTCCTATTTTTACACTCTAACTATTCCCAAGTATAGAAGAGCTTTCTCCCTAGCTCGCTTTAATGTCTTGCTCTCAGCACTACTGGATGAGCAATTTAAGAGGCTCCCGATTAATGAGCGGCTATGCCCCTGTGACAGAGCTGAGGTTGAAACTGTGGAGCATGTCCTTTTATATTGCCCTATGTATAACATAGGCAGATCTAAGTTACTGTCTCTCCTTGAAACAGACCCCTCTAGACCCAATGTTAGTAATTTGTTCTTATACTGTCTAGGAGATGGCTCCTCATACATAACTTCTCAGGTTTCCATTTTTTTTTAAAGAGCTGTAACCATCAGAGGAGAACTGTAATTCCCCTTAGTCAAGTTTTTGGTGACCAATTGTTCATGACTAATTTTCCCATGTTCTTCTTTTGTTGTACTTGTGTTTTGGTCTGTGACCAATAAACTATTATCTTATCTCAATAAACTTTGTCTTATCATATTCAGCTTAATGCTATGGGAGGATCCCAAGAAGAATCTCTAATAAAATATTACTTCACAGTTGACCACTTATCATCATCAATGACATGAAAAGCAATAGACTTGAGCATCATAAATGTAGGAACATTATTAAGAAATATATACCCAACGGAAGATTACAAAACAGAGAAGAGAAACCAGGACCATAATAAAAGTGCTATTGCAGACAGAAACATACTATTTTCAGAGAATTTACATAGGGAATGAGACACTATTAGATATGTAGATCTTTTTGAATGCTATAAACAACAATACAATGAAACTTGCAGCTTCTACATTAAAATTAGCAGACTGAAATTTCACCTGAAAACATGTAATTATACATGAAGAGTGCTGAGAATAAGGACTATTATTATACTTCTAAATACAGTATTGTTTGGATGTGGGAAATAAACATTTGAGGTTAATGAACACTCTTCTGGGCCTAATTAAATGCAATTAATTTAATTTCTTTTTTCCCATAGATACATTAGAAACAAAGTATTGTTTCCTAGTTCATATAGCAGTTGATTACTATAGTTAATTTTTGTAATGCACGCGATATAGTTTTAATAGAAGAATAATACCCCACCTTGGAAATATATTATACATAATTGAACTATTTAAAAATGGAAGTACTGGAAGAAAACTCTTCCCAAAAAGGAGGAAGTATTAAGGACTTTTTTTCCCAGAGTGCCTTCACAATGTATTTAGATTTCACTGTATAAATTATGTTCTTCCCTCCCAACCCGCCAGAGATCTTGCTTTTGTATAGCATGCAAAAATAATAAGTTTTTGCTGGCACTTTGTGCCAAAATAAATGACAGAATAACTATTGGCCAGAAAATGGTCTGGTTAACATTTGTCTTCCCTGAAAATTGTCTGTGCTTGGAAGAGAGGCTGTACTTGTTTTCTAAAATAGCCACTTGGATGTCATAGGGAAAGAATCATGACATTCTATAAATACATCTGACTTTTTAAAAGTTAAAAAGAATAAGGAAAACTTAAACTGTTAAATAAAGGAAGAAAGGTTACCTCATGTTTAATCTAATCAGTGTAGCCCTCATCTGCATTACCTCTGGTCTAGCCTGCTTTTTTGTTTTGGTGTTCGTTTTTACAAAATTTTAAATAATAAAAATTAGTAGAATTTTACCTTGGTATTCTCACACTTATTCATGCATGTAGACTCATGTTTGTTTGATATATTCTTAGATCTATAAAGTACACTGAATATAAGAAAGGAACAACAAAGGTTTGGGTTTTGGTTCACTTTGTTAGTGAACCGAAGGACAAGAGATAATTGTGAGCTTAGGCACAGTTGGGGAGTGCAACAAAGAGGCTTTGTGTAGAATTTTATGTGCCAAGCAACCTGAAGAGATCAAGCAACACCTCTGTCACATGGCTTGCTGCCATAATCCATTTCCCTTCCGTGCACCGTCACTGCATACACTTTGAGCGGTTGCAAAGGGCTAACAAAAGGGAGCCTCTGCTCCTTCCTGAGCAATAGAAATTATGACAATCTATTGCTTTAAGCTAACTAATGAAGCAAAAAGTGTATGTGGCGCTGGTGGTAATTTAATCATAAATACTTAAGCAAACTTTATTAGAATTCCCCAGTTTTATAAAGCAGATATCAAAAACTTGCATCAGATTCTTAACAAAAAGCCATCATTGAAACTCGCATTGGAATTCAACATTTGATCCAAATTAGCTAGCTCATACCATGATTCCAGTTCTTGGGTTTTTTTCTCAATTTCTGCTATTTTGTGGAAGTTGGTGGTTACACATACAGATCTGCACAAGGGCAAAACATTGATTTCAGATCCTCCACTCTCTCCTGAGGCAATCTGCTCGCTAATATTCTCCATCCTCATCCTTTTAAGTCCTAATAAGAAAATATAACAAGGAGAGTCTTGGCCATAAGCAAGCGGAGACTTTATCATTGACTGAGACACTAGATTTAAAATATAGAACAACAACTAAAGTAGCTCCAAAGATAGTAGACTTCCAATACTTGAGGGGCTGTTGCAAAAAAGAGGTGGTCAACCTATCCAAAGCTCCTGAAGGCAGGATAAGAAGTAACAAATGAAAATTTATGAAGGAGAGATCCAACCTAAAACTAAGGAGAAATTTCCTGACAGTGACAAGAATCACTGGAACAGCTTGTCTCCAGAAGTTGTGGGTGCACTATCACTGGAGATATTTAAGAAGAGATTGGACAGTCTTTTGTCTGGAGTGGTCTAGGGTCTCCTGCTTAAGCAGGGACAACCTCCAAGGCCCTTCTAACTCTGATATTCTGTTATATTTGTTATCTGTTAAAGTATGGAGAAAGGCAGATTGAACTTGAAAGAGAAAATAATGTTTTAAATGAACAATTCAGCTCTGAGTACTGCATAATGAACGGTTGCTCTTAGTAACATGTGTTAGGGTAATGTGTTATTTTGCTAAGAAATCTTCTAGGACAGAACAGTCTTTGCTGAATAAAATCCATTCACTTTGAAACATGATTGCTCACCTATATCTTACCAGAAATTTCCCTTATACGGTCTAAATGCAATATGGTGCAATAGTATTCATAGCCACCCTATAATTCTTCCTGATAGTTCTTCCTGTACTACCTGCTAGGTTCAAGCAAGTTAGAGTAACTTTCTGCTTAAAAGAATTCACAGCAGTGCACAAAGCAATAAATGTAATCAGCATACCTCAATTAAGAACATCATTAAAATAAAGGCAAATTCTTCACAACTATGTAATACAGGTTCTTACTGGATGCAAATGTCAAGCCTATGTACTCAATGTATAGGCATATGGAAATGGGTTTTTCTAAAACTTTTGGCCCAAGTCTAAGAATAAAATGGTATGATGTCTGATACTGATTGCAAAAGCTGAATGGGGTTTGGATCTTGTTTCAACATTTGTTCAAAGGACTGCAAAGGATTTAAGATATATTGCATCCAAGTGTCTGTTGATCCTTATTCCTGGTTTCACTTCTCTCCTAAGATGGTCTTTCCACTGTGGTTAATGTTAGGGTCAACCCTATTCTTAACTGTTACAAGAAATTCCAGATTAATAAAATGTGTAAAAGAGGGACAGCCACAGGGGTGGGATTCTACCAGTTCGCACCTATTCGCTAGAAAGGTTGTTAACTTTCTAAGCAGTTCGGAGAACCAGTTGTTAGAAGAAATTACTGGCCTAATCCTGTAAGGAAGGCAGGAAGGAAACATTCTGGTGTTGCTTACAGAAACTGTCTCTCCGTTAATCCTTATTACATTCTTGGCAGGGCTAGACTTCCTGTCTCAGCAACTTCTCTGGAGTTTTTTCCCTCCTTTGCTGATACTTTGCTTGTGTGGAGTGACCATTCAAAATTACAATGGCACTGAAAAAAGTGACTTATGACCATTTTTCACACTTACGACTGTTGCAGCATCCCCACAGTCATGAGAGGCCAGGCGAGGAGTTGCGTGCCTCAATATGAGTGACATTGAGTTGGCCATGCCCAGCCAATAGCATGACCACCAAGCCACACCCACCAACTAAGCCACACCCACAGAACAGGTTGTTAAAAAATTTGAATCCCACCCCTGGACAGCCACTTCTTCCCTGTTTACGGCATATGAGCTTTGACATGCTTCAGGCTGGAATATTAGTTGTTATTTATGAGATTTTATACCTCAAATGTTAAAATAAAAATATCAGACTTAATTCCTGCTTTTATCTGTTAGGGAATTTTTCTAACAATTAGAATTCTGTGACCACCTCTGCCAGTCTGGGCATCTTTATAGAATACTTACTAATTATATTTAGGAGGCATGTGTCAGGCACTCAGTACTGTAGCCTCAGCAAGACAGGGCCAAATAAAACAATGAATAGTAAGTGAAGCAAGTGGCAGAGAGCAAGCAAGAAGCCAAGGGAGTTGACAGGACAAGAGGTGTTGCTTAACATCTTGATTTAAATGATGCAGTAAATTATACAGAACAAAGTGGAAAATGGCTAAAACAATTTTGCCTAGGACATGCTGCCTAGCTTGAAAGGTCCACCATTCTCTTTGTATTTTATTTTAAGGTAAGGAACCAGAAGTAGGAAGGACTCAGCAGCATGCAAATTTAATTAAACAATAACATACTGTATGTACAGGGTTATCTTTCTTGTGATGTTTATATCAGACAACTCAATTCTACTAGGTGATCCTGGTAGTGTCCCAGCAACTAAAAATAAATGTCAAAGCCAATACTTAAAACAGAAAATTGAATGAATTTCTCATTTGAAAATTCAAAACACTTGGGAACCTACTTTACAGTAAATTCATCATTATAGACCCCACCCCCAATTTCAAACTGTTAACATTACTAAACCAGGCCTTTCAAGCAAGGTTGTCTGTCGGGGCAGACCAATTCAAAGTGGCCAAAAAGCCAAGGCAGTAGCTATAACCATGTAGAATCAGAGAGTATGAATAATAACCCTGACAAATTCTAAGTGTTCCTTGTCCTTTACGAGAAGTGGAGACCTAGAGAGAGTTTTAGGGAATAAACTATAGCAGTTATTTCAGCATCCTTCCAAATGTGGTTGGGGAATGAAGAAGAAATGGTATACTCCTGATATAATTAAAACCTGCCCCTGACTATCCTGACTATGTCATGCAAATTAATTGATTGATTGGTTGGTTGGTACCCATCTGACTCCAACAATTCTCGGTAGCTTCTACGATTTCAACATGCATTAAACATGCAGAAATGTGGTAGTATCAATGAACAGAATGGGAATGACATTTTCAAGTTGTTGGGTTTTTTGCTTTATTTAGGGGTTGACGGCATACTGTATGTAGGTTCATGAGGTCTAGCAAAGATTTATGTCACATGTTATTTTCACAGAACAAACAAATATTAACCTGTGGAATTCTTGGTGCTTTCTGAGCTTCAGTTGCTTGTAGTCATTTTGTTACCTAGCTAGTTAACATTGTCCATGCAAGTGAGTGTGAGGTTTGCTCCTTGTTTATGTACAGAAGCTTGTCCTACAGTTTTGGTGAACATACGGTTTTCTCCTTAGTAGTTTCTTGATTAGGGTATTGGTTTGTACTTGATTGTTTGTCTGATGTTAATCCCTGCTTAACTAGGTGTTGACTTTTAAACAAGATGTATTCTAATCATTTTGTTTCCTGTTTAGCTTTTTTAGTGTCTTTTTTGAATGCTGTGTAATTATAGTTTATTTCTGTTTGTCTATTGATGGCTGGTTTTTCTAAATGCCAAGCTTCCAGGAATCCCCTAGCCTTTTTGGATTTAGCTTGGTCCAGTTTTGCAGTTGAAATTATGGTTGAGTCTAATCATGTGTTGAGAGATTTTCATTGTATCTTCTGTTTGTGTTCAGGGATGCACTTTGCCAGGCTTCTGCCTGTCCATATTTCATAATGTCAATTATAATCCTTATACTGTATGTTGTAGATAAAGGTAAAGATAAAGGTTTCCCCTGTCCAATCGTATCCTACTCTAGAGGGAAGTGCTCATCTCCATTTCTTAACTGAGGGAGGAGCCAGCATTATCCAAAGACATGGCCAGCATGACTATAAGCCAAGGCACACAGAATGCTGTTACCTTCCTACTGAAGTGGTACCTTTTTATCTACTTGCATTGGCAAGCTTTTGAACTGCTAGGTGGGCAGGAGTTGGAGCAAGAGTTCACCTCATCGCACGATACTTGGGTCTTGAACCTGGGCTGTCAGTTTTCCAACTGACAAGCTCAGTGTCTTTAACCACTGACTCATTGTGTCCCCCTCATGTTGTAGACAACTTCAGGCAAACACATAAAAAAGAATATCCTAATTAAGGAACAACCAAAGGAAAAAAACCACACCCCACCAGAACTGGCAGGACAAGTTACTGGACAGTATATAAAGAGGGAGCAAACCCCACACTTATTTTCACTTGCGATAATACCTAGTTGGGTAATGAAACATCTGCACTATGTTACTTAATCGGCTAATGAAATGTTTGCAAGCAAACAACCAAGCTCAGAGACCATCATAAACAACACAGTTCAATCCTGAGATACACATTTCCTCTTCTATTTGAAATATTAACCTCAAGGTAATGCAGCTTTGGAGGGATCATGATTCCTTACCTCGATCTTAAGCTATAAATACTGAAGATGGTAACAAGTAGTTGCCCCTTTTTTAAAAGAAAGAGCTTGAAGATGGTGAAATCATGTTCAAACCATAGAAACAGTTGTATTTTGTGAACATCTGATGAATGGGGGTGGGAAAATGATTCATCATGCTAAGAAATGTTCCTGGATTGACAGTTTTACCAAGCCCTGATATTTTAAGACGTAAGTTATGTTATCCTTTCTCTTGCCCAAGTACATTTAGGAAGTTAATACCATTTGTTTGTTCACTAAGTCTGAGAAATAAACTTTGCAATTTAAATAGGAGTTTTAATTTATAATTTCAGCTTGCAATTACATGCAGAAGCTTAACAAAAGCCAGGCCTTTGAGTGCATTGCTTTTACTTAAATGAGGAGTGAATTTGGCTTCAGGACTTTTTGAATAATAATGGTAATGCATAATGCAGATTTATTTTCCCTGGTTTTCTTCCACAGTTTTCTGTGGCTTTGATATATTTGTCTGCCAGTTCTATTGTGCAAACCTGAATGCCTAATTGTGGCTAATACACTTTTAATCGTCCTCTTCTATCAAAGATATTCTTTTAAACCAAAGTATGTGAAATGTAGAATTATGCATTAAGCAAATTTAAAGTTATTTAAAAATTTCAAATAAAGAACAACCTTTTTAGGTATGCAGTAGTGCTTTCCTTTAGTACTTTTAAAGGGACACTTTGTCTTATTAATTCATAATATGAAAAGCAAGAGAAACATTTATTTGTTCCCAAATGTGAAAGAAAATGTGAGGGCTTTTTTCCATTCTAACTGCCATAGTTTTATGTCCACCTTTAAGTTGGATTTAAATCAAAGACTCCAAGTTCATTATATTAAGGAAACAGTGCAAGTACCTTGCAGCAGCCCATCCAAATTTTGTACCTGGATAGTGAAATAAACACTTGCTCATATCTCCCCCCTCTCTTCCTCCCAGGTCTATGTGTGTAAAAAACAAGATAGAGACATCTCTCGCAAATCCATGCATAAGGTGGGAGAGCATGTCCTTTGTTTTTGATTATACATTTCCTGACTTTCAATTACCCTAATCAGCTTTTTAAAATTTTAAATAGGAATTGAAATATGTAAAAGGGTATCATACAATTGGTTAGCATTGAAAGTGTGTCTCCTTGAAGGACACTGATCATTATATTCAACAAAGAGATATATTGATATGCTTTATATTAATGTTCTCTATCGTCTCTTGATGGGCTGGGCTACAGTATGATAATTCCCTTACTTGTATGGGTAGTTAGAGTTCATGACAGTTACATTTTTCAGGAGTCACCAGGCGTAGCAGTATGAAAAAATATGAATCTCAAATATACCCTGACCTATTCAAGCTTCTAATGTATCTCTTAAGTCCTTAACATGTGCAGTGCTTCCATTTCAATGTTCTCTAGACCAGTGGTTGCCAACCGGTGGGCCGCAGCCCACTGGTGGTCTGTGAAAAAATTTTGGTGGTCCGCAGAGAAATGTCACCCCCAGAGCACCCCCCCCCAAGCAATTAATCCAGGCTGTGCGGGAACACAAGGCTGCGCCGCTCACATGGCCGGCCTGTGGGAACACAAGGCTAGCGTCGGAACAACATGAGGTAGTGAGGGGAGGGGGGAAAGGGCGGAGGGGGGAAACTTGCCTGGCCACCGGGCTGCTCCTTTCCACTTCTTTCTTCTTCTAAGCAGGTTAGGAATGTGGCTGCCTTGGAGGTTTTGTGTGTGTGTGTGTGTGTGTGTGTATGTGAGGGATCGCTGTGTTAGATTAGATCTCTCTCCCCCTCCCCCTGAGAACAGAGCTCAAGAGCAGGAATGTGGCGGGGGATGGGGTGTGTGAGGGATCTGTGTGTGTGAGAGAGGGGGGGGTGGGTTATATTAGATCTCTCTCTCTCTCTCTCTCTCCCCGTCCCTCTCTCCGTCCCTCCCTTCCTCCCTCCCCTCCCTCCCACCGACGTCAGCAAGCCACCATCAGTCAATTCAAATTCATATTAGTGGTTCCCAGGATTTAAAATTATGAGTTTGCTGGTCCCTGAGGTCCAAAAGGTTGGCAACCCCTGCTCTAGACCAAAAAGCAACACAGACAATGCAAAAACTTTCTAAAAGGGCATCACTGCTATAGAGTTAGTCCTTGACTTATAATGACAATTGGAACCTGAATTTCCATAAAAAAGTTGTTGCAGTCCTAAATGGAGGCATCATGTGATGGGACAAAATTTTTCAATTTTTTTTTATAGTGATTGTTAAGCAGAGCTCATAGTCATAAGTCGAATCTAATCCCTTGAGGATTTTTTTGCTTTTAAATGGCTGGTCAAAAAAAAAGGATTATCATTCTACTGTATATTGTTATAATAATTGTTAAAATAAGAGGGTGGGTGTGAGTGGGTTGTTTTAGTCTTCTGGTAAATTAGTGTTTTGGGACATGACCAGCATGACAATCACTTTGTGAACAGGTAACCCATGCATGATAACCATTTTCTAAACATGGATGTGCTTTTCAAATTCAAACTATGCCTGCCAATTTTTATTTTGTGAGTTGCTAGATCAAAGTCTGGCTACAAAAGCCATAAGAAAATAAAACAGGAATGGAAGTTTCTCATTTTTGTTTAGCTCTATGTTCCATTTGGATAAATGATTGTTCTACATTTGATCTATGCATATTTTATGCATTAATTTTTTCTTTATTTTGTGTTCTCTTTTTTTGGTGATTTCCTCCTTTTTTAAAACATGTCATTAGCCTGTACATTTTCTGTCTCCTATGACCCACTGAAATTATTTGATCAGGAAGTTCATGAAAAAAAACACCTCCAAGATCTTTGCAAACAAGGGTAACACAACCTCTACATGTAATATAATTTGGCCAGGCTAAGTTTTTCAAACTCTTCTATTATTCAGTATTATTCCTTCCTCACTTCAGCCTGGTGTACAAACTTACATACATCACCACTTAAAGGTAGTTGCACATACCAACGATGATGTTACTTTTACTTTTTTCTCTTAATCTAGAATAATCAGCCAAAGCAACAATAGTGACAACCAATTTCTTTGGATTTAGATGTAGATTAGTCTAAAATGCAATTCCTCCTCTTTAACTGTTGATATTTGCTAATACATTGTATCGCACAATGACTGAAAGTCAACCCACCAGGTATCAATTCACTGTCAATTGCTGCATGGATAGTGGGGTATATGTTTGAAGCTAATTACAGTTGATATATGTTGCAAGCCCAACTATTAGTGGAAATACAAACCAAATAAGGTTTTCCGAAAAGAGCAGAAAAATATATCATTTTACAAGAAGGTTGGCTCTCTCTATATTTTTATATCGTGATGATTATAATATTTTTTTCTCAAAAGCCTATATTTTAAAGGGAAAGTAAGAAACAGCCTTGCTAATTATATCAGGCTTCTTTTAAACATTTAAGGCAGAGATGTTGCACGGTGGTCCAAGTATCAAATCAAATGGATATGTTGTGCAAAAAAACAACAACAACCAGTATATTACCTTATCTTGATATGTTATAAAAAATATGCCAGATGTAAGGAAAACAACTAATTAAAAAAATTATAAGAGCCACAAACATTTCACAATTTTGTTAATTATTACAGAAAAAAAAATGTATACCAGATGGTGTTCTCATGCTTTCACTGGAGGATCTGCTAAAAAATCAGAAGGAACCTTTTGGAGGCTGCAAAGATTTCTATGAATAATATTATGATCTCCCCCAGTTTTGCCTCCTTTGAAATATTCTCCTTTTCATCTCTCCATTTCTACTCCTATATTCCCACATACCTCTATGTGAGAATGTTAAAGACTGACTGGTGGATAGGAGTCTTTAAAAAAAAGATGACAGTTGTGACCACATGATCATAGCCAACATCCTGACTTTTGAGCAAACCCCACTCACCACCCTCAGGCTGCAGATATCCCTAATCTAGCACATGCCAAGGAATTAAATAATTTAATTGCTTTGTATATATTGTTTTTGTAGTCACTGCATTTCATTGAGTTGTTATTTCAAATTTGTTCCTATAGATACAACAAAACAAAACCGACTCCATCAAGGACAAATAATTTACACAAAAAGCTTTTCAGCTTCTTTATTGGAGCAATGTAATGGAAACATATAATGGTGCATTCTTGTTAAGACTATTTACAATTTTCAACAAAATGGTAAAATGGGGAGTGGGTTTAAATTGGACAGGAAATTGCTTTGCAACTATGAATGGATTTTACCTTTTAATACTGAATAAAAACAAACATTTCTTTGAACAGGTTTGTGGAGATCAAAATGTTGTCTTCAATCTATCAGCCTGGAGTGGCTCAGTAAATTTTTCTTATTTTTCAACTCTACAAACTTTTGAATAAATGGACAATATTAGAAATATAAGATGCCCTGATTTATATAATATTTAATTATTTAATCAATCAATCAATCAATCAATCAATCAATCAATTAATTAGTTAATTAATTAATTAATTAATTATAAAATTTAGGCATTGCCCATCTCACTTATAGAGTGACTCTGGGAAAGTGTACAATTAAAAGTATAAAAACTGTATAAGTTATTATATCTCTGGAGGCATTTAAAAGAAAGATAACATAATTAAATAGATGAGAGAGGCCCTTTGAGGTGCTACTCACTTGGGGGAAAGCTATTCCAAAAGGCAGGAGTGACAGCAGAGAAGTCTCTCTTTCTGGACCCTGCCTGTCGAAATTCTTTAACTGACAAGGTCCATAACTTCTCTGCATGATTGGGAGGTAGGAGCCAATATAAGGGATGGGAAGAAGACAGTTCCATGTCATGTAGGGCTTTGAAGGTCATAAACAATACTTTGAATTGGACCCAGAAGCAAACTGGTACCCAATGCTGTTCATATGACAGAGGTGTTACATCTGCTATTTTGGGGTCAAACAAAAATGTTCGTGTGGCCACGGTCTATATTAGCTGAAGCTTCCAGATACTCTTCAATGGTAGACACATATAGAGCTATTACAATAGTCTAATGGGAGATGACCAAGGCATGAGTGACCAAGAGGAGGGACTCCCTATCTTGGAAGGGAGCACCACATAAAGTTGAACAAAGATCCTCCTAGCCATGATTGCCACCTGCTCTTTGAGCAGGAGTTGCGAGTCCAGGAGGACACCCGGAATATGCACCAGTCTGTTTGGGGTAGTACAACCCATCCAAGACCAGAGATGATAGGAAACAGAGGAGCCCCACCTACAACGACTATGCCTTATGAAGATTACTTGAAGCCTGTTCTTCCCCACCCAGAATGCCACAGCTCCAGGCTCCATGAAAAAATTGTGCACAGCATCACTTTGTTCACCTAGGATGGAGATTTATAACAGGGTATAATACACTTACCTTGTGACATCCCATATCAAAGGGAAATCTCGCTCCTTATCAAAACCAATTGGAACCAGCTTCAGAGGAAGGGGGTAAACCAGCATAAGTATAGTCTTTTCAAACCAGTAATAGTAATACTATTTTATTTTTCTGTAGTAGTCAAATAAATAAAAATAGAGCAATATGACAAAAAAAAAATAACAAACTTGGAAGAAAAGTAGTAGATCTTGGAAGAGAAGTAGATCCGATTGGTTTGTATATTGTTCATGTATATAATACATAATCCATTAGTCTGAATAAATCAAATGAGAAAAAGGGCAACTAAGTTAATATAGCATTTTTGGTTTGCTAATTAACTTACATGACAATATTCCTCTATTTCTTTTGTACAAAATGTTTACTAGTTTTCTATGTATGTGGTTATATGGGTTGGACCAAATTACGAATAGAGATGCATTGATTCATGCATATTTTCTCTTGGAAAGTTTGTTTATTTGACTATTAGTTTGTTTCAGCATTAACAAACTTGGTTTATAATCAACTATGTACATAATATATGATTAGTGCAATATCAATATGTATATTCAGTTGGCTCTAGGAAAAATGTATTTGCTGGACTTAATGACAATTACTCTTAGTTTAATGATTGCAATGCCATATAGGTGGGGTTGTCCTTGAAAAGTGTCTGGAAATTGCCCTGCTATTTGATGAAAACTATGGAGAAGATCTGCAGTGGCTATCAATTCCTATTAAGTATATTTCAGTTCTCTAGCAATTTCTACCATTCACTAAATTTCACCTAAATTGTGCCATTGGTCATTTATAAAGTCCTACATGGATTGTTGCAGGACTATCTCTTTTGGAAAATCTGAATCCATACAACATATGTCTACCAGGATGAAATGTCGAGAGACTAACTCTGCTAGTGAACAGGTTGAAGGCCTCATGAAAAGTATAAGTATAGTATATAAAATCATACATTGCAATGTCCTATCTGTCAATGAGTACTTCAGCTTCAACCATAACAATACAAGAGCACACAATAGATACAAACTCAAGGTTAATCGCACCAAACTTGATTGTAGGAAATACGACTTCAGCAACAGAGTGGTCAATGTCTGGAATACTCTACCTGACTCTGTGGTTTCTTCCCCAAACCCCAAAAACTTTAACCTTAGACTGTCTACTATTGACCTCACCCCTTTCCTAAGTGGTCTGTAGGGGGCGTGCATAAGCACACCAACGTGCCTACCGTTCCTGTCTTATTGTTTCTTTTTATTTTTGTTATATGTATCCATTTCATGTATTCATAACTATGTATATCCTTATACCTATTATCTTGTGAGTGATTGACAATCAAATCATATCAAATAAATAAATAAATAATCTTCTCAGTGGCTGTGCAATGCTTTTATTCTCTGAAATATGCAATGCTCTCAGCCTAGTAACTTTTAAGAAGGTTCTTAAGAAAGACTGTTTTGTTCCTGTATTAACATCTCTTGTGCCCATCTCGCCACAAGGCTCTGAAGAGGCTACTTCAGCCTCTGAAATAAGCTATATGTAATCTTTCAGATAAACAAACAATATAATAATAAATGTTTCTGATCAATTTCCATTCATATACATTTTATTTGGTATCTCACCATCCCCCATCCACAAATCGAGCATTCATCTTAATCACATTTCCAGTGTGGGTTTTGAGAAGAACTATTACCACCTAAATCTGATATGTATAAGGAGGAAAATATAAATTAGTATCTATCATTCCTTCAAGATGTGCAATGGTTTTAAAGATACTGCTCCTTCTTTTTCTCTCAGTCTCTCTCTTTCTATCTTCAGCTTTATAGTTTTTTCTCTTTTTCTGGGACTGATATGGGCAGGAAAGCAAGCAAAAAAGTGCAAGCAAGGAAAATATGGCAATGCAATGTGAATAAAATGGATAAAACAACAATAATAGATACTATATAAAATATGAACATACTGATGAATAGTTTTAATTAAAAAGCAGTGACTTTGCTTTCTGCTGGAAGGAAACAAGTAAATTGGCACAAATCCTTTTGCACAGGCAGATCAAAGACAATCTGCTAAAAACTTTTGACTAGTACTGCACTTTTATTTGGCTTTTTATCATGCTCCATATGTTACACTATCCAGGTGTCCAAATACCCATATAAGTCATATTTGAGGCCTCCTTGATCTGTGTATCTGCCATTCTTCAATGG
Organism: Notechis scutatus; assembly: GCF_049901735.1. Classification (NCBI taxonomy): domain Eukaryota; kingdom Metazoa; phylum Chordata; class Lepidosauria; order Squamata; family Elapidae; genus Notechis; species Notechis scutatus. The sequence goes on along the minus strand of NC_142013.1, from coordinate 25,143,876 downwards.
AAGAAGGGGGAGGGGAAGTTGGAAAATAAATCCTTTTTAATGTAACATGAATATATTAAATCTTATACTGAATTTGTATAACCTACACATGATACAACTGAAGGATTGGAGCCAAATGCCCCAGAAACCTGTCACCTCTGGAAGAGACAGCAAGGGGAGAAGGGATCATAAAAATTCCAGGTCTGGGAGACACTTCCTGGGAACACTTCAAAAGATCATTCCCAGAGGAGGGGAGGGTGGAATTAACATGTTGGTTCTTTGTTTGACAAAATACACATCAAGATAAGGGGAGGGGTCCTAACTTCCCTTATCTATCACTGCATGCCTGGGAGTCATTAGACTCTGCTTTGAATCCTGCTGGAATCATCTCATTTCAATAAAGAGTTCCTTTTGAAACATCCAGTGATCAGAAGTTCATTCTTTTCGGTTGAATGGGAAAAATACAATAGCTGACACCTTCTGCCTTTGACTTCATGTACATTTTATTTACAAATAAATGCACTCAACTTGGGTCATGTTTTTAAGATTGATCCATGTGCAACAAGCTACAATAATTTAAGATGCTGGATGTAAGGATCTTCTATCTAGACTGCCATTAATTAGACTTGGGAATAAATAGCATTCATTGCATTAAAATTATATTTTCAAATATGTGTTATAAAACACATATAATTAAGAGTAGCCCATTTGCTAGGCCTGTTGTTCACTATCTCCATCATCTGGAATATAATTTGAATTTAGTCCTGAGGTCCAGTCCTTGAGGCATCACTGAACAGACTAGGTTGGCACAGAATATGGTGTCACTGTTGTAAAATAAAAGAAAATTCAAAAACTATGCTAATTCATTAGCACTAACACCCTGTCTACCTTAGCCCAAGCTACCTATTATAACAGTTTAAAAGTACCTTTCCAAAAATACAGTATTGTTGGGTTGCTTAATTTTGTAAGGATTTCTGTTTTCCTGAGCAGGAATTATGAAGGACCTCCTTGATTTGATTGAAAAATAGGAGACACTTCAGTTAGATAGTCTTAAAAATAAACTCAAAAATTCAAAAATAGCTGCTCAGGAAATCCTTAAGTTATTTTATCCAGGAAATGTAGGTTTATAATAAATTTTTGGTATTTTCTTGAGTTGTTGACATTACACAAATATGGAAACCCTGTGTTGTTCAGAACTATTTATAGCCTCTTTAATTGTTTTTAAAGTGTTGTCTTTGCATATCACATATATTTATTTGCCTTATATATCTTGTTTCTTGGTGGCACCTGATAATTTACAAACCAGTAAGTGTAAAGAAATAAGTAATAAGTATACCCCATTATTCATCCCCATTTTCTTTGATTAACCCCAATAAGCCAACTATTAATCCTGCCTGATTCTTACAATTATTCTATCTTTGTAGTTCAATCCATTTTAAACTTTCTTAACTTTATGTACAGTGCTTAAGAAAATTGCATATAAATGCTGGGTGGCATGCTGATATAAATAGAAGGAAGAATGAAAAGAAATGTTTGAATATTCAAGAAGAAGCAAAAATAACATTGGGACTGAGGGTCTGCAGCATTGTGTGATTTTTTTTTTGGAAAAGCATGAGAGAAAAGTTGTTTTAAGCTATAAGACCAGTACCATAAAGGCAGTTTGGAGATATTTTGGTCAGTATACATGGTATCACTTGATTCTCATCTTATCTGTCTGCAGATTTTTATTTGTTTTTTTTAGCACTAACTGATAAATGTTGGTTATTTTGCCTATTGGTGCTTGTGACAACATACTACAGAGAAGCAAATCATTTTGGAGCATAAATTTTTCTGGATGCATAGAAAATAGAATTGTTCTATCTACCAGGTAGTCCTTGACAGCAAAAAATGTTGACTACAGCCTATTTTAGCTGTGTGTTTTTGTATCATTTTCTTGAACATTAAATGCTCTTTTAATTGCAGATGTGAAACAAAGGGAGTCAAAAAGTTATTCAGAAGTACCCGTTTCCCGGCAAAGTTAGTGGACTGACATTCAAATAAGAACTATTTAAAACTGCTGGAGAATAAAAAGGGCCCCAGCAACATAGGTCTCTAAATTTGCTTAATGGGGTTAAAGGGCCTACCATTGTGGGGAATTCTAAAACGTGTGACTGTCTTGGGATTAAACTCAGACATACTTTATTTGCTTAAGGTCCAAAAGGGGATTCTGAGAGTAGTCTGGCCTTCCATATTTATTTCCAAAGCTTCTAGATGTCCGTTGCTTATTGCATTTTGTCAGTTGGCAAACATGTCTGCCAAGAAGCCATAACACTGCAAATTACAGGCTAGTGAAGAAAGAGAAATTGACTGTATTAGTAGCTCTTGGATCACTGTTTTTGTGTTACCTGACAAGCTGTCCCTCTGTGGTGGAGAAAGGAACTTTTGATTATAATTGGGATAAAGAAATTAAGAAAAGTTGGGGAGTGAATTGCAAAATAAAAGAAGGCATGCTGTTTTCTGTAGCAATGACTACAGGCAATTAATATGTTTATCATGACCTATCCTCAAAAACAAATGAAGAAGGGATTTGGGCCAGTGGCAATTAGTTCAGCAAAGAAGAAATTCAGGGCTACAGAAAATGAAGTCATATTAATGAAGTAAAATGACATATAAAAATTAGCTTTTATAATTGGAATTTAGTATCACACAAAAGGAGCATAAATTGAAGCTGAATACTTTAAGAGCCATGAAGCTGCCAATCAATCAAGAATTCTATATTTCCTTTTCTCTTTCCCTACAATATGGAATATCCAACTGCATTCTGTGTCATCGGTGTACTAGAGTTTTCATGTATTCATAAATATTTATAAATGCCAGTTTAAAATCTGGACTGAAGGTACAAAATTCAGTAGGACAATGGTATAATTTGTGATGCATTTTACAAGGTAAGAGATATAATAGGAGAAATATAGAACTTCTATGTTTAAAACATTTCTATCTGTTCAATTTTGATATAATTGAGGATACCTTGGAAAAAAATGATAACCCAACCTTTCTGAAACCAATTCTTCTATGCATAGCCAAAGAAAAATTCAGAAAGATACAAATTACAAAGAAATACTGAAAATAAAAATGGCTTTCTTCTGGCCTTTGACTGAGATAAAAAAAACATAAAAGTAATTCAAATCTTGATAAATGTGATTTCTATGGAGTTCATTTATGTAAAATAGCATTGAAGTAGATTGTGGAAAAATGTTGTAATTTCCCAGAAGAGCTGGACTATGAAATTAATCACTCAGGGAAATAATAACATTTAACTTTTAAAAATAAAAATTTAGAAAGAAAATAACTATGCCATGAAGGCTAAATTTAACCCTTTTCTTCCATTGTCTGACTCTCAGGCTATGCCTTGCCTGTTATGTATGCTACCATTAACATCAACTATAAGATTCAACATGTTATGACACGTGGAAATTCTGTAAGCATAAAGATTAATTTAAATTCACCTAGTACCATTTGCATTACTGGATATCTAGGTACTTCTTGAAAGGGAGTTGAGAAACCTAAAAGCCCTTTATGTTACAATATAATCCCAGAATACTAGCCAGGTTTACCTTCACTAATATTTGAAAAGGTGTTGATTACCCATCCATGCTCTACAAGCAGAGAATTAATAAACTGGGGAAATGAGTGGAGTAAATCTATATTTATTTATCAAATTTGTACACCATCCATCTCATCTAAGTGAGTCCTAGGTTTCAATATTGTAAATCTGATATGAACGATGTGTGAAATAACTCTTGTTTATACAAGAACTGGAGGTCTTCTAGTCCAACCTCCTGTTCAAGCAGGAGACCCTGTAGCATTTCAGATAAATGATCGTCCAGTCTCTTTTTAAAAAAGCCTCCAGTGGTGGAATACCCACAACTTCTGAAGGTAAGACATTCCACTGATTTATTGTTCTCACTGTCAGGAAATTTCTCCTTAGTTCTAGGTTGCTTCTCTCCTTGATTAGTTTCAGATAACAGATAATCAGAGTTGGAAGGGACCTTGTAGGTCATCTAGTCCAACCCCCCGCCCAAGCGGGAGACCCTACACCATTTCTGACAAATGGCAGTCCAATCTTTTCTTGGAAGTCTCAAGTGATGGCGCTCCCACAACTTCCGAGGGCAAGCTGTTCCATTGGTTGATTGTTCTCACTTCATCCATTGCTTCTTGTCTTTCCTTTTGGCAACCAAAACTGGGTGCAATATTCCAAGTGTGGTCTTATCAAGGCCTAATAAATTGGTACTGACACTTCATGTGATCTTGATTCTATCCCTCTGTTAATGCAGCCTAGTATTGCATTGGGTTTTTTTTAATGTCATAACTCTAATGTCCATAGATGAAGAAATATGCTTAATCCTTTGTTTACTGACCTAGGATTTATTTATTTAAAATAATTTTAAATCACCTTTTAATATAAGTCAGCATAGATGGGTATATTTTTAATAGAGACTGCTACATTGTAGAAGTAAATATAGTAAGACTGATTAATAATATGCCATCAAGCCAGAGTTGACTCTTAGTGACCACATAAAATAGAATTTCTCCAGGATAATATGTCACCAATCTAGAGACAGAGGGAGGGAAGGAGGGATTATCCATCTGGAAAATATAAGGAAGTCATTGGACTCCAGAGTCTAATCCCACTATAACGGAGATGAGAACAACATTAAGGCTTATCTTAAGGATATTTTCAAAGGTACTAAAGAAATGAGTTACAAATTAGTTTTCCTTCCCTAGTGAATATATATCAATTCAGAGTAAACAAATGTAAATTCATTGCTTGATTGCTCTTTTTAAAAAAACACAACTAACAAACAGAACGTTAGCTGTTTCATGCCACCAGTTGTGGTCTGCAAAGATCCAGATGGAAGCAAAACAAGGTAGCAACAATAGTTTTTATTTACATCTAATTGCAATCTAGATTTTGCAACCCAGATATGGTAGTCCTGACTTGTTTAATCAGTTCACCGCAGCATCTTTTTGCTCAAAATCCATTCTGCTCAAGAATTTAATTTAATCCAGGAGATTGGAAGCTGTTTCATATGCTGACCTATTCACTCGCAGACAACACAGGCATTTACATTTTTCCACAAGATTGGTGCTGCAATGCTTTTTCTCAATAGTGTTGCAATGCAGTTCACTGCAGCAAAATGAGGTTTTCCGATGTGCCTGTTTCCCGTCTGCAAATACATATTTTTAAAGATTCCATGCACATTCAATTTGGTTTTAAAAGCTATTAAAGTGTCCTCTATTCAATACCCTAGACTTTAAACAACTTTAAATATATTTTTACATAGCCAGATGTAATAATGTTGCATAGACTAACTAAACTTTAAATGCCTTTTGCTGAATCCTTCCTCAAAGTGTTTCTTGTAAAATAAATTACGTGGGTGGCTGGAGATATGACCATCCTCTGCTATTTTCAAGTCCTTGGTCCATAAGCTTCTGAACAGCTAAATTAATTTTCCTGATAGAGTGTTGCAGAACAACCCGGGGATTTCATTTTTAAAAACAGGGAAATAAAGAGTAGGCTGTGCCACAATAGTTAAATCAGTGCCTGTACTTTTTGCCAATAAGGCAGAAATACCAATGTTGTTCCAATCATCTTTTACAACCATTACAATTATCTTAACTCAAAAAATAAAGCTAAACATTTAAGCTAATGTAGAGTCCCTGTTTTTAGCCCCAGCAAATATAGACAATTCCAGGATCAGCCCAAAGGACTAACAAATCTTATTTTCCTTCTGCCTTCCATGGCTGTCTCACTGTTTTAGTACATAGAGCTGACAAAGGTGGACTTATCATCATGTCTATGAAAAGAAACAGTCCCACCAACAGTTTATGGAGATTCTCAGTCTCCAGGTCATGATTACCCCAAAGGTGATTTTTTTTCCAAGAAGTAACTGGACTTTATGATTTTTCTTTGAACATGTTTCACTTCTCATCCAAGAGCTGAAGAAGCTTCTTAGATGAGAAGCGAAAGATCTTCAAAGAAAAACAAGAAAGTCCAGTTTCCTCTTGCAAAAAAAAAAAAAAGCACCTTTGGGAGTCTCACCAACTGGAAATAAAAACTCATGTTCTTCATAAGGGATTGACCTATCCATTTGATTGTCTACTTTAGGCAATAATTGAATGATTTCTATAAGGTTGAAGTCTCATAAGAAGATAAGATAAGAAGAACTTTATTGTCATTTTACAAGCACAATGAAACTGTGGATGAACCCCAGCAACTGTTCGCAATACAATAAAACCAGAGCACTTAAAAATGAAGATAAGAAAAATAGAGTACTCACGTCTCCATTTGCAATTAGAGAGTACAATATCTACGAATATACACAAAATATACATCCAACACTGACTATGACACTTTGCCGAGTGTAATACACAAGAGATGGATTGTACTGTAACATGTTATTATACATCTGAATGAGGTATTAAGATTTCACATCTTTTCACATCTTAATAAGGTAGTGACTTTGTGTTTATTTGCGGTTCGGATGGCCCAGGGAAAGAAACTATTTGTTAGTCTAGTGGTGTGGGATTTTATTGACCTAAAGTGCCATCCAGACGGCAGCAGGTCAAAAAGATAATTGCCAGGATGTGAGGGGTCTTCTATGATGGCCTTGATTCTGCTTTGGTGGCAGGACCTGGCTAAGTCTTCCAGGGAGGGCAGAGGGCAACCAGTGATCTTTTGAGCGGTGTTTATCACCCTCTGTACAGTTTTCCTGTCCTCAGCTGAGGAGCCTGCATACCACACACCCAGACAGTATGTCAGAGTGCTCTCCCCAGAGGCTTTATAGAAAGCCAGCAACAGCTTCTTATCTAGATTGTTTTTCTTGAGAACCCGAAGGAAGTGCAGCCGCTGCTGGGCCTTCTTCACTATGGCCTTGGTGTTAGGGGACCAGGAGATATCAGCTGAAATATGGAAGCCAAGGAATCTGATCGTAGAGGCAGTTTCCACTCGTTCTCCGTTGATGATGAGTGGGGCATGGTCCTGTCCATGTTTCCTGAAGTCCATAATCAGTTCTTTGGTTTTATGGACATTCAGTGACAGATTGTTCTGTGAACACCAGACAGACAGGTTCTCTACTTCTGCCCTATATGCCGTTAATCATTAATCAATCATGCAGAGGCAGGCAAGAACATTTTTTTTAATAAAACAAGATGGGGATACAAAATTAGGTTAGCTTATTTAAAGGATATACCATAAAATGTTCACATGAGTATGGGCTTCAAACCCTCTTTAAAAAGAGTGTTATTACACTGGTTTTTATAGCCATTTACAAAACATTTTGTGAGATAACAAAATAATCCTAATTTCTTCTCACTCATATGACAATAAACCTAGGATAGTACCTTTTCAAATCCACTAATATCTATTTAGATAAACAAAAATAGACAGAATGTGATGTTTCCATTGAAATGTTTATTTTGTGACATCAATACAAGCACTTTAAAAGATTATTAGATTTTAATTTTTTTTTGAAATAAATATTTACTATATCATTATCAACTATGTAAGGCAGGGCTGCCAAACTTGCGGCCCATGGGTTGGATCTGTTACACGCTGGCCACGCCCATGCCTGATTTAAAAAGTTGTGATACGCCACATGACACCACTGTGATGATGGGTGTTTGACACCCCTGATGTAAGGCAATCTGTGGAAGCCTTGAGGGATTGAGGAGTGTTATTGATATTGTTGTTGTTGTTGTTGTTGTTGTTGTTGTTGTTATTATTATTATTATTATTATTATTATTATTATTATTATTATTATTATTATTATTATTATTATTATTATTATTATTTAGCTTGGTCCTACAACTAAAGTATCAGAATAGTTGGCAAACAAACTATATTAGATAGCCTTATATACCTCTGATTTTGCTCAACATTTAATATGCCAAGGTTGTAAGGACATGTATTTAAATTGAGCCAATAATTCATTCTTCATAGTTCATGTCTGAATTATTTACCCTGAGGCCATGCTAATAGTCAGTCACATTCTTCCACTAGGTCCTCTGAGAATAAGAAGAATATAGAACTCTTCGAAGAAGAAATAAGAATGACAAATCTGAAGGTATTGATGTTCACTTGTTTTGCCACAAATGAAAAGCCCAAAATTAATGGGACCCATGCATTTCATTATTGTGAAAGAAATGAATGCCAGAGGGTCAAAACAGTTTTGAATGTCAGGTATTCATTTGCTGCTCAGTTGGAAATCATTTGGAACCATTTTCTTTTAATAGGCACAATAAGTCAAAGAAAGGTTGGAAGAAAAGAGGGGAGAAATTAGAGAACGGGGATTTAAAACTGCAAATTATTCAATACAATTCTAATATTTTGAGTGTGGGTGTATTAAACATTTTGATACATCTTTCCACATAAAGGTCTTGTGACCACTTTAGATTTTCTGTCCCCACTTACTATATAATTTCTTCTAAACAAAGGAAATGTATCTGTATCTGCAACCCCAGCCTGATTTTCTTATAATTCAGTTACATGCTAGGAATTACTTAGAAGACATCTAGAAAGTCATTCAAGGCACTGATCAGCTGAAACTTTTGAGAATCTACTCTTCTCTCTCTGGTTGGCAAATGTATCTTCTAATGCAGGGGTGGGCAAACTACGGCCCGTGGGCCACATCCAGCCCGTTGGTCTGTCCAATCCGGCCCGCCCCTGAAAAAAAATCGCTGGGCATGGCGTATTGCCCTGCGCCGCGTGGCCCCCAAAGCTGCAAAACAGTGCGGAGCGCTGTCGGGGTAGGAAAGAAAAGAAGAACTTTGCAAAGGCCTCGGCTGGGAGTTCGAAATCACCTTCGAGTGCGACCTCTCTGAAGGTGAGTCCCCGCCAATCCCCCCTTTTTTTCCGGGGCTTCCAGGCTTAAACTTTGCAGAGGCAAAGTTTGCAGGCGGGAGCGTCTTCCGGCTGAGGAGCGGGAAGGGTTCCGCCCGGCGGGTGGGTGGGCTGCTTGGAGTGGGCTGCTTGGAGCCACCTAAAGCTAGGCCATTGCTGGTGGAGCCTTGCCCTGCCTTGGTGCCCCGTTTCCCGGCTCGGCGGTCCTGCTCGGGCGGCACTTTAAAAGCCTGCTCCCAGCACCCGAGCAACTTCCCAGCAACTTGCGGCTTCCTTTTTCCTCACGGGCGCTCGCGCCTGGCCCCGAGCCGCACAGCGGAGGGGAAACCCGGAGCACCGCCGAGTCGCCTCCTCCAAGCAGCCCGCCCGCCCGCCTGCCAGGCGTAACCCTTCCCGCTCCTCGGCGGGAAGACGCTCCCGCCTGCAAACTTTCCCTATGCAAAGTTTAAGCCTGGAAGCCCTGGAAACCCAGCAACTTCCCAGCAACTTTCGGCTTCCTTTTAACTTCGGAAGCGACTGGCCCCAAGCCGTGCAGCAGAGGGGAAGCCCGGCGGGCGGGCGGGCTGCTTGGAGGAGGCAACCCGGCGGTGCTCTGGCAGCAGCAACAGGCAGTTCCGCCCGGGCTCCGCTCAGGTGTCCGGCTGGGGCTGTCAGGAGTTGCTACTGCTGGCGCAGCCCCGTGCGGCTCCAGTCCCGCGTTGCCTTGGAAAGGAAAAGGCAAAACCAGGAGCCGCTGAGCCTGAGCCTCCGGTGCCGCTGCTGCCATTGCAAAGCACCGCCGCGGCTCTTCCTTTTTGCCTTTCCCTTCCCGAGGCAACGCGGGACTGGAGCCGTGCGGAGCCGCGCCGGCGGTAGCAACTCCTGACTCAGGGGGCCTCCGAGGGAGGGGAAGGAGGAGAAGAGGGGGGGAAAAGGGTGGGGGGGCGATTCCCAAAAAATCTTGTGCTGACCCGGCCCGTCTGTCAAATTTTAAAAGTCAATGCGGCCCCCGAGCCAAAAAGTTTGCCCACCCCTGTTCTAATGTATGGTCAAGCATAACCATGCAGTTGTGTGGAACAGTTTGTAATTATTCTAAAAGATTAAGGAACTTTTTAGTATATGTAACTATATCTGATCAGCTTTATTTTAAGGTGAAACAATGTTGGCCAATGAAAACCAAGAGAAAGAAGCAAGAGCAATAAATCAGAATAAATTAGAAAGAAGGGAACTATGGGGTTGATGCTCAGATAACTAAATCAATGTGGTTAATAATAAAAATGAATATGAAAGTAAAGTAGCATGTCTGAATATTGACCTCACACTGTGTAAACACTATTGTCGTAACAACTGATTTTATTTACTATTGCTTTGCCGTACAAATTTGGATTATACGTACAACTTTACATTGATCCTGATAGAGAACAGTTAGGGAAGACCAGTGGTGGTATTCTACCGGTTCTGCCCAGTAGCGCCAATGAGCAGCGAAGACCAAACTGGTTCTCTCCAATGCTCTGCTGTTGGGCCTGCCTGCCCGCCAGCCCAGGCTCCCATACTAACTTTTATTCCCTGCTTTTGAAGCACAGCTGCTTTGCATGGCACAGCAGATTGCTGTGCGGCAGTTGCTGAAGCGACAGTGAGAGTGCAGGATTGCAGGAGGTGAGTCGGAAAGCCTCTGCACCTGCGCAAAGTGTGCATTTGGCATGCGCATGCACACAAATTATATGCGCATGCGCAAAGCGTGCCAAGCCACACCCAACGAACTGGTGGTAAAAATACTTGAAACGCGCCACTGGGGAAGACTACATCTTTTTGTGGCACCATGGCTAAGGCTGTAATATTATTTCATTCCCTGGATTTTATTAAAGTGTTTGAGATGAGCTTTCTGTATTATTATTATTTTTTGTTCCAAATACAAAGCTTTTGGCATTTTACTAATTAATTTATAGGAACTTATTCAAAAACAAATGACACTTTTCTGTAACCTGGTCTAGAGGCAGCAGAAGAGGAATCTGCATCATATTGAGCACTGTAAGGATCTCAAATATGTGTATGTAGGTGAGAGAGAGAGAGAGAAAAGAGAGAAAAGAGAAAACAGGAGAGGGAGAAAATGCAATATAGATTCATCCATACTTATTTTGTTACTTTGTGTGCCCTATAATATTTTTAAAAAACCATACATCAAGACTCTCTGAATTCTAAATTACAGATGTTCTATTTGCAATGGGACATAGGAACTAGGGTGTAGACTCTGGAGAAATAAATTTTCAAGACTCAGCTTTGCCATGGAATTCACTGTGGACTCTGGGCATAAGCTGCTATATATACTGTAAATAAATATGAATACATGACTAGATATACAGATGATATAGACAATAGAGATAGAGAGATATAGATATACTATAGCTATAGACATTGTTTTCATTAAAAGCATTGCATTTGCCAGTAAAATATCAGGACACCAGAAAACTAGATCCCAGCCATTCAACCTCAAAACTCATCACTGCTTCAGTGACACATCCATGCTGTACAAATATAAGCACCTTTTTTGTATGTCATAGACACTTGGTTTTAACTGCTGCTTGCATGTTGACTTTTACTATGTTTCATCATATCTGAATGGACTTATTTATATCATTAAGAGCTGTGGTGGCGCAGTGGTTAGAATGCAGCACTGCAGGCTACTTCTGCTGATCACTGGCTGCTAGCGGTTTGGCAGTTCGGATCTCACCAGCCCAAGTTTGACTCAGTCTTCCATTCTTCCGAGGTCAGTAAAATGAGGACCCAGATTATTGGGGGCAATAGGCTGATTCTATAAACCACTTAGAGAGGGCTGTAAAGCACTGTGAAGCGGTATGTAAGTCTAAATGCTATTGCTATAAGATTTTGAATAAAGATCTATGGATGCCGTATCTATATAATGCATCTAACTAAACAAAACTAAGATATATGGAACTTTTGTATACATATGACTTGCATATCAACTGAGGTTTCCCAAGTGGCCTGCAGACCATATATCCTCTCTCCAATAGCTATTTTTTGTGCTCCAAGAGCTGTCAGAAACCAGTTTAGATGTCATAGATTAATTCAGTAATAATGCTATATCATAAATAAATTACTTTAACATAGGAAATGGCCAGCATTTATAAGTTGCTATACATTGATATTTTAAAATGAGAATGAGTCAGTAATCTATTTATCTTATCCTTTGTTCTATTCTTACATATTGTGATTATAACTTACAATTTAAAAATGGACAGGCTAATCAAAAACAACTGAATTTTCATATTCTCTTGGCTCCATCCCCAAATTTATAGTTGATAATAGAAGCAGCTGACAAGTTCAGCGGTGTGTCGCTGACAGAATGATGCATTGTATGCATCTGACCAAGCCCTAGAACAGAGAAGAAACACAGTGCACGTCTTCTTGTTCTACTAATAGCTTGCTAATATTTTTAAGTATCTGGTGCTTGCTCTTGCCCTTTCTCTCTCCTTTTTCCAAAACAAGGGAAGTGGAATAGGGTTCGAAGAAATTGGAAATGCATGCAAAGAAACAGGAACAGAAAAGAACTACACATGTCCATGAGGTCACATTCAATCTCTTTGCCTTAATGTAGGGTAAGGGGTGTTTTACTTCATATAAAATAATACAGCTATCGTAAAGTCAGGCATTGCCTTTTCTTATTTATTTAATGCTAGTTTTTTAATTACTAGATGGAGAAATGGTTATAGAATGTGCCTTTGACCAATATGAAACATTGCCCATAAAAATGCATATACAATGGATTATTTGCTTCTCTGATTTCCCTTTACTAGGTAATGAAAAAAAAATCCTGATGTGCTAAAAAGACAAAAAAAAAAAATAGGAGCACTTTATTTTCCTAGCTCTGTTTAGTTGTTGAAAAGCAATGGATTGCTATAGATAAAATGCTTAAAGGTGAAAAACCCTCTATCATCTTTTCCTTTGCTATATAATTCGTAACCAACCCATCCACCCAGCATCTTGCCTGGGATGATACTACATGCAATTCATTTTTTCTGGAGAAATCCATATTCAGAATTCATTCTCTCTAATCTCTGAGAAAAACATTCACAACTGGATTTGCATTGCAGCATAAAAAAATAAAATGTCTTATGGCACAATATTTTATTACAGTCTTTGCTTTCATGGACTAAATCCACTTTATCTTCTTGTCATAGCAACTTCATAAATTATAAGCAAATTCACCTAAGTAAACACAAATTATTGCCCATCACTTCTTACTTTCTAAGGGAGGGTTAAGGAGGAACAGATGATATTTATTACCAGCTAAGAAATTTCAAGCACACTACTGTTGTCGAATTCAGGATTGCTGGCATGAAATTGTCTTAACAGATGGTTAGCAGCTCTTGTCATAGAAAACAGTTCTGAGCATGATCTTAATTGAGTGGTTTAGAACTGAATAAATTAACATCTTAAAGCCTTAGATTGTCTCAGATGAATTTCCTAAACACACATATTTGGGCTCATGTGGGTATTGTAAATGAAATTGTCAAAGAATGTGGATTGTTACCTAGGTAGCCCTTCCAATGTATCAGATATTCCAACTTGTCCCTTCTATCTTGGGAATCTAAATTATGTTCCACCTTTAATTCTTTCTCCACAGTGAGATGAAAGGGACAGGGGAGAATAAACATAAGAACAGAATCGTAACAAATTGGGTTTATTATTATTATTATTATTATTATTATTATTATTATTATTATTATTATTATTATTATTATTATTATTATTATTATAGCTTAAAGTTACAGGCAAAAGTCCACTAGGTTCATCTATCATAAGTTAAATGGTTAAAAAAATTGCAGGAACTTATAGAGAAAAAAAAAACCCTTACATGTCCCCCCCCATCAGAAATGGAGGAGTCTTCCTGGGTTTAGGACAGCAACTTCATTTGTAGAAAGCCTTGACAAAATTCAGCTTTTCTTTGAAGAGCTGATATACTGTTTCCTCCAATCTACACACCTGAACCCACTTTCTTGTGGGCAGAAGGGCCATTGTCCACCTGTTCCTTGTTTTGGTAATAGATTGCTCTGGTTTAGTGTTTTGCTTCTAAGCTTGTCAGAACTAGCTCTCAAACCATGTTGTAGAAATCATGTGTATCAGTCTTTAATTGCCTAATTAAACATGTTGTATGAGCAAAGTGTCTATGGTGACTATCTCCTTATTTAATTGCTTCACTTTAAATTCTTTCCATTATGAATTATGTTTTAATAATGGATAACTGATAAAAAAAAATATCATCTGGCTGTTGCCATTTACATTTTTTTGAAGGACCCTGAGTGCTGGCATTGTTTGAAGAGGGACAAAGCAGTGATATGCTGTTCGGTTATTAGAGTACAGTCCAATTGGTTATCTCTATAAATGTTGCTGACTACTTCAAATTCCCTCTGCAGATATCTTGGTTATTTTGTTTTTCTTTAGTTATTATTATTAGCTATTTGTTTAGTCTAATTAGCCATTCTCTAATTAGATCATTACATTTAACATTGGCTTTTTCCAAAACAGCAGTTTCATTCTGATCCCAATTATCTTAAAGTAGCCACGAGCAGCCTTTGATATGGTGTGCGGAACAATCTGGGGCCCTTTTTGAGGTATTATTTCTAGACACTTAGAAGTTTCTTTAGGTAAAATATTTCCTATCTCCTGAAAAGCAAAATTATTTTATTGTTCAAGATTAGTGTACATTCATGTAATTGTTCTTCATACTCTATTCTTAATTTATTCTGCAGGAGTTGTTTGGTTTTCATTTAATTCACACTAATGAAAGTCAAATGAATGGTTGCACTATGCAACACAAACACATCTATATTTGCTTGTAACCATTCGATCACTATATATAGTGCACTGTGCATTGTATAAAAAGCAGAAAAAAGAGCTAAGGCCTGTTGAAGTAAAGATTATTTTGACTCCTGATACTCATATTGATCTGTTTATCTGTTGTTCATTGCTGCTCATCTACCTCTATGATATTTAGTTACAAAAATAAATGTATTTACATCTTCATTCAATAGGCCTCAATGAGTGACATGGAGTGTTAAGAATGTATCTGTGCAATATAAACCACCAACTATTTAAAGTATAATGTAAAAATAATAAGATAGCTTGACTGTCTTGAAGTGCTTCTATAATAACTTCTACACCTATTTTGCAGCTATTAATTTTTTGCAGAAACATTAGTCCTATCCTAAAAGACAGGCCATTCAACAGTGCCTCAGAAAATTAATGCAAATCTAAGAAGTTCAAGAGAAAGAGAGCGCTGAATATGGTTGCATATATATGTACAAATCTGTTTTTGTACATAGGTCTAGGTAAGAAAAGGGAGGAGATAAGCAAGATTTCTTTTTTAGAAAATGAATGTTTTACCAAAAAGAAGACAATAAATAGCAGCTTAAACTCTAGCAAAGTACATCAAGGAAATAATGAAAAGTGTAAAACTTTGAGGAGCACTTGACAAAGAATTAAGAGGAATAATTAAAACAATTTAAAAATATTTGGAACAGAAAATTCACTAGGAAGGACATTGGGCCATTGGAAAATGAATGAATTAAAAATATGCAAAAAATGCAAATGCTGCATTTTTTAGGGAGAAAATCAGGTGAATTGAGAAAAATGGTCACAAAATATATTAAACAATGAGGTAAAATTATAAGTGAAATTGATACTAAAAATAAATCATCCCTGGATACAGATGGCATTGACCCAAGGGCTCTTAAATGAATTAAATGTAAAATTGCTGATCCTTTAGCAAAAATATACATTTTATATTTAACAGCAGATTTTTTTATTCTTGGGAATAGATACGAATCTGTCCCCACTTTTAAAGAAGAGATTAATGAAACTAGGGATGCCCAAATAGGGTATCAAAAAATCAAAATAGCGTCCATGACCCTGTGATCAAAGCCATACACTCATATATTCATGTAGTTCTATTTATACAAACAGCAGCTCCTTTCCTCTCTCTCCTTTTTTTTCTATTTTCTTTTTTGTAATTTAGCCTGTAGAATATGAAAAGTCAAATCTTTATTTTTAGCATTTTAGTATATCCAAATCTTCCAGTTCTGGGTGTTTATTTAATACTAAGAGTACTATTTAGTACTACGGAAGACTTTATCAATTTAAAACAAATAGTCTCTTTTAATAATTTAAATAATACAGCCAAAAGATGAACAGAGGTGGATGCAAGCATTTCATACTGACTCATCAGTACCTACATTACAATAACGGTTAAAATCAGCCTCAAATATAAGATCTAGCCAGAGCATTAATTAAGCCTATAGCGTATGCAGGAACGCAATCAATGGCAAGCCTTACGCCTATGGGAGGCATAGATTGACATAAAGCTGTTTCTGCACACACAAGGGGGTTTCATGCCCCTGTCAGAGTCTGAATCCGAGGAGGAAGACAAACAGCTGACAGGGAGTTGGGAGTATGGCTCCATTGCTGTGGAACAAAATGGGCAAGGCCAAAGTCCGGCTGGGCAGAGCAAGGAAGAGGTAGAACAAGGGAGTGGGAGTTCAGAGGAAGACCCAGGCCCACCCCTCTTCATCCTAGGGCATGCAGGGAGGAAGAGAGCAACATGGGTTGCCTGGCTTATGGGGGAAGAAAGGGCCTTGATTCCCTTCATTAGGCACACCTGGGAAGAGAGTTTAAAAGAGATGCAAGCTGAGAGCAGCGTCTGCTGGGAACAAACATGAGTTTATCTTGTGTTGACTTTGGTTATCTGCGTTCCTGACATCTTCCCAACTGGGTTGATTTACTGCTGTTCCTTCATGTCTGGAATTTCTTCTCTTGCCCTGCCAGATTAATTACCTCATCTTGTCTTGATTGGACTTATAGTTAAAGTTCTTGTTGACAATGTTTTGGACTTTTTTTCATTCACAGATGATACTACCATATTGGGTCTCATTATAGGTGGAGACAAAACAGCGTACCGGGAGGAGGTTCATAAATTATCCTCATGGTGCCTAGAAAATAACCTGCACCTAAACGTCAGCAAGACAAAGGAGATGGTGTTAGACTTCCAGAGGAAGAGAGAGGAACCCACCTCACTTTACATCGAGGGGGGCTATGTGGAGAGAGTTTCCTCCTTTAAATTCCTGGGAGTCTACCTCAGTGAAGAGCTTACCTGAAAAAGTCTACCTCAGTGAAGATCTTACCTGGAAAATCAACACAACCCAGGTGGCCAGAAAGGCCCAACAGAGACTCCATTTCGTTAGGGTCTTGTGAAAGAATAAAGTGGAACAACGACTGATGACCTCCTTTTACCAGTCTACAATAGAAAGTGTCCTCTCATATTGCATTATGGTGTGGTATGCTGTCTTGACAGCCGTGGATAGAAAGACATTACAGAGGGTGGTAAGCACAGCACAAAACATTGTGGGCTGTTTCCTGATTACCATTAGATGACATTGCTAGGGCTCGCTGCCTTAGAAGAGTGAGGAAAATTCTCAGGGACGACTCACACTCCGATCAGCCCTTCTTCACTCTTCTACCATTGGGTAGGAGATATAGAAGCGTAGCCAGCCATACCAACAGGCTGAAGAACAGTTTCTACCCGTGGGCTATCAGACTTCTGAACGGAAAATAACTTCATGTCAACATAGTATGATAGACTTGTGGGACCAGCGCGTTGTGCAACAAGGTCACATAGTGTAATAAGATTGGGACTGGGTTAGAGACTTCTGTCCTCACTGTGAGTTGTTTTGGGGGGGATGCATGAAGGGAGGCTCAGCCAATCTCATTGTACACATGTTGTATTCTGACAATAAAGGTAATAATAATGATTTGAATATCTGCAGGCAAAGGCTGTTCCTGGGAGAGTTTTTCTCCAGACCAGAAGGTAACCAGGACATTGGGGGCAAAGTTGGAGCTAATAAAGGGACTCCTACTTATTATTTGACTTTATTGCCTTTATGTCATCACAGGAGGCTTCAAACGGTTAATGGCAACTGCCACAGGAAACAAGAGTTCCTATGGCATAGTAGAACTTTAAATGCAGGGTTTTGATCCACCTGGTGACCCGTAGATAGTAAGTGTCTTTATCAATTGACAAACTAAGGGCAGTACCCCCATTAAGTCTTTTGCAACAAAGTTAACTAAGAATCTTATAACAAGTACTATATATATATATATGATATAAGTTTTTCTAAATCACAGTCCACTTGACCAGCTATATAATATATACTTCAAGGAGACTGATCCACTCCTGTTAGAAATTGTTGAAGTGAGTTCAACAACACTGAAAGAAATTGGATCAGATTTAAGACTCAGTATTTCAGACACACATTGAGCTACACTTTAGAAAAACTCCATATTATGGTGTGTATCAGTGAAGATCAGAGAAAACTAAAAGTGATTCATAATGGTATTATATCGACTACGTATCAGAATGGTCAAACAAATGGCAACTTCAAATCTCAACAAATAAATGCTGTCTTACATATTGGCAAAAAAAATCAGAAAATAAAATACAGGCTGAATAGTCAAGACCTTGTTGATGATCCAAACTCTGTCAAGGATCTTGGAGTACTCATCTCTAATGATCTAAGTGCTAGAGCCCACTGTAACTACATAGCCAAAAAGGCATTAAGAGTTGTTAACCTAATCTTACGTAGCTTTTTCTCTGGTAATATTACACTAATAACTAGAGCACACAAAACATTTGCTAGACCAATACTCGAATACAGCTCATCAGTTTGGAACCCACATTACGTATCTGATATTAACACAGTTGAGAAAGTCCAGAAATATTTCACAAGAAGAGTTCTCCACTCCTCTACTCGTTGCAGAATACCTTAGGCCACCAGACTTGAAATTCTAGATCTAGAAAACCTAGAACTATGCCGCCTTCAGTCTGATCTAAGTATAGTATATACAATCATACATTGCAATGTCCTATCTGTCAATGAATACTTCAGCTTCAACCATAACAATACAAGAGCAAATGATAGATACAAACTCAAGGTTAATTGCACCAAACTTGATTGCAGGAAATACGACTTCAGCAACAGAGTGGTCAATGTCTGGAATACTCTACCTGACTCTGTGGTTTCTTCCCCAAACCCCAAAAACTTTAACTTGGAAGATAGGCTAGGTAGTAGGAAGATAGGCTAGGTAGTAGGAAGATAGGCTAGGTAGTAGGAAGATAGGCTAGGTAGGGCCACGATTCCTGACTGTATCCCTTCCACTATTATACCGCTGCATTTCAGTAGTTAGTAACTCAATAGTTATAAATGCGAGAGGGACTTTTGGAATCCTAGTGAATCAATCACTTAAAAATAAGAAAGGGAGGAAAGCCCGAGGAGCGCCGGCCGGGAGGATCGCTGAGCGAGAGCGCTCCAACTGTGGCTTTCCTCGACTTCGAGAGTTTCCCTCGACTGCTGAGTGAGAATCTGACTTTTCCCAGGAGCGACCCAGCCCAGAGAACGATCATCTTTGGAGTCGGTGAGAGCCCAGAGAACGATCATCTTTGGAGTCGGTGAGATTCATCCCATCCTTGCAGGGCGGTGAGCACTGGGAGCTGTGAGACTGTCTCCAGAAGTTTGCAGCTAGGGTGTGAAGCAGACTGCCTCCTCCCTGCCGCCCCCATTTCCCTCTTCCCTCTTTTCTCCTCACCAAATTGCTAATCCGGACTCCAGGAGTGATAGAAGCAGAGGTATATTAAAGCCAGGAGTGAATTCTCAATACAAATCTGAGTCTACACAGTAAAAATATAAACTGTTTGAATTTACCAGTGCAAGACGTGCCTCTTTCTCTTAAAAGCAACAAACTTTGAAAGTGTATTCAGTTAACTAGGAGGGGCCCAGAAATCTCATTCATCAAGGGAAAACAAAAACAAATAGTTTCCTGTGAGCTGTTCAATCTTTCCTTCACTCGGATAAAAACCCTTGGAACATTGTGTTACAACTTCCTGTTTACAGAGTAATAGCGATCTGCTATTCAAAGAGTGATAAATTCCTCTCATTCAGCTGCCAGTAAAACAATTAACCTGTTCCTTGCAGACTCTTAATACTACCTCATTACCTCAAAACTTACAACTTTTCTACCTCATCACCTATATCAACGATTAGATAATCAATTTCTATAAAATATTTTATTAATGGTTTAATTGATTTATTGTTTTTAATTGATTAATGTGATTAGAGTGTTTAGTGCAAATAGTGTGATTACTGACTAGTTTAAAAGATCAAAATTCATGTAATTTAATTGAATAGCAAAATCACTGATTTAGTGAATTTAAATGAACAGTGTGATTAATGATTAATGTAATTAATTGATTAGTGATTAGAGTAATTAATTGATCAGGCTGATTGTTGCTCAGGAATATTATCTGACTTGAGAGATTACTGCAATTGATTGTTTGATGTAATATTGGCTATATAGATTACCCAAAATTGTTCCTTTAATTAATTCAATCAACGTACTATTTTAACAATCCTACCATGCCAAAAAGAAAATCCTATGCCAAACCACAACCTAAAGAAAAGATAATCCCCATCAATGAACCACAAGACTCCTGCACATGCCTTAAATGCTACAAAAATCTAAAGGATAATGAAAACTACATCAAATGTTCTCTGTGTAAAAATACGCTCATCATGACTGCTTGGGATTACCTGAGCAAATGATTCAATACCTAGAATCATCCAATGAGTTTCCATATTTCTGCAAATCATGCAGACCCAAACTGGATCTGTCTGAAAGAGTTGATACCATCGAAACCATTGAAACATCCCCTACCATCGAAACCATTAAAACATCCCTCAACACCATAGTAGCATCCTGACGCCGTAAAAAGAAAGAATATCCAACCTTGAAAAAAAAAGACACAACGCAAAAACCTGAACATCCAATAGCTACAAACTACCCAACAACCACAATCCAATCCAAAACCCAATCCACAAATAAACACAACCCAGACAAATATTGATATCCCAATCCTCATCAGAGAAGCCGTTGAGCGTGAACGGAAGCGTCAAACGCCATCTTATTTGGTCTAGAAGACATCAATGTCAATGATGACATCACAACTGTCCGAAACATCATCAGAGATTATCAAGCATCAACCATCTCCGCTGATGAAATACTTGACATTTCCGCATCGACCGAGAGCTCAAAAATAGAGACGGCTCTGTGGCCCCACGCTTGTGCAGGGTCATTTGCAAAAATGAATCAAGCAAACGTAAATTCATTTATACTATAAACTCACTCGCCAAAACCAAAACCAACCATAAGAACCTCCGTTGCCGCCCTGACCTAACCATACAGCAACGTGCCCGCTCCCGTGTACTCCGCATCGAACTCAAAAACCGTCTAGACAATGGAGAGAAGGACCTGTACATTGACTACCATGCTGACTGTATCAAAAGTAAGCCATGCAACCCAATACTCAGCTTTTACCCTCAACCACAACCCTACCTCAACCCATCCACCATCAACCAAGACTAGGCACGCACGCCCCCAACTACCTCAATTCCAACTACTGCCGGCCTTAAATGCAAACTACTCAATGCAAGAAGCCTCGTGAATAAAATACCTGAATTTCTCATCCTCCTAAATATGGCTAACTTCGACATTATATTTGTCTGTGAAACATGGCTCAATGCATCTCTCCCGACTCCATTACCACAGTAAGAGACTATCATGTTTACCGATCAGATCGTGAAAATCGTCGAGGAGGTGGTGTTGCTATATTCTATAAAAAATCCTTACATCTAAAAAATATCCAAGTTACCCAGGAGCTTGCCCTTCCTGAAACCATCATCTGTGAACTATCCTTAAATATCACAATTCGATTCTTACTATGTTACAGAGCACCTGATTATGACATCGAACATGTAAACAAGCTAAATACATTACTAACATGGGCTGCATCCTGCCCATACCCTTTTATCTTTCTTGGTGATTTCAATCTGCCTCATATTGACTGGACCCTAAATGATTGTACAACTGAAATCATACACACAACCTTCTACAATGCTATTACAAATCTGGGACTGGAACAACTAGTAACCAACAATACTAGACTAAACAACTGCCTCGATCTCATCTTCTGCAATAGTTTGAATTTAATTTACGGAATACAAACTAAAGAACCCTTTTCCAGTAGTGACCACAATATGATTGACTTTTGTCTCAACATACATCCACACAAAAATCACCACAATGATGTAATCCCCAATTATAACTTCAAAAAAGGCAACTATGATCTTATAGACAACGATCTCTCATCCCTTGATTGGCAATCTCTATTCACTGGATGCAATACCGTTGAAGACCATTACAACATATTTTTACTTGAAGTCAAAAGAGTCATCAAACTATATGTTCCAACAACAACTCCCAAAACAAAACAAAAAGCAGATTACCCATATCAATAAGGAAACTTCAATCCAAAAAGAGATCACTCTGGCGGAAAAACAAATCTGGTCACGTTGCCAATTTCAAAAACCGATACAAAAATTTATGCCACCAGATAAAGACCGAATGCACCAATTATCACATTAAACAAGAGGAAAACCTTCTAAGCACCAATTCCACCGTGCTTTTTACAATTTTGTAAACAACAAACTAAAAGACTCAAGGTCCATCCCTCCTTGGTAGGACCTGATGGTAAAGACTGCAACTGTGACGACACCATTAAAGCCAACCTCTTTAACACATTCTTCGGCTCAGTATTTGTAAACAGCAATGGGTCATGCCCAGTATTTCCTAGCCGTACCACAGATAACAACAATGATCTAATACATATCGATTTCACAGAAGACAATGTTAAAAATCACTACGCAATCTAAAACCATCTCTATCTATTGGACCGGATGGAATATGTGCCTACTTCTTAAGAAAGCTATCCACTGCCATAGCCAAACCTCTAAGCATAATCTTTGAAAAATCTTTCAGGACCAGCTCCTTGCCTAACCTATGGTCACAAGCCACAGTCATCCCCATCTTCAAAAAGGTAGACCCAAGCCTAGTTGAAAATTACAGGCCAATCTCCTTATGCTGCGTCACCTGTAAAGTCATGGAATCAATTATTAACCAATCCATCATCCTCCACTTAGAGACAAACAACCTACTCTCCAATAAACAATTTGGTTTCAGAAAAAAACTATCCTGTAATCTGCAACTCTTACACTGCAAAAACATATGGACGACACAACTGACCAAGGCAAAGCAATAGACGCAATCTACATAGACTTCTGTAAAGCCTTTGATTCAGTGGTACACGACAAACTACTCCTAAAAATAAAATCCTACGGTATCTCTGGACAACTGAATAACTGGATAGAAGCATTCCTGTCAAACAGACAACAAATGGTCAAAATCGGGAGCGTCCTATCAAATCCAGTACCTGTCAATAGTGGTGTCCCCCAGGGCAGTGTTCTAGGACCAACCCTCTTCATACTCTACATAAACGACCTCTGTGATCATATTAAGAGCAATTGCGTTCTCTTCGCAATACTGCAACCCTACAAAAAGATCTTGACTATGTATCTGAATGGTCAAACAAATGGCAACTTCAAATCTCAACAAATAAATGCTCTGTCTACATATTGGCAAAAAAAATCAGAAAATAAAATACAAGCTGAATAGTCAAGATCTTGTTGATGACCCAAGCTCTGTAAAGGACCTTGGAATACTCACCTCTAATTATCTAAGTGCTAGAGCCCACTGCAACTACATAGCCAAAAAGGCATTAAGAGTTGTTAACCTAATCCTACGTAGCTTTTTCTCTGGTAATATCACACTACTAACCAGAGCATACAAAACATTTGCTAGTCCAATACTCGAATACAGTTCATCAGCCTGGAACCCACATTACGTATCTGATATTAACACAGTTGAGAAAGTCCAGAAATATTTCACAAGAAGAGTTCTCCACTCTTCTACTCGTTGCAGAATACCTTATGCCACCAGACTTGAAATTCTAGAACTAGAAAACCTAGAATTATGCCGTCTTCGGTCTGACTTAAGCATGGTATATAAAATCATACATTGCAATGTCCTACCTGTCAATGAATACTTCAGCTTCAACCATAACAACACAAGAGCACACAATAGATACAAACTCAAAGTAAACCACACAAACTTGATTGCAGGAAATACGACTTCAGCAATAGAGTGGTCAATGTCTGGAATACTCTACCCGACTCTGTAGTCTCTTCCCAAACCCCAAAAACTTTAACCTTAGACTGTCTACTATTGACCTCACCCTTTCCTAAGAGGTCTGTAGGGGCGTGCAAACGCACCAACGTGCCTACCATCCCTGTCCTATTGTTTCTCTTATTCTTTTATTTTTCTTATATGTACCCATTTCATGTATTCACAACTATGTATACACTTATACTTATTATCTTGTAAACAATTGGCAAATCAAATAAATAAATAAATAAATAAATAAATAAATAAATAAACTTTAGACTGTCTACTACTGACCTCATCCCTTTCCTAAGAGGTCTGTAGGGGGCGTGCATAAGCGCACCAACATGCCTACCGTCCCTGTCCTATTGTTTCTTTCATTTTTCTTATATGTATTCATAACTATATTTTTACTTATACCTATTATCTTGTAAGCAATTGACAAACCAAATAAAATAAAATAAAAATAAATATACCAAATAAATGTTGGAAATTTGGGAAAGCAAATGATACCTAATGAATCTATGGTTGTCTTGTATGGTTCTGGACAAAAGTGATTAAAGAGATTAACAGCATGGATACCAGAAAATTCAGTTATAGTCCCAAAATATATTTACTATATTTAGTGAGTTATTTTAGTTCTTTTTAGTGAAACAACTTGAAGGACTGAAAACATAATTCTGCTATGATATTTTTATACTGTCTTACTCTCTGTTACTGTTTTATTGTATCTTATTATCCATTGTCAGGTCATATATCCTTCTGTATCTATGATTTGATTTGTTTTCTAAGCAAAAAAAATAAAATAGAGACTCTGGCTCACAGAAATCTGGTATGATTCTTAGGAGATCTTCGATTTGATAAATTTTGGAGAGAATAGGGTATTTTGTCCATGAGAAAGACAGGCAAAGCCCACTGAAAATAACATGGACAAAAATTCTTTTATATGGTACATATTTGAAAGGATATGATGTAGCACTTCTATTAAGAATTATCACATCATGATCAGGGTGGCAAGCCACACTGAAAAGAGGTAGGCATGTCGACACCAGTGTTTCTTTACCTCAGCAACTTTCAGATGTATGGATTTCAAATCCATTTTTCATGCTGGCTGGGGAATTCTGGGAGTTGAAGTCCATCTTAAAGTTGCTAAGGTTGAGAAACACTGGTTTATACTAACCAAATGGATCTCAGGGCAACCATGATGAGCCAGTCCCAGTGAAAATTTATGAAATATGTACTCGAGTAGTAATCTATAGAACCCTACATCCTCAGTGTATCTATTGTTTAGGCAATTAGGCTGCTTCCCAAATATTTTATTGATTTTTAAAGATTAATTCATAACCCAATTGTATGAGCACCATTAGCATACTTATAATACACCCAACAAAACTAGTAAGTGTTGGCTGCAACTAACTTGAGCATGCAGTGACCAAAACTGGATTAAATCTAGTGTAAGATGTACATTTAAAGATTCATCTATATACTCTTGGCATTAATCACTTGTTTATATCTATCTATCTATCTATCTATCTATCTATCTATCTATCTATCTATCTATCCAATTTTAATTATCTCCAGGGTAAAAGTCTAGCTACTTTTGCTATCGATATTGCAAGAACAGTGAAAAGTATTGTTTATATAAAGTAATTGATGTAACTGAAATTCATATTCTATTGAAAAAGAAAAGCAAATCTCAGGCTTCATTAATTTACACTAGTTCAGAAGTTCTAATGTAGAATGGAGGATGGGATTTCAAAATCAAATGAAGGAAGTTAGAAAGCTCTCAATCACAGTAATAAGCAGTGATTCAAAAGAAAATTCATAATGGAAAACTCACTGAAATGTTGAGCTCTGGCACTGAATTATTCTTATCAAAGTACAAGATCGTACATTCAAACAGCTGAGCATGGAAATAAATATTCTGCCAGTTATAAAGAATACTAAAATAACCTCCTGCATAAGTTTTAAAATAATTTATAATATGAACTGAATGCATTTATTCACTGGAAAAAGGCTGCTTGGAAGAAGAAGCCAAAGTTCATTAAATGAGAGGATATCTGGTGTTTGGAGAAAAAAGTTCTGAAGGAAGAAACAATAGAAAGATACAGGAAGAGATCACAAATCTTTTGCAATTTTGGTTTAAAAACAGTAAAAATCTTACAGAGGACCCTCTGTCTTGGGAAAAGGTTTAGTCTATCTACAGCATATATGTGACAAAGTTGCTGTCTTGGTATGTCTCTTTTGAAGGGCTCACATAAATTGTAAGATTGCAATGGGGTTTTGACTAGTACATTTTCTATCTGTACGAAGAAGGAAAAAGGTAGACAAAGTGAATCTGGTACACCGATTATAGCCTTCATTGTGTTTTTCTGCTGATAATACTTTGTATTCAAACTGCTTCTTTAAAAATTATCCAGTTAGAAGTAATACTTATCCTCTGATCCTACGGATACTCTGCACTCAACTAGCATGATGTATTCATCTAGCATGATGAAATTTTAGAGGTAATACAAATTGTAGCCAATTCTGTATAATTATGATTACCCATGCTATAGATTGCAAAACAGGGAAGGAATGGAGTTAGAGTTATTCTAATGAGGTAGCTTAGTTAATTTAACTAGAGACCAGGCTAAGTAATTATTCCATATACATTTCTGAGACAGAAATAAAATGTACTTTTAACTACTTGGGGAACTGATCCAATTGCTCATTAATAATATACCTATATAGACTCTCTGGGCCTTTTTCTGCAAGTCTAATCTATTTCCTAGGAAAAGACATATCCACAAGGGCAATTTTGCATTGGCATAAAGAATATAAGGAGATAAGAGGATTCACTAATTCCAATCAAAACTCCCAGATAAATAAATGCAATTACTCATTATTGCTAAATAGACCTACATAAAATACATCAACAGCGCTTTCTTTCTTTCTTTCTTTCTTTCTTTCTTTCTTTCTTTCTTTCTTTCTTTCTTTCTTTCTTTCTTTCTTTCTTTCTTTTTTTTAAAGATAGTTTTAAGCTCCTCCTTCAAGGTTCAACTTTGTAAAGCTAGGATCTGAGTTCATTTCAAGTACTTAATGAAAGCTCATCTTGAACAGAAGAATGTTCAAAATAAGACTATTATTTTCAAAATAAAACATCTGATGATGCATTGTGGCTGGATATAAGCATTGCATAATTTGAAAATAACTTCATATTATAAGGAAATGGGAAGAATATTATATATGAAGGATAGCTGATGAGCCTAAATCTACACAGGGGGAAACTAAACCAAATCATATGGCAGAAGATTGAGTGAGAGATAGATATCCAGAAGGCAACAGATATTCTCCAAATATCCTGAAAAGTAAAACAATTGAGAAAAGGTGGGAAATGAGTGTATTAAAAACTGCTCTATAACAATGATATGGATATATCTTTATCATATCATATCATATGGATATCGACACAAATTTATCAAAAAGTCCCTGATCACTCAATCCAATTCAGTGCAACGAACACAAACCCTAAAAAGAATTACAGTGTTATACATCAAAAATATCTCTGAAACCGTCAACAGACTACTACAACCACATGGAATCAGCGTAGCACACAAGCCAAATAAAGCCCTGCAAAACATCCTAAGCAAATCAAAAGATTCAGAAATCCCAGAAGAAATAAAAGGAGTTATCTACAACATAAAATGACTGCAAGAGCCACTATGCAGGAGAAACAGGTAGAAGATGGGCAGAACTCATCCATGAACACCAACTAGCAGTCAAAGGACATGATGAAAACTCTTTAATTTCACAACATATAGACAGACTTAACCATAGTTTCAGTTGGGAAAAATGTGACCATCCTAATCAAGCCAAGTCCAAAAATGCTAAGGAATTCCTAGAAGCCTGGCACTCTGACAAATTAGCTATCAATAGACACATAGACATTAACAACATCTATGGATTAGTCAAAAGAGACAATCAACCAGCTAACTCCAAGATTAACATCAGACCAACAATGAAGTAAGCAATACCCCAATCAAGAATGCCAAAGAAGCCAACAGTAAATAACAGTAAACAGCCCAACCAAAGAATCTCTGAGACCAACACTGACAGGGATGCGATTAGAATATAAAGTGACAGCAAACCACACTTCCTACTAGACTGATGATGTTATCTAATTTGGGCAATAAAATGTCTGCAAGAAAACAAGCAAGTTCAGAGAGCACCAAAGACCCCTCAAACTTCCCTATGATTGATAAATGCTGTCTTGACCTTGGTCAATCCAAAAGCGATTAGCTCTTAAAATTCCTATATATTTTAAATGAGTTATTAATAGTTAATTGTTTTATAGGCTACTACCAAAAATTATAATTTGCATTTATAATATTTAAGGAAGACATTCTATGATGTGAAGTGTTCCAATTTTCATAATAAAACATCAAGTTCAGCGCTGTTAATAAAGTTCAATAATGATATTAATTTAGGAAGAAATTGTCAAAGGATATTTATTTGTGAACTTAACTCTCATGCCATTGGCACAATCTCCCCAAATACCTTGGAAATTTAAAGCAGTCAGGAAGCTAATCAAAGTCTGATCATAATAATAATAAAAAAAAAAACTCCTGAATTACTGCTTGTACAGTATTGGGGAAATAAATCTTGTAATTTCTTCCAGTAAGTAGTTTGAGATTTTTTTTAGATGAAGTAATTAAAGTGTCCTTTATTGCTCATAGAATAGTTTGGGAGGGGAAGGGACAAATCACCTGCTATTTTTATATTCTTCCTGAATGCAAAAATATTTACAAAATGCAGTGCTTATAGCAGAAGGAAGGAGTAAAAGTTGAGCATCTGCACATGCTAATAGGATTCACTCAGGGGAGCATTTTGCTGTCTTTTGTACTCACCTTAATATCCTTCCCTCTACCATAATTTACTTCTAAATTAGTACTGGAAAATCATGTAGTCCATAAAGGGGGATGGAGATGAGGCAAGGGTATGATCTAGGGAAGAAAGAAAAGAAAGAGCTACTGTATAAAGAATAGCTAATCAAACCATTAAAATATAGCTATTCCAGAAGGGCTTAGAAACAGGTCTATTACATGTGGTGAGTATTGTGTTATTCCTTTGACGCTGTCGTTCTAATTGTAGTGTAATATTAATATGGTTGTTCATTTGTTTTCATCTTCTTATTGAAGTGGGGGGGGGGAATGTGAGTCATTCAGAGTCCCTCTGGATTGGAGTGGCATATAGACCTAGTAATAAAATAATCAACCCGTAAAATTTTGCTATCTAAAATAAAAGATAAGATGGTTTCTTCTCATGCCTTAGAGAAGCTACATAAGATGGCAGTCAGATCTTATTCCATAGGATGGTGTTAGCCACAGCAACTCAAGCAAACCCCTAAATAAGCAGGTCTAAAACAGTATAATCTCCTGTCAAAGAAAGCATTCATATAGAGAATTCATGGTACCAGTTGGAAGACAGCACTATACTGTCAGTCAAAACATACAGTGCAGTATTTCAGTTTCCTTGTCTCCTCTCAGCTGAAATGGGTTAACCCACTGGAAAAGACAGTTATTATCAATGGTTCAGTGGTAGAAAGGCAATCAAAAAACACAATTGCTTGTTACCACCAAAGCCAAATCTAGCTAAAACAAAAAACAACTGAATGAAGCTGTACAAAGTTGGGAAATGTAGAGAGAAATGGACATGACTAAATCTATAACATCATCAGCATCATATACTTAATGCTGGTTTTCTGCTCTCTTCCATTCTTTCTCAGTCACTGGAGAATGCTGATTCTGCCAGGCTAATTTGTAAACATCTTAATGAAGTTATTTCCTTTTTCCAGGATATTTCTCACTGCATTCAAGCTTTGTGGAAAAAAAGAATGCACTTGAATCACTGTGATAGACTGGCAACTAAATCATGCCTTCTTATCTCACAGTTTACTCAGTCTTTTTTGTGTCTGCTGCTACAGTAATGTAGTCAGGTCATTTCTTTACAGGTCTAGTTCCCTGTGGGGCATCGATAAATTTCACTGCAACTGATAAGCAGAATGTGCCAGTGATTAAACAAAGTTAGAAGCAGAATCACTGTGGCAAATTTGGTAGCCCTTCTTCCAAGAACAATGAAAAAGCACAGAAGCCAAGTAAGAAGCTTGGAAAATATGGTCCAGTGCTGTGTATTAATCATTAAGCAGACTAAGCATGTGCTTAGGGCACCAGGCCCAAAGGGGGTGTCGTGTCCGTCGCTAGGAAGGAGACTCGGAGCCAGTGACTTGGTTCAGCTCATTTATTAGATCTCCGAGATCGGCTCGGCTTCCGAAAGAAAACGGCGGCTTTTATTCTTTGGCCACGGTGGCCGCGGCCAATGGCACCGCTTTGAATCTCCCGCGATTAGTTTCCACCAATCGCGGGAGATTCGCGACGGGCCAATCCGGGCGGCTCACTCGGCCAATCAGTTCACCACGCGTCTTGTCCAATCGCTGCGCGGTTCTACAAGAATGGTAATGACCATACAGAACACCCCTCCCCTCTTGGTAGGGTCCTACGTAACGTAGTCCCGTAAGTAGGCAGGGCTACGTACTTGTCTACTTGACCTGCGCAGATTAGTTGGTTCTTGGCTCCCGGCCGGTTCGGTCAGGTTCTGTGTTGCTCCTTGTCCTGTTGATGGAACCGTCTGGAAGGCTGGGCCGGGCCTTTCGTCGCAGCTCCCTCCCGGTCTACCCAGGCTGGTTGAGTTGCGGTTGCTGCTCCCGCCTGGTCTTTCCGGGCTGGTTGAGCTGGCCTGGCTGCTTCTTCCTGGTGAGGTGTCGAGCTGGCTGTATGCTGGTGAGTATTCCTGGTTTCTTTCTAGTGGGGTTTGGTCTTTTAGGCTTTCCCTCCCCCCTTGGTTTGTGTTGGGGGGGTTCCCTTCTGTGTTCGTTTCTGTTTGCGTGTCGGTTGTGTTTCCCGTGGCTGTTCTAGACCTTAACTGGTCGATGTGTCGTTTCCATGCTCGTCCGTCGGTTGTCTGTAAACGGTACGAGCGGGGGCCTGTCACTTGGGTTACGGTTGCTGGTACCCAGAGTGGGTCTCCGGTGAGGTTTTTCGCGTATACCGCGTCGCCTGTTTTAAAGGTTTGGTCTTTGCTTGAGGAGTTTGGGGTTTTTTCAGGGTTGTATGTGGGGTGCAGTCTGTCAAGTGGGGACCTTAATTTTCTCCCCATCAGTAATTCTTTTATTGGTTGTTGTATTCGGGGTTATGTGTTGTATAAAGAGCATTTTATTTATTTTTTCTTGGATTTCCCCGTTTTCTATTTTCTGGATTGTTTTTTGGTAAATTGAACCATCCGTTCCGCCCTCCCGTTCGCCGCCGGATATGCCGGTGCTGTCAACGAGTGTCGTATCCCCCGCTCCGCTAGGAATTTTTCGAATTCCAGCGAAGTAAATTGGGGCCCGTTGTCGGATACGAGGACATCTGGGAGGCCGTGGGTTGCGAATAGTTTGCTGAGTTCTTTGGTGACGGCCTCCGTGGTGGTAGTTCTCATGTTGCTTACCTCCAACCAGTTGGAGTAAGCGTCTACCGTGATGAGGAAGGTGTGGCCTTTTGTGGGCCCGGCAAAATCTATGTGGATCCTGGACCATGGTCCCCTAGGGGTTTCCCATTCCAGGATTGGGGCGGCAGGAGGGCTGGGTCTGGTTTCCTGGCATCTGCTGCACGCTGCCACCCAGGCCTCGATTTGTTTGTCCATCCCTGGCCACCAGGCGTAACTTCTGGCCAAGGCCTTTGTCCTAACGATGCCTGGGTGTCCCTCATGCAATAATTCCAAAACCTTTCCCTGTAATTTTTCCGGAATAACAACCCGGTCCCCCCAAAGTAAACAACCTTTTTGCAATGACAGTTCTGTTTGTCGGTTTCGGAATGTTCTGAAGTTTTCGTCGTCGTTCCTTTCGGGCCACCCCTTCTCTACCCAGTGCAATACCCGCGCCAGACGTTTGTCTTTATTAGTTTCCCGGGCAATGTCTGACACGGTTATGGGCAGATCGGGCAGGGTCTCTATGCTGAGGGTGGTCGTCGTGGGTGCCGGGTCGGTGTCGAAGTCTGGTAGCGGCGTGGGACTCAGGGCGTCTGCGTGGGTGATTGTCTTACCGGGTCGGTGCGTGAGCCGGTAGCTGTAGGCGGCAAGGAATTCGGACCACCTTGTCATTCTAGGGGATAGAATGTTCGGGGTGGCCCTGTTCCCTGCCAGGATTCCCAGCAGCGGCTTGTGGTCGGTGACGATGGTGAAGGTTCGGCCATAGATGTACTCATGGAACTTTTTGACGGCGGCAACGATGGCCAGGGCCTCTTTGTCCAGCTGACTGTAGTTTAATTCCGGTTTGGTGAGGGTTCGTGAGAAGAAAGCGATGGGCGCTTTTTTTCCATCGGGAAGAGTGTGGCTGAGGACGGCGCCGACGCCGAAGGGTGATGCGTCGCATGTGACAGCTAGTGGTAGGGTCTCGTTGTATTGGATGAGGACGGCATCCGAGGTGAGCAGGTCCTTGGTTTTGTTGAAGGCGGCTTCCTCGCGTTTCCCCCAAGTCCACAGAGCCGCCTTGTCCAGGAGCCTTTGCAAAGGCTCCGCCGCGGTCGCCTTCTGGGGCAGGAAAACATTGTAAAAATTAAGCAGTCCTAGAAATGCCTGCAGCTCCGTTTCATTCTTCGGCCTGGGGGCTTCCTTGATTGCTCTGATTTTTTCCTCGGTTGGGTGAATTCCGTGCTGATCTAGGAGGTATCCCAGGAACTCGACCCTTTCTGTGTGTAATTGGCATTTTTCTTTTTTAACCTTCAGCCCCGCATTTTTGAATTTTGTTAGGACCTCCCTCAGGCGACCCTCTAGCTCTTTTTGGTTGGTTGCCGACACCAGTACATCGTCGAAGTAGGGCACCACCCCCTTGATTCCTTGCAGGAGTCTCTCCATGAGGCTCTGGAATATCCCTGGGGCCACGCTGACTCCAAACTGGAGTCTCTTACAACGGAAAGCCCCCCGGTGGGTTACTATGGTTTGCGCCTCGGCCGTTTCTGCGTCAACTGGTAGCTGCTGATAGGCTTGTGCCAGGTCGAGCTTCGCGAAGACCTTGCCTCCCCCCAGTGAGTGCAGGAGATGCTGCACTACTGGGACGGGGTAGGCACTTTGCTGCAAGGCACCATTGAGGGTGGCCTTATAGTCCCCACAGATCCTCACCGACCCATCGGGCTTGACGGGGGTGACTATGGGGGTCTCCCACCGGACATGGTCGATTGGCTCAAGGACCCCTTGTCTGATGAGCTTGTCTATTTGCTCATCAATCTTTGGCCGGAGTGCGAATGGTACCCGCCGCGGTTTCAAACAAATTGGGGGAACGCTGGGGTCTAGGCTGAACGAAATAGGGGACCCTCGGTACTTGCCTAGGGTGCCGTTGAACACTTCCTGGAAGTCCCTTACGAGTTGTTCCTCCCAGTCAGCCTCCCCGATGTGGTCGATGCCCGTCACCTCGATTCCGAGCGGCGCGAACCACTGAAGTCCCAAAAGGCTAGGGCGGTCTCGGTCCACGATCGTCAGGGGAAGCCTTGCTGTACGCCCCTTGAAGGTTACCTCGAACTGGCCTGTCCCGACTACCGGTATGCGATTTCCTTGGTAGTCTTTGATGATGAGGCTTTGGCTTTCCAGCCCTCCTCTGTGGATGGCAGGCACCAGGCGCTTGATTTCCCGCCATGCAACCATGGAAAGGTAGGACCCGGAGTCCACTTCCATTTTGCATGGCTCGCCCTCGATGCCCACCTCCACATAAACTTTCCGGGCGTCTGTGCTGGAGGAGTGGCCGACGATGACCGTCTGGTGGGTTTCCTCTCACTGCCAGTTCCCGCCGTCTCGTCGGCCCCGTCCATCTTGGCTCCCTCGGCTTTCGGCTTGGCGGTCCCTTGGCCTGGGGGGGGTGCCATCTCGTCTCCGGTTGTTGTCGTCCCGCTGCCGGGGGCTGTAGTTCTTTTTGAGTCGGCAGACTCGGGCGATGTGGCTTCTCTTGTCGCAGTGCCGGCATATTGCATCGAAGAATCGGCACTCCGACCGAGGGTGGTCGCCTCCGCACCCGGCGCACGGTTGCCCCGACTTACGATCCCGTCGATCGTGTCAATCCCGGTCCATCTGGAGCCGATGCACGTCCTCTTCTCCATCGGTGGTGTCGGAGGCGGAGTCGAGGTCGCCATGGTGCGTGGTGGTCTCTCGGCGGCTTGCTTCGGAATGCGTCTCGGTTGCCGTGCCTGCCTCGGTTGTCGCATTTCGGTCCCCGGTGTTGGGTCTCCGCATCCGGGCCGCTGACTTCTGGGTTGCCTCGGCTGCGGTGGCGTCTGCGAGGATGTCGGCGAGGGCGATGTTGCCTTTTGCCATCAATCGGCTCTGGAGGACTGGATCTCTGAGTCCCAGGACGACGCGGTCTCGGAGTGCCTCGTCCATGTCCGTGAAGCCACACATGCCTCCAAGATTCCGTAGATCGGCCACGAAATCGCCGATGCTCTCGCCCGCTCGCTGGTCTCGTCGGTAGAAGTCGTGCCGCCGGATAAGGGTGGGCACGTCGGTGGCATAGTTGTTCCGGAGCAATGGTTCGAGATAGGCCCAGTCCATTGTTTTCACGTCCTCTGGTTTCGTGAGGGCTTTCGCCATTTTAAACACTGCGGGCCCGCAGTGCGTGAGGAAAACCGCTCTTTTTTTCTGCCCGGTTGCATCCTTTAGATTGCTACTTTCGAGGAACATCAGGAATCGGTTGGTGTACGACTCCCAATCCTCAGTAGCGGGGTTAAAGGGAGCGGGCGGTGCGATGCTGGCCATCTCGTCGGTCTCGTTCCCTCTGGACACGTGTACGATGGGGATCAGTTTTGGGACTCCACCTTCGTCACCAGTGTCGTGTCCGTCGCAAGGAAGGAGACTCAGAGCCAGTGACTTGGTTCAGCTCATTTATTAGATCTCCGAGATCGGCTCGGCTTCCGAAAGAAAATGGCGGCTTTTATTCTTTGGCCGCGGCCAATGGCACCGCTTTGAATCTCACGTGATTAGTTTCCACCAATCGCGGGAGATTCACGAAGGGCCAATCCGGGCGGCTCACTCGGCCAATCAGTTC
This sequence comes from Notechis scutatus, assembly GCF_049901735.1. NCBI lineage: Eukaryota > Metazoa > Chordata > Lepidosauria > Squamata > Elapidae > Notechis > Notechis scutatus. The sequence continues at coordinate 25,108,758 of NC_142013.1, read as the reverse complement.
GCCGCGCATCTTGTCCAATCGCTGCGCGGTTCTACAAGAATGGTAATGACCGTACAGAACAGGGGGCACCACAAAAACTTTTATGTAGCTTAAGCTTAGCTTTGTTTGTACAATATGTACAAAAGAGGAGGGCACCAAGATTTGTCAGTGCTTAGGGCACCAGTGAGCCTTAATCCAGGAACCATTTTCTACTGCTGAGCATTCTATCAGAAAGAAAAGAAAACTTTTCAAAATCTATAAGAAAGCTGCCACTATGCTGCTGGGTTTCAAAGGACAGAGAATAAATAAAGGCCAGATCGTTTAAAAGAATATTTTATGGGTAATAAACTACCAAAGAGTATATTGTTTTCCTTAGTTAACTCAGTTTCTGCAATCAGCTCATCAACAGCAACACTGAACAGTTAAATCCTATAAATAGCAACATCATTTGAAGGAAGAGAAAACTTAATAACTCAGTTGCTGCATTTCAATACACACACAAACACACACACACACACAAAAGTCAGGCCCCAAAGGTCAATCATAATATATTTTATTAATCCGTTGTTCAGCAAAAATGTTTCTATACTTAGAAATGTTCAAAGGTCATGCATCGAGTGAGGAAGTACTTAAAAGAAATTGGCAACCAATTTGAATATTTAATGTAATTTATATGATAAATTGTCCATGGAGCCTGATTTTGTATATGGGGTCTGACTTTGGTGAACCCTGTATATATTACTCCTTCCATCTACACATAGCAATAAATTGCATTCCCATCTGAATGATCATAAGGTGGTGGGCAATCAAAACAAAAAACCATGATTATCTGCTGCTTTGGTCTTTGTTGCCTTGCTATTTCAGGCAACAAGAGCAGTGAGGGAGTTCTTGTCCCCAGGGTTTTGGAGTGAGAAGGCAGCCTAGACAAATGGTGAGAAATAACCATCTAGACAATTAATTGCTGGTTTCCATGTTGCTTCCTTCTCCTGGGCACAGTTGATTAGCCTGATTGAACTGACACCTTTTTGATATGAAAGGCATACATTCCTACAGTGGAAGGAGCCTACTAATTGGCTTACAAGGTCCTTCTGAAGTAGCAAGATTGGCTTCTCAGATAGATTAGGAAGTCATGTCACCTTTTTATAACCTCCTGTAAGCTAAAAATAAGCAGCCGGTTCAAGTATAGCTGGATGCATGAAAATGTAACCAATTAGAATGTCGCTCAGAGCTTCATTTCTCAGACTGATTTAAACACAGCCAATGCATTACTACCATTCGTTCAGCCACACAGAAGCATTTCTATCTTTTTTCTCTAAGGAGGTATATGTGAGATGTGGTGAGATGGGCTAAGGTACAATGACTGATACAATGTCATCTAGTGAGCTCTATGGTTGAATTAAGGCTTGAACCTTGGTGTCCTCAGACCAGGTCTAAGACTTTAACTCCTAGCTAGCTAGCTAGTAGTGTGTGGTTCAATTGAATATTCCTTTCCCTTTTGGTGTTTTTTCCTATCTTCTCTCTCTCCATGTATATGAACCATAAGTAATCACCACGAATTTTGCCATGGCTTGGAACAAGGATATTTGAAAGGCATTTACTCACCTATAAGCCTGCCCACTGATTAAAATGCCAGAGCAATTTGGCATTGCTTTCTTCAGGGTATTTGCATGCTGCTTATATTGCTAAAGTAAGGGATGTGGTGGCTAAGACGCTGAGCTTGTCAATCAGAAAGGTCGACAATTTGGCAGTTTGAATCCCTTGCACTGCATAATGGAGTGAGCACCTGTTACTTGTCCCAGCTTCTGCCAACCTAGCAGTTCAAAAGTATGTAAAAATGCAAGTAGAAAAATAGGGACCACTTTGGTGGAAAGATAACAGTGTTCTGTGTGCCTTCGGCATTTAGTTATGCCAGCCACATGACCACGAAGACATCTTCGGACAGCGCTGGCTCTTCGACTTTGTAAGAGAGATGAGCACTGCCCCCTAGAGCAGGAAACAAGTAGCATGTATGTGCAAAGAGAACCTTTACCTATATTGGTAAAATGTGAGTATCATGCCAAGAATTGATGTTCTTGGGTTATGTTTTTAATGTATTTAGCATGTATGTGTTCAGTTTGGTCATGACTTTATTATTGCCTATAATATTTTATGTGTTCTATGTTTATCAACACTTCTGCTTATCTAAAAACAATTTAAAGCGTTATTTTTGCAGTTATTGAATGTATGAATCAAGCTGGGAGACGCTACAATATATCACAAGCCTTTGTAGATACAACTTCCTTTTTTTAGATGGATTGGTGAAACTGCTGGTATCAAACAAAAGGCAGGAGATTAATTTTCAAACAGACAGTTTTAAACTTGACATTTCTTTCAGTTTTAAACTTGACATTTCCCTTGCCTTGAGCTAATATGTGACCAAGCAAGGTTGAGATCTATTAATAAAGATTTTAAATTGCATAGGGATGAACAAGCAGTGTGTGACAGTGTTTTTTTACCCTCATGTCAGGCAGAACAATTCTCTACTTTTTTTAAAAAATCACATTGCGTCATAAATATGGAAATGAAAGCACAAAAATTCAACAAAAGCCTTATCAGATCAGACTGAAGACTACAGGTCCAATTCTCTCCTATTCTTTGTTCCCAATAAGTGGTTTTCAGGGACCTGCTGCCTTTGATCCTACATTCTGCTGGTGGTAGAGCTATTGTCTCTTGGAGTCACCAACTGCATTATTCTCCAAGGCCCATCATGTGGCAATCAGGATTTCTTTGTAGATAACCTGCATAGTATCAGAATCCTAATGCAAATGTAACTTCATCGAATTGGATAAGATTATTTTAAGGTCTGTTTATTTTCTACAATTTATGTGCAGTTTATCTTATTAACACTTTAGCTCTGGTAAACAAACAGACCAAGTATTGTGGATAAACATTTTAATCAGCAGTTGATTGCAAAAGAGTGGAAAGGAGCATAATTATCATTGCAACAATTGCAAAGACATGTCATTATAATGCATATTATCTTACAAATGATGGTTCCAAATGGGCAGTGGCTTCACCTCTAAATACTCAAGAAGAGATTTGTGCTGCTGTGCAAATATTTTCAATGCCACCATGCAAAAAAAAACCCACAATAATTTATTTTGAGAATACAGCATTCTTTCCAGCTAATGAATGTGTATCTGCCAACACCTCATGCCATTCCACCTCACTTTAACCTTGCTTTGCTGTGCTTTTTTTGCAGTGTAGACACAAAGAAAGACAAAGCCAGTCACAAAATCTATTGCAGAAAAATCGTGACTAGAATTCAGAGAAGTTGGGAAAATGCAAATCCATGGAATCAAATATTGGGAAATTAGTAGAAGTTCTCACCAGTGGAAAACCAGCCCACTACCAAAGCCCATCACGCTCCAATGTCTTAAATCACAAAACAGAAATTTTATGACTTCAACTAAAAAAAAAAATAGTTTGGCCACTTAAAGAAATGTGAAGTTGTATAAATATAAGGGCACAGCACTAATCTGAGAACATTGTCAAAGCCTGACATGGTAGGATTCAAATATTTCTTATGGTAGTTATACATCAATAAAAAGCTTCAAAGGTGTACATATTGCCTACCATGAAGCTCCTCTTCTTTAGAAACAGAAAATTTTGATTTCATAAGTCTCTATTGTGATTCTCAATCATCCAGGTCATGGTTGTCTCAAAGGTGCTTTTGAAAAGGCAACTGGACTTGCTTTGTTTTTTTCCTTGAAAATTTTTGCTTCTCAGAACTGAAGAAGTTTCTTGATAAGAAGCAGAACCTTTTCAAGAAAAAACCTAAAATAAGTCAATTTGCCTTTTGAAAAGCACCTTTTTTTATTTCATTAAAAAAATGCTATGTCTATTTCCATTTTTATTTTGCTAGGGAAAATCATTGAGCTCCAATATACAGTTCACAATATTTTCTACATTGTAAGGATTTCTACACATGCCCTCATGAAATGCATCTCTGTTGAGTTTTCCAATTCACTTATATATTTAGCTCATTAAAGGGCTTAATAAGTAAAACTCTTGACAGTGGGTCAGAGTATATAGTATTCAGCACACTATGGGTCAAAGAGTAAGCTGAACATTTTTTTAAAAAAAGGAGGAAAGGAGCAGTAGATATTATTTTTCTGCCTATATGGTAAATCTAGAAGTAATTCCAAGGCACTAACAAGAAACTTCATGGTCAAATAAAAAGAAGTAAATAATGTTCATTTTTACAGGGCAGAATAAGACAAAGCTGTCAAAAGTTAAAGCATAAGATTTTATTAGTAGTATTTATAATATTTGGTGTCTTTGTTGTTAGCAGGAAGTGCTGCATATGGTATAGCTTTGATTAAGTCTGGTAACATAATATATCTTCTCTATCTTACCAAAAAATGTTATGGTTTTTAATTGTCTGTAGTCAAAATGGGCTGTGAAGGTATTTAATAACCCCCATGGTATATGAAAGATTGTAACTTGGAAAGTTACAACTTCATTTAATGGAACTAAGATAGTTTGTCAATACAGAAGAGAGTAGAACCTGGGACTAGAGTTAAAAGAGGGATCTGTCTAGAATCTGTATTGTGTCAGAAGCGAGCTAAGTCCAACCTCTCTTAGAATTCAGTTAGCCCTTATCTAATTCTAGCAGGTACTAACTGTTAATTGACAAGATTCATGTGCATAGGCATGATTAGCAATAAATCAATTGGACCTTCATGTGTAGACCAGATCTTTTGTGCCTGACAGCCTGTGAAAATACAATATAAGAGAGGATATAATAGTTTGAAAGCTGTATATCAACGACAACAAGGCCTAGCCATTTAGGATGATGAGGAAAGGGAAGCAGAAAGACAGCAAGCCATCCTTAAGCAAAAAGTCAAGCGAGCAAGGAAGAAATTGCCAAAAAAACAAGGGGCCAAATGTCCTTTTCATCCCCCACATAATTGCCTTAGATTCTGTCTAGTATGATATGCTGTGAAGAACTCTAGAAGACCTGATGGGATGAACACAACTGGTCAAGCTGGTGTAGTCACTGTACATAAATCAGGAAGTTTGCATATCATACAAACCCCATATTATGACATTGATTGGTTTAAGACAGAGAAAGGAGTGAGGCAAGGCTGCTTTCTTTCATCTTTCTTATTAAATTTGTTCGCTGAAGTTATCATGAAGAAGCTTGGAATTTGAAGAATCAAAAATTAGAGTAAAGATTCCAACAAAGGAGAACATTTGTAGTTCAGGGTTGAAATGAGGGGTCCTTGTTTTCTGAGCCTGGTTGTTTTCTTGTAGACATTTCATTCCCAAACTAGGTAGACTGATGATGTTACCTAGTTTGGGTAATGAAACGTCTGCAAGAAAACAACCAAGCTCAGAGAACAACAAGGACCCCTCAGAGTAAAGATTAGATTAAAAGGATTAAACAAAAAAGTAAGAAATTTGAACTCTTTCCAGAACATCAAAAAAACAAAAACAAAACAAGCCCATGACCAAGCAATGGAAATAACAACTGACGATGAAGATTAAATGCAGGCAAGAATTCACTTTCCTGGAATCATAGATTGATCAAAATAGTAAATGCAGTGCAGAAATAAAGTGTCAAATCACAACAATGAGCATTTTTAGGGAAAAGCAAGGAAATTTGTCTAGCAATAATCAGCGGCAGATTAGTTTGCACTATTGCATTTTCATAGCTGCCTATAGTTGTGAAATTTGGACTATGAAAAAACTAAACAGGGATAAATCAACTCATTCAAGCTATGATGTTGGAGAAGCTCCTGCACGTTCCTTGGATAACCAAGGTGATAAACAAGCAAGTACTGGAGTATATAAAACTAGATATATCATTGGAACAAAAATCACAAAATTCTGAGGAGTTTCTGGGTTTGTCGCTTCGCGAGTGGTGGGATTCACGAAGCTGCAGCGATCCTGCTGCTTAGTTGTTTTGGGAGCCCGACCGGGACGGGTGCGAGGCTGCCCTGCAGGGGTAGCTGAAGGTAAAGGGGATCCGGAGGAAGGGTCTGGGGTGTTGCAGACCCCTCCCTGGCCGGCAGAACCCCTTTTACCAGGGCGGTGCAGCGGCAAGTCCGTAATGGCCACGGCAAAGAAGTCGGCAGCCAGGCAAGTGCGCAGGAGGAAGAAGAGAAAGTTTGAAGTGAAAGTTCTTCTTGGCTGTTTGTTTGTTGTTGAAATTTTTAATAAAACTTGTTTTAAAAAAAAAAAAATCACAAAATTCTGCCTTACATATTTTGACTGAGTCGTGTGATCAAAATCATTGGAAAAGGCTGTTGTCCTTGGAATGGTCAGCAACAAGGCCACAAAAAAACCAAGGCCACCATCAATGTTGACACTAACCGGAGCATAAAACAATAGAAGTTGTACAAGATTGGAAAATGTGGAGAAAGAGCTATGCATAGAATAGGTGAAAATTGTACATGATGGAATGGATAAAATCCTGGTTCCTGGTATCCAAAAGGTTGGGACTGCTGCTCTAACAGACTGAAAGAAATTAAAAACAAAATTCATGAAATGATTTTGAGAGAAACTAAAATAAGGGAAGGCTGGAAAGGATTTTTTTCCCGCTCAGTACAGAAATAAGAGTGATACATTTGAGAATAGAATTTAAATGAATGCTAGCACCTAAGGAAAAAAATGATGAAAACAACATCATAAATGCTATAAGAGTAGTGAAACCATATAAGGTTCAAGGAGTAAACGATGTAACTATAAAATATTAAAATATGGTTTGAGCTTAATTATGAAGTCTGCATCTCTAGTTGTTTGGAAGAATGCTGTTATTTTTTTCCCCATTCAAAATTGAATGAAAAAAACTATGTGTAGATAATTTGTTATCACATAGAAAAAGTGTCTGAGATAATTCCAACTGAAACAATATAAGTATAAATTAAAAAATTGGGAAGTTCTGCTGAGCAGGGATATGCAGCCCAGATTTCTGTTCTTCAGCAGATAACTGAGAAACATATGACTATAGGAAATAATGTTATTGTATGCGATCTGAATTAGAGTTTGGGCTGGAATTGAAGATGAATACTAAATGCAGTAAAAGTATTAATAAAAATGTAATATAATACAAATAAAGCCCATGTGAGAATCAAGGGAACATTTAACAAATAGCTCAACAATGATCCAGGATGTGTGATGTCCCCTCGATTATTTTATTCGTTTATGGAAGAATGAATCCTCACAAAATAAATAAATGAAAGATGAAGGAAATGATTGAGAGGAGGGGGGAAACCAGGAAAATGTAGTCAGATGAAATTGAATGATCCTTAAAAAGAGGAAGGAGGCAAGTATAAAGAACAAAAGGCAATGTATGAAACTTGTATGGATAGGCTGGAATCAAGAATGAAAAGGTATGACATATACAATCAGTGATATATAGATTTAGTTGTATTTCCCATTGTTTTTCTTTACCTCATGCCTTAATTTCTTCAGTTACTATTTTTTATCCTTTTATGGTGTTCTATATAATAATTCTAATCCCAAAAGAGAATATAGGGATGTATATAACTAATTTGATTTTTTTTAAAAAACACCCAGTTGATATCAGTTCAGGAGGGCTTATTTATAGTGTGCTTTTTCTAGAACTTACTAAGAAAAACAAGAAAAAAAAAGATCATTGTTGAAGTCAGACAGTGGTTCATCCATAATTAGTTAATCGTACTGGGATGATAGCAGATTTTGCAATTTTAAAGTTCTATCTTTTATTAGTAAAAGGAGGTTTAAACCAGCCATATTTAATTGCTGCACAAGAAATGTGTTAGGCAAAGGTTTTTGTTCTGCCAAGGGACCATGACAGCTGGTATTTCATACATCTGGAGAACACCAGTTGGGAAGGCTGTTTGAAGTAATATAATGACATATTCTGACATAAACTATGATTATGAACACTTTGATTTAGTGGATTGCTAGAAATATAAATGTAAGCTAGATAAAAAATTGCACAAGTTCAGTCTCTGTATTTCTTTCATTTAAAATAATTAACTGAGCTCCTAGGTAATCTGCACCATGATCAACCGCAAATGAGTTACTCCATCATCAACAAATAATGAGTGTGTTTCTGTTCCCATCCTCATCTAATAACTGAACAATTTTTTATAAACATCTGGAAATATATTGAAATAGATGTCATTTCAATATATAAAGCTACTAAATCTTTCTTTGAATGTTGGGCTACACCACCACGCAATTCAGAATATCCAAAACAGGAGCTTCTTCTGAGAACCTACTCAGAGTCCAAATCCATTTCCATAAGCAGAAATCATTCTCATATCACCCCGCCCCTCTGTTACCTTATTGTCCATCCATCTGAGAAAGTGCATGAAATTTGTTGTCTTGCCTCATGATTATTCAGGACTGAATTTAACACGAACATCTTTCTTTCAAAAGCATTTTTAGGTGAAAGCTAACTGTTATTCACCCTGTGTTATTTAGCTAGCAACAGCTTGTGATGCTGCAGCACCTGGATATGTTATAATCTGAATATGTTATAATCACCTGCATTCAGTGTTTCCATGGTCTTAAGAACCATAATAGAAATCCTTCTGAATCAGGCCATGGTCTTTAGTTTCTCACATTGTCTGCATGACCTCTGGGTTGATTACAAGCTCCTGCCATTGTTCCCATCCAAATGGCATTTAGAGACATGCAATTTGGAGATAAAACTAAAGCTTTTGAAATAATAACTCTTAATAGAGCTGAGGAGCTCCATTCAGTGTTGCCTGGAAATACACTTCTGGTTAAATGTAAATATAATTTTATCTTAGCAAATTGTAAATTGATTAAGATTAGCAGCAGGAAATCATTTTTACCCAAAGTGATCTAAAATGAGCTAAACCATATGATGAACGGTTACAGGAACTGAGTATGTTTAGTCTAACAAAGAGAAAGAATAGGGATGACATAATAACAATCTTCCAATATTTGAGGGGCTGCCACAGAGATGAGAAGATCAATGTATTTTCCGAAGTACCTGAGGGTAGGATAATGCACGAAAGCTCAAGGAGAGATCCGACCTAAAAATAGGATTTTCCCAGCAGTGAAAACAGTAATTTCCCAGCAGTGAAAACAATTAACCAGTGGAACAACTTGCCTCCAAAAGCTATGGGTCCATCACTGGAAGTTTCTAAGAAGAGATTGGACAGCCATTTGTCCGGAATGGCATAGAGCAGTGATGGCGACCCTTTTAGGCACCCAGTACCCAAAATGTGCATGCCCAAATTGCAAGGTACATGCATTTGGTTGCATGTGCACACATACTCCATGCATGTGCACACGTGCCCTGCGCATGCATGGCAGAGACCCAAAGACAAGCTGGCCAGCAGGAGGTTCACGCGCATGCGTGGCCAAGACCCAAAATAGAGTTTCTGTTTCATTGTTTGCAGAGAAACAGAAGTTTCCCTGCAAATGATGGAGAGAAACGCCACGGAGAAACACAGTGGAGCTGAGCTGGGGCAACGGCGCATGTCTGAGTCCCACCTCTGATACACGTGCCCTAGGTTCGCCACCATTGGATAGGGTCTCCTGCTTGAGCAGGGAATTGGACTATTAGACCTGCAAGCTCCCTTCCAGCACTGTTATGCTATATTCTGATCAAACAAAATTCCTTCAAGAAGCATTGGCTGTTTGAAAGATTACCCAATCAAAATTATAATTCTTACAGTTGTAAAGAATGGTAAGAATTACATTTCTATTTTAACTGCAGCAATCATTTCCAAATGTGCATCTATTTATATAGAGTGCTATGTGCAAATTTTATGCAAATCTGCCACCTCATTGCTTCCCTCTGTTTAATTTTCTTCCTTTGTGGCAATCGTTAAGTTACTTCCTTTCTCTTCCTCCCTCTCCAATCTGTTTCAACCAACGCAAGAAATCCTTATCAATTGTACTCCCTGCTATATGGAACACTCTTCGAACCAATGTATTACATTGCTTTTTACTTTACTTTTAAATTATTGCTAAATTCTGCTATATGTTGAGCATTTTTAATCAGAGGCTTTAATGTACCTTAGTCTGCTAAAATATTGATTGTAAGGTACTTTGTTTAGATGCTGTGTTTATTGTTTTTTAGTTTTTTAGGGTTATTTGTCGTTTTGAAAATGATGCATTGGTTTATTTGCTTGTTAGAGTTTACCATAGAAAGGCAGGATATAAATGGCCAAATAAGAAAAAAAAATCCCTTCTGCAGTTGAATTAATCTTCTTAATCTTGGGTATTAGCTGCCTAAAAAGCAAGGTAAGAAGATCCTTGAATGTTATAAACAGAGGAGTCTGAGAAAACTGAAGGTCATGGATACCAAGATTTTATCCTCCCTTCCAGTTTTTCCTGTTGCCAAAAACAGGCCTATAGGCAATTTTGGAGAATAGAAACAAATGACAACATTCTCTCCTCATCCTTCTCCCATGGCAAATGCAATCTCAAACTTCATTTTCCTGTCATAGTTTTAAGGTACAGTCCCCCGCCCATAGTCTTTATTGCTCCCACCTATTTGGGCTGGTATATTTTACATCACTGGGCTGCAGTAGTTCACGGGAAATTTTGCATTGGCAGTGATGCCCTCTCAACTGGGTCAGTTGTTACCCTACTCTCAAATATCCTCTAGACTTCTTTTACCAGGAATGCTGCAATTGTAGTAATTATACCACCTCAAAACGAGAAACAGAGGGGGAAGGAGGGAGGGAGAGAAATTATTTGATGTCAGTGTGTACAAACATCTCAGGCACAACCTCTAAAACCCTGGAACTTGGAATAACAGAGTGTTCTGAATAACTCAGGGGCTCTGCAAGATTGGGCCAGAGGTTCTTCCCCTGATTGGGGATTGAGATGAATTTGTCAAATAGGCACAGAGTTCACTTCAGATGGGATTGGGGCAGGGGTGGGATTCTACCAGTTCGCACCTATTCGCTAGAACCAGTTGTTAACATTCTAAGCAGTTCGGAGAACCGGTTGTTAGAAGAAATTACTGGCCTAATCCTGTACGGAAGGCAGGAAGGAAACATTCTGGTGTTGCTTACAGAAACTGCCTCTCCGTTAACCCTTATTACATTCTTGGCAGGACTAGACTTCCTGTCTCCGGAACTTCTCTGGAGTTTATTTTTCCCCTCCTTTGCTGGTACTTTGCTTGTGTGGCGTGACCATTGAAAAAAGTGACTTATGACCATTTTTCACACTTACGACTGTTGCAGCATCCCCACAGTCACGAGAGGCCAGGCAAGGAGATGCGTGCCTCGGTGTGAGTGATGTTGAATTGGCCACGCCCAGCCAGTAACATGACCACCAAGCCATGTCCACCCAGTCACATGACCACCAAGTCACACCCACCAACTAAGCCACACTCACAGAACCAGTTGTTAAAATTTTTGAATCCCACCCCTGGATTAGGGCCCACTCAGATCATCCTCATTGATGCTAGAACAGCCATTTTGAAACTATTTGGAAGAGAGGGAGGCCCCAGACTAGAGTTAACTTGAACAGGTCATACGCTGGCTTTGAGATTCTCAATGAAATCAGCCTGAGAGCTGTGACTGGTGTCAGCTTGTCTGGAACTGGAATTCATGGCTAGAGAAAATGTGCTATTCATGGAAGAAATGCTTATCTTTAGTAAAATGTCTGATATTTTATGTGGATTGATAGGTGAAACAAGTATAAGGGTATAAAAAAGAAGAAGAAAAATGTCACGCTGAAGTGCTCATTTGTGATACTCTAGCTGCCTCACCTGGCTATCACTGATTCCCAGTGATATAACCTTGCTTGTAGGAAAGCTCATTTGTGCCACTAGCTGGTACTAAACAGTGCCACGAAACAGTGGTCTGATTAGGTATATGGCAACTCCTTATTGCCGCAACATTAATTTTTAATGATCTCGGGGGCTATGCACCTTTGCAATGACAAATAAGTAATGCTAGGCAGTTTTTTTTAAAGGCTTGCTTGAGCTCCCAAAACTCATTTCACCTAGCATTAAATGAATTTGTCATACAGCATTTCAGAGAATTCAAAACCTTCATTTTCATTATTAGAAGTAATTTATAAAATACTCTAATATATTCCAATCTGCCTTGGGGTGCAGATATGAAAAGACTGCAAAGGCCTTGTTACTCCACCCTGCCCAAGGTTGTTGATGACAAAAAACAGTCAAGTAAAAAGTGATGCAAAGAATATAAAACCTCAGGAGAATAAACCTTTAAAACATTTGAACCTAGATACCACTTCTATTTTACTTCTTTGTTGGCTGGTCACTTAGAAATTTCATTTTCTATTACAAGAAATAGATTGAGAAATAGTTCCTTAATGGAAAATGAAAATCCTAAACGGTTCAGCTGCTGTAAATGCTGAAGCTGAAAATGAAATGACCAAGGGAAGCCGGGAAAATAAAAGAAAGTGGGACCGACTTAAAAAATAAAAGAACAAGATCAACAGCAACACTGCTTACATCCCTTAAGTGTTTTGCTATTTTTAATGCTGGCACCAGCAGTTACAGCAACTCCAGCTACGAATGCCACTTTCTGTACTACAAAGTTCAGAAATCACAGTGACTTGTTATCAAGATCTATTAAATCTGGATGTAACTTCCTCCTTCACCTGTGTCATTGGAAATCACACTCCTGAAACGTGTTAGCCGAAACCAAATTTCAGATCTGTTACCCCCTCATTGCATTTTGGCAACAAACAACCCACAGGATAACCTTAATACATTGTGTAAAGCAACAATAAAATAATCCCCAATCTCCAAAACCCATAACCGCTCCTAAGAAACTTGGATCTGTCCATATACATAACACTACTTCATGATTGCTGCATCCCCCAAAGTTTTCTGAAAACATAACTCACATGTCTGATGTTGTGTCTTGTTGTGTCTAGTGTTTCCAATAACAAAGATTTGATCCTAGCTTGAAATCTATATACTACTAAAACCTTTGATTGTCATGGGTTTTTTTTCTGGATGAAACGGTGAGTCATAGAGCAACAATTTTTTAACCAAGGTACCTCAAATGGGCTAAAATATGGAATGTGTCCAAAGTCTGAGATCTTTGAAGGAATGAAACTTCAGAAAATTGTGGCTGCTTCTGTGCTATTGGTTGCTGCTGCTGCAATCATGTCATCTTCATTTTCTTCTCCAATCAATATGGCTATCCTTGGGCAGCCCACACACCATTCCCAACCTATACTGCCCCTTGCACATTGTCCCTGATCTGCATGGCACCTTTTGCCCACTCCCACACTACCGTTCCCAACCCATACCACCCAAACTGGCATGATACCACTCACACACCCTTATGACCCCATGCACTTGGCCAACGTGCATCCTTTCAAACCTATGTCATCCACCTGAGCATCCTCCCCAAATTGTTCACTTGCTGCGTGCCTTTGGAATCAGTCCTCTTTCTCTTACTCTTTAACATTTACCATCAAGTTTATGGAGATATCATTCAGTAGTGTGGAGTAGTGTGGAGCCTGAGGATATTTGGCTTTATATTACTTCTCTGGGCTGGATTGGATATTCCTGGAGGCGTGTTTCTGGTGTCCAGAAGCTATAAGGGTCTAGATGGATAGTTTTTAAAACTACTGTGATTATTTAAATGCATTTGTTTGAGTCCCGTTACCATGAATGTTTTGTTTTTACTATGGATGTTGTAGGTTTTTGTTGCCAATTGCTATGCATAAATTCATTTAAATTGATGATATACCACTTACATAAATGCATTATTTTATAATCATTTAAAATATTTTATTCTGTTTGTGACTCCTAAAATAAGAACTCAGTCCTGATACATTTCAAAGGGAATACCTGATTCACAATTCATTAGTAGTTTTTTGTCCTTAGAAAAGTAGTAAGCGATATGTCTCCTTGGGATCTAGGACATCTACCATCTCCAAAATATTGTGCATTAGCTTAAAATTATAGACATATGAATAAAAACATGAATGTTGAGTTTAAATTCAGTGAGTCTACTTCAAGCATCTGTTGATACAATTGCAGCCAAAATTGATAGAGTAGGAAGTGGTATCTCCTAATTAGATGACAGGCAAACTGCTTCTGAAAATGCTGTAACAACTTTACAGAAAGCTAACAAAATGTTAGAAGCCTATCTAACATATTTTGAGGCATAATCAGAGGGAAATATCAAAGTTCAAATTTGATGTAAATATTGAAAAGTTCTGCCCCCCTTTTTGAGTATTGCATTAAATATTTGATTTAATAATGGATTTTCAATTAGAGATCGAAAGAGGGTTAACAAATTCCAGCTGCTCTTCCATCGCTCCCTAAGGAGAAAAAATAGTTATTCCTGGCCATTCATTTGTCTTTCAGTTCACAATTAAATATTTTGATGATCCTGTGAACCTAATCAGATTGATCTTTCTTGACTATATGAGATACATAGAAGACAAGATGTATTTTTTATTATGCCAAATGCTAGCCAGAGAAAGAAACAATTTTATTTATTATTTGAATATAGTGCCTTTAAAAAAATCAGTAGCTGGCACACATTTTGTATTGGCCTCAGTCCAATTCTATTCAAGTTTCTGCTTAGAAAATTTAGGAGGTTATGGAGATTATAATGAAGCTGTGGCATATAACCTTTTAAATTTAAATAACTTGGCTTGCATGAGGAATATAAATAATATCATGTGGGTGTAATTATTTAATTGTGTGTGGGTGGGTGTGTGTAGTGTACGTGTGTGTGTGTACGTGTGTGTGTGTACGTGTGTGCCTAGGTATAGATATATGATTATCATATTAGGGTCAGCTAAGGTTCTGGCCCAACATCTGGAAAAGAGCCAGCTTTCATCACAGCTGTCCAGACCTCAGTGAGGGAGCTGTTCCATAGGGCACAGCCACAACAGAGAAGACATATCTCCCAAGTCCCACCAAATAAACTATTTAATAAAGGAGATCTATTGTTATTTTGACTATAAGAGACAGTCCTTGACTTGGGATACTGGGAACCCACTTACCTTAGTATTGTTTTCTCGTGTTTGAAAATTCCTGGTAAAATTGTCCATTCTTGATATTGACTGCACTGAGATTGTCAGGAAAAGTCTAGTCGAGAGTCCAAGAAATGAACCATTGCATTACAGGGCTTGCTGCAACTTCGGAAAATTACTATTTTACCATCGTTTCCTGCTTTATGATTTCCTGAACGTTTCTACAAATGATTTTGAATTACTGGCAGTCCTCAACTTATAACCACAATTGGGACTGAAAAATTCATTAAGAAGCACAATCACTGAGCAAGTCATCACATGACCATGACTTGTGATTTTCCCTGCCAGTTTCCTTCTTGATTTTTTTCCTTCTTCCATGAACAGGTTTGCAATGACGGGTGACAGTGGTGATCCCATAGGGGCTCCTTCAATTTGCTTGTATCTTTGTCCTTTGTATATGAAATATGTGTTGGTTAAGCAGTGTTCTGCTAGTTCCATGAGGTGTTTAGCTGGTTGGTATTTATTTTTGATGATTTCAAGAGTTTCTTTTATCGGGACTTGAGTGAATAGTGAAACCATGTCGAAACTTACAAGCAGATCTTCTTGTTCCATGTGTAGATCTTTGATCATTTCCAAGAAGTGGTATGAGTTTTGTACATGTGAAGCTGCTGTTTCAGCATGGGGCTGTAGCTGTTTTGCTAAGTGTTTAGCTAGGTTTTGTAGTGGTGCTCCTCTGGAGCTGACTATGGTCTGAGAGGTATGCCTTCTTTGTGTATTTTTGGGAGGCCATATAGTTTGGGGCATCTGGAAGATTTTTCTCTTGGGATGATCGTCTGTTGGATATCTTTGCTCATGTGGCTGGTTATAATTTTCTTCTTTGGTTATTTTTTCCAGATATGTGGTTGGGTCCATGTTTATGGGTTTGTATGTGGAGTCTTGGAGTAGGTCTGTCAATTTTGTTTCGTAGTCTTTTCTATCCATTACTGCTGTGGCATTCCCTTTGTCTGCTGGAAGTATGATTATGCTGCTATCCTTTTTTAGGGCTTGTAAGTTTCGACGTGGTTTCACTATTCACTCAAGTCCGGATAAAAGAAACTCTTGAAATCATCAAAAATAAATACCAACCAGCTAAACACCTCATGGAACTAGCAGAACACTGCTTAACCAACATATATTTCATATACAAAGGACAAAGATACAAGCAAATTGAAGGAGCCCCTATGGGATCACCACTGTCACCCGTCATTGCAAACCTGTTCATGGAAGAATTCGAATCCAGAGCCCTGGCTAACGCCACCCACAAACCCAAACTATGGTTAAGATACATCGATGACACATTTGTGATTTGGCCCCATGGAAAACAAAACCTAAACAAAAGAAAACCTAACACACCTAAACAGCACACACCCCAAAATCAAGTTCACCATGGAAATGGAAACAAACAAACAACTACCATTCCTAGATGTACTAATCTACAAAAAAACAGATGGCACACTAGGACACACCATATACCAGAAGAAAACACACACCAACCGCTACCTCAACGCCCAATCCCACCACCACCCAGCACAGATAAACTCCTTGGCCAAAACACTAATCGCCAGAACCAAACGCCTGGCAGACAAGACACACATAAAGACTGAACTATGCACCCTGACTAAAGTACTGACAGCCAACGGCTTCCACAAAAGCAAAATCACCAGCTTGATCCACAAAAACACACTGAGACATAATGGAGACCTAGAAGATGAACAGACCTATGGAACAGCTGTCCTGCCCTACATAAGAGGTACTGCACACAAAATCAGTAAGATACTACACAGGCATCACATCAAGACTGCCTTCAAAACAAGCAGAAAAATAGCAGCCATCCTAAGAAACCCCAAAGATAAAATTGATCTGGAAAACCAAGGCATATACGAAGTCCCCTGTGCATCATGCCCTGCCACATACATTGGACAGACCAACAGAAGAATAAGTATCTGCCAAGATGAACACAAAAATGCAGTAAAAAAGCTGGAACACACTTCCTCACTAGTCCAACACATGAAAGCCACAGGTCATAGCATCAATGACACCAAAACCCTAGCCACTATAGAAAACCCCAGCCACAGAATTATCAGAGAAACTATAGAGATTGAAAAAAGACCTGAAAGCATGAATAGAAGAGATGATTCCACCAGACTGTCAATTATCTGGAAGCTTGCACTCACAAACAAAAAATCTCCACACCACAAGCCAGGCAAACACCTGGCCACAAACAGACTCCCCCTGATACCTCCAGCTCAAACACACCCCAACCAGGCACCCAGATGAAACCTAGCTTCCTAACAAATGATAGCCGTCCATTTACTCGAGCCAAGCTGCACTAAAAGCCTCCAATACAGGAACACAATGTTGCCAGCCAACCAAGACAAAAAAAGCCACAAAACAGACAGAAGATATTAGAAACACCAATCAAGCAGAACACAGCAAACTCTAAGACCAATAAAAACATACCAAGACTCCCAACCAATCAGGATGAAGAAAAAACCATTCTGGCACAGCAGCTTTGAAATAAAATTATTAATATGTAACGGGTAGTAGCAGAGTGAGAATGTTAAATAATTAATCAAAAGCAGGATTGGCAACCTGGGGCTCCAGGGAAAATGGCTATCTCAGTTCTTGTCAAAAACTCTTACAGTGTAAACCTACACTTAAGCTTAATATGTTTTAAATACACAGACACACACATGCACATACAAAACAAGGCAAGCACTGAAAATTCTAGCTCTGTTCAAATGCATGACATGGTTCCAGTCCCCTTTGTATTATTACACTGTTTATTATCTCAAATATTTAACAAAGCTCTCCAACTACCCAACAACTACCATTCCTGAGTGAATGCAAAGGATGAAGAATATTCTTTGTTTTTAACACACAGGAATATTTCTTTGTTATCACCCTCACTGCTTGTTCCCTTTTAATGGTTTGACTGCTGAGTGCCTAAAGCATTTAAATATGTATGAGGTGGGAGGTAGCCCCAAATTTAAAACTGAAACAACTGTAAAAGTCTGATTCATAGATGAACACAATACAGAAGCCTGATGATGGCAGATGAGATTCTGCCGAAACGTTGCTACAACTTTAAAAGCACAACTATAATGACGTGGGAAAATACCCGAACAAAGCTGAATACCACACACACACACACACACACATATATATAGACAATAATACCAGTTCTTATGTTCCCTTTTTTACCTGTTTGCAGTTTGCTGTTGTTGTTAGTTGTTGTTGCTTTCATAAAGGTAACATTGTAAGTCATGAATGTTCATAAATAAACATTATAGCTATCATCCATAACTCTATGTGTCTTCAGCAATCCTGGTGATGCTGTTTAGTTTGATGCTTTTATAATTTACAACAAAAAATCCATACCATTTCTTTTCCCAGGTATGCTGTTACCCATCTTTTTTCCTTCTTGTTCAAAAGAACCTTAAAGAATTGGGGAATTTGCAGCAGGTTGCACGCTCTATAAAGGCACTTGTCATTTTCATGTGTCACATCAGTGGTAATATTGTTGCTGCCTTTGGCTAGCTCCAGGGTATCTCTTTCTCCAAGTCAAGGGTCATTGGCGACCTGCTGTCATGGCTGGAGCTACATCTCTAGCGCTTTAAAATACTCACATTGTTTTTCCTCATAATGCAAGTGTTTAATGGCTGTTGGGGAAAAAAATCAACTGTCATTTTCTAAAACAGTACTCTTTAAAAAGATAAGTTTTTTTATTTCTAAGGGGCTCTGACCTACTGAATAGCTGTCGTGCATTTGGGGACTTATTTTAAGCAACCTCCCACCTCATACACATTTAAATGCTTTAGGCACTCAGCAGTCAAACCATTAAAAGGGAACAAGCAGTGAGGGTGATAACAAAGAAATATTCCTGTGTGTTAAAAACAAAGAATATTCTTCATCCTTTGCATTCACTCAGGAATGGTAGTTGTTGGGTAGTTGGAGAGCTTTGTTAAATATTTGAGATAATAAACAGTGTAATAATACAAAGGGGACTGGAACCATGTCATGCATTTGAACAGAGCTAGAATTTTCAGTGCTTGCCTTGTTTTGTGTGTGCATGTGTGTGTCTGTGTATTTAAAGCATATTAAGCTTAAGTGTAGGTTTACACTGTAAGAGTTTTTGACAAGAACTGAGATAGCCATTTTCCCTGGAGCCCCAGGTTGCCAATCCTGCTTTTGATTAATTATTTAACATTCTCACTCTGCTACTACCCGTTACATATTAATAATTTTATTTCAAAAGATGCAGCTGTTCAGGCCAGAATAGGGTGAAAAATCTGGGCAGTGTGGAAAAATAGGAAATGAATTGGGGAAGGAGCCCCTAATATATAACTGGTTAGCTTGTAGCAGTCCTATATCTTATTCATAGACTGGTTCCAAAAGGGATTTGCCAAGTGTTTGGATAAAGTGCAGAGTAGTGAGCATGTTTCCACCCTTTATCCAACGAGGAAAAGATTTAAGAAAAAAAAGCCTTGTACGTTTGGCTGAGAGTACTAAGGATTTTTAATGCAATTAGGAAGTCTGCTCTATTGGAATTTCTGTTCTGGAGGACAAGCATGTCAGTTAGGTAACTAATGTTTCAGCCATTCTATGTCATTCTGTATATGGAATTGCTTTTGAAAAGGACTAGAAGTATGATATATTTTATATTGCCCTAGGATGGTTATTATAGTTGTTCAGTCTATATAAGATTCATCTGTAATCCTGAGGTTTGACGACTGGGAATTGACTTCATTAAGAATGTCAAATCAAGGAAGACTGCGTCATGTTTGCTTTTTGATGTATTGACAAATGTTTAACCAAAAAAAAAAAAAAAGAATGTGGAAAGTGGATGGGTGTGATATTTCCCTTGGACAACTCCTCAGACTCTTCCTTGGAGGTCAGCTCAAGGGAGGATGAGCTCATTCCTGGCATGTCAGGAACTGGGTTAATTGATGACTCTCAATGGCCAGCCAAAAGAGATTAATGGGGAGCTTCGGTTGGGGACAGCTTGCCTTCCATGGTAGATCTGAGAGCATGCAGGGCAGAAAAAAGACAAGAGCAACAGAGATCTGCTGGATCACTTGGGAGAAGGCCACCACCCATCTTAATGGGCTGCACCGGAAAGCTATTTATCACAGCAAATGGAGGGAGGCATTGCTAAGAATAACATGTTTGGTTTCTGGCTGTGTTTGTTTCTCATGCTTCTTGCTTAACTCTGTGCCTTGGCAACACTGAACTTCTCTTGCCAAGTGAGCTCTTGGGGGGGGGGTGTTTCAGTTGGGCCTGGTGGATTGAAGTTTGTTTGGTGGATTTATTTGTTGGAGCAACTTTCCATTGTTTTATGGACTATTAGCCCTTGCCTTGTGAATTAATCTTGGCCTGTTTGTGGCTGGATTTATTTGAGACAGTTCTGAGCCTGGGTGAAGGGAATTACTGGGGGAACATTAATAAACTCTCTAAACCACATATACATGTGTGTGTGTGTGAGAGAGAGAGACAGAGAGTGGGACAGTACAATGGGTTTGAAAAGTGTCACTAAAATTATTTTAGGTTCTATGGAGATGATTTCAGTTTTTCAACTAATTGTTATTTTAGATTATTAATCTGAGTGTTTGCATTCATTTAGCTCAAGATATATATGTGATGTGTCTGTATTTTTCTGTAGTGTGAATTGAGAAATTTGCTTTTGCTGAGGCTTCCATATTTCATCTAACATTTTTTTATTCTGTTACATCCATAAGCAGCCATGAGAAAGTCTACATGATGTCGTTTTCAATAACCATACAGTTATTTAACTCAATGGTAAACACAAGGTTTGGCTTCCAGTACAGAGTTATAATTTCCATGGTGATGAGGAATAAATGTTCATCAAAATATTCTAGTTATATGCTATACATGAAAGAATGTTAGATCTGACCTTGGGAAGAGGGGAGTGAGTGATGAATCATTAAGGGAGGGAAAAAGACCAATCAGTCATGAGAAAACAGAAAGCATAAGAATGAAAATAATCCATCCTGATTTTATTTGGGATATGATAGAGTGCAGAGTAACTCTGGCAGGCTTTCAAGAGTCCACACTGTATTCTACTTTACAACAATAAAGAGCGTGCTGTTTCTTGACCTTGCCTACTTCTAAAATGGTCAATGTCTGGAATACTCTACCCGACTCTGTAGTTTCTTCCCCAAACCCCAAAAACTTTAACCTTAGACTGTCTACTATTGACCTCACCCCTTTCCTAAGAGGCCTGTAGGGGGCGTGCATAAGCGCACCAACGTGCCTACCGTCCCTGTCCTATTGTTTCTCTTATTCTTTTATTTTTCTTATATGTACCCATTTCATGTATTCACAACTATGTATACATTTATACTTATCTTGTAAACAATTGGCAAATCAAATAAATAAAAATAAAATAAATAAAATAAAAACTGATATTATGGAGCCATTAAGGGAAAATTCATTACAATTTTACTATGCTTTTTACAGTTTTACAACCTTTTTAAAAATAACCTCATTAAGCGAACATCGTGGTTTTAAGTGAACCCATTGTTGTTGTTTTTTAATGGGAGGGGTTTACTGGAAACCAAAAGAAAACGCCTGTTTCTGGCAAAAACACTGTAAATGCCAACCAGTTGTTGAGCACCTAAAATGCGACCGGGGTGGGGGAGGACAGGGGGGCTGAACATTGGAACTTCAAAACCAGGACATGTATTTCTTTTTTGGGTCCATCATAACTTCAAACTGTTACTAAGCAGCTGGTTGCAAATTCAAGGACTACCTGTAACTAGAAAGGGATTTTGTTACCTACCAGAGTTGCTACTTCTGTTCAAGTTGTTCAGTTAGGCAGTCTCCAGGGGAAGAATATAATGTCTGTTCAGAAAACCATAACCCTATATTATTCTAAATTGATGCATAATAAGATGGGCATTTTAATGTGAATTGATATTCACAGTTAACTTTGAAATTTCATTATTTTTTAATGGAGTAGAGCAAAGAAGAATCAGCAAACGATGTCTCTTTTTTGTTCCATCCTCAGCATCTCCTACCTCTAGAACCTAGGAACTTTTGATTCTTTTCAAAACAGAAGATGGTACAGAGTCAAAAGGGGGCATTTTTCACAAAATCAATAATATTCATGACCTTAACATCAAATTTCTCAAAATATCTTATTTATACATGATGCTTTTACGGTTGATAGCAAGCTTCCTGATTCACCACCTGTTTTTACGAGAGTTTTTTTGAGCTTGGAAATTGCTATTTAGTGAAATGAATTGTTAAATCTGGCCTCACACTACAGACTGGAACACTTTGGCTGAGATTATTAAAAAGATGCATAGCTCTAATCTATTTTACTTTCACTTTTCTTGTCTTCAGTGTTGTTTGAAAATTCTTTTAGATTATCATAAATGTTCATCAGTGCTTTTTAAAAGTTATTATACAAAGACAGTCTCCTATTATTTTGTTGCTTTTACACAGAGGAAGATCAAGACTTGAAGACTGATCCCCTGACTTTTCAGCAAGCTACGTCTTTCCAATCAATAGCTGTTTGCACATGTTGAGATATATGATGAATTTTCTAAAACTTCCATTGGCACGCAATATGATACAACATATCTGCTGACAAGACAGACCAGATGACCTTAAAAATAATTTATAGTTATTTCTCCCATAACATTCTAGCATAATTCCTTGGGAGAAAATACCCCTGGGAATATCAATAATACAGTAATTATGATTTGATTAAATGGGTACTTAGTTATTGAGCATTATTTCACAAAGTCTTATTAAGCATAAAACACTTTCAGGTCTGCAATATAATTAAAGTGTAAACGTTTTGGGTATTGTTTACCCTATCTTTGCTTAAAGCACCTATTGTTAGTAACTCACATGAAATATTTGGTTTAAACTTGAAAGGGCAAAGTAACCATTCATAGAAAAGCTTGGAAACAATGTTAGTCTGCTTCCATGGGATAATTATTATGGGTTCTTATCATCTTGGCTAAACCAAACTGAATTAATAAATATACAAGACTGCAGGATGGAAAATATGCAGGATGGAATCAATTTCTGTGTTCCTGATATTGGTTTAATTTGCATATTGCAGTCCTTGACTTTAAACTGCAACTGTGAAAGGGCCTGTTATTGTCATTATATTATTACTTGCAATTGTTACCTGCATCATAAAGAATCAAAACAGTCCTTGGAGAACTGTTTATAAAGTTTAAAGGAAGATCATAGGTCTCTTCTTAGATAAAGAATGGCTCTTGGTCTGGACATATTTGGCTTACTTTCTATTTAACTATTATTACCATATTGTTTATGTGTTATGTTTTAACTAAAGAAAATTTCAAAATCAATGTTATAAAAAGAAGTTACAAACTGTGGCTGCAACACAATTTGTTATCCTTACACCAATTTTAAGAGACATGTTTGATTAAAAGATAGGAACTGATGAATAAAAGATTGTCCAAGAAATTGAGTTTAAAATGAAGTATGTTACTATGATAGAAGCCTAGTACAGTTAAACTGTCAGAGAGGAATCTACTTTTATACAAAATATTATAGTGTAGAAAGTTAGCACCTACCCCTCTCCTAAAAGAATGAAATATTTTGAGAATTTTAGAAAGGCAGGATAAAATATTTCCCCTAGAAGAGAAATAAAAATCAGAAACTCAGAGCTCTAGCTTCCTGCCCGCAGCAGGTATTTGGTGCCCATTAAGAGCCAGCCTATCTACAAGACAAAAGAACTCCAGCTCCAGGGTGATGGGATTAAGACATGACTCTCCAGGACATAATAGGATTAACCCATCTAGCAGCAGAGCTCACCACATGACACAATCTCCTAAGGAGATTGTATCAGCCAAGCTTCAACCAAACCTTGGAGCTCAGATAACCTAAGCTATGACCCCTGCATAGCCCCATGGGAGTCTGACAGCAGCCAATAGAATACATGTTCTTGCACAGGAACAGGAAGTTCAAGTTCAAAGCCCAAGAGAAGCTATTAAAAAAACCCACTCTCAACTCCATGTGGTCAGCTGCCCAGGACCATCCATGTGGTTCTACTTCATCATTAAACCATTTTTCCCCATCAGCCTCCATGTTTCCATTGTCTTCGTCCCGGCTCGGAACTGAACCAGATGGATATTTCTTCCAACAATAGCATAAAAGTAAGAAGTATTCTACAGGAAAAATTGTGCGTATAAATACTTATTTTCAATGTCAGGTGTGTGGAGTGAAGCAAACAAAACAAGAAATCAGTTGTTAATATATTTTCAAGGATGCTATCTTCCTTCCTTCCTTTCTTCATTCTACTTCAAAATATCCAGTATGAGATCAAGGCAAAAAGCACTAAGTTTCTCCATGTTGGAATGATAAAAGTATACACACTCATAAATTATAGCAAAACATTAAAAAATTAAAACTCTTGCTACATGCCTTATCACTAATGGACACCTCTCAGAATAGCAGAATATAAGACACAGATCCTTTCAAACTACCACGTAAACTATAATTGCCAGCTTGCCTCACAATTGTTACCTCATATGGGATACATTAATATTTGAAGCTATTTTAATAGAGACATATAACTGATCCATCTTGACTAACGGTGTTTACTTTAGTTAGTGGAAGATCTCCAGCAGGCATAATTTTTTTTCTTTGTTGAAAGATACAGGACCTGGCATGCTCCTGGTGTTGAATGCTGTTGCTGCCCTCTCACAAACAATTGAGAAATTAATACGAATAACTTTATGTAAACAAAGCTAGCAGAAAGATACTGTTAGTTGGAAGCAAATGGGAAAATCCATTTAATAGGAAATCCACCAAATAAATAAAGTTTGGATGATGTTTTACATACATATCAGTTAGTGGAGCACAGATACATATTCAATACTGTTATCAAAATTCAAAAAAGTTTTTTTTAAAGAATATTCAATTGCAATAAATGGTTGATTTTGCACTGTCCAGTTGAGCAGGTCAGGTATTTTAGGTATCTTGGCTTGTTATTTCACCATTCTCCTGATCAACCCACCATCATTCTGTTCTACTGAAATCAGAAGCCACCTTATTTGTGCTTATCCATTGTTTCTGTTCTAGCAATAGATGCTACCCTCCTGATGCAATTAAAATTTTCAATGCTAAGCTAGCCTCAAAGCTCCCCTACAGGTTTTTTGTGTACATAAATATAAAATCTCAAGGGCTCTCTAATATTCAGGTTCGCATTTTGAGAACCCACTTAACACTACCCAGCTGAGTACAAAATGTCATAATCTTTTTGAAACAGGAAACCAGGGCTTGGTGAACTGAACTAAACTTTGGGTCATTTTTTTCTGTTCTGTTTCAACATTACTTTCTTACCTTGTTAATGACCCATTTATTAGCTCCTACTTTAAAATTCGCAGAACATTAGTTAAATTGGCCTCTCTCCAGATCACCTATTTTTAATGGGGATACTTCAGCGTTTTGTTAATTAGGCAAAGACTCTGGGATAAAAGCTGACAGGATGTCATTAGTAAACCTAACTCACTCTGTTCTCCTGTTCATTTAGGAAGCTATTATGAAAATGGAGAACAATTTTGGTGCAGTGGTTGAGTTCTACTCCTGCCTTAGGCATGAAACTTGGCTGGGTGACTTTGGGCTGTGCACTCTCCCTCTCTTAGACCCACTCACCTCACACACTGGTTGTTGAGAGGAAAGGAGGAGGAGGAAAGAGTATTAGGTATGTTCACTGCCTTGAGTTATTTATACAAATAATAAAGGTGGAATGAAAATCTAATACTCCCACACACACATTAGTGGCTCACCTTTCACCAACCTAAGTTATGGTACATATCAGATTGCTTTTATAAAAGCATAATTAAATGCTAGTTTTAAAAAGGAAAATGAAACTACCACAAGCCCATATAAAGTAGGGAAAAAACAAAATTAAAGTGGATAAAGTACAAGAAAGGGGAAAAACATAAAAGAAAAATAGAAAAGAAGAAAGATAAAAATAAACTGCCACCATCTTTAAAGCAGTTTAAATTACAATTATAAATTTATCTTTTCTCTAAAGTTACAACGTCTCTCTTCTTTTTATAATCTATCCTATCTAATCATCAAAACCGTAAATAAGTTCATTTTTTTCTGTTTTCCGCAAAAAGTCCACAAGGCATTTCCAGTCAGCAATAAACATAGATATTGTCTTTTCTCTAATCAAAGAAGTGAATTTGGCCTCAGCAAGTTACATTGTCTTCACCAACTATTCCTCCATTGTAGGCATGGTGGAATTTTTCCATCCTTTTGCATACAATAATCTTGTTGCACTTATCATACACAAAAACAAAATTCCACAAAAATCAAGCTTTTGCAGCTGTTTATCCATCAGACTTCCAGTGATATATAAGTGAGTCTAGAAGATTTCTGATCTCACTTATATATTAATCTTTAAATTCTTCTGAATCAGTACATGTGTTTAATCTAAATTTTAAAAAAATTTTTACACAAGCATGACAAAATTTCTGATTTACATTTCAAACATGAACTAGAAGTGCTTTAATATATTCTAAATAATTTCTCTGAAGATATATGCCACTGGTGCATCATTTTATAAAAATTATTTTAAAGATTATGTGTAATCTTAACATAGCATAAATTTCTACCTTGTGCAAATTTCAATCATAATGCAACACAAATCTCAATACTGTCAATCAAATATTAATATCAGAACCAATTCAGTCATTCATTGTTCTATCATTATAATCAAAATTGCAGTCCCCTTTATCATGCATTCTTTCACTTGTTCTTCTGTTTAAAATTTCTATAAGATATATAAATTTTAGTAAAATGTGTATATTATATATACATAATTCAATTTTTTCTACTCAGCCGTATGTTTAAAACCATAAGTGTATTTTAATTCTTTCTAATAACTGTAAATAAGAAAAGTATTGGCAACTATGTCTCTCTATCATCAATTTTTCCCTTGAATTTATTTTGTATTCCCTTAACAAAATTTTAGATTTTGAGCAATTCCTCCAAATATTATGAGGAGTTTTTTCCCCTCTCATAAGCAGTGTTAAAAAGAAAGGAGTAAGCAAAAGAGTGACTTTAATAGCTATATAGTTCTGGATCAAATTTAATAGCAGTGTACTTCTGGATCAAATCCAGAAATCTTGAGGTCAGGATGTTAATGGAGCTCTGATGTGGTTGTGTGTGATTTAAGGTAATGAATTTTTACTGGGAACTCAGACTCAGCTTTTGTTTTATCTCTTCCAACTGATCTTAATAATTGCATTAGGTTTTCATCTTTGTTTGCCACCCAGATGTCCACTGGTAGATGAGAAACCATATAAATTTGTTTAATAGACAAAATAAAATCAATAGAATCTTATCCTTACAGCTACCTCAATCACCAAAGTAACTTTAGAAAGGAATTTTAACTAACTCATGTCATCAAACTAAATATTTCAAAATTAAGCAATGTACTAAGCAAATATAGAATGTGAGCTAAAGACAGAATCTAATTCTCTGGCATATTTTATTCAGTCTGGTTGCAAAGAACATTTTAACCTAATCATGTCAATGGAGCAACATACTGAAAATATTAAAATAGTTTCACCAATAGGAAAGTATTGCATTAAATAGATAATGAAAATGGCATTAAATAAAAACAATTGTGCCATCAGGCCAACAATGTTTTGGAACAAACATCCTTTTTAGCAAATTGAACAGGATAGTCAGACTAACACTAACTGGCTGGCTTTCAACATTGCAAAGTGAAGCAATACCTCTTAGTTCTAAAGAGGTTTCTTTTTAAAGATGGTTAAATCCAGTGTAATAGTCACCAAAGTACAATAATAGCATTAAAATAAACTTTCTCCTACAGCAAAATAACAATGGTGGGAAACGAACAGCCAGAATACTGTAGCTTATCACTAACTTCTATTTATCATTTGTGTTGAGTATTACTATGCTCAGCAAGTACAATAGATCAGCAGTCATCAGCACTGCAGTCTCAAGAGCAGAGAAAAAATATACTGAAGAGAAGGGCAGAGAAATAAATGGAGGCAAGAACTGAAAGGTCAAATAGGTTAGATCCACAAAGTCCTGATGGAGAGTCAGCTAGCTGAGACAGACTAATAGAGAAAGGTAGAAGGTATGAGTGGTTTGACCTACAAATTTGTATCAGATTTTCTGTCACTTTTAAGGTAAGAAGCTAATTGAAGCTCTTAAAAGGTTAACTAAACCCATGCATCTTAATTTCTTAACTCTACTACATGGAAATGAAAAGTGCTATTCTATAAAGAAATGGGAAGGATTATGTTAGATCTGGGAGAGTGGGCGCAAGAACGGAGACGAGGCATCAAATAGTGACTCCAACTCTTTATTAGTGACTTCAGAACAGAGCGAAATACTCAGGCAGTATCAGCTCCTTTTATAGAGCTGGCTGCTATCAAAACATCCAATGATTTGAGTTTGCTGCGCTTGGGCGTCCAATCGCGGCGACCGTTAACTAGCCAATCGGATTAGTCTAAAACGACCAATCACGATCGGCTATTCACGGACCAATCGAAAGTGCAGGATTACGAGCCTGCCGTGGAAGGAAAGCAATTAGAGTTTCAGGCTTACGAGCCTGCTAGTTCGGAACACCCTCCCCTCTGGTTCCGTCTCAAGGGTGGGGTGATGTATTCTCGCAGGTAGGCAGGCCGTCGCACCTGTCTACCTGACTTGCGTTGCTCCACCAGTCTTTGTCTGGACTCTGGTTCTGGTGGGCTGTTTGCTGTGTCCAGCTGTAAAGGCGACCTGACTTCTACGCTGGGTGACTCGGGGTGCCACCAATACTCCCTTCAAGGCTGTCATCTGGATCCTCTGGACTGGCTGATCCCGCCTTGCTGTTTCTCGGAGAGATGACCATCTGCCACGGCTCCTCTTCAATTGGTGAATATTCTGGGTTTTGTTGTACTGACTGCGGGGTTTCGTGTACTGAAACAGGTGTTAGTTCATTTTCAACCCCCGATTTCCCTTCCCCTTCTGGTTTGGAGTTCAGGGTGTGTGAAGGGGGTAGGTGTCATTCTTGAGCGTAGTTGGTCGATGCGGCGTTTCCACAACCTCCCATCTGTGGTTTCTAATCGGTAGGAACGGGGCCCGTAAGTTGTGTTATTTTAGCAGGGACCCACAATGGGTCACCGGTAAAGTTTTTTGCGAATACCGGGTCGCCTACCTTAAATGTGCGACATTTGCTGCTGGAACCCAGGGGCTTTTCTGGTGTGTAGGCAGGGTGCAGATGGTCGAGATGTGATCTAAGTCTCCTGCCCATCAGGAGTTCGGCTGGGCTTTTGTTTGTGGTGCTGTTTGGAGTAACATGTTGGAGGAGAAGCATCCTGGTGACTTTGTCGTGGATGTTTCCTTGCTCCATTTTGTGTAATGTTTTCTTTGTGAACTGGACCATTCGTTCTCAGCCCTACCATTGGCCGCAGGGTGAGCCGGCGATGTTAAGGCGTGGCGTATCCTCGATCTGCTAGGTACTGTTCGACGCCAAAGCGGTAAATTGTGGGCCGTTGTCTGAAACCAAGACATCTGGTAAGCCGTGTGTTGCAAACAGTCTATTCAATTTTTTACAACTGCTTCTGTGGTGGTCTTCATTTTGTTGACCTCGAGCCAGTTTGAATAGGCATCTACTGTTATTAGAAAGGTATGTCC
Source organism: Notechis scutatus (assembly GCF_049901735.1). Classification (NCBI taxonomy): domain Eukaryota; kingdom Metazoa; phylum Chordata; class Lepidosauria; order Squamata; family Elapidae; genus Notechis; species Notechis scutatus. Next base: position 25,079,118 of record NC_142013.1, on the reverse strand, counting down.
TTTGGTAGGTCCTGCAAAATCGATGTGGATGCGGGACCATGGGCCCCTGGGCGTTTCCCATTCCGTTGGTGGTGCTTTTGGTGGAGCCGAACGTGTTTCCTGGCATTTGTCACAGGTGGCTACCCAGGTTTCAATTTGACCGTCCATAGCTGGCCACCAGGCGTAGCTCCTTGCTAGTGCCTTCATTCGTACGATGCCCGGGTGTCCATCGTGCAGTAGTTTCAAAACTTTATTTCATAGCCTTTCTGGGATGATGACTCTGTCTCCCCACAACATGCACCTTTTTGGGAGAAAAGTTCTGTCTGTCTGTTTTTGAAGGGTTTAAATGTGTCGTTGGGTTCGATTTCAGGCCAACCTCTTTCCACCCAGCTGAGGACCCGCGCCAAACAAGGGTCCTTCCTTGTTTCTGATGCGATGTCTTGCGCAGTTAGTGGTGGTGAAGTAAGTGTCTCAATTTGTAGTGTGGATAGGGTTGGAGCTGGATCGTCTAGGAATTCAGGTAATGGTGAGCAGCTTAAAGGCGTCAGCATGGGGAATGGCTTTCCCGGTCGATGTCTTAATTGGTAATCGTATGCGGCTAGAAATTCCGACCAGCGTGTCATTCTTGGTGATAGGATGTGGGAGTTGGTTTATCCCTTGCCAAAATGCCAAGCAATGGTTTGTGATCGGTGATTATAGAAAAGGATCTTCCATATACGTACTTGTGAAATCGTTTGATTGCAGATACAATAGCAAGGGCCTCTTTATCTAATTGGCTATAGTTTCTCTCAGTTTTAGATAAAGTTCTTGAAAAAAATGCAATAGGCGCCTCCGTGCCGTTTGGTAGGACGTGGCTCAGGATAGCTCCTACTCCAAACGGTGAGGCGTCGCAGGTTACAGTTAATGGTAGTGTCTCGTTATATTGTATCAATACAGCATCTGATGTTAAGAGGTTTTTACTTGCTGGAAAGCCTGCTCTTCTCGACGTCCCCAGAACCAGGAAGCCTTCTTGTCGAGGAGCCTATGCAGGGGTTCAGCAACAGTCGCCTTCTGGGGTAGGAAGATGTTATAAAAGTTAATGAGTCCCAGGAAGGCTTGGAGATCTGTCTTGTTCCTAGGTCTTGGGGCGTTTTTATTGCAGCCAATTTTTTTCAGTAGGGTGAATTTCTTGTTTGTCAAGAAGGTAACCAAGAAATTCAACCCTCTCAGTGCATAGTTGGCACTTTTCCTTCTTGACCTTCAGGCCTGCGTCTTTGAATTTTTGAAGGACCATTCTTAGGCGTTTTTCTAGTTGACTTCTTGTGGGGGCGGCTACCAAGACATCATCAAGTAGGGTACAACCCCTTTTATACCCTGCAGCAATCTTTCCATCAAACTTTGAAAGATGCCAGGTGCTACGCTCACTCCGAACTGGAGTCTGTTACATTTGAACGCACCTCTGTGTGTGACTATGGTTTGGGCTTCTGCGGTCTCTGCATCTACGGGTAGCTGCTGGTACGCTTGGGCTAAATCAAGCTTTGCGAATACCTTTCCGCCCCCAAGTGAGTGAAGAAGGTGTTGGACCACGGGCACGGGGTAGGCACTCTGCTGTAGTGCGTGGTTCAGGGTGGCCTTGTAATTCCCACAGATTCTCGAGATCTGTCTGGTTTTATGGGGGTTACACTGGGGTCTCCCATCGGGCGTGGTCGATGGGTTCTAATCGCGCCTGGGCTATTAACTTGTCCAATTGTTTGTCAATCTTTGGTTTGAGTGCAAAGGGCACTCGACGAGGCTTAAGCGAATGGGCGCTACATCAGGGCAGAGATTAAACGATATAGGGGACCCCTTGTACTTGCCTAATTGCTCGGTGAAGACTTCTTGGAAGTCCCGGACGAGGGCCGCCTCCCAGTCATCGCCACGGTCTGGTTGATGCCTGCCAGCTCGATTCCTAGCAGCGCGAACCACTGCAAACCCAATAAACTGGGTCGGTCTTTGTCAACGACGGTGAGAGGTAGGGTTGCGGTGTGGTCTTTAAATGAGACTTGGGCGTGACTGGAACCAGCGACTGGAATCCGATTTCCTGGTAGTCCTTTAATATAAGTTTCTGAGTGCTGAGATCCTGGCGGAGGATGTCAGGGATCAGCTGCTTGAGGGTTTTCCAGGAGACCATTGATAGGGAAGACCCGGAGCCGACTTCCATAACACATGGTCGTTTTTCAATGGTGACCCTTACCCGGATTTTCCTCGCATCAAGGGATGAAGCGTGGCCAATGGTGATGGTCTGGTGCGCCTCTTCTCATCTGGTAGAGGTGACTAATGCTCGATTTCTGTTGTGGGGGTTCCATTGGTTGCTTGGGCGGTCCCAGTTTAACAGTGGGGTGCCTGTTGTCTGCTGGAAACTATTCTCTCTTCTGTTTGGGCTGGATCCTCGCTGGCTCCTGCAGACTTTTGCAATGTGGCCCCTCTTCCCACAGGAACGACAGAGGGCGTCTAGGAACTTGCAGTCTGACCGCGGGTGGTTTCCCGCATCCAGCACATTGATATGGGGGCTTATGACCCCGCTGGCCTCGCTGATCGCGCTCCGATCTGAGTCTATTGACTTCCTCTTCCTCACTTTCTGATGAGGATTCGAGGTCTTCATGGTGGGTGGTCATTGTGTGTCTCTCTGAGGGAAGAGCAGCGTCGCTGACGCAGTTGGCGATTGGTTCCATTCGCTCGGCGCATTCGGGCTGCTGACTTCCTGGTTGCTTCTGCTGCAGTAGCATCGGCTATGACATCTGCGAGGCGATGTCCCCTTTGCCATGATCTTGCTTTGGGTGGTGAGGTCTCTTAAACCCAGAACGACCCAATCTCTCATGGCTTCTTCCAGATTTGCGAAACCATAGAGTCCACCCAAATTTCTGAGGTTCGCTATGAATTCCCAACGCTTTCGCTTTCCTGTTGGTCCCTCTGGTAAAACCCGTGTCTCCTGATGAGGGTTGGCACCGCTGGGGCATAATGGGCCCTGAGGATGGGAGCAAGGGTATCCCAGTCCATTGTTTTGACTTCTGCCGGTTTGGCGAGTGCTTTTGCCATCTTGAAAACGGCGGGTCCGCAATGCGTTAGGAACACAGCTCATTTCTTGCCAGGCGTAGCATCCTTCAGGTTATTGGTTTCCAGGAACATTTGAAACCTGTCCATGTACAAGTCCCAGTCTTCGTTGGCTGGATCAAATGGAGCGGTTGGTATGGCGCCGCTGGTCATCTTGCCGCTATCGGTGTGCCCTCAGCCACGTGCTCTGTTAGTGTTCACGCGAGTGCTCAGTCAGCTCTATCGTCTCCGCATCCCATCCTCATCGCCAGTGTTAGATCTGGGAGAGTGGGCGCAAGAACGGAGACGAGGCATCGAATAGTGACTCCAACTCTTTATTAGTGACTTCAGAACAGAGTGAAATACTCAGGCAGTATCAGCTCCTTTTATAGAGCTGGCTGCTGTCAAAACATCCAATGATTTGAGTTTGCCGTGCTTGGGCGTCCAATTGCGGCGACCCGTTAACTAGCCAATCGGATTAGTCTAAAATGACCAATCACGATCGGCTATTCATGGACCAATCGAAAGTGCAGGATTACGAGCCTGCCGTGGAAGGAAAGCAATTAGAGTTTCAGGCTTACGAGCCTGCTAGTTCGGAACAAATTATATATTGTTTTGATAGCCAGTTGTATAAACCTATATTTAAGGCATCTAAATAAGTATTGCAGACTAAAATACGATCCTATTCCCATTAATGTACCATGTATCAAGACAGAATCATACACAAATACGGTACTGAATGGGCATCCAATGCCTTGGGGAAAAAAATTGTATGCTTCTTCTGCCTTATACTTTCCAATAAAATTCCTTGATGTTTTGTAAACTCTATGCAGACAATTTGTTATAAGAGTCAACTGAATAAATATCAGGAATATCCTATTAGAACAACTGTATTTTAAATGGGCTTGATCAGAGTCACTTTAATTGATGGCAGGCATGTACCAGTGTTGGTATTCTACCAATTCGGCCCAGTTCTGCCAAGCCGGTAGCAGCAATGAGCAGTGGAGACTAAACTGGTTCTCTCCACAACTCTGCTGTTGGACCCACCCGCTTGTCTGGCCTCCCATACTCACCTTCATTCCCTGCTTTTGAAGCATAGCTGCTTTGTGTGGCACAGCAGAGTGCCGCGCAGCAGCTGCTGAAGCAAATGGGAGAGTGCAGGCTTGCAGGAGGTGGGTTGGAATGCCTCTGCACCTGTGCAAACTATGCATTTGGCATGCATGCGCACGCAAATGTGTGCACGCACACAAAGTGTGCCCACCAAGCCACGCCCACCGAACCAGTGGTAAAACTTTTTGAATCCCACCACTGGCATGTACTGATTACTATTTAACATCAGTTTGAATGTGATTGGTTAATTCTGAAGCCAGCCACATCTCTACTTATAAGACAGTGCACACCTATGCAACCACATTATTGTACATTTTATTGTACAATATTTTCCCCTAAAGGACTTGAGTTTGTTTTTCAATTGTATTCTATAGCCCATATATTATATTAAAGGTGAAAAGACATTCTGAAGTAATTCACTTTGGTCTCATATTTTTTACATCTCAAAAACCTGGGATTTTAATAGGGGTGTATAGACTTTTTATATCCACTGTAAATTGCTAGAGGTGGGGAAAGTCATCACTGGTTTAGAAGCTGAAAGAATTGGTCTAAGTCACTGTGGAAATATGTGATGCAAATTAAACCCTGTGACAACTTCCAGTCATTTAACAGGATTGGAAAGGAATTAGCAAATAGCCTACCAAGCATGATAATTATATCAGCTGAAACAGGCAGAACTAGGATGTGATCAGTTTGGCTTCAGCTGTTATGCATGAAAAAGTTGTGGGAAGGAGAGGGCAATCCTTAAAAATAATGTAAGCTACTTAGAGTGCCATAATAGTTGCTTACAGCATTTAAATCCACTTTGAACATTAGCATTGTGAAAACTCAATAGATATTGCAAACTACTATCACAGAAAGTGTGGGTTTGTATGAGCATACAGTTATGTGACACCAGAAAAATGAATTTGCTTTTTCTATTACTTCAAATGAAAGGTGACAGATCAGGTTGAAAGAATGAGCACTAAGGATAAAGAAATTTTGGAAAAGTAAGAGAAACTTTTCATGACTGCAATAGTTGTCATTGGATCATCAACTAGGTACAGTATATCCACATAATTGATCTGTGATCCCAGTAGAAGAGAATATATGAAGCTCAGAATGGAACTGTGGAGTCCTTGGTATGTTCTGAGTTTGGTTGTTTGCTTGCAGATGTTTCATCATATGGGCTACTGTGTCCTTTAATTTACTTAAAGATGTTTTGGAGGAGTTTAGTTGGTCTATATCAGTGATGGCTAACCTTTTTGGCACCAAGTGCCCAAACCGCGCATGTGCACTCCCCAAATGCAATGCACGCACATCCCTGCACATGCATCCTACCCTGTGCATATGCATGTGTCACCTGCACATGCACTCCTCACATGCACCCCACCCCTGAATGCGTCCCGCCCTCTGTACATGTGTGGCAGAGACCTGAAGACTAGCTGGCTGGCAGGAGGCATGTGCGCATGCGTGGCAGAGCCGAGCTGGGGTGATGGCTCATATGCCCACAGGGATGGCTCTGTGTGCCACCTGTGGCACGCATGCCATAGGTTCACCATCACAGGTCTATATGCTATGATGATATATAATAGTCTTCTGGTTGTTTTTGAGATATTTCTGATGTATAGCAGTATAATCCTTTTTCATAGCTTGTGCTTGTTGTCCTCTAATGGATTGTGTGTTCAGGCACTTTTTTGATAAAGTTGCATGGGTATCCATTTGTTTATGTTGTATAAGCAATCTGTTTCCCTTTTTTGGTGTTTTGGTTTGCTGCAGTGAATTTGTATTTGTCTGAATGATGTTCTTGCACAGTTTCTCTTATGAGAGGTTGGGTTGTTACTTGGATAATGAAGAATTGGTTAAGTCATTTTTCAATAGATTTGTTTCTAATCTGCTATCAATTCCTCTACTTATAAGGATATCCAGAAAGGGGTAGTTTGTTTTCCTTTTCCCTTGTGAATTTTATTACTTTGAAGATATTGTTTATTGTTTCATGCATTTTCTCTAGTTCTTTTTTATTAAGATGTAGGTGCCCTCTACATACCAGAATCATTGATCCTTCTCATTTTTTATTGAGAGAATCACATTCATTTTGTAGTAAGAATGTCAAGCCTTAATGAAGCTTGTAGAACATGTGTCAACAGCAGTTCTAATTCAAAATTGTTTAATAATTTCATGGGGCTTTCCACTGTAGCCCAGTAATTCATGTAATTAGTTCTCTGCATATCTGGATTGAAAATAGGGACCAACATGATTCCTGTAGCCCTCTGATTTAAATGGGGTTATGCCAACACAGATATGTTTCTGAATTATTAGATACTTTTGCAATCATGCCGGCTGAGGATAATGGGGAGATGGTCCAACACATCTGGAAGACATGAGATTAGAGAAGGCTGCTTGAACTTTAAAATTAGCTGGTATTAAGATGTCAGTCAGAAACAGTATTTGAATTAAGAGTGACCTCTATGCTCTTTGGGTATATGCAAATAATCAGTATTTCCATTGCCAAAGCATTTAAACCCATTTTAAAATACATTTAAGATTATGGTGGGTAGCTGGAAGCATTTTCAAACATCATCAGAAACCCTAACCCTAACCCTAACCCTAACCACAGGCATATTTATATATTTGCTGGCCTCTAGTATTTTCAGAGAACCACTTATTTATGTATTTATCATACGGCATATCGTACATGGACCAGTGACTATATTAACATTTCACCTAGAAAACCACTACAGAATTACTAAACAATTGTCACTTATCCTTTCTGAATATTAGCTGAGCACAATCAGTGCCTGCTTGCTAGCCAATAGCTGCAAGTCTTATTTTGCTCTCTCTGTGCTAAGCACACATCTTTTCCAGCTCTTTATTTATTTTTAAATCAGTGTTTCCGTGTTTGAGCTGGTGATAAACTGAGGTGTCTTTCAAACTAATCCATGGTGACAAAGAGCTGTAGTGATGCAGTGGTTAGAAAGCAGTACTGCAGGCTACTTCTAACTGCCAGCTGCCAGCAGTTTGGCAATTCAAATCCTCCAAGGCTCAAGGTTGACTCAGCCTTCCATCATTCCGAGGTGGGTAAAATGAGGACCCAGATTATTAATATGCTGACTCTCTAAACCGCTTAGAGAAGGCTGTGAAGCAGAATATAAGTCTGCATTTAAATACTCAATCATGTCAACATGCTGTTGTGATCTGGAAATAGCCAAGAATCACCTGCATTATCACACCATCCCTTTAAATACAAGCTAGCAATATGCTGCTGTTTCTAAAGTAACATTTGCTGCATTAAAGCAGCATTTCCTTGTGCATGCATAACATGAACAAAGTGCAGAAATCAGAATTCCTTGCACTTGTAATCTCTTGGTTACAACTTTGTATGATTAATGAAGAATCAACTCACTCAAGTACAGCGTCAACATCATGCTGCCGTATGCTGAGCTGGAGATGCAATTAAACCAGTCTAGAGGCTGTAAAAGATTGGATAAAATAAAAGAGTCTGAAACTGAACCCTGAAAAGATGGAGTTAGTATGTATATATAAATTGTTCCTTGTAAAATCCTCATGTGATTCCAGCTCGTGCATTGGATTTAGATTGGGTCACACTCATCCTGAACAGTAAACCTATGAATTGGGGGAGGGAGAGTTCCTAATAGACTGATAACCCCTATTGGGGATCACACTGACTTTGAAGAATTTTTGGGTGGTGGGGAGTTCCTACCTGGATTCATAACACTTGCTTAATCAGTTGTGGTCAGTGAAACTTTTCTCCATTTTAACTGCTTTATAGTTGCAGTTCTTTTTGGAGGAAAATACCCTTATGATGTTGATTAATGCTCTCAGGATTTCTAGGTTAGACCATTTCTGGAGCTGCCTTTGAAGAAGCTTTTGTCCTTTTGTTCAATCATGTTCAATTTTCTGAGACTGCCTGGAAAAGTCCCTGCAGTTTTCTTTCCAAGGTTGTTCAGAAATAGTTGGCCATTGCTTCCTTTCTAAGGTTGAGGGGAAGTGATTGGCCCAAGGTCACCCATCTAGCTTTGGGTCAAAGGAAGAACTCATGATTTTCTGGTTTATAGCTAGATGCTTTAACCACTACATCAAACTGGCTCTTTTGAACAAACTGCAGTTTGTAAAAAAACAGTTGCCATTGATGAGAGAAGTTCCAACAGAATAATATTAGATTTGTAGACAATGGTCAATAAGAGGTTTCTATGTGCAATTGTAAATACTATAAAGTACTGTAAAGCCATTGATGGTTTGGCTCTCAATTATGTCTGAGATCATATCTCTCAAATAGAACCTATCAGTTCTATTTTTTTTCTTGTGGGGATGTGTGGGTTAGGTTTCCACACCATGTGAGGTTCAGAGGCTGGAGCCAACAGGTTGCATTATTTGTCTGTTGTTGTGAAATGATTTGCCCCAAGGTCAGTTTGGCCCCTTCACTGATGCATTTTATGAAAGCAGTTAAATGCTCTTATTCCACTTGGTATTTGAGAATTAGGGAATTGGCTTTGGATCTATAAATACATTTACACATGTCTGAGGGCTGTTTTTTAATTAATATGGGATTTATTGACTACTTTTATTACATTGTTATTGCTATAAGCAGCCCAAAGTCTTGAGATAGGGTGATATATATATTTTTGCAAGATCTCTTTTTAATAACAAAAATTGTTATACTCTTTATGGCCAGGGGCTGTAGTTAACATTCTTAAGCAGAGATTCTTTTTCCTGTTTCTGCTGTAGTGGGTAGATTTTTTTCTTGCTTTTGTAAACTATATTTTAGGGTCTTACTGACTTTTGGCAAATTCAGCAGTGTGGTAAGATTAACCAGCAACCAGTTCCAAAAGAAGGGAGAAGAGATTGGGAAAACAGGTTGCCCATATCTACTAAAAACAAAAAAAGGAGGTATAAGATGAACCTAGGATGAAAGGAAATTTCAATTAACTGATTGCCTCATTTGAAATATTGCAATCTGCTATAGAAATCTGAATATTCTAATGTATTTTCTGAATCCTCTAGCATCATAATGAATGTTCAAATATGTCTATTCACAAATATGTGAATAGACATATTTGAACAATATAATCCTAAGTAAAATGATAACTTAAGAAAATACTGGCTGGAACATGCAAAAGTTTCCTTCCAATTCTAAAACTGCTAGTAACTAGTAATTCAAGAATGATCCACAGAAAATTTGCCAGAATGATCCACAGAAAATTTGCCAATGTCTCATCTATAGTTTCTGGTTCACCTTGTTCCCAGCCCTGTGAAATATAATATTTGTATGGTCATTTAAATTATCAGGAAAGTGCTTACTCTGCCCACTTTCAAATTCTGTGGGTGGTTCACATTACATCAGCCATTCATTTGTGTAATTAAAAAAATAAAATATTATTTTAAAAATAAAGCAACAAAAATACAGAAAAAGGAAGCAATTGTATCTTCAGCCATGATATAACTGGCAATGGGCTGCCTGAGCAGATGCAGTAAAGGGTGGGGAGGAAACTAATTACGTAGGCAACAGAGGAAGACAACAGTTGGAAATCTGTTGAGGGAGAGAGCTACAAGATAGGGCTGCTGAGAAAGATTAAACACACTTTTTGAGATCTGTGGGAAAAGTCCTAGAGTTAATATGCTGAAACTCAAAGGGACTGAATACGAAGAATGAGAATGAATCATCCCTGGGGGGAACACCTCCCACCCATAAAGATCTGAAAGGAGCTATCAGTATGAAGTGAGATTTTTGTTTGCTTGCTTGCTTGTTTTAAAAGGATACTCTGTAATGGGAATGAAAGCTTGCACTAAAGACTATCGGTTATTTTAGCTATTCCAAATTAGGGAGATTAAGGATTACTCTTCCTCATACTTTATGCTTTCAGTATGTTTCTGAGTAAGTTTTTCTGAAACTGGGTCTCTCTTCCATGGGCAGAACCCAGATTAGGAAATTAGGAAAATCAAAGCAGATTGACACGAGAAAGTTCCTTCTGAATGGAGACCAACAGCATTTGAATCAATGTAGCTGTTTTCTATGTAAAGCAGAGATTTTCTAGAGCTGCAAAACTATCCATTCCCCCCTCTTCTAAAATAAATATTGTGGTAGCATGGGAAAAAATAAATAAAAGATATGATGAATGAAAGGGGGCTGTTCATATGATTATCTCTCTATAGTGAATATGAATCTCTTTAGAACTATAATGATCTTCTTGATCGTAGTGTTGGAAGAGTTTCGTCCCTGCCACGAGGTTGCAATACCGGCCCAGATCAAAGCGTCGGAAGGGCACCATAAACAGAGTTCAAGAGTTTTATTCAGAACACAAAGGAAAAGCATAAGTGCAGCTGATCCCTTCTGAAGAGTGCAAAACCATTTTACAGTCAGCGTAAACAAGTAATTTGTACATGTCTATTCTAGAAATTTAAAGTTTTACTTTCCTAATAAGGGCTGGCCTAATTTCTCACACACTAATTGGCATAATTTATTGTTGCTATGATCTTACCATTTGTTCTTACATTCTTTTTTCATCTATATAGCAACTGTTTTGCTTATGTATAATAGTAAGGAACTACTTTCTTTCTAAAATTGCATTTAGACTTTTTAATGACTAATAATTATTTACAGTTATAGCAATAATTATTTTCTAACACTATTGATGCCAAACTAGTCAACTGAATATAACTTGACCTGGGCAGGAATAAGTTTCATGCATAGGATGAACCAAGAAAGATATTGTCAAAAGCTAGATTGCCAAGAGATGTAAGTTCCCATTTTAAAATTTAGCAGTTTTTCTATTTTTGTTACTAATATATTTCAGGCAGCATTCAGTCAACAAGTCTTGACTTAGTACAATACAATATGCCAAAAAGCTTCTAATTTAACTTTAGCTATTTTTAGACTTACTGCTTTCAGTAGATCTTCAGAAATATGTCTTGTAAATTGACATTCTGACATGTAGGGTAATAAGCATGCAGTATCAACAGCTCTTAGATTCCTCTTTTCACTTCTGCAATGCATACTTTAAATGTTCATGATATTCACATCCTTTGTCATCTTTGAAATGGTGACAAGCTCCAAAATTCTGTTACAAAATCTAAACTTCGAAAATCCAATCAAGCAAGCAAAAGTGTTTTTATATTTCTGACACAATTTTAAGCCATTTGGCTTATCTCAGTTCCACAGTTACCTTTTCAGTAGAAGCTGTAGTGAAAGAAAACCAGAAACAAAAAGAACAAAAGATTTTTCTGACATTTTGTTGTTCCCTGTAGCAAATCAATGCAAAATAGTCACTAATATATAATCCTTCCGGTAATTCTGTAGAGAAATCTCTACTGGAATTTATGGTATACTTGAACAACATTGTATAATGGTTCTTACAAGCAGTGACTCATCCAGTTCTAACACTATTTAGATTTCAATTGAAAATATAAAGAAGATTTTGAATGCTACAAAGCAAAGCACTACTCTGGGGTATCTTCATGTTTTCAAGAATGTCTCAGGTTCCATATGGGATATAAAGACATTTTTGGTAGAGGGCTGTAACTTAATGCTTTGTCTGGAAGGTACCCAGAAAAAAGGCATAGATAAAAGGAATGGTTTGCTATAATGCCAGAGGGAGCAGTAGGAAGCAATCACATCAGAGTTACTTATTGTTGTATTGTTGAGTGTCTTATGACTAACTACATTCCCTATGGAAACTATTTTGTGAATTCATCATGGAAGCCATTTTGTAACTTCCAATTGTACAGCATCCTCTCAACATTTTAAATTCCTGTTACACTGTGAGAACATACCTTGTTCTTGATATTATTATTTGTCCCTTTGAGTCAATGTTGACTCTTAGTGACTGCCTGGAAAAAATCTCTGGAGTTTTCTTGACAAGATTTCAAATATGGTTGCCATTGCCTGCTTCCTAGAACTGAGAAAGAGTAACTAGCCCAAGGTCACCCACCTGGCTTTGGGCCCAAGGAAGGATTAGAACTCATGGTGACCTGGTTTCTAGACTAGTGCCTTAACCATCACACTAAACTAGATGTCTATTATAATTCAACAGTATAAGTTGTTCTCATGGCATGCTTATTAATCAGCCCTCATACATAATATTTCTCCTTCCACTTATCAGCACACAAAAAGCCATGGCAATACATTTATTTTAGCATTCTGTTGTGCAAAATACTGTAGCTATGTGAAAATTGCACCTTTTACTGATCAGATTTTCTGCATTTGTGTATTCATCTTAAATGGTCTCCCTTGGCTTTGAAGATGAAAGCACTTTTTTATATTTTTAGTCCTGTTAACAGTACAGAATTAATTTAAAACCTAAAAGGACAGAATTAATCCTTTTCTCACAGAATGATCAATTAGCAACAATATCTAGAAAGAGCTGATAAAGATTATTTAACACTTCTTATGGCTTAAAAAGGAACTAGCCTTATTTCCCAATAGATATTTGTATCTATCAAAACAATTGTTTGATATATTTTCTACAGGTAGTCCATGACTTACAACTGTTCGTTTAGTGACCATTCAAAGTTGCAACAACACTGAAAAAAATGACTTATGATGTTTTTCACATCTAAAACCACTGCAGCACTCCCATAGTCATTCAGATACTTGACAACTAATTCATGTTTATGACGGTTGCAGTGTCCTGGGGTCACGTGAACACCTTTTGCAACCTTCTGACAAGCAAAGTCAATGGGGAAGCCAGATTCACGTAACAACAGTGTCACTAACTTAAGAACTGCAGTGATTCACTTAACTGTGGCAAGAAAAGTCATAAAATGTGTCAAAACTCACTTAACAAATGTTTCCCTTAACAACAGAAATTTTGGGCTCAGTTGAGGACTGTCTGTATAACATTTGTAGGTTAAAAAAATATTGAAACAATACACATTAAAATGCATAAAGTTACTATAGGTCAAAGTTTTTCCAGGGGGACAATATTAAAATGATTGTTAAGATAAAGAAGAAAAACAATTCTCATATGATATTTACTGAAGGAAGGTCTGTGCCTAAAACACATAATGTTAGGTACTCCTAGATACCCTGATGATAGGTGCCATTGCAAAGAAGGCCAGCTTAGTCATGATGGCTAAGTAGATTCTCCAAATGGTTGTCATGGGGATCTAAAGATAGTTAATTTGCTAAAGACATTGAAAAGAAGGCAGACGCTGTTTCTAAGTTCCAACTGCCAAATTTTTCTTAAAAGCTCAGATGCCAAACTTGATGTTTAATAAGCACAGCAAAATACGCATTTTTGACGGAAAAATAGAGAGGATTGCAGGGAGAAAGAAAACTCATAGAAATCATATGTGTATTTACACAATACATATACATCCAGAATAGTATGTTTTCTTACATGCATAGTTGGATATATTATATCCAACTCTGCTGTCCCATAATACCAGCAGAACAAACCACCACCCCCAAAAAATTAAAAGATGACTTAAAAGTCTTCCAACCAATTAATAATAATAACTAGACAACCCATGCCCCATTGGGTTATTGTTTCAGAGATACTTCCTTTCCTGACCAGAGAAACAAAACAACCACAAGTAAGCCAAAAAGTAATGGGAAAGAAAGAGACATTCAACTTTGTGCCTGGAGTTTCCTTATGGAAAGCTGGCAGGCAGCATAAGAAAACATTTGCAAAAATATATTTTTGACAATATTCATAGAATCTGGATGCTCATATAGATCTGAAAAATAGTCAAAACAGTCTGCCTAGTCTCAAATAAATGTTACATGTTAACAATAATTGGAAGAGGGAAAGGCTAGTTCTTAGATAAAATGTTCATGTTATTTGGAAATGGAAAGGGGAAGCCTTAATTTCTTTTTCACAGGATGTTCTCTGTAATCTGGCACATAGAAGAAATGCTGGTGATGAATTCATTAACTCACCAGTCATCATCTTGAGAAGAAACCCAAACTCCAAATTTCATGACCACATTGGTCCTAATTTTGTTTGTCTGGCTTTTTTTTCTCTCTCTCTCTATTTTCTCTACTATGTAACAGAATTCTAAAGAAGTCAACAGCTTACACACACTTTTGTGATTTTTTTTTTTTTTTTGGCTTGGTTCTGATAAAAGTTTTGACCAAACCCATATTTAAGATTTTTTTTTCTTTGCCAATTGACGGTCTTTAAAGAAAAAAACTGGTGAAGTTTTCTAAAAGAGTTGGTAGTCATTTCCCATAAAATATGTTTTGTAAAAATTGCATGTTAAAGTACTTACCTTTCAGAGATAAATGAAAATTTTCTTCTAGAAAATAAGTGAATTCTTTCCTATAGATTGTAAATAAGCTCCTTAATTGGCAGAAGTGGGCCAATGGTTTCTCAGGAAGAGTTGGTTTTAAGAGACAGCAGATTTATAAGAGGCTGAATTAGGACCTTTGAGTATAGCACAGTTTTCTTTCCCAAGTTGCAGTCTTTAGAATTTTATCTATAATATCACTGAATGAGAATCTCCTCACTCAAATTATCGTTGTTCCCTCTCAGGTAAAAAAAATCTATCTACTACTAAAGCTCATTAGTCTGTAACCTGTAACTGGGCAAAATGGTCATAGGGCAAAACGTTTTCAACCAAGAAATGTCAAAAATGGACTAATTTACAGAATGAATTCAAAATCCAGGATCCCTTATTCCAGTATACAGATAGTCCTTGACTTATGACCATAATTGAGCCCAAAATTTATGCTGCTAAGTGAGACAGTTGTTAAATGAATTTTGCCCCATTTTCTTGCCCCAGTTGTTAAGTGAATCACTACAGTTGTTAAGTTAGTAACACAGTTGTAAAGTGAATCTGGCTTCCCCATTGACTTTGCTTATCAAAAGGTCACAAAAAGTTATCATGTGACTCCAGGATACTGCAGCAGTCATAAATATGAATCAGTTGCCAAGTGTCCAAATTTTGATCAATGTGATGATAGTTGGTTCTCCAAGTTAAACAGAAAGTAGCAATCAGCTATCTGCAACCTGTGATCTACATGTATAGAATATTTACAAAAATAACAAATTGCTGTGCTTAGTCCTCCTATACATAATTTATGGGAAATGGAATAAGAGAATGTGAAAAAGCTTATGAGCTTCTTGCCCATTTTGTATGCATAGCACTTTGCTCCTCCTCTTCTATAAACAGGGAATAGAAAACCATCTGCAACTGGAGATAAGGGTATGACAGACTAGGTTATTGTTCTTTCCCACATTTTCTTCTGCATCTTTAATTTGACTTAAGTACAGTCATCCCTGTTCAAATATACACGGAGTACATATGTGAAATAGTGTTCCAATGAACTAATACCTACCTGATTTAGGCAGTTAATCCATATTGTGATAGATAACTAAGTCTGATATCTGAAAATGCAATGAATTCCACATTCTACTTGTCCTTGGCTTCAGTTTCCAATTTCATTCAATCTACATTCCAGCTTGAAACCTTCTTATATGTTTTTTTTTTTTTTTCTGGAGAAATCATTCCACAGTTGTGGTGCCACTGCTGAGATGGAGGGTTCTTTGGCTGCTACCTGCAAGGGGAATCTGGCTAGGACCTCTGATGATAGTATTTCCAGTGGGCTTGTAAAACAAGGCAACCTATGAAATGACATGCAACATGAACTCTGCATGGAAGTATGAATCTATGTGTAAAGTGCTAATCCAAAGAACTATATTTATATATTCATAAACCATTCTTTCTAGAATAAAAATCAAAAATATCAAAATAAAAAAACATAGAATCAAAGTCACATGAAGTAATAGTACCCCTTTATAAAGCCTTAGTAAGACCACACTTGGAATACTGCATCCAATTTTGGTCACCACATTAGAAGAAAAAAAAAGATGTTGAGACTTTGGGGGAAAGTGCAAAGAAGAGCAGCTAAGATGATTAAAGGCCTGGAGACTAAAACATATGAAGAACGGTTGCAGGATTTGGGTTTGGCTAGTCTAGTGAAAAGAAGAACTAGGGGGGACATGATAGTAGTATTCCAGTGTTTGAGAGGCTGCCACAAAGAGGAGGGATCAAAGCACCAGAGGGAAGGGCAAGAAACAATGGATGGAAACTAATCAAGCAGAGAAGCAACCTAGAATTGAGAAGCAATTTCCTAACAGTGAGGACAATTAACCAATGGAACAGCTTGCCTTTAGACATTTTGGGTGCTTCATCACTGGAGGATTTTAAGAAGAGACAATCACTTGTCTAAAAAGGAATAGGATCTCCTGCTTAAGGGGGCTGGACTTGAAGACCGCCAAGGTCACTTCCAGCTCTATTCTGATTCTGATTCTTTCTTCAATGAATACCATTCAAAGCAACTAGTCAGAATAAAAAATTTAAAAGCGGAAATAAAATATAAGCATAAAAATATTATTTAAAACAAGAGTAACAGCAACTACCCACTTCAATATCTGATTAGCTAGTATATCTATTGCATGGCCGTACATAAACGTAATATGGTCTGCCAGCAGAAGTCTAGCAGAATTCTAAAGCTTATGTTCATTTAGGTTAAAAAGAAGAGGGCTGAAGAACATGTCAATTTTACAACAACATGTAAATTATGATTCCCGATATATCCACCACCTTGGTCAATAATGCACAATGCCAGAATGACAGTTTAGCAACAATATGCCAATGTCATTTTTTTTTATTTTTGAGGGGAAATGTTTGATTTCCCCCGCCTGCCCCCCTCCCCCCGACTTTCTGGTACTTAATATTCAACCTCTGATAGTTTCAGATAATTATTTGATACTCTTCACAAGAAAATGTTTAAGTGCAGGAAATGTCCCAAAGAGAAATGACTCATAAATTATTTTCAGTGAGTTGTAGTGAATGTGGATCAACCCCTGTTGTGGTAGAAGAGGGCTCCAAGTCTAACCAGTATGTCCATCACTCACCGTAATATACTGAAAGATGCATGCTTATTTGCTCCAAGTTTCACATTTTAATCATATTTACAAAGGTAAGCTGTTTTGACAAATTGTCTGTTTTGACAAATTGTCTGTTTTGAAGAGAAAGGATTTTTAAGCAACAACAACAAAAAAGGCTAAATACAAGATTATACTCTGCATTAAATACAGATGAACAACTTCAACTTTGTTGATATTAATTCCACCATTAAATCTCTTGAATATTTCCCATATAAGGAATTATTTTCCTTTAGAATGGTAGACTACAACAAGGACGACAAACTGCTTAGAAACAAAGGACTTGATTTGCAGAAATCCAGTTTTGTTTTCACAAAGCCTTCCTTCAAATGTGTAACACTGGTTATGCTGCCATAAACTGGAGTCAGTGTGTATAGCAGATGACAAATCCATGCACAGTGATTTAATTTTCCATGAAATGACTACAGAGAAAGGTCTTGTGTTGTTTTGCCCCTGTCTTCTCACAGATTTTTTTCTTATTGTTCATGGTAGCTGGCAGACAAACAAAAAAGCAAAGGTGTCTAGGAAAGTTAAATCCTATGTTTTAAAGCTGATAAATTATATTAGTACTATTTGGAGATCAGTTTAAGTTACATTGTAGCTTATTACCATATTATTTTTAACTTGGTTGGAAGCTGTTCAGAGTCATTTGATTGTGAGATGGTTGGCTATTTAAATATTCCAAATAAATAATAAAATATATATTGTGAACAATTCATGTGCCTCACTTCATGCATGAGTTATCATTGTAAACAATTAGCACACATCGTCAGCTCTTCAAGATTGATGAGTCTAGGAACCCAGTGCTTAATACTATTTTTATCATATGATTACAGTAAGAAAATATTGCAAATCTGAATGTGTTTCCCTGCTTCCTCCCTTTATTTGCAAGACAACTGAAGAGGGTCAAGTCTGTGACACTTTCTCAAATTACATTTCTGCCTTGAACTCAAATTTCTTTTATCTGACTGTTGCCTTGGTTGCAATCAGGGGTGGAATTCAATTTTTTTAACAACCGGTTCTGTGGGCGTGGCTTAGTTGGTGGGTGTGGCTTGGTGGTAATGTGACTGGCTGGGCGTGGCCAACTCAACATCACTCACATTGAGGCACGCATCTCCTCCTCTGGCCTCTCATGACTGTGGGGATACTGCAACAGTCATTAGTGTGAAAAATGGTCATAAGTCACTTTTTTCAGTGCCTTTGTAACTTGAATGGTCACTCCACACAAGCAAAGTACCAGCAAAGGAAGGGAAAAAAACTCCAGAGAAGTTCCTGAGACAGGAAGTCTAGTCCTGCCAAGAATGTAATAAGGGTTAACGGAGAGGCAGTTTCTGTAAGCAACACCAGAATGTTTCCTTCCTGCCTTCCTTACAGGATTAGGCCAGTAATGTCTTCTAACAACTGGTTCTCCGATCTGCTTAGAATATTAACAACCGGTTCTAGCGAATAGGTGAGAACCTGTAGAATTCCCACCCCTGGGTGCAGTTCTTCCTCCTGCTTTTTAAGGTTGTTCTTGCTGCTTATTACAAGTCTTCAGTAGCAGGAGGAAGCACTAACAGAAAGAAAGAAGCAAAGTTTTATTTTATCTTCTTCTTTGTAGAGTGGAAAAGATATTATAATGCAGATTCTTTTTATGTACTTTAGTTCCACACACAAACTTAGCCACACAGAAAAGTCAGTGCGTGTTTGGGGGGCTTAAACAACATATGTGTTAAGTTTGGAGAATAGTGGAGACCAGACATCTGACCAGTGACTTCAACTCTTTAATAACAGTAGATAGAACAGAACAGAGCAAGGCTATGGGCAGCAGTAACCCTTTTATAGGGTTGGCTGCTACCTTATTAACCAATAATATGTGCAACAAGTTCAACTAATACCCAATAAGAAGTGTCCTAATATTGGCCAATCAGGGACTTGTTATGGACCAATCCTTGTTCGTTGTTTAAGGACCAATCAGGTGTGCAGGCTTCCAAACCCTGCTTTGCATTTGGGCTAGTTACTTTTTTATTGATTCACAACAATATGAATGTCTTGTATATTCACGGACCATACCATCCATAGAGCCGCAGCTACCCTTAAAAGTATTTTCCTGAAACTATGGTATCAGATGTGAGGGAATTTAATTATTAGTTATTGAGAATTCTTCAAGTCCCCCTATATTTGGAATATGACAAATATAAAAACAATGCATGGTAATCTTTTTCTACAGTTTCAAAAATAGGGTTTTGACTTTAAATTATCATAGTTATCTGTTTGCTTCTGAGTTCAGTTCAATACTGATTTAAAACTTTCAATATTCCCTAGCAAGAGTTAATGTATGAATATTTCCCCTGTGTTGGCTTGTTTAAAGAACATCCAGGTTCCTCTTTTGAATCCCACTGATTTCAAAAACAAATAAAATAGAATAAGATTATATTTGGAAATATATTCTCATTCGCTTGTTCTCCCATTCTCTCTCTCTTTCTCTCTCTCCCTCTTCCCCTCTCTCTTGCTCACTCACTCACTCGCTCTCCTCCCCCCTCTCCCTCTCCTCCCTCTCCTCCCCATCCCCCCTCTCCCTCTCCCTCTCCTTGCTGGTGTTGGTCAGATGAGAAAGTAGATCTGAAATGTATTATTAAAACCTGACTGAGTGGGGACTGGGATGATTGTCTAAGATTGCCTTCCTCAATTTCAACATCTCATGAACTGTAGAGTGGGCACCCTGGTCTACAATTTATGAAATGTGTATTTCAGCTATCAAGTATAAATCAACTGTATGAAGTTGGATTTTGGGTAAAGTTCGGAATTCTGATCATTTTACTGCCTGTCTTGCTGCTTAGTAAATTTCCTTCCTGAGCACATCAACCTCATGCCAAAGGGAATATTCACAACAATTGGCACTGAGGTATATCATTCCCTAGCAGAAAGTCAAGGCAAAAGGAAGGAAGGAAGGAAGGAAGGAAGGAAGGAAGGAAGGAAGGAAGGAAGGAAGGAAGGAAGGAAGGAAGGAAGGAATCCAGGCAGTGAAAAATCTGCATTTTCCCATCACTCATCTTTCAATTCACTGGAAGAGAAGTTGCTTTAAAATGTTTGTTCCGAAAGGAAAGAGAAATTTGGGAGGGAGAAATATGATATCCTTTCATTTATTTAGTTGCGGTTTGCCAAGGTGCACATATGAATATTTTGTCTTTTCTTGCAAAAACCTATTTCAAAGTTTCTGAAGATTTCCTGACTTTAAGTCTCAGAGGAAATTATAATGAGGAAATTCCTCCAATTTGATCTTTTTAGTAGCAACGCTATTATCGCTATTATTTCCTCATGAGTGGATTCCAAGTAGTCTACAATCCACTTCCATCGTTTGTCCCCAGCTATACTTTTAATCTTTGGTGGCTCCTTTGCTAAACTGACATTGTTAACCAACATTATTTTTTTCTTTTAATTTCTCCATTGTCAGTTCCGAGAAGTGACTTACAGAACTAGCAGATAATATGTTAGTTATAATGACAAATACTGTGGACATGTGTTAATAATACAGTGGAACATAACAGCAATTCTTGTCAGGTAACTTCAATTGGACTAATATTCAAAACTCAGGCTGTAATTATATTTTTCATTTGTTACCACTAAGACCATATCTTTTAATATACTGATTACCAGCTATGTGCAACAAATGTTGATGATTGAAATGGATTCAGAGCTACAACTATGATTAAACATAATAATTTTAGCTCCACAAAGACATACTGTAAGAATTTCTTCCCCATCTTTATGCCTAAGCTAAACTACAGTTTCTACTATGATAGTAGTGGGGAATGTAGGAGATATGGTTACCCTTTATGTGGAGGGCAAGAGATTGAAGAATAATACTGTAAAGAACAGGTGTTTTAACAAATTATATATAGAGATGGGACAAAGTTCTGTATATCAGAAATGGTTTAGTTGTTTGTAACATGGTCCCAAAAATGTTTTGAACACCACTCAACTTTATCTAGAAACAAAGTAAATTACGATTATTGACTTATTGTGTCATAAAAAATGGAAAAATTGTATGTTCTTTGTTGCAAGAGTTTAACATTATCTTGCCATTGGGTGACATAAAAATAGATGAATCGTTTCTGTCAAAATCTGTGCTCATGTTTAGCTACATCTCATACAATGCACTGAAGGATATCAAATCCTATAAATCCCTCTGCAAAGCAACATTAGTTTGTTTTTACTTTCACTGACTTTCTCCTACATTTCTGTGTTATTCTTATGTCTGTTAGTAATACTTTCAAATGTTAATGGCGATAATAAATTTCAGTAATCTGTGATTATTAATACAAAAGCAGGTTATTCATCTTTTGTCATTCTTCCCACTATGATGTGATTTTCTTCTTTGTATTATTAGATTGTTTTCTATGTTATTAGATAATATTGTGGTTTTAATCCTCAGGAATTTTTTTCTAGAGGAACTTTCCTCCATTGATGCCCTCCTGATTTCAGCACCCACCAAATTCATCCATATGATCAAAGATTGTAAACAATGAAACTGAAGTCCAACAAATTTGGAAAGTATCAGTTGGGAAAGGATGTTCTTATTATAATTATGTTATTATTTCAATTATTTATTTCAGTACATTTATTATAACTGCCCACTCCAGAAAACTCTGCAATAGTGTGCTGTACTTTGTTATGGATGTTTTGTTATGGAATTTTATCTATCTGCATCTGCACAGCTACAAATCCACCTCTGTGCAAGATACAGGAAAAATAGTATAAATACTTTCAGGATCATTAGAGTTATACTAGAGGCCTTCCAAAGTTACCACTGGATTATATCTCTTAATGCAACAGAAAGGATAAATTGTTAAAGATGTGAGGCATAATTATATCAAACACAAATTCAATTCAGTGTTATTGTTTATTTGCAATAGTCTAGTTTTGGGAGTGCAATCCTCAGCATAGCTTGAGCAAGTCACCCATCTTCAATCTGAGCTGAGGTAGACTTAATGTGTTTATTTGGATTTAGATACTACCCAAATGTAAACCAACTCTGGGTGGCTCATAATATAATAAACAATAAAAATAAATACAAAATGAAGCAAGATCCAATCCAATCACTCTATACAAAAACATAGACCAAAAAAAATCAAGTTGAGATTCCATCCATATTAATCCAATTATTGTTATGAATAGGCTTTAATTTTTAAAAAAAATTACTTTGTTTTACTTGGTTTTAATAATTTATAATTTATTTTTACTCTTTTTGATATCATGAGTTAAAATTGGCTTTATTATAGAAAGATGAGAGTCTTTGATATATGGTGATTTGCTGCATTCAACAAATAAATAAATGATAATTTTCTCATTGCAAATCTATTCCTATGTAAGTAAAGTCCTTTTGAAGATATCCCCTGCTGTCAGAGGCCCATCTGTTTTTGCTCCAGGAGAGGGAAAGCTCCTATGTTGCTCCCAGACTAAGAATTCAACCTCTTGGGAACTGCATTTTATTCTCACCCTTTTTTCATAAAAATCTATGAAGATGTATCTCTTTTGCAGGATGTTTAGTTGTATATTTATTTTTGTATTAAATTTAATTTATGAATATATATATATATATATATATATATATATATATATATATATATATATATATATATATATATATATATATATATATATATTCCACAAAAGCAAAATCACAGGCCTGATCCACAAAAACACACTGAGACATAATGGAGACCTAGAAGATGAACAGACCTATGGAACAGCTGTCCTGCCCTACATAAGAGGTACTACAGACAAAATCAGTAAGATACTACACAGGCATCACATCAAGACTGCCTTCAAAACAGACAGGAAAATAGCAGTCATCCTAAGAAATTTCAAAGATAAAATTGACCTGGAAAACCAAGGCATATATGAAGTACCCTGTGCATCATGCCCCGCCACATACATTGGACAGACCAATAGAAGAATAAGTACCCGCCTGGATGAACACAAAAATGCAGTCAAAAAGCTGGAACCCACTTCCTCACTAGTCCAACACATGAAAGCCACAGGTCATAGCATCGACTTCAATGGCACCAAAACCCTAGCCACTATAGAAAACCACAGACACAGAATTATCAGAGAAGCCATAGAGATTGAAAAAAGACCTGAAAGCATGAATAGAAGAGATGACTCCACCAGACTGTCAATTATCTGGAAGCTTGCACCTTCAAACATAAAAATCTCCACACCACAAGCCAGCCAAACACCTGGGCACAAACAGATCCCCCCTGATACCTCCTGCTCAAACACACCCCAACCAGGCACCCAGATGAAACTTAGCTTCCTAATAAATGATAGCTGTCCGTTTACTCGGAGCCAAGTCACACTAAAAGCCAAGTCACACTAAAAACCAATCAAGCAGAACACAGCAAACGCCAAGACTAATAAACACAGACCAAGATTCCCAACCAATCAGGATGAAGAAAAAACCATTCTGGCACAGCAGATGGCTATCACCAAATTTAAAATAGAAATGGCTGTGAAAGTCTGACTCACAGACGAACACAATACAGAAGCCTGATGATGGCAGATGAGATTCTGCCGAAACGTCGCTACAACATACATATAGACACCTGCAAAAACATAAGAAAACAAATATGTGTGTGTGTGTGTGTGTGTGTGTGTGTGTGTGTGTGTGTGTGTGTGTGTTTTCTTAAGTTTTTGCGGGTACTTACATGTATGTTATTCAGCTTTGTTCGGGTATTTTCCCACGTCATTCTGGCGAACACAATACAGAACACAATACAGAAGCCTGATGATGGCAGATGAGATTCTGCCGAAACGTTGCTACAACTTTAAAAGCACAACTACAATGACGTGGGAAAATACCCGAACAAAGCTGAATAATATATATATATATATATATATATATATATATATATATATATATATATATATATATATATATATATTTGTTCAGCTTTGTATATATTCAGCTTTATATATATATATATATATATATATATATATATATATATATATATATATATATATATATATATATATATATATATATATATATATAAAATCCCCACAGAATCCATCATATGTGCAGTAGAATCCAGCCTAACTAAATTAAATACAGATGAAGCTGATAAAATAAGACACCAAGTTACCAATATCCTATGCACAAGCAAGCCACCCAAAAGCAACTTACAGAAAAATGAAATTAAAGCACTACAAACCCTGAAAAGAGATAGCAGCATAATCATCCTCCCAGCAGACAAAGGAAATGCCACTGTAGTAATGGACAGAAAAGACTACGAAACAAAATTGACAGACCTACTCCAAGACTCCACATACAAACCCATAAACACAGACCCAACCACATATCTGGAAAAATTAACCAAGAAGAAAATTATAACCAGCCACATAAGCAAAGAGATCCAACACACGATTATACCCAGAGAGAAATCTTCCAGATGCCCCAAACTATACGGCCTCCCAAAAATACACAAAGAAGGCATACCTCTCAGACCCATAGTCAGCTCCAGAGGAGGGCACCACTACAAAACCTAGCCAAATACCTAGCAAAGCAGCTACAGCCCCATGCTGAAACAGCAGCTTCACATGTACAAAACTCATACCACTTCTTGGAAATGATCAAAGATCTACACGTGGAGCAAGAAGATCTGCTTGTAAGTTTTGACGTGGTTTCCCTATTCACTCAAGTCCCGATAAAAGAGACCCTTGAAATCATCAAAAATAAATACCAACCAGCCAAACACCTCATGGAACTAACAGAACACTGCT
Organism: Notechis scutatus; assembly: GCF_049901735.1. Classification (NCBI taxonomy): domain Eukaryota; kingdom Metazoa; phylum Chordata; class Lepidosauria; order Squamata; family Elapidae; genus Notechis; species Notechis scutatus. Next base: position 25,054,324 of record NC_142013.1, on the reverse strand, counting down.
TAACCAACACATATTTCATATACAAAGGACAAAGATACAAACAAATAGAAGGAGCCCCCATGGGATCACCACTGTCACCTGTCATTGCTAACCTGTTCATGGAAGAATTCGAATCCAGAGCCCTGGCCAATGCCATCCTCAAACCCAAACTATGGTTAAGATACATCGATGACACATTAGTGATTTGGCCCCATGGACAAGAAAACCTAAACAATTTCCTAACACACCTAAACAGCGCACACCCCAAAATCAAGTTCACCATGGAAACAGAAACAAACAAACAACTACCATTCCTAGATGTACCAATCTACAAAAAAACAGATGGCACACTAGGACACACCATATACCAGAAGAAAACACACACCAACCGCTACCTCAACGCCCAATCCCACCACCACCCAGCACAGATAAACTCCGTGGCTAAAACACTAATTACCAGAACCAAACGCCTGGCAGACAAGACACACATTAAGGCTGAACTATGCACCCTGACTAAAGTACTGACAGCCAACGGCTTCCACAAAAGCAAAATCACCAGCTTGATCCACAAAAACACACTGAAACATAATAGAGACCCAGAAGATGAACAGACCTATGGAACAGCTGTCCTGCCCTACATAAGAGGTACTACAGACAAAATTAGTAAGGTACTACACAGACATCACATCAGGACTGCCTTCAAAACAGACAGAAAAATAGCAGCCATCCTTAGCAACCCCAAAGATAAAATTGACCTGGAAAACCAAGGCATATACGAAGTCCCCTGTGCATCATGCCCGGCCACATACATTGGACAGACCAATAGAAGAATAAGTACCCGCCTGGATGAACACAAAAATGCAGTCAAAAAGCTGGAACACACTTCCTCACTAGTCCAACACATGGAAGCTACAGGTCATAGCATCAACTTAAATGGCACCAAAACCCTGGCCACTATGGAAAACCCTAGCCACAGAGTCATCAGAGAAGCCATAGAGATTGAAAAAAGACCAGAAAAGCATGAACAGAAGAGATGATTCCACCAGGCTGTCAATCATTTGGAAGCCTGCACTCACAAACAAAAAAATCTCCACACCACAAGCCAGGCAAACACCTGGGCACAAACAGATCCCCCTGATACCTCCAGCTCAAACACACCCCAACCAGGCACCCAGATGAAACCCAGCTTCCTAACTAATGATAGCCGTCCATTTACCCGAAGCCAAGCTGCACTAAAGACCTCCATTAAAGTAACACAATGCTGCCAGCCAATCAAGATACAAAAAGAGCCAAAAAACAGACAGAAGATATCAGAGACACCCATCAAGCAGAACACAGCAAACTCCGAGACCAATAAACACAGACCAAGACTCCCAACCAATCAGGATGAAGAAAAAACCATTCTGGCACAGCAATAGGCTGCCCCAAATTTAAATCTGAAACCACTGTAAAAGTCTGACCCACAGACGGACACAATACAGAAGCCTGATGATGGCAGATGAGATTCTGCTGAAACGTTGCTACAACTTTAAAAGAACTACAATGACGTGGGAAAATACCGAACCAAGCCGAACACCATATATATATATATATATATATATATATATATATATATATATATATATATATATATATATATATATATATATATATATTCAATTTGCTAGCTCCATTATGCAGTCATCAGAATTCAAAGACAATATATAATCAAAATAATAAATACTTCTGCTATCCAACAGCTATATGTATGTCAAATTATATATGCAACAGATAATTGCCCGTGCAATGTTTTTAAGAAATAAAATAAAACAATTTTTAATGCAAGTAACTAGGACAGGATGCTAAAAATACTCAGTGGATTTTTTCCCGTCTGGTTTTTTTTGGCTCTGATAAAAGTTGACGATCAAACTAGTTTCCTTCCCTCACTGGAAAAGATATCCCGTTTTCATCTTTTCCTCCAGTTGTGCAGATCAGAACTATCACACAAGTTCTGAATAGTCACATTGAAAAGAAAAGAAAAAGAACAGCTCCTGATGTCAGCTCTCCTCCAATTAAAAGAAAAAAAAAGATATTTTTTCTTCAATTTCAAGAAAAATCAAATTCTGGTGTGGGTTTTTCCCCAAAAAAATGATTTTCAGCATAAAGGAAAAAAAGAAAATAGACCCAACATAGATAAAGTGAATCTGTCTTTCCAGCCAAGGAGAAGATAAAGATTCATCCTGTTGAAAGCAGGGAGAAAAGTAAGTGTATGTGAGAGAGAGAGAATGAGGAGGAGGCATGTGGGGAAGGGGGAGAGAGAGAGAAGGGAAGAGAAAGTATGGTTCCTCCTTCATGAACTTTGAAGCACTCAGGTACAACTATATTGCTCTGTGGCCAGCTGCAGCTGTCATTCTCTATTATACTAATGAAATATGAGTGGCTTAGTATTTCCTCCGTGCTTTAAAACAAAGAAGTATGACCTTGAACCACTAATTACATCTACAATATTAATAGGAGCCCAGGAAGCAGGAAGAGTTTACTAATCTAAGGAATATTTATAAAGATTATAAAGGAAACATTAGAAGGGCTTGGTGACATAGAAGAGCCATGTCAGAGCTTTACGAAACAAAATGAAGTTCATTTCAGTGCACAAGTAACAGAAGAACAAATTGGTTAAGATATAAAATATATGAATTGCCATTGAGACAATTATTTGAAACTGGGCTAAGCAATCCAATACACATTTTTGGATTGCCTACAAGCCTGGGAAAACTAAGATCTGAAGTCCAAAACATTTAGAAGGCACCAAATTGCCCACCCCCAGCTGAAATGTGTCATATTTTAATAAGAGTCCATTGTTGACCTTTGATGAAAAAAGCAACAGCATACAATGGTAAATACATCACACAAGGCTGAAATATGAATAATTTATTTATTAGATTTTTAATGCCTTTATTTTTTTTCTAAATAACTCAAGATGGTGAACATATCTAACACTCCCTCCTCCTTTTCCCCACAACAACAATCCTGTGAGGTGAATTGGGCTGAGAGAGAGTGACTAGCCCAAAGTCACCCTGCTGCCTTTCATTCCGAGCCTTTCATATCTAAAGCAGATCTAGATCCCACAGTCTCCCAGTTTCTAGCCTGGTGATATTATAATATCACATACCTAGCCTGACTTCATAAAAATATATTTTTTCAAGTAATCCTCAAGAGTGATGAAATTAATACAAGGATTTCATGGTAGGGTAGAAATTTGAATACAGGATTCATTGGGCTAAGATAATTTATTAACTTATGTTGCTACAATTACTCAACTGAGATTTACTTTCTAGTAAAAATACATAGTGTAAGTCTCTCATGGGTATGAATATTTTATTTCATAAATCTTTAATTTCCATTTTTGGGTATCAGAGAATTAAAACATGGAATAATATTGATGGCTCAAGATTGTTAAATTTAGATCCAACAGAGATACTTAGGAGAACAGTTCATTCCAAAAGACTTCTCTAAAGCAACCTTATAAAATCAAGTGCCCAACAGATATATTTGGATAATAATTCCCAGGGTTTCCTGCCAATATATTGAAAATGCAATGTCGCTTAGAAGGCCTTAGCTTAATATTCATCTTAATATACATCCCCTTAAAAGGAACAAGGCCTTAGCTTAATATACATCTGACCTTTACGTAGATGGGAAAATGGCAGCAATGGCTATGTGTGTTGAATAGTGTTTTAGTGAACAACTTCTACATAACATGAGGCCTCAGTACTCATAAGAAACATGCTTATGCTCAAGCTCATTGTTGGACATATGACCCTCAAATCCTGGAAAGGCTTAGTCTCTGGTTTTGTACTTCTAGGAATAACAACTATCTATATGCTGTTGATTGCTAATGATTCCCATCTAGTTTTTCTTGGGATATATCAACAAGTAAATTATAATAATGGAATGATTTAACTGAACCATGGCTCTCTTAAGCAGTAGCCCTATGCTAAACTGTGGTTTCAACAAGTACTGAATTATGTCCATTCCTAATGACCCTAAAGATAATAACCAATAACTATGAAACAGTAATTAAAACTATGTATATTGGGTTTATTTATTTATTTAGTATGTGACATATCATACATGGACTAGCAATATACATTAACACATGAACACAATAAAACACAAATGTTAAAGTGATCTATGTTCAAACGCCAGTGTGTTTGACCATCTAACCATTGAAGCACAGTATCGTTTATATTTTTTTAAAAATCAGATACTTGACCGGTACACGCCCTCTGCTTACAGCCGCTCACGATGTGATCTATAATTTGACATGGGAACATACAGTCAAAAGAAAAGAAGTTGTATACTTGACTATATTAACAATGTGAAATAATATTAAATATTTAAGACTGAAAAAAAATCTTAGAAAATTGGATTATGAATAAAAAAATATCCCCCAAAATCAAATTGCTGGAAAGTTTACTTCCGTAGTCCTTTGCTAGAACTTCCCCCCCTCAGAAAAACCCAAATCCCTTTACATATTGACCAAGATCAATAAGCCAGTGCTGCAGATATATTCCTGTTTTATTCTTCCTTTGGCCATCCATCATGCATTCACACTGCTTGATAAAATCTAGGTACTGGACATACAGCTAAGAATACTGTATACATATATGGAGTAGCTTGAAGTCATGTCAATAATCTTAAGAACTCAGCCCCAAATATGGCAATTATAGGAACTTATTAAATGATAGATAGATAGATAGATAGATAGATAGATAGATAGATAGATAGATAGATAGATAGATAGATAAACAAACCGTAGGAAGAAAATAACTTTGTAGACAAATGCAAGACAGATAGATTGATAATATTTTCTAGTCAATTTGTCTTGAATCCTGGCTACTGTATAGATAAGCCCAGTTTTGACAACAGTTTTGGAAGTCATTTTTATTGCCTTGTTCTTGGGACTGAAAAAGTGTGACTGGCCCAAGGCCATCCAGGTGGCTAAGATAGGACTAAAATTCCTTCTAGCATTATGGGTCATCCTAGACTTACAAACAGTTGCTTAGCAACCATTCAAAATTCTGACAGCTCTCCCCCCTGCAGTCACATGATCACATTTTAAAACACTTAGCAACCACCCTACATTTACAGCTGTTTATAGGGTCCCATGGTCATGTGACTATGGTTTACAACTTTTTTGAGGAAACTGGCATTTTCACCTAATTCAGACTGAATTCACTTAAAAAATGCTTAACCACTGCCTCAAAAATGGCAAGCACAGGCATGTGGTTACCTGCTTAATGACCAGCACAACTTAATTCCAAGTTCAATTATAGTCATAAATTGAGAACTACCTGTAGTTCAGTGCCTTTTACCCCTGTTCAAAATTGGTTCTCGTCTAATATCTACAAAACAAAATTATCTATGGCAGTAGCCTCATTATTAACTTAAATGAGACAAATTTCATTTTCTTTAAAGCAACCTTTGAATGATTTGCATAATCTGAACCTTCAAAGTCATTCTGAACTATAGGCAAATAAAAAGTATCAAAACCATCCAATTCCTTCAATTTTTTTTTAATAAAAATTGATCATTGGCTTTTCAACCTCAATAGATTCCTCCAAAAACCTCTAACAGATTAAATTTCAGAAGTAGCAGTAGTATCTAGACTGTATAATCTTAATAATATACACTTAAATTGAATAAACTATCATTTAGAGTAAAACAAGTTCAGTTTTCAGTTCTATTGTTTTTTTTAAAAAAGCTACTCCATCAAACTAAAGTTAGTCTAAAGTATTAACATAATAAAACGATAATCCTCGTCTACCAACCTTTGAGCAAAATTAGGTTGCATATCCCTTGATGTCATAGGTGTGGCTTGTTGGATCCAACTTGCTGTTCCAAGCACTTGGATGTGATTCTACTAAAGCTAAAGGATTGGCTAAAATCAAATTAATTTTCTGCAGAGTGACGAAAAAAGTGTTTGAATTTGGGGTGAAAAATAGTTCTGTATAATTAGTTTGCTTTTTAATTCCAATATTGTTTGCTTATATTTCTATGTCCTTATGAAACCCAAACTCATAAATTTGTAAATTGGCTATAAAGGTACACAGGGGAAAAAAGAAACCCTCCCTTTTTACGACTGTGTAGTCCCTTAATTCAGAGCAGAGTCAGGGAGACTGGGTGGAGTTGAGTGTTTATTGGCTGGATGCCCTTCCTGATGCCACACAGAGTTTGCAGCAGACATTTTTTTCTTTGTGCCACAGGAGAAAAACATATGCCAATACCTAGAACTGAACTTTCAACTTTCCTAATGGGCGTTCCTGAATCGTTTTCTCCAAACAAAATACAGACTACAAAATCTGTCTTAACTCTCCAAATATATGAGGTTCAAAATGGTAAACGATTGTGACCCAGACAACAAACCAGTACAGAAGACAAAACTTTGTAACATGGCATTATAACCCTGAAATTTCTGTTGCAATACTACCTAAAGTAATCAACTTTAATATTTTCTGTCTTGGGTTAGTCATCTTTTGAGGAGAAAACCTTACCATGCTGTGTTACTAATGTCTCAATTTTCCAGAAACTACATTTGGTCCATACAAATTGTAGCTATTTTGTGTATTTGCAGAATACATGTTTCACATCTGGGGATTTGATTTTAATCAGAAGGTATTTGTATTTATTGCAAGTAAATTACCAGAACTATTTGAGGGTCTCATTTATCTCAACAGTTTACAGATACTCAGAGGTCAGAGTGTTTTGTCACCAATCTTCAACATTCTGCTTTTTTAATTAGTCACTTGGCTGGAGCCTTATTCAGCTGTCCAGAGAACCAGCCAATTTATTCTTTAACTGTTCCAAAAATTGTCAGGAAATAAGCTCAGATCTCTGAACAATGAATGGAGATTTTATATACTGAATGGACAGGAATTAAAAAATACACCACAGTATGAATAACCTTAATTCAGTCTTACCTTGCTTGCAGACTTATGTCTTTTGAACCCAAGTCATCCATTCATTTAACTTATCTGGAGCATGTAGAGAATGCCTTTTTTTCTTTTTCTTTTTTTTACAAAGGCATCATCTTCTTTCAAGAGAAGTCACCACCAAGATTTTTTTTTCTTTGTGGCATTTTTCTGCAAGAGCAGGGTCCACTTTTTTTCAGATCAAAAGTGTTGATCTACTGGTTGCAATGAGGATTGTATGACCTAATATGTAGCCATTTATCTTGATCTAGCAATACATGTGATGCTCTGGGTTTTTACAAAATATGTTTTCGATATTATTACAATTGTGATAAACCTTGTGTTTCACATTGAGTTGACATTGCTAAAGGTGCTAGCAGTAGTACAGTGTTTTCTGCAATGTGTTCATGTGTGTGTTTGAATTAGACTAGAAAATTTAGAAAGAATGGCAAATTGGATAAGTTTGCTTTCTATAGGCAATATCTGTGATGATCTGGGGCTTGGCACAAAGGCAACTCAGCCAAAGAATACTGTCGTGTCCGTCGAGAAAGGAAGCTCGGAGTCAGTGACTTAGTTTCAGCTCTTTATTGGCTCCTGAAACAGCTTGGGCTTGAAGGGGAAAAACCGGCTTTTATTCCCGAGCCGCGGTGGCGCGGCCAATGACACCGCTTGAATCTCCCGCGATTAGTTTCCTCCAATCGCGGGGATTACTAACGAACCAATCAGTGCGGCTCGCTCGACCAATCCGGTCGCCGCGCGCTTTAACCAATCGCGACGCGCGGGCTATGAGTATGTAAATTGACTTGTACAGAACACCCTCCCCTCTTGGTTCGGTCCTACGTAACATAGTCCCGTGGGTAGGCGGGGCTTCGTACTTGTCTACTTGACTTGCGCAGCTTAGTTGTTGTTTGGTTCCCGGCCGGTTCGGTCGGGACTTCTGTTTCTCTTGGCCCTGTCGATGGAACCCCCTGGAAGGTGTCGCTGGGTCTCTTGTTTCAGCTCCCTCCCGGTCTACCCGGGTTGGTCGAGCTGCGACTTTCGCCGCTCCTGCCTGGTCTTTCCGGGCTGGTTGAGCTGGCCTGGCTGTTCCTTCCTGGTGAGACTTCGGGCTGGCTGTTGACTGGTGAGTATTGCTGGTTATTTCCTATTTGATCCCTTGTATCTTCCCTCCTCTTGGTTTGTGTTATCGGGTCGTCTGTGTTTGGTTGCGTGTCGGTTGTGTTTTTGTTCTTGATCTTATTTGATCGATGTGGCGTTTCCATGTTTGTCCGTCGGTTGTCTGTAACCGGTAGGAGTGGGGTCCTGTCAGTTGGGTTATAGTTGCCGGTACCCATAGTGGGTCTCCGGTAAGGTTTCTTGCATAGACTGCGTCGCCTGGTGCAAAAACCGGTGCTTGCTAGATGAGTCCGGGGTTTTTCCGGGTTGTATGTGGGGTGTAGTCTGTCGAGTGGTGACCTTAGTTTTCTCCCCTTAGTAATTCTGCCGGGCTTTTGTTAGTCGTTGTGTTTGGGGTGATATGTTGTATTAGGAGCATTTTATTTATTTTTTCTTGTATGTCCCGTGTTCGATCTTTTGGAGGGTTCTTTTTGTAAATTGAACCATCCGTTCTGCCTACCATTGGCCGCCGGATGCGCCGTCGCTGTCAGTGCGTGTCGTATGCCTCGTTCCGCTAGGAATCTTTCGAATTCAGCGAGGTGAACTGGGGTCCGTTGTCTGACACGATGACATCCGGGAGACCGTGGGTTGCGAAGAGTTTGTTTAAGACCTTGGTTACTGCATCTGTTGTGGTGGTCTTCATGTTGCTTACCTCCAGCCAGTTGGAGTAAGCATCCACTGTGATGAGGAATGTGTTCCCTTTTGTGGGCCCGGCAAAATCTATATGGAGTCTCGACCATGGTCCCCTGGGCGTTTCCCATTCTAATATTGGTGCTGCGGGGATTTGGTCTGGTTTCTTGGCAGCGCGAGCACTTGGTTACCCAGGCCTCGATCTCCTTGTCCATACCTGGCCACCAAGCATAGCTTCTTGCCAAAGCTTTAGTCCTCACAATCCCGGGTGCCCTTCGTGTAATAATTTTAATACCTTCCCTTGCAGTTTTTCTGGTATGACCACCCTGTCCCCCATAGCAAACAACCTTTCTGTAGTGACAGTTCTGTTTGCCGGTTTCGAATGTCCTGAATGCTTCATCGTTGTCTTTCTCTGGCCATCCCTTTTCTACCCAATGTAATACCCGCGCCAGACGCTTGTCTTTATTAGTCTCTCGGGCAATGTCTGACGCGGTTATGGGTAGGTCCGGCAATGTCTCTATGCTGAGGGTGGCCGTCGTGGGAGCTGGATTGTCGTCTAGGTCAGGAAGCGGCGAGCGGCTCAACGCGTCTGCATGGGAGATCGTCTTACCGGGTCTGTGTGTGAGCCGGTAGTCATAGCGGCGAGGAACTCAGACCACCTTGTCATCCTGGGGGATAGGATGTTCGGGTGGCCTTGTTCCCCGCCAGGATGCCCAGCAGCGGCTTGTGGTCCGTGATGAGGGTGAATCGGCGGCCGTAGAGGTACTCGTGGAACTTCTTTACTGCTGCGGCGATGGCCAGTGCCTCCTTATCTAATTGGCTGTAGTTTCTTTCGGGTTTGCTGAGTGTTCTTGAAAAGAAGGCGATGGGTGCTTCTTTCCGTCTGGGAGTGTATGGCTGAGGGACGGCGCCGGCGCCAAATGGTGAGGCGTCGCATGTGACGGCGATGGGTAGGGTCTCATTATACTGAATGAGAACGGCATCCGAGGTGAGCAGGTCTTTGGTATTCTTGAATGCGGTGTCCTCCCGTTTCCCCCAGGTCCATTTGGCCGTCCTGTCCAGGAGCCTATGCAAAGGCTCCGCCGCGGTCGCCTTTGGGGCAAGAACACATTGTAAAAATTTAGCAGTCCCAGAAATGCCTGCAGCTCCGTTTGTTCTTGGGTGTGGGGGCTTCCTTTATGGCTTTGACCTTGCTTCCGGTTGGGTGGATGCCATGTCGGTCTAGGAGGTACCCCAGAAACTCGACTTGCTCTGTGTATAGCTGGCATTTCTCTTTCTTCACCTTTAGCCCGGCCCCTTTGAATTTTTCTAGTACCTCCCTTAGGCGACCCTCTAGTTCCTCCTGGTTGGCTGCTGACACCAATACATCGTCAAAATAGGGAACCACCCCCTTGATTCCTCGCAGCAGTCTCTCCATGAGGCTCTGGAAAATTCCTGGGGCTACGCTGACTCAAACTGGAGTCGGTTACACAAACGCTCCCGGTGGGTGACTATTGTTTTGCGCCTCGGCGGTTTCTTCATCGACCGGCAGTTGCTGATATGCTTGCGCCAGGTCGAGCTTCGCAAAGACCTTGCCCCCCAGCGAGTGTAATAGGTGTTGCACTACTGGGACGGGGTAGCGCTTTGTTGCAGGGCGCAATTGAGGGTGGCCTTATAGTCCCGCAGATCCTTACTGACCCATCTGGTTTGACTGGGGTGACTATAGGGGTCTCCCACCGGGCGTGGTCGATTGGCTGCAAAACCCCTGTTTGACGAGCTTGTCAATCTGCTCGTCTATTTTCTTCCGGAGTGCAAAAGGCACCCGTCTGGGTTTTAGGCGTATGGGGCGACATTTGGGTCTAGGCTAAAAGAGATAGGGGGCCCTTTGTACTTGCCTAGGGTGCCGTCGAATACTTCTTGGAAGTCCCTCGCCAGCTGCTGCTCCCAGTCGGCCTCTGTGGTGTGGTTTACTCCGTGACCTCGATCCCGAGTGGCGCGAACCATTGGAGTCCTAAGAGGCTGGGTCGGTTCCGGTCCACGATAGTCAGGGAAGTTTCGCGGTGCGGTTTTGAAAGTCACCTCGAACTGTCCGGTCCCAATGGCGGGGATGCGGTTCCCCTGATAGTCCTTGATGATCAGCTTCTGGTTCTCCAGTCCTCTTTTCTGGATGTTCGGCACCAGGCGCTTGAGTTCTTTCCAGGCGACCATGGAGAGGTAGGATCCGGAGTCTACCTCCATCCGGCATGGCTCGCCCTCGATGCTCACCTCCACGTAGACCTTCCGGGCATCCGTGGTTTCGGCATGGCCGATGGTGACCGTCTGGTGGGTTTCTTCTCTCTGGCGGCCTTCCCGCTCCGCCGTCCTCGGTTGTCTCGGTTCCAGCGATAGTCGGCTTGGCGATCTCTGGTTCTCGGGGGTGTCGTCTCGTCCCGGTTGCTTGGTTCTCGCCGGCGGGGGCTGTGTGTCTTTGAGTCGGCAGACTCGGGCGATGTGGCCCTTCTTGTTGCAATGCTGGCAGATCGCGTCGATAAAAGCGGCACTCTGATCGGGTGATTTCCCCGCACCCAGCGCACTGGTTCCCGACTTACGACCTCGTTGATCTCGCCGGTCCCGTCCTGTTTGTAGTCGGTGGGCGTCTTCCTCCTCGTCCGTGGTCTCGGAGGCGGAGTCCAGGTCCCGTGGTGTGTGGTGGTTTCTCGTCGGCTTGTCTCGGGGTTTTCAGTGTGGTCCCGTTGTCTGCCCTCCGAAGTCTGGCTGCTGACTTCCGGGTGGCTTGCTGCGGAAGCTTCGACCAGGGCGTCCCGAGGTCGATGTTGCCTTTCGCCATCAGTCGACTTTTTAGTGCCTGATCCCTGAGGCCTAGGACCACGCGGTCTCGGAGGATATCGTCCAGGTCCCTGAACTCGCACATCCCCCTAGGTCTCGCAAGGCGGCTATAAAGTCGCTAATGCTCTCGTCCTGCCGCTGGTTTCGCCGATAGAACTCATCCTGCCGGATGAGGATGGGCACAGCGGGGCGTAGTGGTTCCCGAAGGAGTGGCTCGAGATCGGCCCAGTCCATCGCCTTCACGTCCTCGGGCTTCGCGAGGGCTTTGGCCATCTTAAACACTGCGGGCCCGCAGTGTGTGAGAAGAACGACCCTTTTCTTCTGCCGTTCGCATCCTTCAAATTGCTACTTTCGAGGAACATCAGGAATCTATCCGTGTACGATTCCCAGTCCTCGGTAGCGGGGTTGAAGGGTGCTGGTGGGGTCATGCTGGCCATCTCGTCGGTCTTTGTCTTCCTCGGGACACGTGCTCGGTGGTTATTCGCTGGATCCCACCCTGCGTCGCCAGTGTCGTGTCCGTCGAGAAAGGAAGCTCGGAGTCAGTGACTTAGTTTCAGCTCTTTATTGGCTCCTGAAACAGCTTGGGCTTGAAGGGGAAAAACCCGGCTTTTATTCCCGAGCCGCGGTGGCGCTGACCAATGACACCAGCTGAATCTCCGCGATTAGTTTCCTCCAATCGCGGGGGATTAACGAACTGGCCAATCAGTGCGGCTCGCTCGACCAATCCGGTCGCGCGCGCTTTAACCAATCGCTGACGCGGGGCTATGAGTATGTAAATTGACTTGTACAGAACAAATACAATGTCCCAGTTACCTTCTGGTCTGGAGAAAAAACTCTCCCACGAACCTGCAACAGCCTTTGGCTGCAGATATTCCAATCCAAATGTTGTAAACAGAAAACTTTAAATTATAAATCCAACAAGCCAAAATAAAATAATAACTCCAGCAGGGCAAGATAAGGAGTTCCAGAAGTGAAGTAACACAGCAGTAAATCAAACCAGGTGGAGGATTCCAGGAACTGTGATAACAGCAGCCAACACTAGATAAACTCAGCAATTGTTCCCGACAACTGCCCCACCCATCTGCCTCTCCTTTAAACCATCCCCAGGTGTGCCTTGTGAAGGGAATCAGGGCCCTTTCTTCCCTCGTAAGCCAAGCAACCCATGTTGCTCTCTTCTCTGTTCTTCCCTGCGTGCCCTAGGATGGAGAGAGGGTGGACCTTGGTCTTCCTCTGAACCCCCTCTCCCTTGTTCTATCTCTCTCCTGCTCTTCCCAGTTTCTTCCACAGCCAACGGAGCCATCCTCCCGCTCCCTGTCAGCTGTTCATCTTTCTCCTCAGATTCAGACTCCGATGGGGGCATGATAATTTCTGTATATTAAATTTCTCAGTATTAAAAGATATTCGATCTATCTTACCTGTACTATCTAACATGACACACAGCACATTATCCAAGGAATCACATAGACAAGATCTCTAGCACTCTTTAATTGCAATAGAATTATGGGTGGGGGGATAATTCTGGGTTGGAATCATTATGGGAGAAAAGAAAAGAAAAGCTCCCAATGCACTAATGTCTTTCTTGACAAAATTTATAGTACACTTGAAACCTATTGTGCAGTTGTTGCCTTCTTACTTCAGCGAGGATCTTATACATTCAAAAAAATGTAGAAAATAGAAATCAAAATAACTTCTTAAATTGTAGTTTTAATTTTCTTTTCTATTCATCCACAGCCCATGAGATGCTATATTGCTTGCTTGTTATATTTGTATCCTGTTCCCAACCCTGAAGAATTCTCAGGACAGCTGGTAAAGTGTATTTTTCATCAGTATCAAAACATACAAAATCTATTTCAAGTAGCTAAATGCGCTTCTGCCCGAGGTAGCAGCAAAGGTGTTTTTTTTCTTCAGAAAAAGTGCAATAGTCCTCAAAACTGGTCACATTTTTTCTCTTAAGGAAGAAAATCACATGAGAAATTATTTTCCATCGTGGCAAGAAAATGACAAAAGAAAAAAAAAAAGCAATTTGTTTCCCTTTGATAATAAAACGAACAGTATGAATTGATAGCTCATTTTGTCCAAAGGAAAAAATAGGGCCAGACTGCCTTTGACACAAATAACTCCATCCTGAGGAGTGTGTGTGTGTGTGTGTGTGAGAGAGAGAGAGAGAGAGAGAGAATTCTCCCATGAGCCTTTGTGGCAGGTGCTATATTCCAGATTCACATTTATCTTCTCCACCGCTATTTTTTGTTTCAGAGAGAACTTGTCCTCTGAGACTTTTTACAGTAAGTGCTCTTGAAAGAACAATATACTTGGACATAAGTACCTGTCGATATAAATGCTTTTACTTAAATTCAGAGTAATTGATTGGTGAGTATGTATTTAGGTAATATGAAATGGGCAAATGTAAATCCATTAAGAAATAAAGAGGTCCCAGGATGGGGCCAACTAAAGAAACATTGTCTGGAGAACCACATACAAAGTCATCAAATGGATTTTGTGGGTAGAAAGAAAATCCCAAGGTAACTGAACCAAACGTGTGGATCTGCTTCCAGCTGAGGGTTGCATAAATGCCAGTGTATATGCATACAGTGCTTAGGTTAGCACATAATTTAAGATATTTCTTCAGTAAAGCAATTGTTATTTTGAAGCTCTAGCACATGTGCTGCTACAGGAATGACATCCATGTATGTCTGTGTTATGGTTCGCCGGCAGCAGGTGCAGATGGCTGAGGTCTCGGGGAGTGAGGACTCGAATGAAGGGCCTGCGTGTGATGCAAGGATGGGGCCAGGACTATCAGAGAGTGGAGTGCTGCCTTCGGAGCTTGTGGAGGCTGGCAGCAGTGATGCAGTGAACCCTGAGGAGCCTGTGCCCAGTGCGCATGCATGCAGGGCTACTCAAAGGAAAGAGCAGCTGCAGCAGCATGGTTGACTCGGGAGTAAGGCTGCAAGGTGATGGTCCCTCCCTTAAGGAATAAAAGCCAGCCCTCAGAGGTGGGATTCTTTGCAGGAAGCAAAGAAGTTCTTGCACTTCAAGTCTTGTGGAAGTTCGGACTATCCTGGTTTGTGTTTGGAGATTTTTGGTTTTGATTGTTTCCTTGCAATTTAATCTAGTGTTCTTGGCAGCCTTGCACAACCTTAGCAAGGCTTGTTCTTATCTGAGACAATTAGTTTTTAATATCATTTTACTGTGAATGAATGGAATTCACAGAGAAGCATTAAAAAGATTTTGCTTTTATCTTTGTTTGGTGTTTGTTTGCTTTGAACGAGGCTTGGGTCAGAACACCTTGTGGCCATCATATCTATCTTCACTCTACATCAGTAGCACCATTGATAGAACTGTGAACTTTTCGTGATGGTTTTGATTGCAGTGTGAGGATTCATAATGTTGAATAACTAGTGAAAAGGAATGGAATGAGTAGCAAACCTAGGAAGAAAGACATGGTTTCAAGTCCCTATTCATCCATGAAGGCTACTGGATTTGATTTGATTTGGGGTGGTTGTTGTTTTTTAGTTTTTTTCTGTTACTGAATTATCACACAGGTAACATGGAGGATGTCTAATTTGCTTGGTAGTAATGATGCTTTAGACAAGAATTCTATCTTTGAGTATTCTTTGAGGAAATAATATTCACTTGGTGACATCGTCACTGTCCTCGGCTCTTTCCTGGTTTTGGTTTCCATTTTTCAGGATAAAAGCAAATATCATTCTAGCTGTTTTTGCTTGGTAATAACCACCTTTTTTTTTTTTTTACAAAGGAAGTATGAGAGATTATGCTGGGCTGAAGTTATGGCACACCAATTTTTTCCTTTGAACACACAAACATACTGGCATAGACAGCTGCTGTGGCTGCAATATTAACTTCTTTTGAAACCATTTACATAGCATGGTTTAAATGACTGTTCAATGGGAAAATACCAAAAGAAAAACCAAAATTACACATATAGTCTGGGTGAAACTAGGCTCAATAGCAGTAACTGTGAGAGGGATCTTGGAGTCTTAGTGGACAACCAGCTAAATATGAGCCAGCAGTGTGCAGCAGCAGCCAAAAAAGCTAATGCAATCCTAAATTGCATTAACAGAGGGATACAATCAAGATCAAGGGAGGTACTAATACCACTCTATAAAGCCACACCTAGAGTGCATCCAGTTTTGGTCACCACATTACAAAAAAGATGTTGAGACTAGAAAAAGTACAGAGAAGAACAACCAGGAAGATTAGGGGACCGGAGACTAAAACATACGAAGAATGGTTACAGGAACTGGGCTTGGCTAATCTAGTAAAGAGAAGGACCAGGGGAGACATGATAACAGTCTTCCAATATTGGAGGTGCTGCCACAGAGAAAGGGAGTCAAGCTATTTTCTAAAGTAGCTTGTAGGCCAGACAAGGAATAATGGATGGAAACTGAACAAGGAGAGATTTAACCTGGAAATAAGGAGAAACTTTCTGACAGTGAGAACAATCAATCAATGGAACAGCTTGCCCTCAAAAGTTGTGAGCGCGTCATCACTTTCAAGAATAGATTGGACTGCCATTTGTCAGAAATGGTGTAGGGTCTCCCGCTTGGGCAGAAGGTTGGACTAGATGACCTATAAGGTCCCTTCCAACTCTGATTATCTGTTAAAATATCTATCTCAATTTGCTTGAGATAGATTAGTTAATGTTAAGTCGCGGGAAAGATCGACTCGAGACCAGTGTGACTTTCAGCTCTTTTATTAGTCTCTTGCAAAACTCAACTAACCGGAGCCACGGCAGCCTCTTTTATAGTGGCTGCTCGCGGCCAATGACGGCTCCTTGAATTTTCCCGCCATCAGACGGGCCAACCAAAAGGTAGTATTACAAGTATTCAAATGTACAGGACGGACCAATCAAAGGTTTATTGACAGACCAATCAAAAGGCAGTATTGACGGACCAATCACAAGGCAGTATTTCAAGTATGCAAATATATAACACCCCTCCCCACTTGGTTTAGTCCAACCTACGTTACGTAGTCACATAAGTAGGCGGGGCTTCTATGATTCCTACTTGACCTGCGCAATTCAGTTGCGATGTTGTCTTCAGCCGGTTCGGACGGGATCGCTGTTTCTCCTGTCCTTCTCCGTGGAACCTCCTGGAAGGGTGAGTCAGCCATGCCACTCCCACCTGGTCTACCCAGGCTGGTTGAGTCGGCTCGGCTGCTCCCTCCAGGAGTGGCTTCGTGTTGGCTTTCCGCTGCCTGCTCCCTTCTTCCGAAGTCGTCTGCAGGTAAGTAATTGCGATTTCTTACCGGGGCTACTGGTGGTGTTGGTTGGTGAGTTAGGCTTTGTTTCATTGTTTCTCGTGTTTGTGGAGGGTCTCCCTCTCCCTTTTCATTTGTGTTTGAGGGGTCTCCCTCTCTCTGGTTTGGTTATTATTATCATTTAATGTTTGGTGTGGTTCCTGTGTGTGTGTGTGATCTTCCCCTTCGCCCCTAGGGTTGTTAGCATTTCTCATTAGTGTTCTTGATCTCAGTTGGTCTATGTGTCTCCTCCACTTTCTTCCGTCCTCTGTCTCTACTCTGTATGACCAGGGTCCTGTTATTTGGGTTATTTTTGCTGGTATCCAAAGTGGGTCCCCCGTTAGGTTTTTTGTGTAGACCAGGTCCCCTGTTCCAAATGTGCGGTATTTACTGGAGGAGTCTGTCAGCTTTTCGGGGCTGTATGTGGGGTGTAATCTATCTAGGTGTGACCTTAAATTTCTGCTCATCAAAGTTCTGCTGGGCTTTTATTAGTTGTGTTTGGTGTGATATGCTGTATAGTTAGCAGTTTATAGATTTTCTCCTGTATGTCACCCGTGTCTAATTTATCTAGTGTCTCTTTAGTATACCAAACCATGCGTTCCGCCCATCCGTTTGTAGCCGGCCGACCCGGCGCTGTTAGGGCATGCCTTATGCCCTGTCCTGCGAGTAACCTTTCAAATGACAACACCGTGAACTGCGGCCCATTGTCTGAGACCAATAGATCCGGTAACCCTTGCGTTGCGAACAATTTCCTTAGTTGTCTGATTACGGCTTCTGTTATCGTGGAGTGCATGACGCTTACCTCCAGCCAATTGGAGTAGCGTCTACTATTATCAAAAATGTGTGTCCTTTTGTGGGTTCCGTGAAATCTATGTGTATCCTCAACCAGGGGCCCCTTGGTGTTTCCCAGTCAAGGACAGGTGCGGAAGGGGGGGTAGGTCTGGATTTTTGGCATTGTGTGCATGTTTCCACCCATGTCCCAATATCCTTATCCATCCCTGGCCATCATACGTAACTCCTGGCAAGGGATTTCATTCTTATGATACCCAGGTGTCCTTCATGCAATATATACAGTACTTTTTCCTTTAGTATTTCCGGTATGATAACCCAATCCCCCCATAGTACACGTCCTTTCAAAATTGAGAGTTCAGTTTGTCAGTTACGGAATGGCTTAAAAGTCTCGTCATTATCGGTTTCCGGCCACCCTTTACCTACCCAGTTTAAAATCCGCACCAGCTTTTTGTCTCTTGCGGTTTCTTGCGCGATGTCTGATGCGGTTATGGGTAGGTTCGGTTATGTCTCGATTTGTAGAATGGATGTGGTTGGTGCCGGTCGTCTTCCAATTCAGGTAGGGAGAACGGCTCAGGGCGTCAGTGTGTGATATGTTCTTCCCTGGCCAGTGGATCAATTTGTAGCTGTATGCGGCAAGGAACTCGGACCATCTCATCATTCGTGGTGACAAAATGTTGGGGGTGGCCTTGTTCACTGCGAGTATTCCTAGAAGCGGCTTGTGGTCTGTAATCAGTGAAAAGGTCCTGCCATAGAGGTATTCATGGAATCGTTTGACCCCAGTGATTGCGGCTAGCGCTTCCCTGTCCAATTGGCTGTAATTTCTCTCTGCCTTGGATAGTGTTTTGGAGTAGAACGCGATCGGTGCTTTTCTCCCATCTGGTAAAGTGTGGCCCGACGCCGAACGGTGATGCATCGCCGGTTAGTGTTAATGGCAAGGTTTCACTGTATTGGATCAGCACAGAGTCTGATGTGAATAAGTCTTTGATTTCCTGGAATGCAGTTTCTTCTGTTGCCCCAGGTCCAGGTAGCTTTCTTATCCAGCAACCTGTGTAGCGGTTCCGCCGTCGTTGCCTTCTGCAGCAAAAAGACATTGTAAAAGTTAATAAGTCCAAGAAATGCTTGTAAGTCTGTTTTGTTTTGGGGTCTGGGCGCTTCCTTTATTGCTCTGATTTTCTGTTCCGTGGGGTGGATTCCTTCTTTATCTATGAGGTACCCCAGGAATTCCACCTTATCGGTGGCTAGCTGGCACTTCTCTCTTTTCACTTTAAGTCCTGCCTCTTTAAATCTTTGTAAGACTTCCCTGAGGCAGCTTTCCAGTTGTTTTTGTCCCTGGCTGATACCAGTACGTCATCAAAATATGGTACCACCCCTTTAATTCCCTGTAATAGGCACTCCATCAAGCTTTGGAACACCCCTGGGGCCACGCTGACTCCAAATTGCAGTCTTTTGCATTTGAATGCCCCCTGTGAGTCACAATTGTTTGTGCCTCCGCTGTTTCTGGGTCAACTGGCAGTTGTTGGTACGCTTGTGCAAGGTCGAGCTTCACAAAACCTTTTCCTCCCCCAACGAATCTAAGAGGTGTCGTACCACCAGAACGGGGTATGCACTTTGTTGTAGCACGTGGTTGAGGGTGGCCTTATAGTCTCTGCAGATGCGCACGGACCCATCTGGCTTAATCAGAGTCATGATAGGGGTTTCCCACCTTGGTGGTCTATTGGTTCTAATATCCCTTGTGCGATGAGTTTATCCAATTGCTCATCGATTTTTGGTTTTAATGCGAAAGGGACTCGCCTTGCCTTCAGCCTGACTGGGGCTATGTTAGGATTCAAATTAAATGAGATAGGGGATCCTCAGTAGGGGATAGGGGATCCTCAGCCTAGCTTCCCATCAAACACGTCCTGGAACTCCCTCATCAGTCTCTCCTCCCAGTCCATCTTGGTGACGCTGTTGATCCTGGTCACTCCGATTCCCAGGGGTGCGAACCATTCGAGTCCCAGCAGACTAGGGTGATGCCGGTCTACTATTGTCAGTGGAAGGATGGCCATGTATCTTTGAACTTGATTTGGAAGTGTCCGAGTCCGACTACAGGAATCCTGTTTCCCTGGTAGTCCTTCAGTGTTAGTTTTTGCCTTTCCAATTCTTTTCTTTGCATATCTGGTATCAGGCTCTTTATGGTGTTCCACGATACCATGGACAGATATGAACCGGAATCCACCTCCATCTCGCATGGCTGTCCCTCTATGTTGACTTGGACGTGCACCTTTCTTGCATTGGTTGCGCTCGAATGGCCGATGATTATTGTCTGGTGCATTTCCTCTTTTCTGTTGGTGTCGTTGAAATGCTTGCTTCTGTTTTCTCAGCTCCAACGGCTCCCTGTCTGTCTCTCTCTCGTTCTGGGAGGGTGCTCCCTCGTCGTCTAGGGCTGTAGCTGTTTCTGTTGCGGCAGACCCGGGCTATGTGTCCCCGTCTTTCACAGTGCCTGCAAACAGCGTCAAGGAAACGGCACTTGGATCGTGGGTGGTCCCCTCTGCACCTGGCACAACGGAATTCTGATTTCTGTTCTCTACAGTCTCATCTGCTTTTTTTCCAACTGGAGTCTGTTGATCTCTTCTTCTTCCTCGTCGGTTTCGGACAGAGATTCGATGTCCTCGTGGTGTGTGGTTGTGGTGGTCTGGCTTCTCGTCTTGAGCTGTGCTGGGGTCTTTTAGAGCTTCCTGTGTTGCTCTGTTCATTTTCCGCATGGTGGCTGATGATTTCTGTGCTGCTTCAGCTGCGGTAGCCTCTGCGATAGCCTCAGTTACTGTTATGTTGGGTCTGGTCAGTAACCGACTCTGTAAGGTGAGATCTCTGAGTCCGAGGACCACGCGATCCCGCATGGCCTCATCCATATTGAGGAAGTCGCATGCTCCCCCAATATTTCTTAGAGCCGCACGAAATCTCCTATGCTCTCACCTTCTCTCTGGTCTCGCTTGTAAAATTTGTGCCTCTGGATGAGGCTGGAGACGGCTGGCGCATAATGGGCTCGCAGTATTCTATCCAAATCGGGCCACGCCATCTGCTTCACATCTTGGGGTTTTGCCAATGCTTTGGCCATCTTGAAGACTGTGGGGCCACAATGGGTCAAGAACACGGCTCTCTTCCTCTTATCGGATATCCCCTGCAACTCATTGCTCTCGAGGAACATGAGGAATCGGTCAATGTAAGAGTCCCAGTCCTCTGTCGCTGGGTTGAACGGTGCGGGTGGCGAGTTGCTGCCAACCATTTCGTCTTTGCTCGGTTCTCATTGCCACGTGCTCAACTGGTCTCCTTTGTCTCAGAATCCCACCTTCGTTGCCAATGTTAAGTCGTGGGAAAGATCGACTCGAGACCAGTGTGACTTTCAGCTCTTTTATTAGTCTCTTGTAAAACTCAACTAACCGGGCAGGCAGCCTCTTTTATAGCGGCTGCTCGCGGCCAATAACGGCTCCTTGAATTTTCCCGCCATCAGGCGGGCCAACCAAAAGGTAGTATTACAAGTATTCAAATGTACAGGACGGACCAATCAAAGGTTGTATTGACGGACCAATCAAAAGGCAGTATTGACGGGCCAATCACAAGGCAGTATTTCAAGTATGCAAATATATAACAGTTAATGTTGCTCACTTCCAAAAAATCAATAAATATAAAGCCTAAAGTCATCAGTCAAATTATTTTGTCACATAGAGCAGAGAAATATGTCCCCCATCCCTGGAAATAAAGATGTAAAAATAATAATAAATCAGACAGCCTTGTTTCTCTGTCTAACAGAGCTCATAACCCATCTATCTTCTCCAGGGCTGGGGTTCTACCAGTCCCCCTCTTCTATAGAACCGGATGTTAAGATTCTACCCAGTTCGCACAACCAGCAAATCCTGCCCCTGGCTGGCCCCACCCCTTACCCTCCCAGCCACTTGCCTCTGATGAGTCTGAAGATATGTTGCTCAAGCTCCGGGGCTTTAAGCCTGGAACAAGAATCCCTTTCTCTCCTCCCCTCCTCCTGTGCCCATCCCATTTGGAAGATACTGAGTTTTGCTGTGGCTGATGACATCCTCCATGCTTCCTAAATGAGGTAGATTGAGTGAGAAGTGGCTGGTGAGTGTGCATGTGAAATTAAGCCTCCTTCCTATAAAATCCATTCAGAAAACAAAGGAGCACTGAACTGCTTGCCTTTTAAAATCCAGTGCTGCTTCTCCGGCTCCACTCTTGAAACCCAAGTGCTGGATTTCAAAATAAAAGCCTAGGAACTCGGTGCTACAAGGAGAAGTTCCAGGTAGCGTTGCTGAACTGGGCTTTAAAGCATTTTAAAGTAGCCTGGAGCAAGTATCCCTTTTGGTGGGGGGGACTTTACTCTTTAAAACTGTGTCCTTGTGATGAAGGGGCAGTTTATACTATATTTAGATTAATCCACCAGTAGAAAATAGATCACATCCATTTGAGATCAATCCATGCATTTAGTGAGGAGGAGGAGGAGGATATTAAATATTAAATCAGAGCCTTGGTACAAGGAGAAATCAAGTAAAAGTGCCTTGGTGGTTCTGTCAAGCAGAGACACAAACATGTTAAGTATGGGATCTTATTAAATCAATTCATACAGACATACAATGCTCAATATCTTTAAAATTGGTAATTCTTTCATGTTACTGACTTGGGAGTAATCAAATGATCAGGTCTCCTGCTGCCTGGGGAATTCTGGGAATTGAAGTCCGCATGTCTTAAGATTGCTAAGCTTGAAAAACATTCAGAAGTACAACTTCTTGTGAGCCTGGGTTATTTTCCTGCATTTTGGGAATAAGGAAATTATCCTATTGTGCCTGGTGCAGAGATGCAGCTGAAATCTAGTTAGATGCTAATTGGAAGGTTAAAGCAGCAGGTACTGATAGTCTTTGACTTAAAACTATTTGTTTAGCCTCCATTTAAAATTACAACAGCATTGAAAAAAATTTATTACATTCTTCCCCCCCCCAGACACAGAGAGAGGAAGGGAGGGAGGGAGGGAAAGAGACAGAGACAAGACACACAGAGAGAGACAAAGAGAGAGGGAGAGAGAGACAAGAGACAGAGAGAGATGAGAGAGAGAGAAAGAAAGAAAAGGGGAGAAAGAAAAAGATGAGAAAGAGAGAGGGAGAAAGAAAGAAAAAACACACACACAGAGAGAGAGAGACCTGTTTAAAAGAAAATAGAAAAATGGCTCTTTGAGTGTTTAAGGTTGCAGACCCTGGGTTAGGCAAACACCATGGTCATTAAATGAACTTTGTGGTCATTAAGCAAACACTGTGGTTGTTAAACAAGTCCATTTTCCCCAATGGGCAATTTTAAATGGAAACCAGAAGGAATTGTTGGAAACTGGCAAAAAACATAAAAAACCTCAGTCACAAGACTGTGTGGGATGTTGTAACTGATCATGTGTGCATGTGTGTGCGCGCGACCGTGCATGGCTGTCAAAACACCAAAAACAGGTCAAGTAACTCTGGGGAGGTCAGTCGTAAATTAGAACACTTGCTAAGCAACCTGGCCATTAAGCAAGGACCACTTATATTTGGGTTGCTAGTCACATGGCCACCTAGCCATGCCCACCCCAGTCACATGACCACCTAGTCATACCCACCCCATCACATGACCATCTAGCTACACCCAGCCAGTCACATGACCATCAAGCCACACCCACAAATTAGGCCATGCCCACAGAACTGGTTGTTAAGAAATTTGAATTCCACTCCTGATCTTCTCTTTGCTCACATAACTCAAATAAATAAGAAAACAGTCTCTTGCCAGAAGACTGCTGCCAAAAATTGGTGGCAAGCCACTGAATAAGAACACTATGATTTCTCAGTGATTTTCAACAGAAAATGAAATAAAGTAGACTGGTGAGTTACCTATGCTTGTAAAACATGACTACCACCATTAATATACCTACCAACAAGAGAGAGAGAAAATCTAAAAAAGAGTGAAAAAAATTGGAAATCTTGACTAGGCACCTTCTGATAATACTATAGCATCAATGTTTCAACTTCTTCATTCCTTACTGGATTAAATTATTTTTTCTGTTCACAGCAGGAGTCTTGGTTGTAAATAGTCTTAGTTACAAAATGTTTTTTCTTGGTCACACAAAATGTACTGATTAGCAATATCTGCTCAGGCTTTCAAAACAAATATTTTCCTTCCTTAATCCTGATGAAACATTTTGCATGGAAAACATAAATTTTTGCCATTGGAATCTGATCTATTCAGTTACATTCAAACCCTAATATCCTTCATATTAAAAATCTGAGTAGGTAAGAATGCACCAGTGAGATTTCTAGTACTTTATACTGGTTTCCTTAATATTCAGGGTGTGAAGTGTATGATTGGATTTCACATCTTTTTTTAAAAATTCATATTTGACACAAGGGATGTGTCTCCTTTACTTCCTGCATCATTTATCTGAAATATTTATATAGATGTATTTTTCCATGTCCATAGAGTTGCAGTGATTTGTGTGGAAGATTATAATTTTGAATGGAAAAAATGATCCAATTCTATCCACCCTTAACAGTTTTGAACTTTCTGTCTTTTTAAAAAAAGATTATTTGATTTTGGTCACCCTCTTAACGTATAATTCAATTTTGACTACAAGTGATCTTGGAAGTTTATGTTTGTCTTATGTTTGATTTATTTAAAAAAATCCTCAGTTCTTGCATTTAGTGTGAGAAAAGAAAAGAAAAGAGGAAGGGAAGGAGGGATGGAAGGAAAGGAAGGAAGGAAGGAAGGAAGGAAGGAAGGAAGGAAGGAAAGAAAGAAAGAAAGAAAGAAAGAAAGAAAGAAAGAAAGAAAGAAAGAAAGAAAGAAAGAAAGAAAGAAAGAAAGAAAGAAAGAAATTTCAGCTAGTGACTGAACTCCACCAAGGTGTAATTAAAAGTATCCTCACAGGAGCAAAGGAACTAAAACACAGGGGTATTTCAGAAGACATTATATATGGGAGTCTCTGTGGTTAAACTGGGAGAAGGTTAAAAGACAATGTTATTTGAAAATTCCAGTCTGGTTATCGACTATTGAAGCATTTTCGTATCCTATAATATACAAAAAGGAACAAACAGATATGGTGAAATACTGAATGAAAAGGATGAACTTAAATCTATGCAAAAACTAGAGGAACAAGGTATGAAGATGAATTGGTTTTCATATGCGCAAATACATTCAAGGTATGATAAAGATTCTAAAACAGAAGGTTTCTATGATAAATTGACTGATTTAGATAAGATTTTGACAGGTACTGATGAAAAGGTGATTAAAAAACTGTATGGATATTTATTAGAAATTAAATTACAAGAAGAACAAGTTAAAGAAACTATGATTGCTTGGGGGAAGAATTTTGGATATGGGATTGATCTAGAGAAATGGCAAAAATTGTAGTCTCAAAATTATAAAATGACAATGTCAACAGCATATAAAGAAAATTTGTATAAGATGTTTTACAGGTGGCATTTTCCCTGACAAGAATAGCAAGAATGTTCAAGAATAAATCCAAAAAATGTTGGAAATGTCATCAGACACCTGGCTCATTTTACCATATGCGGTGGACTTGTGCGGATGCCAAAAAATACTGGACTAAAATCCACATGTGGTTGGAGAAAATGATGAAAAAACACATAGACTTGAAACCAGAGATATTTTTATTGGGAATTTTACCTGAATTTTATAGTAAAGACTTGAAATACCTGATTGTAAATGTATTAACAGCGGCTAGGATTGTATTTGCTAAAAACTGGAAAAATGAGAAGATACCATCACAGGAGGAAATTATTAAGAAAATATTGGAATGTGCTGAAATGAGTAGATTGACATTTGAAATTAGAGAACAAGAGGACAAACAATTTTATAAAATTTGGGATCTTTTCTATTAATGGCTAGATAACAAAGTACAGTAATGAAATATATAGATTTTTAGAAAATAATAAATATATAAAGATGTACTTTTTTATTATAACTACAAAATGATTTTAGGATAGATTTGGGGTGATAATATGAACTGTTATACAATAAATTAAGTAAATTATGGTTATCTTGTAAAACATGAATGAATAAAAGTATAGTCAAATGATTAATAATGATACCAAGGTATTTAGTTTTTGATTGACAATATGAGATTATATGTAATGTAATTGTAATTGAAGACTACGAAATGGAAGCACAAAACAATTTGTAAACCAACCGGCACATTGTATGTATACCTATGGAAGACAGCTTGATGTTTTTATGTTTCGTTTGTTTATGTTTGTTTTTAAGAACCAATAAAACCTTTAAAAAAAAAAGAGTATCCTCACAGCTGATTAGTTTTTTTAAAGTCATTTTCCAATGCATTTTCCAATACCGCATTGACTGATAAACGATAGCATGGTTTTATAGTACAATCTATAATAAATCTATATATATATAAAAGCGAAATACCACTCATGCAGCATCATGAAATTTCCAGAACCGTAAAGCCTACAAACTTGAAATTTGGCACATATGTTCCTCTTGGCTTAAGTGCTCACTAAGAAAGGATTTTTTGAAATGACCATCAGAGCATTAGTATTTCGTGTATTATTATTAACACGCTCTGATGCTAAGGAGTTCTATTCCCCCTCCCCATCTGAAAAGAATTCTGTTCACCTGCCAGTTGCCTTACATTCCATTACCTTAGTAACTTCACAGCCATTTACACCACTCAGGTGACCCAAGGACACAGACAAACCTCCAGGTTGCCTCAACAACTCTCTAAAAGGATTCAAACTACACTTCCAAACAGGAAGCTACTTTGGCATCAAAGGTTGTAGTATTTTTATTACCCACCATCCTGTTAGAAGCAAAACATATTCAAAGAAAAACCAGAAAGTCCCGTTGCCTCCTGAAAAAAGCACCTTTGGGACAACAGTTGAAGGATTCTATTTTACAACATTTTTGCTGAATAGAGATAGATAGATAGATAGATAGATAGATAGATAGATAGATAGATAGATAGATAGATAGATAGATAGATAATGGAGAAACAGAAAGGAATGGAAAGGAGAAAGGAAAGGAAAAGGAAAGGAAAGGAAAGGAAAGGAAAGGAAAGGAAAGGAAAGGAAAGGAAAGGAAAGGAAAGGAAAGGAAGAAGGAAGGAAGGGAAGAGAAAGGAGGAAAGAAGGAAAGGAAGGGAAAGGAGGAAAGGAAAGGAAAGGAGGAAAGAAGGAAAGGAAAGGAAAGGAGGAAGGGAAGGGAAGGGAAAGAAGGAAAGGAAAGGAGGGAAAAGGAGAAAAGGAAAGGAGGATGGGAAGGGAAAGGAAGAAAGAAAGAAAGCCCAGGCTCCTGCATAGCCTGATCACATAGTTTCATCATGAAGCACGGGTATCCAGCTAGTATGTTTATATTGATCACTTCCATTACCAGAATTCTAATAATGCTTTAATGCAAACTATCATTAATGTTCATTTAGTTCTTTTCTGGCCACTGACACTATGCTGACTCATTACTGCTAACTCAGCATCTTTGAGTTTCAGTGGGCTGCAGTTTCCTGATTGCTTAGCTTATCTAAGAAATTATAATTCTTTCTCATTTCTTTGTGGGTTTTCCTTACCATCCTACAATGCTGCATTCAAGTCATTGATGCTCAGTGTATGCATCTTTGTCAAAAAGTTAAGACTCTAATGGGGAATTAAAAAGCCTGACGGTCAGCCTGGCCAAGGAATTCTTACTCTGACTTAAGTCCCTCTGCAGTCAATAGAAAATTCCAACTAAGAATACTATAATTACACTGAGAAGTTGTAATCTGAAATCTAAATTGAGCTTGACGGTATCCGGATGGTTCCTCAGCTTGCACAACAAACATCTATCAGAATGAGAATCGTGTTATCAAAATTCTGAAAAATAAATGCATCTTGTTTCATTTCCCTACTTGGACTTAATAGAACAATACAATCTCATGTAATAAAAATAGCTTCTTATATGAGAACAAGTCAGCAATGCTGAGGCAAAAGTTTAATATTGTGGCAATTAATCATAAAGAAAGAGATGGAGGCAAAGGAAGAACAGCACACACCACTATTAAACATCAACAAGCTAATGCAATAGAATGTGAAAGGCTTTGAGGTTTGGATCTATTTATACCTCTTCAATAATCAGTTACATAGAGTGGTGCCCAGGACCTCCCCTTACATCTAGGAAAGTTATCTTGGGTTGTATTTTGATTAGAATTGTATGTGAGCAAATCCATATTTCAAAATGAGCATATAAATTAGCTCAGAGCTTTGACATTTTACAATGTACAGTTTCTGCACAAGAAAATCAGTAAACTTGTACATGAATGTAAAAGAAAGCAATTTTTCGCAATGTGCACAATTTTTAAAGATTAGTCACTGATAAATGACAATACAAAATAACATACGGTACATACTGAGACATCTCATGTAGTTGTGATGGGGATAAACCTTAAATCTTGGTCTGTTCTTGCTCAACTATAACCTGTATGTTGACTTTACAGAAGAGAAGCCAAGCTGAGATTTCAGAACATATATTGTATTTTTAATGTGATAGAATCAAATTGCGAAATAATCATATTAACTACATTTAATTATATGTAAATAAAATGAATCAAATGTATTATTCCTAACCATTCTTCCTAGAGCGGAACTCCTGGTTCAAAAATCAAGCACAATCTTTGGCTAAGATTTCTTTACAGAGCTGTTTGTAATTGTGGGAAGAACTCAGAAGCAATGTTCTGTTATAGATCTTTCCCTACATCGGCGAGCTCTTTATTTCAAAAGCCAACAGCACTCTGACAGACCATGCATTAGCCATCCTACTAAAACAGCTTTTTGGAGCAGAATGGCTAAAGCACAATGGCTTTAGCCCTGGCCGAAGACTTAAAAACTAAGCTTTTGGCCTTTCATCTTGCTGACAGTTCTGAGCATGACTGGGAATGCTTCAGGGATGTTGTTCACTCTTCTGCAGTGAAAATGTTGGGGCCCTCTACTCGCAAGCAGCATGACTGGTTTGATGAGAATGATGAGAAGATACATGCTCTACTTCTTGAAAAGCATTGCCTTCAGCTTGTCTATCAGAATGATTTATCATCAGCTGCCAAGAAAATACCTTTACAGGTGCTTGTAGGATAGTCCAGAATAAACTGCTGATTCTAAGCTGATAAAAATGACTTCAAATGGTTCTGTGAAGCCCTTAACCCTCTCTCCAGACCTCCTTCTCTCAGGAGTTCCCCCTTCCTGAGTTAGATGGTACACCTTTCTTTATAGAACAGGTTCAGAACTTGCAGAGATAGGCTGGACATTTTGAAATCATTCTCAGCTGACTGTCATCTATTAACAATGAGATGATAGAGAAGATTACCCTGAACAACATCATCAGTAGCACCATAGATGACCCACCATTAGTAGCTAAATTCACGGAAGCTGTCAGCCAACTATCCAATGCAAAACTCCAGGATCGGGAGATATATCTGCAGAGATATTCAGTCACTGGTCCTGTATTTCTAGACAAACACTAAGTAATTTCAGTCTTTTTGGAATAAATTACACAGGAATTTAAAAACATATCATCATATATCTCTGTAACAAGGATTGGGGCAACTACTGAGGACTCTTCACTGCTCTCTAAATCATCTGATCACTCGTGGACCTGGAGCTGTTGCCAGAACAGCTATGTAAAATCTTGTAGCTTTCCTTTTGACTCAAGTATTGCAGCTAGCTGCAGAATGTGGCAAGTTGACTGCAGCTGATTTTAGAAAGCAAAAGGGTGAGCTGGTTAGTATGTGGAAACCACCAAAAATCCCAGGGGCAGTAGATATGACTGGAAATCCTGGAAGAAGGCAAAGGCAAACCACTAAAATGTATGACATTTAGCCATAATACGCCACGTGGCAGCCTGAATTCTTCCCAGAAAGTTGGTTAGATAAATGTTCTTATACATTATCAAAGTTTAAACTTTTTGCAGCATCTCTAAAATGGTAGATATTGTGCCAACAGAAAGGCACTCAGAAGCCCTGCATCTCCTGCACATAGGCATAGGATAAAATGTTCCTACTGTACACAGTAGTCTGTTATGATCACTTGCTCTGCCTTGCACTCTGCCATTTTTAGTGCCTATAATTAGGGTCATAAGTAGGTCACCAGAATGAAAAGGATTAGAGCTTCTTCCTTTTGGAGAACATTGTGATAAACGCCAAAACCCAGACTGTGATTACTGTGATGTGATGCATTTCCATCTTCTGTACATGTGTGCTAAGCTGCTAGCATGATGCCCCAGTTATGCAACTGTTTGAACCAGCCTATTTATGGCACCATAGCTGATCATTAATTTCTAGGATTACAAACCACTTGGCATAAAGGAAAATAAACCCTTTATTCTGCTAGGAGAGTTTTGCAGGAAAAAGGTTGCAACATTATGTACATTCACCCAGTCACATTCAGACATGGATTTTTCTTAGCCATATTATGTCTCTGGAGATTCTCAGTCACGCAGGTCATGGTTGTCCCAAACATGCGTTTTCCAGGCGTGGACTTCAAACATTTTAGCAAAGGGTTCTCTGCCCGGTTGCTGGGGGGCGTGACCTTTACCACAGCAGGGGGAGGGGGTTGCCTCCCTAGGATCCAGAGGCTCTTTGGAAGCCAGAAACAGGCCCATTTCCAGCCTTCCTGAACTTCCAGGAGGCTGGTTTTTCACCCTCCCTGAGCCTCCACTTGTGTCCTGCACTTACCTGCATCCAAAACAGGCCGTGTTGGGACTCCTGAGAGGGGCGGGGTGGGGTGGGTGGGGCCAGCCAGAGTGGGATTTGGGGGTTCTCCAAACTGTGCCGAATCTTGGCTAGGGGCTCTCCTGAACCCCTGCGAACCTCCAGCAGCCACTTTTCAACAGGCAACTGGATTTCCTCAGGTTTTTTTGTTTGTTTTTTGAAGACGTTTCGCTTCTCATCCAAGAAGCTTCTTCAGCTCTGAAGCCATTTCAGTTTTCCCTTTTCCCTTTCCTAAGCACATGACCGAATGAAGATACTGTATATTGATTTTTATTGTTTGGCTTTATATCTTTACACCTGACTGTAAATACAAGGAAATGAAAACTGAGCAGATAGTTTTTAAACATGTTGTATACATTGTATGTAAGAGAGGTACTATACATTTTAAATTAGAAAATGTCTGAGACATGCAATATTTGTTTTTATTTTTAAAATTATGTTTAGGAGATAGAAAATTTTTTTCTAACATTTTGTATAATGTATAAAAAAGTTTCCTCTTTTGCTTTAAATGAATTCAGGTTATTAATGTACATTAATACAAACTTTATATATCAATATCAATTATTAAATTTAAAATACACTGAAGAGATCTGCAAAAAAAATCTGCAATATTTCCTTGTTCTCAAAGACTACTTTTCTTAAAACTAATATCATATGATAGTAACTAATTATTATCATTAAATTTTAATTAGCCACAGATAGTGCTTCAAATTCAAATATCGCTTTCTATTTTCAGTTCAATTTGTTGGAATATTAAGAAAATATACAAATGTGGCACTAATTGCAGGATTGATGTTTTATTGAGCAAAGAGGAACTGTAAATTCAAAAATAAAAGGAGAAAAAAGAAAACAGCACAGGAAGAAAGCGTTCTTCATTAATAAAAGAAGTTAATGAGGGCTCCAGCTGTGTGACCAAGAGAAGACCCAGCATGTAAATATAATCTTATAATTGGTGCATTAGGCAGGAGAGATATATGTATGTAAGAGAGAGGAAGACACTAAAGGAAAGAGCTATATCTGGCATGCTACACTTAATAAGATTTATTTTAATTGGAGGAAATGTTAGTATTAAATCTATATAATGTGATTACCTGTATTTTTCCATTTGAATGGATTTTGCACATTTATATGACACATAGAGTAAATAGAGCACAATGGTATACTTTATTTGTATTTTGTTCTAATTCAAATGTTCCAGCCCAACAAATCCCAGTGTCAAAAAAGAGAAGGAGATAGGATGGATAAGAAACTGAGTGAAATGAAATCTAGGGAGAGATAACCATTTGGAACCAAGAAGGGTAAAGCTTGATCAGAAATTTCAAAATCTGACTATCAAATGTTACATTGAAGAATTGTTAATGAATAGTTTAAAAATGCTTGGAGATAACCACTGTGTATTGTTTGCAAGACATTTGGAAGACAAAATTGTTCATATTCAGCTATAGCTGAACACATCAGGAATGAAAGGTATTGAGATAACTGGGACAATATCTTACAGTGTTATCTGGGATTGTTTTGATCCTGTGAAATCTGAGCAAATAAGCAGAAACTGTGACAGCAATTTCAGTGATAGATCTGTGCCCTTTATGGCTGATTCAAGGGAATAAATGTATAAATAGATTTGACTGATGATAACTTTCCCCAATAGAAGAGAGTATCTTAGCTCAGGGTTGAATTTTTTATGCCTCTTTTGGGTGGTATGTAAATGTGGTTTCTCTCTATATGTCTACTGATGCCTGATTTAACTGCATGCCAAGCTTCCAAGACTTCCTTTCTTTTCAGATTAACAGAGTTGGAAGGGACCTTATAGGTCATGTAGTCCAACCCCCTCCCCGCCCAAGCAGGAAACCCTACACCATTTCTGGCAAAATAGCCGACCAATCTCTCCTTGGAAGTTTCAAGTGATGAAGCTACCACAACTTCTGAAGGCAAACTGTTCCATTGGTTTATTGTTCTCAGAAAATTTCTTCTTATTTCCAGGTTGAATTTCTCCTTGTTCAGTTTCCATCTATTATTCCTTGTCTGGCCTACGGGTGCTTTATTAAATAACTTCAGCCTCTCCTCTCTGTGGCAGCTCTTCAAATATTGGAAGACTACTATCATGTCTCCCCTCGTCCTTCTCTTCACTAGACTAGTTTTGTCCATGTTCTTCGTATGTTTTAATCTCCAGTCCCCTAATCATCCCAGCTTTTCTTTGCACTTTTTCTATAATCTCAACATCTTTTCCTTCCTTCTTTCCTTTCTTCCTCCCTCCCTCCCTCCCTTCCTCCCTGCTTCCTTCCTTACATCATATTTAGTGGAAGCCGTGTGTTGTAATATTAAGTAAGTTTCATTATGTGTTCTGACTGCTTCTTAGTGTTTGTAGATGTACTCTTCTAATTTTCTGCCTATCCATCCTACATAGTGGCTGCTATAATCCTTGCATTATGTATTGTAGATGACGCAAAGGCAAAAGACTTCACATTTACTTGCATTGATGTTTCCTAGTTGGGTAATGAAACATTTGTAAGCAAACAACCAAACAGCTCAGACAACAGCAAGAATTTCACAATAGATTTTTCATCTAAAACTTCCTTACTGGCTAGCCTTAAGTCAAGGATGGTTAATCCTCTTATGCCTTCCTTCATCCTCTGAAAGAAAAACTAATCAGCAAGACAAGTCAGAAAAGTTCCGGATGGAGCCAGTTTTCTTTTACAGATAATCACTAATTCAGATCCCCCATCAGTACCACTTTTTGCCTCTTTACATGATCTGTTATTTCCTTATGGAAAACAATATCCACTCTCTCTTTATTGGACTCATCCCAACATGTTTCTAATAGATATATTAAAATATATCTTGTCTTCTTGTACTAAGATTTTCAGAAAACTGAACAAAACAAATCTAGGCATTCATACAAATCTTCCATTAAAATAACTATGCATGCAAAATATATGCATGCTGTATTTCCCTCAGGCTCTTAATAGCAATAGCACTTAGATTTATACCGATATACCCCTCCATAGTGCTTTACAGCATTCTCTGAGTGGTTTACAACACCGGCAATACAATCTGGGTCCTCATTTTACCAACCTCAGAAGGATAGAAGATTGAGTCAACCTTGGACCAATCAGGATTGAACTCCAGCTGTAGGCAGAGTTAGCCAGCAATAATGCTTTCTAACCACTGCACCACCACAGCTCCTCACACAAAAAATCTGTGAGGATACAAAAGAAGGTGGAGCCTCCTCGCTGACGGACTGTAGATTGCGACTCTCTGCTGCTATGGTCCGTGCTCTTTCATTGGAGAGCCCGATCATTACGATTAGGGGCTGAAGCTGCCTTGGAGGGGCGGTGGAGTAAGGGAAGCTGCAAGCCAGGTTGAGGGGAGCTGCATCTCCCCCGGCTTGGTCTTTTCCTCCCCCAAAGATGACTGCAGCGGTGGTTTAAAATGGCCACCCGAAGAGGAGGACTCAGCTGGATTAAGCTTTGTGCAGGAGGGAAGAAAGGGGTGGATAACATCTGAACCGAGACAACTGGACAATACAACTAAACAAAAGTACCTCGGGATTAAGGTAACATGGAATTTTTAAGAAAAGAAAACTGAGCGGCGAAATTACAAAGGGACAGAAAAAAAAATAAGAAAATATTTTTGACAGCTAAGCGGGGCTTCGAACCGGGAAAGGAAGAAGCCGGAACTAAAGATTTAACTAAATTGGACTAAAATATTTTGGCAATAAACAGGCATAAAATAAAGCTGGACATAAGATTGTCAAAAATAATAATAATAAAGTTTACAAATTGGAGACGGACTGTGCTGGAATATTGAGGTTCGAAAAACCCCAAATTAAAAAAAATAGGGGAAAAGGTGAAGACTTTGTATAATGGAGAGTGCCACCTTTCGACAAAAACTTGAGCTCAAATAAAAGGGAAAGCATCCTGTTTCTGAATGAACTTGTGTGGATATAACATTAAAGAAATATTGAAACAAAGTAAGAATCTTAGAAAGTGAAAGCAGAACCAGAATAAAGAAAAAGCAAGGAAAGACTGTGGGATTGATTGATGTTTTTGGTATAGACTCTGGGCTGGAATAACTGAGAACTTTAGAAAATTGAAAGAAGAAAGAAGGAAAGTAAAAGTGGTTTTTGTGGACTTTAACGATAATAAAATATAAGAGTGTGTAATGATGATATCTCTTCAGGAATTAAAAATGGAACTTAAAAATATGAGAGAATTACTACAGGAAAGAGGCGAATCACTTTGCTCTGTGTTAGAAAAAATGGAAATGGCGATTGAAGAACAAGAAGAAAGAGCTTCAGAGGAGGACTACAAACACTACAAAGAAGTGGGGAAAGAAGGAAGGTTAAAAAGTTGAGATTTAAGAAGGCAATCAATGTGAAATACCTGTGAAGTCGGGAAAGGCAGAAAGACCCGCAGAAAAGGGGAAAGGAAGATATTAAGAAAGAGAGGGATATAAACTGTCATGAGAAAAGAAATGGGGAAAAGAGGGGAGGAGAAGCAGTAAAAACAGGTGCATGAAATAAAGAAATACAGAAATAGTAAAATGTTGAAAAGAAATTGTTTTTCAGAGATAATCGTTGATGAATTAAAAAGGGGATTCTGCAGGGTGACAAGGGGTAATAAGAATATTTCTGCAATTAAAAATATTTAGAAAATAGGGTAATATAGATACTGATAACTCTTATTAAAAATCAAGGGGGAAATATGCTGCGGAATCCAAATGAAAAGATGTAATGATTATTATTATAACTTCTTAAAAATAATGGTTTATTGGGAATCAAGATGAGGAATAAAGGTATATTTTAATCATTGAGGTGTCATACTCAAAGCAGTAAAAGGGAAACCTATACTTTTCTTTTTTTCTTTAGTGTTAAAATTTGTATTAATCTAGAATTTATAAAAAGAATGTGTAATGGAAAGGGAATATGACAGACTAAAGAACCGACTAAATTAATAAGTTAATATAGACTATTAAAAGCAAGGAGAGACATTGGTAACTTATTATTATTATTATTATTATTATTATTATTATTATTATTATTATTATGCAAACACATATTGTCTATCTTTATTCTTAAAATAAATATTAAAGGATTTTATTTGAAATAATTGAAATGAAACGAAAAGATGTTTCGATTGAGATTAATGAAAGAGGCTAGAATTAATGTGTTTGTTTCTCTCCTTACTGAAAATTTGGAATGGAAAAGGTAATAATAGAATTAAGTATGCATATATGAATGTATAACTGCTGTCATATTTGTATGTAAAGGTGATGATTCGGAAATATGTTGTCCACTAAAAAGAGATTTTTGTTTTTAATGTGAAAAACTGAATAAAATTTGTTAAAAAAGAAATCTGTGAGGATACAATTGATACTTATAGCCATCTAAAAATCAGCACACATTATCTATTAGCTCTGTGTTTATCTTAAAAGCTACCATCAGCACTCATGAGTCAATTGCAGGTTTGCCATTAACTAGCAAAAATTGTCTCTACTATTCTCTCTGCTTTCAGTTTTGTTACATGTATTATATAAAAAGCTAAGTGGTAACATCCCAAGTACTGAAAATATAGAACTCAGATACTTCATAATGATTATCTTTGACCTTGAGTGATTAAGATCAAATCCATCCAGGAGAGGAAGCCAATTAATTGTCTTTCAGGTTAAATGAAGTCCATACACATGCCTATTAAAATATAAATTAAATGCACCCAGAGTGTTCATTTAAAATTTTACTTGTATCAAATGTGTTGCTATCAAAATAACATTGAGGAAAAGTATTTGATTTTTAATCATAACAAATCTATTTAAGGCTGAAAAATACACCACACACATTTCTCATTATAAAAAACATTTCTAAAGTTCATAATAAAATTGTCCAGCTCATTAATTATCACAATTAAGTCAATCAAACTATCTAACTTTCAAGCAAAGGATGAACAGAGTAAGAAGTAATATTTCTAAACAATGCTGTTTCCTGTGACTTTGCAGTAATTTTGCACTTTTCCTTCTATATCTTGTTTGTGTTTTGTATAATCACAGCTTTTTCAAATATAACTTGCAGCCTGAATCTGTGTAGTCAGAGAAAGGACCTTGGAATACTCACCTCTAATGATCTAAGTGCTAGAGCCCACTGCAACTACATAGCCAAAAAGGCATTAAGAGTTGTTAACCTAATCCTACGTAGCTTTTTCTCTGGTAATATCACACTACTAACCAGAGCATACAAAACATTTGCTAGACCAATACTCGAATACAGTTCATCAGTCTGGAACCCTCATTACGTATCTGATATTAACACAATTGAGAAAGTCCAGAAATATTTCACAAGAAGAGTTCTCCACTCTTCTACTCGTTGTAGAATACCTTATGCCACCAGACTTGAAATTCTAGAACTAGAAAACCTTGAATTATGCCGTCTTCGGTCTGACTTAAGCATGGTATATAAAATCATACATTGCAATGTCCTACCTGTCAATGAATACTTCAGCTTCAACCATAACAACACAAGAGCACACAATAGATACAAACTCAAAGTAAACCGCACCAAATTTGATTGCAGGAAATACGACTTCAGCAATAGAGTGGTCAATGTCTGGAATACTCTACCCGACTCTGTAGTCTCTTCCCCAAACCCCAAAAACTTTAACCTTAGACTGTCTACTATTGACCTCACCCCTTTCCTAAGAGGTCTGTAGGGGGCGTGCATAAGCGCACCAACGTGCCTACCGTCCCTGTCCTATTGTTTCTCTTATTCTTTTATTTTTCTTATATGTACCCATTTCATGTATTCACAACTATGTATACACTTATACTTATTATCTTGTAAACAATTGGCAAATCAAATAAATAAAATAAATAAAATAAATATAGCTAAAAATGGTTTTCAGAATGAACCTCACTTTCCAAGCTGTGGAAAGTGAGGTTCATTCTGTTTCAAACTGTGAAACTCATCCCTTGTTCAAAATGACTATGTATCAATATATAGTGTTGTTCCTCTTATGCTATTTTGAGTGTTTTCTTGCTCCAATTTAGCAAGGAGGAGGAAGAGGAAGAGGGAAAGAGAAAAGGGGGAAAGAGAGAAGTGGGGAGGACAATCCCTACTCCTGCTTCATCCTAAATAAAGGTAACTGTTTTTATCAAATTAAGCAATTTCACTTTCCAAAAAGATCAAAATCCTCCTTTTAAAAAAACCAATTCTCCTGCAAAAAGTAGTGGAGTTTTAAGATCATCCAATCAAATATTGAAGATAATTGGCAGATGCCTAGTCTGTGAAGTTAACATATTGGAAATTTAGGAAAGGCGTTGCTGGAATTATAATCCTTCATTGAGCAGTATATAAAATATGACTGTTTTTGCTTTTGCCAGTATTCTCAAATATGTGTGAGTCTGTATGTTGAAGACACATGTTTTCTGTATCGCATCTTCATAAGTTATTTTCTGCATGCTATTTTGTTAATGTTTATAATAAAAATGCAATTCTGAAAACTCACTGTGATGGGTGAATCCATAAATAAGACCTCCCCTTCCCCATAACTTGATTTTTTTAAAGGAGGATTTTGATCTTTTTGGAAAGAGAAATTGCTTAATTTGATAAAAAAAAAATACTACTGAATTAAAGTTAGTTTCTTCCTAAATTATTAGTTTCTTTTGTCAGTGGAAAAAGAGCACCTCTAGAAAACAGCTCATAGTTATAGTAGCTCAGTAGAACTAAGGTCATATGAGGAAAAGGAACATATTCAAACCTATTGCACCCATCATCTGTGGCCCAGCCATAAAAATATAAAAGTAGCCATGTTGAATTAGGTCAAGACCCAGTTTAATCTAGCACATTTTTTCTCATAGTGCCTCTGCCATTCTGATAAACAAGAATTCAAAACATACCTTCATTCTCTGTTGTTGCCTGCAATTGGTAATGCTGATCCAAAATTAGACTGTGTAACCTTGTATTCTATAGTATTGTCCATCTGTCCACAGTGCTATCTGCCCTCCCACAACTTCCACCAGGCTATCTGTGCCTCCATCAATACACAAAGACTTCTGCCAGCTCTCCTGTAGCATCTGCTGACTTTCACATGAGACTTCTGCCAGACCTCCCACAGCCCCTGCCCACCCACCCATTCATGCATCCCCCATCCCATGCTCCTTACCTGGGACATCCACTCTTTTTGCTCAATTGAGTTAATTCTGGAGTAACAAATGGTAACCAGGACAGCTGGAATTGCTGTTGCTAATTGAAGTAGTTGCATGACATCATGGTTTACCATCACATCATTTAGCAACGGCAATCCCAATTGTAATCAAAGGACTACTTATACATGAACCATATTTGTCATTGGATTGACTATTTACTCACTTGAAAGATGTTCTGTACAAAGAATTAACATACTTGCAAACCCGCTGCGATTGGCTAAAGCGCGGGCAACAGGATTGGTTGGGCAAGCTGCCCGGATTGGTCCGTTAAGAATCTCCCGCTATTGGTCGAGCCAAGAGCGGGAGATTCGAAACGATGTCATTGGCGCGGGCGCGCGGCTTGGAAATAAAAAGCCGGGGTTTTTCCTTCCTTCCCCAAGCATGTACTGGAGCACAATAAAGAGCTGAACTTTGTCACTGACTCCGAGCTTCCTTCCTGCACCGGACGCGACACTGGCGACGAAGGTGGGATTCAAGAAGGAACCACCAAGCACGTGTCCGGAGGAAACCCACCAGACACTCACAATTGGCCACGCCGAGACCAACGATACCCGTAAGGTCTACGTGGAAGTAAGCATCGAGGGCGAACTTTGCCGCATGGAGGTGGACTCCGGGTCCTACCTTTCCATGATCGCCTGGGAAGAAATCAAGCGACTAGTACCAAATCTCCACAAGGCTGAGCTAGAGAACCAAAGATTGATAGTCAAAGACTACCAAGGGAACCGCATCCCCGTCATCGGGACCGGACAGTTCAACGTAGCCTTCAAGGACCGCACCGCAAAACTTCCCATCACAATAGTGGACCGGAACCGACCAAGCCTCCTGGGACTCCAATGGTTCGCACCACTGGGCATTGGGGTCACCGGGATAAACCGCACTGAGGAAACCGACTGGGAACAGCAGCTGGCTAAGGACTTCCAGGAAGTATTCGACGGCACCTTAGGCAAGTACCGGGGACCCCTATCTCTTTCAGTTTAGACCCAAACGTCAACCCCATCCGCCTAAAGCCGAGGCGGGTGCCTTTCAGCGCTTCGGGGAAAATAGACGAGCAGCTTGACAAGCTCGTCAAACAGGGGTTCTGCAGCCAATTGATCACGCCCGGTGGGAGACCCCAATAGTCACCCCAGTTAAGCCAGACGGGTCAATAAGGATTTGTGGGGACTATAAGGCCACCCTCAACTCGCGCCTGCAACAAAGCGCATACCCCGTCCCA
This sequence comes from Notechis scutatus, assembly GCF_049901735.1. Classification (NCBI taxonomy): domain Eukaryota; kingdom Metazoa; phylum Chordata; class Lepidosauria; order Squamata; family Elapidae; genus Notechis; species Notechis scutatus. The sequence goes on along the minus strand of NC_142013.1, from coordinate 25,014,591 downwards.
GTCGTGCAACATCTACTTCACTCACTGGGGGGGCAAAGTCTTCGCGAGCTCGACCTGGCACAAGCCTATCAGCAGCTGCCGGTCGATGACGAAACCCCGAAGCACAGACTATTGTCACCCACCGGGGCGTTTACGTTGTAACCGACTCCAGTTTGGAGTCAGCGTGGCCCGGGATTTTTCAAAGCCTAATGGAGAGACTCCTACAAGGAATAAAAGGGGTGGTCCCTTACTTCGATGACGTACTAGTATCAGCAACCAACCGGGAAGAACTAGAGGGTCGCCTAAGGGAAGTACTAGAGAAATTCAAAGGGGCCGGTTTAAAAGTGAAAAGGGAAAAATACCAACTTTACACAGAGAAGTCGAGTTTCTGGGATACCTCCTAGACCGACATGGCATCCACCCGACCAGGGACAAAGTAAAAGCCATCAAGGAAGCCCCGACCCCCAAAAACAAGACAGAGTTACAGGCATTTCTGGGACTACTCAATTTTATATACGTGTTCTTACCCCAAAAGGCAACATGGCGGAGCCTTTGCATAGGCTGCTGGATAAAACAACAAAATGGTCCTGGGGGACGCGTGAGAAACCGCATTCAGGAAAACAAAAGACCTGCTAACCTCGGACGCCCGTCCTCATACAATACAACGAGACTCTACCCCTTACCGTCACATGCGACGCCTCACCTTTTGGCGTCGGGTGCCGTCCTCAGCCATACCCTAACGGACGGAAAGAAGCACCCATTGCATTTTCTCAAGAACACTTAGCAAGCCAGAAAGAAACTACAGCCAACTAGACAAGGAAGCCCTTGCCATCGTCGCAGCCATAAAGAAATTCCACGAGTATCTTTACGGCCGACGATTCTGAATATCACAGATCACAAACCGTTGCTAGGAATCCTGGCGGAAACAGGGCCACACCGAACATCATATCCCCCAGGATGACAAGGTGGTCGAATTCCTCGCCGCTTACGACTACCGGCTCACACACCGCCCGGTAAGACAATCACCCATGCAGACGCACTAAGCCGTTCACCATTACCCGACCTCGGCAGCGGCCCAGCACCCACGGCGACCACCCTCAGCATAGAGCGCTACCCGATCTGCCCATAACGCGTCAGACATTGCCCGAGAAACAAATAAAGACAAGCGTCTGGCGCAGGTATTGCACTGGGTAGAGAAAGGGTGGCGAGGAAAAGAACAACGACGAATCATTCAAACCTTTCAGAAACAGGCAAACCGAACTATCTCTAGAGAAAGGTTGTTTGTTATGGGGGGACAGGGTGGTCGTACCAGAGAAGTTGCAAAGGAAAGTGTTAAAACTTCTGCATGACGGACACCCAGGCATCGTACGAACAAAAGCCTTGGCCAGAAGTTACGCGTGGTGGCCAGGCATAGACAAAGAAATTGAAGGGTGGGTGGCCAGGTGTTCACGCTGCCAAGAAACCAGACCAAATCCCCTGCCGCGCCAATATTAGAATGGGAGACCCCAGGGGACCATGGTCTAGAGTACATATAGATTTTGCCGGTCCCACAAGGGGACACACATTCCTCATCACGGTGGATGCTTACTCCAATTGGCTGGAGGTAAGCGACATGAAAACCACCACAACGGAAGCCGTCACCAGGGTACTAAATAAACTGTTCGCGACCCACGGCCTTCCTGATGTCGTCGTGTCGGACAAGCGGGCCCCAATTCACCTAGCTGGAATTGAAAAATTCCTAGCAGAAAAGGGCATACGACACGCCTTGACAGCGACGGCTCATCCGGCGGACCAGCGGTAGGGCAGAACGGATGGTCAATTCACAAAGAAAACCATCCAGAAAATCGAGCACGGAATATACAGGAAAAAATAAATAAACTGCTTCTAATACAACATATAACCCCTAACACAACAACAAACAAAAGCCCGGCAGAATTACTGATGGGGAGGAAACTAAGGTCCCCACTTGACAGACTGCACCCCACATACAACCCGGAGAAGCCCCGGACTCATCAAGCAAACACCGGGCATTTAAACCAGGCGATGCAGTCTACGCAAAAACTTACCGGAGACCCACTATGGGTACCGGCAACTATAACCCAAATAACAGGTCCCCATTCATACAGACTACAAACAACGGACGGACAAGCATGGAAACGCCACATAGATCAGTTAAGATCTCGAATAAAAACACAACCGACACGCAAGCAAACACAGACAACCCCATTAACACTAACCAAGGGGAGGGAAAATACAGGGGACCAAGAAAGAATAGAACACAACCAACCATACTCACCAGATATCAGCCAACTCAAGCCGCACCAAGGAAAAGCAGCCAAGCCAGCTCGACCAGCCCGGAAAGACCAAGCGGGCGGCAAAAGCCGCAGCTCGACCAACCTGGGTAGACCGGGAGGGGAGCTGCAGCAGCAGGCCCACACTCCAGGCGATTCCATCAAATGAGACTGAGAGCAACAAAACCCCGACCGAACAGGCCGGGAACCAGAAACAACTGACCTGCGCAGGTCCAGTAGACAAGTACGGAGCCCCGCCTACTTACGGGACTACGTTGCGTGAGGAACGAACCAAGAGGGAGGGGTGTTCTGTACAAAGAATTAACATACTTGCAAACCCAGCGCTGCGATTGGCTAAAGCGCGCGGCAACCGGATTAGTCGGGCAAGCCGCCCGGATTGGTCCGTTAAGAATCTCCCGCTATTGGTCGAGCCAAGGCGGGAGATTAACGATGTCATTGGCCGCGGGCGCGCGCTTGGAAATAAAAAGCCGGGGTTTTCCTTCCTTCCCCCAAGCATGTACTGGAGCACAATAAAGAGCTGAACTTTGTCACTGACTCCGAGCTTCCTTCCTCGCCGGATGCGACAAAAGAAGTCCTTCTGAGGATCTTCACCATTGTTTTAAGATTTTGCCACCTGAATAGCTTAGTGTCATCTGCTAAATGAGCTAGCTCACTGCTTATTCCTCAGGCAAGATTTATAAAAACTTTAAATGCATCAGACCCAACATTTCTCTCCACTGAGAAAATTGCTCATTTATTCCAAGCCCCCTTTCTCTATTTTTTTAAACCAGGTGACATCTATGAAAAGACAGCTTCTTTCATCTGCTCAGTTTATTCAAGATGACAAACATTAAAAAAAGCTTTTGAAACTTTAAGTATGCAGGATCAACAGAGGCATGTCCACCCACATACTTATCAGTACTCTAAAAAATATCTAGAAACTTGGAAAGGGAGTGTTATCTTGTGCAATTCATAGTAATTTTTCTTCAGGTAGTCTTATGTTTTTATGTTACTATGTACAAGACTGGATTATGGCCCTAGGCCACATTGACTGATAGTGCCACCTCCTGCTTTTAGAAAGAGGGGCAGACTCAAAGCTTTGGATCCCTAAGCCAAAGGGAGCCCAAAAGTCTATTCAACATTGGCCTAAAGCCAATCAAGTCCTTTACTGCTGATTACCATTTCTTCCAACTTTTCGGGAGCAGATGCTAGGTTGGCTGGCTCCCTTTTTAAAAATGTGTGGCCGATTCATTGCCTTCCAGTCTTCTCACATTGAGTCTGATAGAGTGACATAGTTTTGTTCATAGGTCAACCATTTCACAGTAAAATTGTTTAAGAACCTGATGAAGTCATGCTATAGAGGTTCATATTTTTTTACTTTTTCTGTAATATTAAATGCTTTGAAAAGTAGCTGTAGGAAAATGTTTTAAGATATGTAGAGGTTACCTCGATTTATCTTTGTTTAACTGATGGAGGTTTGCTTTGTTTTTTACATTTAAAAGAAAAAAGAAGAAAATCCAGAATTCTCTGTTGGTATCTGAACTTCATTTTCATCTTGCTGGGAGATTGTCAGAAAATCTTACCTTGAGCCTGGAAGCTAAAGCAGTTTAAAAGATTGCTGAGTATTTTCTTCCCCCATCCCACACAGTTTTTAAAAAATCTTTCTAGCAATCTACGAACCACTTTCAGTGCCCCAGAAATCCAATCGATAAGAAGTTGGTGAGTGTGCATTTTTTCACATTCATACATGGAACATTTGCTATAAATTTTTGGTATAGCTGTAGTTATCACCAACAGTTAAGAACAGAACACAAAGCTTCAGTTACAATGCTACTTTTTTTTTTTTATGAAGGCACAGATGGTCTTTAAACAGTCTCCTCTATATTATATAGGCAAAGACATTTCTCTAGAGAAAGGAGAATTTCTCCAACTTATCAAAAGATTATCTACAACTTAGAAAATACCATTGCCAATGAAAAGGTCCCACAGGAAGTTTTCCTTGTGATGTCTTCCTATGAGGATTTCAGTGAAACATGGAGAGGCTGCAGTTTGCCTGAGAGATGATTGTAGAATCAAGTTAATATATTCTCACACTTATGCTTTTTCCAAAATTTCAAAGGGAGGATATATTGTAGACTCTGTTGGTTAAAGAATTTTACCTGGAAAGATCCTAGAAGAGAACCTTTTCTGCTGTTGGTCCTGTCCTTTGTAATTACGTACCTGCCCCTCCCCCAAGGTGAAACAGACCCCACTCTTCTGGCCTTTAGAAAGAATGTCAAGACCTAGCACTGCCAATTGGCATGGGGGTCAAAGAGTGTTACATCTATGGGGATAGTTGGTAAGGTGTTACATCCCATGTAAGACAAGGATCTTCTCTCCACCTTTTTAGTTTTTAAACTTTTAATACTGTATGTATCCCTCTCTTTTAATTCTGTTTTTAACTTTGTTCTTATTTATGCTTTTATATTTTGTGACATGCTTTTATTGTAAACTGTCCAGAGTCACTTAGTTGAGGTGAGTAGTATAGAAATGTGATGAATACATACCAGAGGTGGTATTCAGCAGGTTCTGACCAGTTCTGGAGAACCGGTAGCAGAAATTTTGAGTAGTTTGGAGAACGGGCAAATCCCACTTCTGACTGGAGATTTTGCAGTATCCTTCCCCTGCCACACCCACCAAGCTACGCCCACAGAACCGGTAGTAAAAAAAATTGAATCTCACCACTGATACATACATACATACATACATACATACATACATACATACATACATACATTCTTGAAAGAAATTCTAGAGAAACATAAAACTTGTTCTATTTAAGAAACAACAAAATTAACATTACAAATAAAAAATAAATTTCACTGGAAAATGTTCTTCTAATGCGCCAAGAAAATGGTTTGAGGGAGAAATTAGTAATCAGTTTAGCAATTTTGTGTTTCTTCTTATGCTATAATATTTAAAAATTAATTTTAAAAATTATGCATTTTCAGCCGTTTTATAACCATCCTGTGTATTTAACATATATTTTCTCCAAATGAACTGGAATTTAAAATATAAACTAGCAATTTCTTTACACAGTGGAGTGCCATAACCTTTATTTTATTATATCAGCAATGCAAACTTTTACTAATTTTCGGATATAGAAGAGTGCTGCTATATTAAATCAAAGATTTATTAGTTCAGCTTCATATCTTTTACCCAGATTAGATATCCATGAAAAACATCACACTTGGGGAAATAGTATTCTCTCCTTTCGAAGCATGGTTTATTGATTGTTATCTTGAGATAAAGATCTTCCTTTTCAGAGGCATATTTTTACTGATCCTGAAGATAACATTTGAGACATGTTGTTCAGCAGCTATCGATTGCCTTGAGCTTCTCAAATGCCTGTTAAAGCTATCTAATGAATTTGTCATCACTTCTAGCATTAGCAAAGCTTCCTTTCACCTAACTAGAATATCTAATCATTCAGCTTCATGAATTGATGGTGCATTCTATATAATAACATGGTGATAGGGCTCTGTGTTCTACAACATTTCATTATATAAGAATTGTTCTATGGCGCTCCTCACTTTTCTATGCCTTTTCTATGCCTTTTCCAGGTTGGTAACAATATGCCTTTTGAAGTCCATTGATATGTATAAACAATAAAATAAAAAAACTTGGGGGGCGGGAACAGGAATTGTACATAGCATTCCAAGTGTGTTTGCACTGTTTATTTGGTTGAAGGGTACACTGGTATTTTTAAAATGTCTTTTCTAATTACCGGTATATTAATATGGGATTTGTATTTATATATAGCTGCCGTAGAGTTGCTATCAGCACAGATACTATTACTATATAGAAGATCACTTTACATTTATCTACAATTTATCTACATTCACATTATTATTATTTTTGTTTTACAGTGCTTATATACCACCCCATTCATAAGACTCTGGGGTTTTTTATACATATTCACTCAATTGATGATATTTTTTTTTTGCATCTAATTATGATATTTTAAAACGTTCCAAATAATTTGATGCCTCCCATGATTATGGCCATACAAGGATTTGTGACTAAAATATATGTGAACAACAAAGAAATCAAAGCAAATGTTTTAGGCGCCCCACTTTTCACTCATATTCATTTGACACAACTTTTTTATTTTTATGTTTTGTATCCAATACACTAACTAGTTACTTATTCATAAGAAAAAAAAACCTTATAGCCTAATTGCTTAGTTTATTCAGACCAAGGGATTTTGTTAAATTATATTCATATTTAATATACAGTAGAGTAGTCATCACTTAATTCCACTTAATTAACTGAAATTCGGTTCAAGATCAGATTACGCTATGCAGTACACAAGCTTTTCAGCCTCTCTAGAATATTATTTTAATCATGTTGATCTTGTACTTATGCATTTGATTCTTCCACCGTTTATTCCTGTTGTTCAGAATATGAGTCAACATTAATGTCCAATTATTCTACTATGTCAGGATTCCAAGTAATAGACTCATAGCAAGCAAAACTCCAAAGCAGGTGGAATCCTCAAAGAATAACTTTATTGGATATTATCATATTGGCACAGATCTGGTGAAAAATGACTCTGAAGGTTCCCGTGGTTTTCACATAATTAGAAGTAAAAGTTTTCCCCTTCAAACCCAAACAATCAGTCACATGGCCCAATCGAGGTGCTGTCTGGTTACCTGGGGACATCACTCCTCCTTCCTCTGACCAGGTGTGAGAATGTCCTTGGTTGCCAAGAGAAAGTATTTTATTTTGGCTATAAAACCCCAGCTATCTCTATCCTCCCCTCCCTATCCCTCAGCTCCAGCGTGGCAACACTGAAGCTTCAAGATGGCTTCAGTCAGGCCAGCTTCAGGGAAATAAAAAATCAATGCTACAAAGGAAAAAGCAGTTGAAACTTTCAAAACATTTAAAAGATCATCACAGCTCCCAATTCAACACAATGGAAGAACTGTTCCTCCAGAGAGGCAGGGCCCAAACCATTTAAAGAGATATACAACAGACCATCATTTTTAATTTAACCTGTAAATCTAGGGGAGACCAGTACAACTTTGTTAGACTCCATATCACATGTTTCCATTTGAAAATACAGTCCAGTACAGAAGTCTAGTCATGATATTCTGGCCCACTACAATTTCTGGATTTTGTTCAGGAATATCCCCACATACAACAGACCATTCTGGAAGTGATCAGCACATCTATAATATTGGCCAAGACAGCATGTTCTAAAAAGAGGCATAGTAGATAAATATTTCACAGCTGAAAAAAGATGCTTCTGACCATTGTACTGTCCCATGAGATGTTTTTAACTGTTTCAGGGACAGGCTCCTCAGAAATATGACCTTGGTCTGGTGCCTATTTTCTCATCCTTATGAAACAAGGTTCCCCTGATCAATAAATCCTCTCTGTCTTGTCCTTGAATCAGTTTAATCTGCTACATCCAGTCCATAATCTGGCCCATGTAGAAATGAACCAGTCTAGCACATATGGTGCAGAATAAAAAGAAAAGTAGATCTTGTCATCTTCTACATACACATACTGTTCAGCTTTCCATTCCTTCTTGATCACTCCCAAAAGCTTCCCATAAATGTTCAAAAGCAATGGAGATAGAATTGATCCTTGCACAGTCTGCAAGGTGAAATAACAATCCATGAAAAAATACAATTTGGAACCATGAAAAAAACATGTCCAACCCCAAGTCCCTAAGGGTCAATGGCATTAAAAGCTGCTGAGAAATCTAGAACCATGATACACTCTCCCCGTCATGCTGCCGCATTAGTCAACTCCATGCCATGCCACAACCTATTCTCCAAAGCACCTGAAAGAAGCAATGGTTATGAAACTAATCAAGGAGAGACCCAACCTAGAACAAAGGAGAAATGTCCTGACAGTTAGAACAATTAATCAGCAGAACAAATTGCCTCCAGAAGTTGTGGATCTCCAATATTGGAGGTTTTTAAGAAAAGATTGGATAACCAATTGTCTGAAATGGTATATGGCTGTGATGGCGAACCTATGGCATGCGTGCCACAAGTGGCATGCAGACCCATTTATGCTGGCACGCAAGCTGCAGGCAAACTTACCTCAGTGGCATGTGCACACACCACAGCTGATTTGAGGCCTTTTTCATCCTCCCAGAGGCTTGGAAAAAGCCTCTGCAAGGCTTTTCAGGACGAATTATAGGCCCGTTTTGTCACTTCTTGTAATACCGGAAATGACAAAATGGGTCTATAATTCAGCCTGATATGCCTTGCAGAGGCTTTTCCAAGCCTCTGGGAGGCCAAAAAGGCCTCAAACCAGCCGAAAAATCAGCTGTGAGGCACAGTGCATGGCAGGAGGTGAGGGATTGCGTGTGCATGTGCAGGGCATGGGGAGGTACATGCGCGTTGCATTTTGGGTGCTGGGCACATGAGTGCATTCATGCTGGTGCACGCACAATTTTTGGCACAGGAGCCCAAAAAGGTTAACCACCACTGGTATTTGGTTTCCTATCTGAGCAGCGTGTTGGATTAGAAGACCTCCAAGGTCCATTCCAACTCTGTTATTCTGCTATTCAGCACAATTTTGCATTTAATAGAGAAAAAGAAAGAGAGAATATTATGGAATTGGTAAAATGGTCTCCACTGCAATCTGATTGATATCTGAGCCTAACAAAAGAGCAAGTATTACCTGCCTGATACTCAGTCTCTTGAAATAGTATGCATTAAACCTACCACAATAATTTTCTCTTTCCAGAAGCTGCTAATTCTAAAGATCTCTTTGTAAATACATTTCCCCTCTCCCCAACAAATGAATGTCCTAAATGTAAAAGTAAAAATAGTTTACAGCCAAGTTAACCACTTACAAATAAATGCAACCAATAGAGGGGCACAAAATAGGTTCTGAATACTGAACTTCTGTAGATCTTTTCAGTAAGCAAAAGGAGGGAAGAGAGAGAAGGATGAAGAAAAACATCATATTTATGTAGTCAAGTGTGTATTTTGTAATAATTCAAGATGAGTCATGATGCATCCTATAACAAATCCATGTAGTTCAACATTCTGGCTCTTATAGTGTCTAAATGGATACATTTAGAAAGCTCAGAAACCTGCACTGGAAGGCAATAGCATCCTTTTCGGAGGCTTCACAGCAAACAGTATATAAGACATCCAGCCTATCTAGTCATCAATGTTAGTAGACCCTGATAGCCTGATTCTCCATAAACACATCAAAACCATCCAAATTGGCTGCAATAACTACAACCGTTGGCAGTGAATTACACAGTTTAACAATATAGTCTTATGGGAAACAATTTTCTTCTGCCAGTATTAAATATCTCTCTGCATTGTGCTTCAGTGAACAAAGTTCTAATACTGTGTCCAAGGGGGGGAAGGGAGAAAAAGTTTCTCTATAAACATTATCCGTGCTCTGCATGATTTACGTACCTCTATCACATCTGCTCTTATTCTTCATTCCAAACATACATATAGAAATACAAATACATACACATACTCATATGCATACACAAAGGGTGGGATTCAAATTTGGTAACAACCGGTTCTGTGGACGTGGGTGGGTGGGTGGGCATGGCCATGTGACTGGGTGGGTGTGGCTGTATTTTTTGCAGCACCCCCACCTTTTTGGGCCTTCTGGCCCTCAGGGAAGCCTCCTGGGGGGCATTTTTGCTGCCCAGAAAGCTTCCCTAGGGGCTTAGGAAGGAAAAAAACTGAGTATGGGGGGGGGCACGCAGGATCCCCCTGTGCTCCATTTTGGGGCCTCCTGCGCCTCAGAAGAGACTCCTGGGGGGCGTTTTTGCTCCCAGAAGGCTTCCCTGGGGCCCAGGAAGGCAAAAATGGAGGAAGGATGGGGGCATGCAGTTCCCCCCACCCCTCTCTATTTTTTGCCTTCCTAAGCCTCAGGGAAGCCTCTTGGGCAAAGCAGTAAGTAAGCGAGGGGAATCCTGGCACAGCTGGGAACAGCTGATCATTGGGAGGGGGAAGAAATACCTTAAGGTGTGACTGGGTGGGGAAGAATGCAGTCAGCGATGTCAGGCATGTGTGCGCGATAAGGACTGACTGGGTGCGGAGGGGAGAGTCGGACAGAGAGGGGCAGGGCCAGCCAGGGGAACAATTTGCTGGTTCTCCGAACTGCACAAAATCATAACAACCTGTTCTATAGAACCAGTCCGAATCGGTAGAATCCCACCTCTGGCATACACATACATACACACACGCACACACACACGTGTGTGTGTGTGTCCTGATTTTTGCACCTGACAATTACATATATATATATTCTTTATAGACAAGCAGCTCCAGCTCCTAAATAATATAAATTGCCATTTTTTAATCTTTGTGGTTTTCTAACAGTCAGGCGCAAAGATTCAGGATTACACTTTAAGTTTCAATTCAGAAAATTTATTGCTGTAGCCTATATACACGAATCTACTCAACTAACAGTTAGCACTAGATTGGTGCTAGATAAGAATTAACAGAATTCAGTTGGGACTGGACTTGGATTGCTTACGAGAAAGTAATGACTCCAGGCTGAATCTATCTCATCTTCTCCTACAGTAACACACTTATCAAAATGAGGTGATTGGGACTAAATATGTTATTCCAAATGTGGTCATGTTACAGATTTACACATTTATTGTATTAGTACAGTAGTTTTATTTTTAATTATTTCCCCGATTATTCTAAATATGTGTTTGATATAGGAGCTGGATACTGGATCCAAATTTCCACTAGCAGTTCACAATGATGACAAGATCCATTTCCAAATCAGTTACTTCCTTATGTGAAATTTAGAAATTTTTTTATGCCAATAGCATCACTTTACACTTTACCCTGAATAATATGTCTTACTTTGAAGTGTATTCACAGTTTCTTTTTTATTTTATCACTTCCACCAGTATGTTACTATAAGCAAACGAAACAATTCATTGACCATCTCTAACTTCAAATCATTTTGCTAGATCAAAAACCTCTGGTCTCAACACTGATTCCTGTAGGAGTCCAACAATATAAGAATTGCCCATTTAGTCATATTCTCATTTTTATTTTATAATTGGTTGCTTGTCTCTGAGAGCCCTGTCTTTTTAACAACAACTGAATATGTGAATGTCAACATTCAGAAGAAATTGCACACCTTTCCCTATTTTTATTTTTAAATCCTCCTTGACATATTTTGTTTGGATCCAGAGATTGATTTATTTTAGTCATCAGTTCAGCTTATAATTTTATCCTTCATTACTCAGATTTGTGTGAATAATTATTTTTCTCAGTTTACCAAATGTACACCAATTTTGAAGCCCTAATTTCTCAGCAATAAAGATACTAAAGATGGTAGGAAAGAATTAATTCAAACTCTCTGCTATTTCTCCCCTGGCATACCTTGAATTTTTTTTATCCATTTGAAACATTTGAAAATATTTTGTTATTTGTTACTGAAATCCTGTGCAGTATGCATGTCGCCATTCAAGATGCGTTGAAAGGTATTTCTGACTTCTGGTATGGGTCTCTTCAGCGACAGACTGAACTTCGCGATCGTGCGTGGTTTCAATCTGTGCTCGCCGCTGGAGGACCCCAATCCTTTGGATTCGGGGCTGAAGCCACCCCATAGAGGTGGTGAAGAGGTGGGAGATTGCTAGCCGAGTGGAGGGGAGCCGAATCTCTCCTCCTTGGCTGGTCTAAACTTCCTTCCCCAAAGGCAGTTGCAGCGGTGGTCAGAAATGGCCACCTCAAAGAAGAACCTGACTGCATAAGATTGTGCAGGAGGAAGACAAAGAAGAAAGCAGGACAGACCAGGCTAAACAACAGAGAACATCAAAGCAAGGTACCCTGAATCTAAAAGTACCTAGAGGGATACTTCTGAAAGAAGATCTTTAAGCAGCGAAGGAGAGAGAAAAAAACCCCCCTTTTTTACTTTTATATTGACAATTACAAATGGTATGGAAAGAAATTTATATTAATCTATTTTGACACTAATAGGCAACCTTAAGCTGAAGTGTCAAAAAGAGAATAAAGATTTTTTCTTGGTCATTTTAAAGCCCTAAAAAGGAGAAGAGTGGAGGCAAAATGGTGGGACTTGGAATAATGGAAAAATGGAGTGCCACCTGGAAAAATAAAGAGGACTAACAGTGAAACTTTGAAAAGACTCCTGATGATACATTGTAACTGAAATCTTATTAAAAGATACAGTAACCCACAGAAAGAAAAAGTAAAGGAAAGAAACAAGAAGGAACAGTCTGGGATCATTTGGTGATTTTTTTAAAAAAAATTTGGCATTGTTTTTTTCTTTCTTTTTCTGTTTTTACTTAAAGTCAATCGGGTGGCTGGATAATTGAGAAAGCCAAATACCAAAAAGAAGTCGCTATGTTCTTCATTGATTTAAAAAAGACTTTCTATTATGTCAACCACATCAAACTGTGGAATGTACTCAGAAAAATGGGAAGAAATGCATTGCAAACTTGGTAGAGCAGCCATGAAGGCCTTGGAAAAAATATTCAAATGCCACAATGTGTCTATACCTACAAAAAATCAGAACTGGGCAAAGCATGGTATTCCCTGTGACACTACATGGAAGCAAAAAATGAACTTTGAGAAAGCAAGTTGGGAAGAGTACTGATGCTTTTGAACCTTGCTGTTGAAGAAAACTCCTGAGAATATGTTAGATACTCAAGAAAACAAACTGGTGGACTGAACAAATCAATGTAGATTTTCTCACTCAAGGCACAAATGATATGGCTCAAATTATCCTACTTCACACAAATTATGCAAAAACCTAACTATGTAGTAGACTGTAATGCTGGGAAAGGTAGAAGGAAAGACAAGAAGATGATCAGTAGCAAGATGGATGGACTTAATGAGAGTGATGATGTATAATTGGCAGACATAAGAGGTACAATGTTGAAAGATCTGAAAGACCAACTTTTCTCCACTTCATCGTGGAGAAAATGTATCTATGTGGTCACTAACAGTCAACAATCACTTGGTGGCAATTAATATCTTTGCATTGCACTTTGCAAAGTATATTTGTATTTTTGTCTGTGTGTATAGACACATTTAATGACAGCTTTTTCCAAAGTTTATATTCCTTTTGGTTGTCTTTATTTGGACAAGAATTTTTTTTCTCTTTTAAAAACTTCTTGCATCTAGGCAACTACATTTTTATTTATTTATTTATTTTTATTTATTTAGTTTGTCAAGCATGTATGAGAAAACAAATATAACTATGAACATAACATAAACATATAAGTATAAACAGGTATAAGTATATACATAATAAATGAGTATGAATAAATGGGGACAGTAGGACAGGGATGGTAGGCATGCTGGTGTGCTTATGCACACCCCTTACAGACCTCTTAGGAATGAAGTGAGGTCCATGGTAGACAGTTTAAGGTTAAAGTTTTGGGGTTTGAGGATGTAACAACAGTCAGGTAGTGAGTTCCAGGCATTGACTACTCTGTTGCTGAAGTCATATTTTCTGCAATCAAGTTTGGAGTGGTTTACTTTGAGTTTGTATCTATTGTTTGCCTGTGTGTTATTGTGGTTGAAGCTGAAGTAGTCATTGACAGGTGGGACGTTGTAGCAGACAATTTTGTGTACAAAGCTTAGGTCAGACTGTAGGTGGCACAGTTCTAAATTGTCTAGGTCCAAATTTTTAAGCCTGGTGCTTCAAGCATAAGGTATTCTATTGCGAGCTGAGGATTTACATCACACTAAATTAACATCACACTAAATTGAAACTTGGATCTGAAATGTCCTTTATATAAACGCACAATATCAGGACCTTCATTTTAAATACACTTTCTTTGCTTCATGGTATCCTCCAGTTGGGCTCACATAGATAGTTTTTCATAATGGTTTCCTACTGAGTGAAATCAATAAACTTCCTCTGGGTATAATTAAGTCTGGTTTCACAGAGTTGTTTGTATGTCATATATTTACTTGACTTATGCATTCAATTTATATTCTCTCTTTTGACTCAAACCTGAATCAAATCTAGAAAATTAAAAAAACGAATTAATAGTAAAATAAAAGCTTAAAAGCATAGCATCCTAGACACATTTTGCAGATTTTTTCCTAAGCGAGATAATGGGGCAACCTATTCCTCAAGAGGATATGCATTTTGTAGTCTCAGGCTAATGCAGAAGGCTGTCTTCCATGTGGCAGATAGACTTTTGACAGCAAAATATCTTCAAAAGGGCTTCACGTGTGATTTATATCTTTGGCTGTTTTAAGAAGAAGAAGAAGAAGAGGATTTACAATGACTTTATCTGCTGATGAACTGAGAGAAGAATATGGCAAATAAAGAAAGACGATGTGGGAGAAATTTTTTGCTTTTTAGAAATGGCGCTTGCTACTTATCAGCAAATACAACAACTGATGGAAGAAGAAGAAGAAGAAGAAGCCATCTTTAACGAACCCACAGAGTTGATTAAGAAAGGAAGGAGAAAGAGAGGGGGGAAAGGATATAAGACTTAAAAAATATCTAAGAAAGTGAAAAATAAGATGCAAAATCAATACAAGGCTAGAAAGCAAAAGGAAAGAGAAATACAACAGAGAGGGGAAGTTAAGGGGGGTAAAAGACCAGATGGGATAAGACAGGGAGGAAGAAGGGGGGAAAAGGCCACAAGGGTATGAAACAAGATGCGAAAAAGAAATGGTTTTTCAGGGATAAAGGGTAATATAATTTTGTTTTAAAAGGATTCTGCAAGGTACATAAGATAGTATTGTAGTATTTGTATTAGAAATAGAAAATTATAATTTTATAAGACTTGAGTAAAGACTAAAATTAAAGGTTTAATAATGGTAGAATTTAAGATTTAATAAAATATTAAAAGGAAGGTTTAAAATATTTAGTTTAAATATAGATTTTAATTGACTATTGTGTGGATGTTAGTATGAATATATTATTGTAATATTTGTTTTTGAAATAGATAATTGGAATGTTATGAGATTTAATGTTTAATTATATATTTAATTATGTTATGGATTTACTATTTTCTTTTTGTAAGTAGTATGTACTAAGCAGAATCAGATAGGGAACTTGGTGTTACCTTAAATGTTAATTTAGAGGTGCGATGGAAAGGCATCATACTTTGATTTGTGATTTCAGGAGAAATTCTTTTATTTTATTATGGGGAATGAGATAAATAGACAATTGGAAAAGAATGGACAAAGGATAGAAATATAATGATTTAAATTAAGATAATAAACAAAATAGAATTAAGAAGAGTGGAAAGCGGGAGAAGTTATAAAGAAGACACAGAATGGTAATTAAGATAGGTAATGGCATATAAGATGAATATGAATTTAATTGAAGTCCATACAAAGAGAGGTAATCCGGGGCCAAGCTACTTTTTTGAAAAAGAAGTTTTACTTTATGTGTTTTGTGTGTGTATGTTTATGTGAGATTCAATAAAACCTTGGAGGAAAGCGGGAGGAGAATAATTGCAAACAAGACAGAGGGAAATATGAATAGGATGACTAAATTTAAAGAGAAGAAATGAGAGTGTTAAAAGATATTTAAGTAGAAATGGGATATATTAAAATCACACTGTATAAAATATTGTATTATCTGCCTTGTAAAAATTTATAAGGGAAAGAGGCTTAATGTTTACAAGGTTTATGTTTTGTTTGTCTTTAAAAACTAATAAAATTTGTTTTTTTAAAAAAAAATTTAAAAAAAGAATTTTTTTTCTCTTTTAAAAACTTCTTGCATCTAGGCAACTACATTTTTATTTATTTATTTATTTTTATTTATTTAGTTTGTCAAGCATGTATGAGAAAACAAATATAACTATGAACATAACATAAACATATAAGTATAAACAGGTATAAGTATATACATAATAAATGAGTACGAATAAATGGGGACAGTAGGACAGGGATGGTAGGCATGCTGGTGTACTTATGCACACCCCTTACAGACCTCTTAGGAATGGAGTGAGGTCCATGGTAGACAGTTTAAGGTTAAAGTTTTGGGGGTTTGAGGATGTAACAATAGTCAGGTAGTGAGTTCCAGGCATTGACTACTCTGTTGCTGAAGTCATATTTTCTGCAATCGAGTTTGGAGTGGTTTACTTTGAGTTTGTATCTATTGTTTGCCTGTGTGATATTGTGGTTGAAGCTGAAGTAGTCATTGACAGGTAGGACGTTGTAGCAGACAATTTTGTGTACTAAGCTTAGGTCAGACTGTAGGTGGCGCAGTTCTAAATTGTCTAGGTCCAAATTTTTAAGCCTGGTGCTTCAAGCATAAGGTATTCTATTGCGAGCTGAGGATTTACATCACACTAAATTAACATCACACTAAATTGAAACTTGGATCTGAAATGCCTTTTATATAAACGCACAATATCAAGGACCTTCATTTTAAATACACTTTCTTTGCTTCATGGTATCCTCCAGTTGGGCTCACATAGATAGTTTTTCATAATGGTTTCCTACTGAGTGAAATCAATAAACTTCCTCTGGGTATAATTAAGTCTGGTTTCACAGAGTTGTTTGTATGTCATATATTTACTTGACTTATGCATTCAATTTATATTCTCTCTTTTGACTCAAACCTGAATCAAATCTAGAAAATTAAAAAAACGAATTAATAGTAAAATAAAAGCTTAAAAGCATAGCATCCTAGACACATTTTGCAGATTTTTTTCCTAAACGAGATAATGGGGCAACCTATTCCTCAAGAGGATATGCATTTTGTAGTCTCAGGCTAATGCAGAAGGCCGTCTTCCATGTGGCAGATAGACTTCTGACAGCAAAGTATCTTCAAAAGGGCTTCACGTGTGATCTTAACAGCAGGACTGGGTTTGTTGAGGCTAGTGTTGAAAGCTAGTTTCTCAGGCCCAGATGTCACTTATTTCAATAATCAAATTGGTCTTGCTTCGGAGCAAAAAAGCACAAGGCAAAAATAATGGGAAAGGCAAGGAAAAGAAGCACAGGGTTTCAACAGAGTGAGTTCTATACATGCTCTCATATAGAATGAATGCAGCCAGTTCTTTATAACAGCATGATTATTTTTATCTACCTTTGTTGTTGAGAGAGTTTGAGATGCTTCTACCAATTTCATGCAAGGAGAGGCAGCCACTTAGGAAGACAGATCAGGCCTAAAGCATTTAAGTCTTTAAATGTAGAAACTGTAAAGTGTGTTTCAGCAACTGACAACCAGCAAGATGTTTCTGTGCACAAGCATCCTGATCCTTGCAGTCTGCAGTCATACAGAGCTCCCTTCACTTTTCAAATCCCCAAACGGAACTCTAAATCCAGCATGTACCTTGTTATATGTGGGGGATCAGGTACCAATTAAGGCAGCTCTGTGTTATCAGAAAATCTCAAACTGCTCCAGGTTTGAATAACCCTTTTATAGATGCTGAAGTCTTCCAAGAGCCAGAAATCAATAGTTATACATACATACGATGTCCAAATAATAAATCACGGGGTGAACAGTACTTTGACAGTATTTCTACATCTTTCCAGCTGACCAAATGTAACAGCATGGAATCAAAGAAGGCAGGCGTATGCATGGAGCACCCGATCTATGAGAAACATCACAGCTACTTCATCTTCTTACCTTCTAATCCTAGCTTGCTCTGTCATGGAATAAGTAAGCCGGTGGCACAACTAAGAGAAATAAGAAAATAGACTTACACACACTTTATTCAACTATACTTAAATGATGCGTGCCTATTTAGTGCTTTCACTCAGGATTCAGTAATAGATGTGATATCAACAATTTACCTCAATTGAAAAGTAAGATTCCTAGACCATCACTATCACCTTCATTTATAATAGCTGTTTGCAGCCCTCTTCCATATGTTATTCTGCCAGTTACTACATCAATGTTTGCTCCATGTTCTAATCACTTTATTGGTCTAGCCTACTCAGTTGTTCTACAGTTGCTGTACAATTTTTTTTATCTCAGTGCTATATTCACAATTTAAAAATTGGAGATGAAAAAAATATGGCAACTTTCTTTCATAAAATCATCCATTGATGATCAGTTAGAAATTTTAAATTGGATGAAGTCTTTCTCCATTGAAGAACAGAAGGAAGATTTTATTTATTTATTTATTTATTTTGTCAAATACTTACAATATAATAGAAATAAGAACAAACATAAGTTTAAATGCATGAAATAGGAATTAATAATTGGGGACAATAGGACTGGGATGGTAGGCATGATTGTGCGCTTATGCACACCCCTTACAGACCTCTTAGGAATGGGGTGAGGTCGATAGAGGTTTGTTTGAGGGTAAAAAGTGGGGGTTTGAGCAGGTGACAACAGAATCAGGTAGTGAGTTCCAGACATTGACCACTCTGTTGCTGAAATCATACTTCCTGCAATCAAGATTTGAGTGGTTTACATTTAGTTTATATCTGTTGTGTGCTCTTGTGTTGTTCCGATTAAAGCTGAAATATTCATTAACTGGTAAGACATTGTAACATATGATTTTATGTACAATGCTTAGAACATAACTACAGGTTATAGTCCTTAAGTATCAACCATTTGTTTAGTGACTATTCAGAGTTACAATTGTACACATAAAAAACAGACCTAGAACCAGTCCTTATATTTATCACTATCATGGTATCCCCACAGTCACATGATCAAAGTTTGAGCACTTGGCAATTGATATGCATATATGATGGTTGCACAGTCCTGCGGTCATGTGATTGCCATTTGTAACCTTCCATCTGGCTTCTGATAGTTAATGGAACTAATGGCCACATGATTCACATGTCAAAAAAAAAAAAACCTTGTAAAATCAGGTGTGAGTCACTTAACAACCACTGTGCTTAGCAGTGGAAATTCTAGGCCTGTTTACCTGTAAATAATTTTACAAAGTTATATTATTTGTCAATATCCTTTTATTGCACTTAAATTTTAAAAAATGAACTGGGAATTAGCTTGTGTGGAGACAACCTAATCTTGTATATGCAATTGTGTAAGCAATTCTTAACAAAAGTATGTATTTCCATATTCTCTGGTGACATATTTCTACTTTTTAACATGTAAACCTATTTAATATTATTTGCAATTAATTAATTTTTGGCAATTACTTTTTAGCACTTAACTGCATGTCAAATATAACTCTCCCTACTTAATTATTATTAACAGAACATATTTTATTGTGAAGTTTCCTGAATTCATAATTAAGCAGTTTGCACTTAACAGATGTGGAAAAATATATACTTTATTTACAAAAAATGATCTCTGCCTTCTCTTCCAGCTAAAAATGGCGAACATTTTTCAGGCAAAATGTCT
Source organism: Notechis scutatus (assembly GCF_049901735.1). Classification (NCBI taxonomy): domain Eukaryota; kingdom Metazoa; phylum Chordata; class Lepidosauria; order Squamata; family Elapidae; genus Notechis; species Notechis scutatus. The sequence goes on along the minus strand of NC_142013.1, from coordinate 24,995,047 downwards.
GTTATTTTCATACAGTTAATTGAAACAAGACTTAGAATATAGCTGGTCATTTCTTCTTAAGAAAGGCATGGGATTTTCTGATTGTTGCTTTAATAAACTGCCATGCTTTGGGGTTGATGTTGATTTAGTTTGGTAGTGCAGACTTCTAGACAATTTCTATTTTTTGTAAGAATTGTGTATGTGTCTATTGCAATATGTAACTGATTTTAAATGTTATAGCAGAGGTAGACATTTTTGCAACTTGGGGCAGTTTTTTCTTCGTTTTTTTCAGCTTCTAGGTACACAGAAACCACAGAGTGATGTCACCTGGAAGTTGCCACACTTGGATTACAACACAAATAAGTTTTGTATATAATGCATATGCGTTTATTCAGAAAGGGCACCTCACTGTATTATGGTATGAGTCAACTCATGGGACTCTTAAGGATGTTCCATCCTTTATTCTGTACCCAAAACCTGATGAGCTGCTCTGATGAATAGCAGAGAGATGACAAGGTCTAAAGTAGAATTTCCAGAACATTTTCAAAGCATAGAAACAATTTTCTTTACCACTGGTTTAATCATTTAAATATTATCCACAGATTACCAAATTACCTATTTACACTACAGTATTTGTAGCACTGTCAAAAAGTATTCTATAATTACAGCAGGAGAACTTAAACTTGAATAATTAACGCATAGCCATTCAAAAAATGAGCCCATAATTTAATAACAAGTATGTTATTGCATTTTTCCAAACACAAAGGTTCTAAGATTATCCAAAAGGCATAGAAGTGGCTTTTGAACTTTTAAAAATAATTTATATATTTAGGGTTCTTTATTTAGCCTCGATGAATGCTATTAACTGGAATTAGAAATAACTTTGAAATATTTTCTGATTGTGAATTATTATTTCTCAACATGTGATTTATTTTTAAAACTAAAGTTTATTATCACTACAGATTTCAGTTTTGTGGCTAAGAAATTATTCCTACAGAGTCTGCAGTATTTTACATAGAAACCAGAATATCTTTGTATTTAACAATATTCCTTTTTTTTTCTTCTGAAATATAGGGCTACAAGTACCTTGTTTCTGAGAGTTCATTCTTCTTCTTGAGAGTATTCAATTCTAATTTGCAAGAAGTAAAAGATCTCTTTCTTATCTGATAGCTTCCAAATGTGCAGTGACTCCACTGTATTGTCAAGGTATTCTGGGAACTGAATCTCAGTGTGTTAAGACTGAACTAAATAAGAGTCCAGCCATACTAAACTGTGCAGCATTCCTTTGATGTGATACCCAATATGTATGATATGTGGTTGAATTGATCGGCGAAAACTGTAAGCATGAAGGGAAAAAAGAATCTGACCAATTTTCTACAGCACTTTTGCAGCAATGAAGCACATAATAAAATTTCAGAATTCCATTAAAGTTCAGTAGTCATGGTTTACTGCCGAATGTCAAGATGTCTTTGGTTTGGAAATTTCATAGCTTTTCAAATAAAATTATAAGAAGCAGCTATTAGAAACAACTAACCTCTTTTGCTCTGCCCTTCTGTCCCCAAACCTTACTTACTGAGATATATAGGGAAATTATGTTTTATGGAGAGAAAAATCAAAATTATATTGCTTCAACAACTTTTATAAGCATAGTAATATCAACATTTAGTTTTCCTTCACAAAGGAACTACAATTATGTACTTTGTGTACTCTTTTAAAATAGTCCATATCAATTAAGGAAGGCAAATGTTACATAGACATATTATGATGAAATACAGGTTCAAGTTCACACTCCACTCTCAATTATCAATGTGACTGTAAACTGAATGCTCAATTCTCACTATTTCCCACCCCAATGTACTGCAAAGTATTGTGCAGTTTCTTTGTGCCACCCCGAGTCCCTGGAGGAAAGGCAGGATATAAATTGTCATCATCATCCTGAATTATTCCACTACAACAGTGGGTTAGAAACCTCCTTCTGCATGGGGGCCAGAGGCCTTGACATCACCACCACTGCCACTGTGATGACCCAGGGCATGACACAAAAATAACCAAGTCACAAAAATAGAAGAAAGTCCCTTTAATGTCTCCAACTTGGCCCCAATGTCCAATTATCCTTGGCAGGATATCAAACTCTTAAAGGAAACAGTTTACGGAGGGAGTAAATGCAGTCTGCACCCAAAGTAAAGTTAATTTGAAATAAAAAACCCAACACACCACACTGAAGGAATTACTACAGCAGGCAAGGATGATTAATTGCAGACTTTTACCAGATAACGCAGCAACCACGGTTGGTAGGAAGCCAAAACACAGATAAGCTCTGACAAGAATGCACGTTTTGCTTCCAGCAACTTTGCCATGCACAGTTTTTCCTTTTAACCAGTCCTCCCAGCTGCAGTCCATGAAGGGGATCAGGGCCCCTTCCTCCCCTGTAGACAAGCCACTCATGTTTCTCCCTTATCCGCTTCTCCCTGTGTGCCCTAGGGTGAAGAGGAGATGGGCCTGGGTCTTCCTCTGAATGCCCATCCGGCCTGTGCCCTTCCCCAGTTTCCTCCACACCCACCGGAGCCACACTCCCACTCTGTCAGCTCTTCCATCTCTCCCTTGGAGTCAGACTCCAACAGGGGCATGCCATTTCCTCCTCTTTCTCTCCTCATGGCATGCTCTCCCTCTTCCCAATGCCAGATAGGAATTTCTTACTGCATTCACTTCAAAGTGTTTGGTGAAGCTGTTGCCAAAATGCCCCCCACAAGAATGTGACAAATGCTCTCCCATTCTCTCATGCAGGGTGGGTGAATTCTTTTTAGAGTGAGTGGAAAATCACAAGCCAGATGATTTTGGATAGTGAACAACCTGGCTGATCCCTGCACTACAGGATGAAGTCCTCTCCATTGAAAATTATAGGCCATAATTTATCACACTGGTCCAACGTAGGCTAGTAGGTAATCAGTTCTTCTTGTCCAGGGCTGAGAGCAAATGTCTGGTCCAAGGTTATCCAGTCAGCTTTCGTGCCTAAGGAGGTAATAGCTATGATACTTTCTGTATGAATATAGGAAAATGGCTTATATTAGTAAGACTGTCCACATGTCCCAGGATTGAGTACTTTGATTTGCATTAATTCTCTAGCATCTCAGGTACAAAGTCCTCTCTTTTCCTTCTTCTTAATTCTTTATTTAAAGTTACCAGAATAAGAACATGGAATGTTTTGATAAAAAAGCATGTGTCTTTCCAGTGGTGGGATTCATTTTTTTTTTTACTACCAGTTCTGTGGGCATGGCTTGGTGGGCATGGTATGATGTGGTGGGCATGGTGTGGCTTGGTGGGCATGGCAGGAGAAGGTTACTGCAAAATCCCATTCCTCCCCTCCCCACTAACCTGGTTTCCAACTCCGTTCTCCTGTGCAGGGCAATAAAAGAAAACCCAGCTGATCAGCTGGGACTCAGGAGGCAGAGAATAGATGGGGGCAGGGCCAGTCAGAGGTGGCATTTGCTGGTTCTCTGAACTACTCAAAGTTTCCGCTACCAGTTCTCCATAACTGGTCAGAACCTGCTGTGTCTTTCACTGAACTATCTTCATTATCACTATCTTCAAATAAAATACAAATTTGAAAGTAGTTGATAGGGCAACCATGCAAAGGAGGGAGAAAACACAGAAAAGTCAAGACAGCAGCCATGATTGTATGACTGCCCATTTTTATATATATTGCAGAGAAAGACTGAGAGGGTGATAATGAATAAGCAGCAGAAATGCAATATATTATTTATCATTCCAAAGTTTAGAACATAGAAGACAAATTCTGGCTAAATGTTAAGAACACATTCTAACAATACCAGCAGTTCAATAAGGGAGCCAGCAGTTACATCCAAATTACTATCCTAGGCAGATTAACTTAACTGATCCTGTGGTATGTTGCTTGGTTAATTCAGAACCACAGCTTTAAATAGGGCAGTGGGCTTCTAATACAAAACCTTGTCATTGTTTTACATTTTATTAGATTATTTCTTCATCTAGTCAGTTTTATTGTCTAGCAATATCCCACTGTTTCTGGCAGAGATGTCTCATATCATCTGCCCTCTGACCATTTTAACTAGATATGCCAAAGCTTGAATGAGGAATTGTCTGTGCACAATACATGTATTTTGCCACTGAACTTTGATACTTGAGGGAATTCTCAGTGCTTTTCCTTGGCCAATTTACACCATAGCTAGCCTTAATGCAGTGAAGTTTAGACCGCAGGGATTCTTGGCTGGATAATGTATTTTTAGCCTTAATATATTGCTTTTTCAAACACACTGCTCAGTGCTTTTCCAGTACTCAGAGCTAAATGGTTCTTGTATTATTATCTTGTAGTCATTACAAACTCAGCATCTTTCTGGGGAGTCTTGAGCTAAGGGTCCTTGTTAAGCAGAAATGTTTGTTAACAATAGTCAGCTCCTTATCAAAGAAGCTGTCTTAGTACTGTGATTTGGCTGTGGCCCCATGACTCCAGAGAAAATCTTTTGAGCCTTCATTAGAAATCTCTGCAAGCAGTCATTTATTTGATTTAAGTACCATGGCCATAGTTGTGAAGCTACATGAGCTGATTAAAAGAGAGGGGGCAAAAAAAAGAAAAGTTGTCATAGTCTTGAGCACTATTGCAACAATGTTCTCCATCCAAGAGGAAAAGAATTTGATTAGAGTGCACTCTAAATAGTTCTTTCCATTCCAGATAATCTAATGCATGATTATTAAATGAGACAGCATTTGTAAAATGTCAGTGATTTTGCTGGAAACATAAAATGTTTCCCAAGATATATGCTAGAGAATCAATTTAGTGTTTAAAACAATTCCTGTCTTCTCTGTTCAAACCCTTCCGATTAGACAAAGTCAGTTTTAGCTTGCCATATTAGTTCCAAGCTGAGTTTCTGTTACTTGTTACTGTTCTATTTAAAAGGTTTCATTTAAAAGATTTCTGAAACTAGAAAATAATAAAAATAGCACATGGAGTCAGATAGACCTCTGCAAATAAAAAAGTTTGTATTTAGCAGCCAATAGACAGCAATCATTTTTAGAAAATGTTTTTTTAAAAATAAAATATTAGAAAGGATAGCAATAAAAAAATTGGTTGTAGCTCTTTTAAGAAAGGATTCCAGAAAATGTACAATGTATTTTATTACTTGTCCATATTATATTATTAGATTTACACAAACAAAGGGCCGTATTAAAACAAAGCATCTTTTCTATATAGCTATTCCATTTCATAACAAATTTAAATCAAGAGAAATGAAAAGTTAGACTAAAATTTCACCAGGTCTTCTACCGTTCCAGCAAAATAATAATTCCCCAAAACTATGGATAAATTAAACAGTTGATATATTTATACTTCTAAACCACTTGTGACCCTAACCTTTAACTGGGTAAAATGGTGCATCATAAAGCAAAATAATTTCAACAAAGGTACATCAAAAGAGCTGCCTTACAAAATGCTGGAACCCTTTGCTCTCAAGGGAATGACTTTTGCTGGTTGCTGCTTTGATCACGTGGTCCTCATTTTTATCATTCCATGTCAGCTTCTCAGTCATTCCTGCCATCCCTCACTCCTTTCCCCAGCCTGCAGCTTCCACTTATCTGCCTTCTGGAAAGGAAGGGGAGGGAGGGAGGGAGGGAGGGAGGGAGGGAAGGAGGGAGGGAGGAAGGAAGGAAGGAAGGAAGGAAGGAAGGAAGGAAGGAAGGAAGGAAGTGTAAGGACAGGAGAGGAAAGAATGAGGAAGAACGGAGGGCAGCTGGGAAGAAATAAGGGAAGATTCCTGGTATTCACTGCCAGCTTCCCATAAGAAAAATTGATAGGGAAGCTAACAGGAAGTTGGAGGTTGCTCCTGCTACCATAGTTTTGTTTTTGTTTTTTGCCATCCATGGTCATTCTATTTCTCTGTTTATGGAAGCTAGGGAGAGAGGGAGGGAAGAATTCTTATTGCACTGTTCCCAGTCCATGCCACTTGCATACACAACCCCTTTCCAACCCCTACCAAATCTCTATATATCTTTCCTAATCAATATAGCACCTTTTATGCACCCCCATATACTCTCCCCGATCTACGCTGTGCCCCATATACCTTCCCCAACCCGCATAGAACCTCTAGCCATCCCCTGTGCAATCTCCAACCTAGAACTATGCCGCTTCCAGTCCGATTTAAATATAGTATATAAAATCATACATTTCAATGTCCTACCTGCAAATGAATACTTCAGCTTCAATCATAACAATACAAGAGCACACAATAGATACAAACTCAAGGTTGACCACACCAAACTTGACTGCAGAAAATACAACTTCAGCAACAGAGTGGTCAATGTTTGGAATACTCTACCTGACTCTGTGGTTTCTTCCCCAAACCCCAAAAACTTTAACCCTAGACTGTCTATTGACCTCACCCCCTTCCTAAGAGTCCTCTAGGGGGCATTCATAAAGCGCACCAATTGTGCCTACCCTCCCTGTCCTATTGTTTTTTATTTTTCTTGTAAGTATCTATCTCATGTATTCAAAACTATATTTATTCTTATACCTGTATCTTGTAAGCTATTGACAAATAAAATGTAAATGTAAAACAAGGTCCCAAAATCCATACCATCCCCTCAGGTGTTATTCTTGACCTGCAATAACACCTGGTATCTCTTGCACATTCAGTCACTCTTCCCAACCTATGCCACCCTCTCATGCATCCTTCCTGGGCCAGTGGCACTTCTTGCACAACCCTGCAACTGCCGTGCATCTTTCCTGATCCCCTCCACTCACCCTTTGGCTGGCCTTGGACTTACAACTTTCTGATGGTTTCTCCACTGACTTTAACACTGCAAACTTCCCACAGACAAAGTAAACAGAGAAGCTGGCAGTTCTGTGAGGGAGGGAGGAAGTTAATGGCAGGAAGGAAAGGAAGGAAGGAAGAAAAATACCTGATGCTCATTGCCAGCTTCCCAAAAGGAAACTCAATAGGAAAGCCAGCAGGAAGTTAGAAGTAGCTCCTGCTGCATTTTTGCCTGCCCATGGTCATTCCGTTTCTCCATTTGGGTAAAAAAAATAACTCTGAAGCAGTGACACAATGGAGCATGGGTTTTCTAGCAGATATTATAATACCAAAACCATATTGCTACGGCCATTTATTTATTTATTTGATTTGTCAATCGCTTACAAGATAATAGGTGTTGTGGCTCGGAGGTTTGAGCCTGCTTTGTCAGAGGTCGAGGACTTGGACAATGAGGAAGAGGAGGATTTGGCTCTGAGGTTTGAGCCTGCTTTGCTAGAGGACGAAGACTTGGACGGCGAGGAAGGGGAGGATTTGGCTCTGAGGTTTGAGCCTGCTTTGTTAGAGGATTTGGAATTACCTTCCTCCCTGATTGTGCCTCAGGTGTCAGCAGATAATCAGGAGAGCATATCAGAGCCTCTGACTGAGGATCAAGCTGAGGAATGCTGGCTTGATGCGAGGCAACGGCGCAGGCAAAAGTGTAAGTTGCAACGTAGAAAGAAAGGACGAATCAGAGACTGAGATGAGGGACTGACACGCCCCACAGGGAATAAAAGTGGGTGTTTTCGCTCTGAGAACTTGTTCGGGACAACGTGTTAATTTGTGAGAGAAGCTTCGAAAGATTCTGTGTGTGGTGATAGCTTGTGATTTATGTTCTTGCTTTATTATCAGACTTGGCAGACAGCTTGTGTGAGACTGCCAAGAACTTTCTCGGCTCAAGGAATTTAACCCTGTCATTACTGGACTTGTTTGCTTGTTTATATTCATTTGGAAATTTGGACTTCTCACCTCGTTGGCACAGGTGAGACATAACAAATAGGTATAAGTATAAACATAGTTATGAATACATGAAATGGATACATACAAGAAAAATAAAAAGAATAAATAAAATTTAGATCATTATGCCTAACTCTTTGCTCAGTTCAGGAACCCATATGTCCTTGATAGTTGTTTGTACTATTAAACTCTTTCTATTGAAACATTTCTGTGTTCCTGTGTTGGTTCCTTCACATATCACATTTGCACCAGTTTGATACCAATGCTGCATTCCTGTGTTTTGGGGTGCCATTTTCCCCAGTCAACTGCACCATTTTCCCATTCTTGTTTCACATTTTGTTCAGTTCCTCTACAACAATCTTCTAAGATCGTTTTTTTGAAAAAGCATCACTATCTAAAGAAAGTTGCTGCTTTCATCTGGATGACAAAAGCATCATAGTATGACAAGCAACATCCCTTTCAAGTGTGGGCTTTGCACTGTGACATTGCAACTCTTCTTTTGTCAGTGTGCTCATCTTCCCCCTTCTTCCCATGGATGTTGCTCTGTAGGCCATTTCACAATTCTTGCCAGTTTCCTCTGTACAAGCATATAATCAATGTGCATCAAATGCTTGCCTCACCTTGCCTTCTGGGCCTCTGGGTTCAAGGAGCTATTTTTCCCCTTACACACAAATATACATAGGCACATGCAAAAAGCATGATGTAATTGCATGGGAATTTATATGCAGTTTCCAGTTAAATTTGAGGTACTGTTTATTTATTTAAATATTTAGCTCTTCTACTATCCTAAATATCTCAGAACAGGTTGCACTCTAGAAATTGCATAACATAAAAAAGTAGAAAATGAATAATAGTTTAAAATATTAAAACAACAATTATTATTTTATTGTTCTATATTTCTTGTGGGAAGGAGTCTGTTCCCTGTCATTTGGGGACCATGAACTTCATCCCTATCTCGGCTATACTTTCAACACAGAGAATACCAGGATAAAATGAATTTACAGACAGATAGACTTATCTGTTTTATAATATCTCATGTTGTAAGAGATGTTGTAAGACATAACATAACAAAGCAAATAAAAAAGTGTAATAATAAAAATATATTAATATTTCAAAGGGCTGTAGACTGACCCTGAACATTTTCATGCTTTGTTTTTCATTATATTTAATGTATCAGATATGTTCCTTTTCAAGTTCCAAGCACTAAAACTTTTAAGTATAAATAACAACTATAATCAGAGCTCTGTTTTTAAAATCATAGTATGCTCTGATTGGAATGGCATTTCTGAGTTTTGCTGTTAGAGACATTTATTAATGGATGGATTGATAATGTTATTTATGTGCCTGAGATCATTTCAGAAGAGTCGGAGAATATAACTGTAGGCGAACAGTGTCTGTTCTTGTAAATTTCCCTGGCAATAAATTTGATTTTCAATGCAAAATATATTTGATGTTGGAAGCCTACGCAATCAAGCCTTTGAAAGATACCTCCAGAAGAAGGTATTAGAAAAATGAGAGAAGATACAAAGAAATACTTTCAATATCATATCATGAAAGAATATTAGAATAATGCTCAGCCTCCTATGGGTTCTTTTCCCAGGGTTTATCTGAGGAATAGCATATGCTGTTATTGCTTATTTTGCAAAATAGAGTATCTATGAAAAGGAAGAAAAAATCTGCAAAAGGAAAATCACAGAATTGAAACCAATTTGCATTAGTACTTAAATGTTTTAGTATTAGGAATGGAAAAATGTTGTTCTTTTATTCCCAGTGACACAAATCATACATGAACCTTTAAGAAATTGCATACAAAGATGGGCTCCTAAGTACTGTAAATCTATTCTTACACTCTTAGCTTTCCAGCAATAGCTCTTTGTTCAACTACTCTTCTCTTCCCTGGGTATATGCAAATGATCTGACGGGACTTGATAGAGTTGTATAATTAAATGCCACCTGAGTTCTCAGTAATAAAGTAAGATCAACATTCTATACGTCACCTATTAATATATGACAGGTTGGATGCAAAGGGATACAGTTTGAACACAAACAGTTGTTTCTAAATTCGATCATTCTATGCAATCAACACCAATATGTTAGTTTATTATCTGTGGCAGATGAAACCTTCAGCCCAATTTATCAACAAAATTGATTCTCCTAAATATTGTATTTATTATTATTTAATGTATTCAGCAAACATATTCAACAGAGAAGCTGTCTGCCTCTCCTCCTAGAACAATTATGGATTGTCTCTTGCTAGAAGTTTTCAGAAAACTGGATTGCCACCTGAGGAAAATGGCTTAGTGGCTTTCTGCATTAAGTTGGAGGATGGTGGATTAAATGATTTATTTGTTCATTTTGCACAATAAATTATCCTGTTTTTTAGATATACCTTAATGAACCAATAACCCACTATGTGTTTTTTTCAAAAATTCTGGAAACATTGCAAACATGTAAGGCAGTTGATATTAGTGATACAACAGCTGTGTATAATTGCCAAAAAGCTTTTTATGCTCCTGAAATAAAAACAATAGGAGTGTCTATATTTTCCTCTGCTACTGTCGCAATTTATTTTGATTGTTCCTTGTTGCAGATTATTGCTTTCACTGTTTCTACTCTGGTTGTTTCTTCGGAAGGAAAGCATTGTTAATGCCTGCAGTGGGCAATAAGGATTTCTGAGATCATTTATTGTAGTTCCTGGTACTTCTTTTGTCCATGCTGGAAATTGGTAGCAAGACTTCACAACATCAGAAATCACACATAGACTATAATGTGAATCCTGAAAAATGACTAACATATTTTTTTTATAAGAAGGAGCAAGGAAAATGTGAAAGGAAAGCCTTGCTGTGGGCAGTATGAGCTCTTTTATCCTTTGTTTCCTCCCCTGGGATTTTAACAAAGCCTGAGGAGACATCCCATCTGCGTTTGGAGGAAGAGTTATGTTGTGTGGGAGGAATTCACAGCTGAGGGAGCAGAAAAAGAGTTAATTCAACTGGCCACTGACAGTGGAGGAGCTTTTTGTATTTCACCAAACCAGCAGCAGACAGGCTGAAAGGAGAACCAAAGTCCAACAGTTTTAGCACTCCAGTAACAATTCTGAGGCCGCTTCAGATAAGTCGGAAGCTGGTAAAGTACCTTCTTTCATCACAGTCTGGGAAACTGCCAAGTAACAGCTGAGAGCAATAGAACCCGACTTGAAAATAACTAAATAGTGGCTAAAGTCTCTGGTGTAAACTCAAGCAACAAACTTACGTTAGTATAAACGTAGTACATAACAAAGATATAAAGTAATAGAATATATATAGGTCAGAGATGAACTATGGAATCCCTGTGCTTTCTGAACTTACAAGTGATTTATTATCCAACTAGGTAACATCATATATGCCACAAATGCCACAATGCCCTGTTGATATCAACAAGTTGAGCAATGAAACATCTACAAACTAACTAACAACTGCACTCAGAGTACATCAGGGAGTCCTCAATTATAGTACAAAATAGCATAAGCTTAGTAATGTGATAAGGTAGAAAATAAGTTTTGTTTTTTTTTAATAAAGGCCTTCCTGGAAAAGTAGGAAAAATAAACAATCTGTTGATGGTTTGTAACATTTCTTAAAGGAACCCCCTTACAGGAACCCACCCTGAAAAAGCCAAAAGCTACTTACATGTGTTACATAGCTTCATCCATTGTTCATCATTGTTCTACTTACTGTGGTTTTCAACCTCACCCCCAAATGCTAAATGCAGCTATTAGCTTCCAAAATTATGCTTATTTTTATTTGCCAACAAGGGTCAAGATATGGCAGCCCTTACATTTTTGGAGTTAGACATTTTAACCATTGGATTTAAATTTGTCATGCTTTTTCATACCTCACTTTTGCAAACTCTCCAGAGGTCTTCTTACACTTATATGTAATCTGTCAAAATAAAGATTACAGTTTCTTACACAAATGATATTTGTCATGCCCCTGTCAGAGGCTGAATCCGAGGAGGAAGATGGACAGCTGACAGGGAGTGGGAGTGTGACTCCGTTGGCTGTGGAGGAGGAAGGGCAAAGTCTGGCTGGGCAGAGCAGGAAAGAGAGAGAGTAAAAGGGAGAGAGAGTTCAGAGGAAGACCCAGACCCACCCCCTCTTCATCCTAGGGCATGCAGGGAGGAACAGAGAAGAGAGCAACATGGGTTGTATGGCTTATGGGGGAGGAAAGGGCCCTGATTCCCTTCATTAGCCACACCTGGGAGCAAATGTGACTTTATCCTATGTTGTTGTGGTTTATCTGTGTCCCTGGTGTCTTCTCAAATGTGTGAGTTTTGCTGTGCCTGTATGTCTGGAATTCTTGCTCCTGCCCTGCCAAACTAGTTACCTCATTTTGGCTTGACTTATAATTACAGTTTGTGTTGACCATGTTTTGGACTTGATTCATTGTAGTCAAAGGCTGTTCCTGGGAGAGTTTTTCTCCAGCCAGAATGTAACCTGAACATTGGGAGCAAAGTTGGAGCTAATATAGGGACTCTTATTGATTATCTGACTGTGTTGCTTTTGTGCCACGCCCCGGGTCTTCACAATATTAGTAAATAGCAAAGCATTTGGAGTGGTAGGTAATTGTTTATAACATGGCATTAGCAATCTATATCAATGAGGGATCAGGTAAGGGGGATTGTTCCTGTTAATAAATATGTTTCAAAGTCTTAGTTAATTTATTAAGCATTTTAAATACATAATTAGCTGTACTTTTTGCCTTGAAGGTATAATGAAAAGAAAGGATTTAGTTCTATGTTCTGAAAGAAGTTTATTGTAACTTGTATTGTTAAGATGACTCACCAGTCCATATTTTCAATCTCTGTTCATTCTTTTTCATTTATTTTGACTATTTTCTTATTTCTGTGCCTGTTTACAAGCTAACTCTTGGTCTTCTCTTGTTTACATTCTCACCATGTTAAGTATTCATAGTTCAACTTTTCTAGGATATTCACAAACTCGGAAGTATGAGAGACAGGTCTATTAAATGAAGTCTGCATTACAGTTTGTGAACATTGTAGCATCCTGGTTCACTTTGGTTTCAGTCCAGTTCCTCACGTGATGTTCCATTTAAATAAATGTTTTCATTTTCTTTAATATGTATTTTGGTGTGTCTTTCTTTGAATAAAAAGCTGCACTGTACATTCTGTGAAAGGGTAGATTTCAATATTCTGGGAGGCCCATTTTTCACCCTCCCCGAGCCTCTGCTTGCATCCTGCACTTACCTGCATCCAAAACAGGGCGTGTTGGGACTCCTGGGAGGGACAGGGCAGGGTGGGCGGGGTCAGCCAGGAGTGGGATTTGGGAGTTCTCCAAACCACACAGAATCTTAGCTAGGGGCTCTCCCAAACCCCTGCAAACCCCCAGCAGCCCACCTTAACAGAGGGATACAATCAAGATCAAGGGAAGTACTAATACCACTCTATAAAGCCTTAGTAAGACCACACCTAGAGTACTGCATCCACTTTTGGTCAACAAATTATTAAAAAGATGCTGAGACTCTAGAAAAAGTACAGAGAAGAGCAACCAGGATGATTAGGGGACTGGAGGCTAAAACATACAACGAACGGTTGCAGGAACTGGGCTTGCCTAGTCTAGTAAAGAGAAGGACCAGGGGAGACATGATAGGGGTCTTCCAATATTTGAGGGGCTGCCTCAGGGAGGAAGGGGTCAAGCTATTTTCTAAAGCTCCTGCAGGCCAGACAAGGAACAATGGATGGAAACTGAACAAGAAGAGATTTAACCTGGAAATAAGGATAAATTTTCTGACAGTGAGAACAATCAATCAATGGAATTGCCCTCAGAAGTTGTGGAAGCACCATCACTTGAGACTTTCAAGAAGAGATTGGACTGCCATCTGTCAGAAATGGTGTAGGGGCTCCCGCTTGGCCAGCGGAGGGTTGGACTAGATGACCTACAAGGTTCCTTCCAACTCTGATTATCTGTTATCTGTTACCTTTGGATAGAAGCAGGTAAATATAGAATTTTGAAGATACATTTTGTCTGTTTGTTCATTTGCAAATACTGAACAATTATTAAAGCAATTAACAATCAATCCAAGATCTTATTCAAACAATATCCAATCCAGCATCCTATTGTGGCTGAGATATGTATGAAAAGGCAACCATGTACAAAATCTTATTGTTCTTGCCATTGAGACTGAACAATGGCACTGATCTGGAGAGAAAGGCCAATTGGATTAGCCTCATTTGTATACTTAGCGTATTTAGTGCATTTAACTATGAACTAGAATATTACTTTTTTTTTAAAAAAAGGAAAAAACTAATTGCAAACTTTAAATGATTTTATATATGTGTGTGTGCGCACACAACACACAAACCATAATGTAAGGATTCTCAACCCTTAAAAAAAAGAGACTTGATTGGTTGTCTTATCTTTCTAAAAAATAAAAAATTATGCTATTATTTTTATTTATCTGGATTTTTCAAATTCTGGAGAGTTTAAGAATACCGCTATTTAACATATATATTTTAATTAACATCTAATTATCAGTTGGAGAGATATTTTAATTGTAATAATACAATGAACTGTTCAGAGAATTACTTAATCAGTTGATATTATTTCAGAATTTCCAGCTAGGAGAACTAACTTCCCAGGAACCAAGAGAGCAACAGACTGGGAAAGACTATCTTAAAGCACACATGTAACTAACACTTGTATCACTGATTCTGTTTTCCTGGTTCTTCATATCGGTGGGCAACAATCAAGAAACTCGTTAGTTTATACAGTAATACTACCAGTATAACTTCAAAAGTACTGCTAAAAGAATATTCAGAGGTATGAACAGGGGAGGATAAGATTCCTTGGTTAATAAAATCAAGGGTAACTATTAGAAGAACAGTTTAAAATTCAACATATCAAAATAAGTGATTCTTTCCCAGTTAAATCAACAGAAACATTCTGCAACAATGAATAATAAAATTCAATTAAAAATAAAAGCTACCTGAAGCTACTAAGTGCTTGACAGCAGTGGAACATGAAAGCATCTGGAAATAATTATGATCTTTGAAGCAAACATCTTGATTTCAAAAAAGGAAAATATCACTCTCTTCCATTCTTTATCTTTTATTCTGTTTCTATATAGTTGTATGTTTACTATATTTATTCTTTTTTCCTAACCAGCCTTTTCTCAACCAACCAAGCTGATTCAAGCAAAATACTCTGCTCAGCTTGTATTTTTCTAGGATTGACGGGAAATCAGAGAGTTCAGGAATAATTTATACTTACTAAGATTTTAAAAAAATTGAGAATCTAGAGCTGTATTCCTTGCACCATTTGTATCTCTTTGTATGTAAATGTATTGGTACTAACATACTACCTGACTAGAGACAAAGGATTTTAAAGATGGAGAATATATAAACACAAAGACAAATGCAATAAGAAAAGCAGTAATGCAATGGCAGGATCTTTCTTTATTTGATATACTGCAGAGGGAATTTTTATTCACTTTTCAGTAGCAGTTCAAGATGTGATTTCTAATTATTGCTGAGTAAATATTGACCAAGACCAAAACCTATCAAACATATGTCTATTGCAATAGGCAGAGAAAATGTTTTGAATTATACAGCTAGGTATATTACCTTCTTATTTGCATCAATTGTATTGCCTCTGTTTTACTGCTATTTGTCTTTACAAGGAAACGTGATTTAGAAATAAATAACAAAAGAAAATATTTGTAACAGAGGCTTTATCAAAAAGATTCTTTTAATTGGAGTTTCACCTGAAAATCTGTGTTTAAAAGGTAAAGGCTGAAAGATGATACCTACCAGTGGTGGGATTCAGATTTTTTTACTACCCGTTCTGTGGGAATGGCTTGGTGGAAAGTACAGGGAAGTATACTGTAAAATCTCCAGTCAGAGGTGGTATTTGCCAGTTCTCCGATCTACCCAAAATTTCCGCTTCCAGTTCTCCAGAACTGATCAGAACCTGCTGAATACCACCTCTGATACCTACCTATTAAATGAGGGGTGTGTGTGTGTGTGTTTATAGATGTGTGTGTGTGTGTGTGTGTGTGTGTGTGTGAATGATTGCACAATTATACTCAAATGTGCCATGACCTTTGGTTCCAGAATAAAAATGTATAGAATAATGATCTGGATAAGACAGTAAACTGTGTGGAATAGCAATTAAATTAATGCAAACAGGATATTTTTTTAAATGACACTAAAAGTTATAGAAGAGTATTACAACCTTAATAATACTTTTGACAAATGTTAAGGGAAGTATTTGGGAAATTAAGTTATAGTTACAGTTCTGTGCAAGAACCACAAATTTAAAATATAGAAAAATTGCATGGTTAAGAGTTAATGTCATGCTGAAGAAAAGAGATGTGGCTCCTAGGAGGACACATACAAATCCATAGCTGTCAAGAGCAGGGGGTAAAGCATGTTAACATATTAAATATGTATGCGCATTTGCAATGGTTCAAAATATCTAATAAGATAGGCTATATATTTTTTCAAAATCTCTCCACTAAAGGAAAAAGATAAAAATGGGTATCTGTGTTGCTTCTTGCATTAATCATCGTAACAGATAATATGCAGGTATTCTTGCAGAAGAACAAAACAAGCTAACAAGCAAAAGCTAACAAGCTAAGAAGCAAAACAAGCTTCTTATGTTTTTTCATCCTTACCATTGGGTGAGTCTTGGCGCCTCTACAGTGGCTGGATCCAATTCGTATGTTTATTGAAGAAGTGTGTGGATCAATGTAAATCCAATTTTCTTATTCCAATGTGCTTTTATCTGTTCTTTGCAAGCAGATTTACACTCCAGCAGTTTTATCTCTGAGTTTTTAATTTAAAACCTAAAGCAAAATTTGCTGATCTGTTACTGGCAGAGGAAAGTTGTACTTATTTTTGAAAATATACGGTGGCTGCAGCTCCTGCTTTTTTCTTTCTTTGAATAACAAGTGCCTTAGGTATTCTCACTATTAATGGTATTCCTCCCATCTTTTCAGGATTTCCAGGAATGAAGATTACATCTTTTTTTAATAAAAAATAATAATCAGTTTATTACTCACCCTCAATCTCTGAAGCAAATCTAAGCAGCATACTGTCAAGCCCAAAATTGACATGTGTGTAGCCATTTTAGTTAGGCTTAGTATATATTCTTTTTCATACTTTCTCTGTGGCAGTCATGGGGCAAAGGGTTTCGGGCTTGCCACATTCCTAAAAGGGAAGGAGTGGAGATAAAGAGAGTGTTTTGGCTGGGTGATTCTTCTTCCCGTGGGAAATGAGCTGTCCATGCTTGGGCCCCTTGAGATGGAGATTTATGATATCAAGCAACATTGAATTACTTCTTTTGGAGAATGTGACTTTTGAGGGTTGTTTCTAACTTTAATATTGTGGGGTAATTCCGAGTTGTGTCAGATCCGGAATTACCATGGACTTTGCCAATTGGATGCTTTCCTAAATAAAAGAATCTGTCTTGGAAGATGAACTTTGTTCTTTTCTTTTTAAATGGATTTCATCACTTGGAAACCTGACACATACAAGGTAGTAGACAATTCAAACAGAAGACACATCCACAACAGCATTCAGAAATATAATTCCCTACAGTAGGGAACAAATAATCCAGTACCACACTTGCCAGATGGGGTTACAAATCATGCTGGAAGTGCCAGTCTCTGACGTTCCTATAGGCCAGCAGATTTAGGTCTCTGCAGATTTCAGTGGAAATACTAGGAAGAATGACCATATCCAAGATCCTGTATATTTGTTTGTTTGAATAGGTTTGGTTTATATGACCACCTATTCCACCAATGCAATTCAGGGTGGCTAACAAAAGTTTTAAAATAAAATATAAAATATATTAGGACCCACCAACACAAAAGTGACTGCCAACCATAATGTGGGCTCAGTTACTTTTCTGACCCCCATGCCCAGGAAAAGTGCCAGGCCTTCAAGACTCTCTGAAAGGTGAGCAGAGCCAGGCTAACTTAACTTCAGACAGAGAGCAAGTGGAGCTACCAAAAAGGCATATTTCCTGGGTTTCATTATTTGGCAATCCAATTTCAACAGGATCCGGAGCATGTCTCAGCTGTCTGACCGACTTGGATGGATAGATGGATGAAAAATAAGACAATCTCTTGAAATAAATTGAACAACAAAAAGGACAAGTATAAAAAGTAGAAAGAGGGGCACATAACTAAGGCAGAATATCAGCAAATAGCCCAAGCCTGCAAAGATGAAGTGAGGAAAGCTAAGGCTCATAATGAACTAAGGCTTGTGACAAAAGTTTAAAAAAAAATAGCAAAAAAGGCTTCTTTCAGCATGTTACAAACAAGAAAAAAGTCAAGGAAACAATTGGTCCATTGGTGGGAGAAAGTGGCAAGAAGCAACAAGGAGAAAGCAGAACTACTTATCTCATTTTTTGCATCTGTTTTACTCAAAGAGGAAAATCAGCTATTTGCTGATATTCTGCCTTAGTTATGTGCCCCTCTTTCTACTTTTTATACTTGTCCTTTTTGTTGTTCAATTTATTTCAAAAGATTGTCTTATTTTTCATCCATATATCAAAAACAGCACCGCAAAAAACAGATTAGGAACACAAGTTAAAATAGGGAAGAAAATGGTAAGTGAGCACCTGTCCACCCTAGACAAGTTCAAATCACCAGGACAAGATGGATTACACCCCAAGGTTCTGAAGGAACTGGCAGACGAGATCTCAGAACCATTGAACTATATCTTTCAAAGATCCTGGAGTACCGGGGAACTGCTAGAGGACTGGAAAAGAGCTGATGTTATTCCCATCTTCAAAAAAGGGAAAAAAATTAGATCCAGGAAACTACAGACCTATCAGCCTATCTCAATACCAGGGAAGATTCTGGAAAAGATAATCAAGCAACAAATCAGCAAACATCTAGAAGCAAACAAAGTAATAACCAAAAGCCAACATGGGTTTGTCAAAAACAGATCATGCTAGACAAATCTTATTGCATTTGTTGACAAAGTGACAACATTAGTGGACCAGAGGAATGCTGTTGATATAATATACTTGGACTTCAGTAAGGCATTTGATAAAGTAGACCATAACCTACTACTTGATAAGATAGAGAAATGTGTGTTAGATAGCATCCCTACCAGATGGATTCGTAACTGGCTGACCAGTCACACTTAATATGTAGTCCTCAATGGGACTGCATCTACATGGAGGGAAATATGCAGTGTGGTACCCCAAAGCTCTGTTTAGGCCCAATCAATGGGAACTCATCAAATTTGCAGACAACACCAAGCTAGCAGGAATAGCCAACACTCCAGAAGATAGGCTTAAGATGCAGAAGGATATTGACAGCTTTAAACATTGGGCGCTATCTAACAAAATAAAATTCAATGGTGAAAAAAGTAAGGTTCTACATTTAGGTAAGAAAAAGAAAAGGAACAGGTACAGTATATGTGGTACCTCGCTCAATAGTAGTAACTGTGAGAGGGATTTTGGAGTCCTACTGGACAAGCATTTAAATATGAGCCAGCAGTGTGCTGCAGCTGCCAAAAAAGCCAACACAGTTCTAGGCTTCATAAACAGGGAATAGAATCAAGACCATGTGAATGTTAATACCACTTTATAAACCCACACTTGGAATACTGCATCCAGTTTTAGTCACCAGGATGTAAAAAAAAGATGTTGAGACTCTAGAAAGAGTACAGAAAAGAGCAACAAAGATGATTAGGGGGCTGGAGGTTAAAATTTAAAGAATGGTTGCTGGAATTGGATATATGTAGTTTGATGAAAAGAAGGACGAGGGGAGACATGATAGCAGTGTTCCAATATTTCAGGGGCTGACACAAAGAAGAGGGAGTCAAGTTATTCTCTAAAGCACCTGAGGGCAGGACAAGAAGCAATGGGTGGAAACTGTTGTGAATCAATAAAAGTTAATAACCTAAATGCAAATCAGGGTTTGAAAACCTGCACACTTGATTGGTCCTTATACAACTACTTGGGATTGGGCCAGAACTAGTCCCTGATTGGCCACTATTTGGACAATTCTTATTGGTTATTAGTTTGAACTTGTCGCACATCTCATTGGTTAATAAGGTAGCAGCTAACCCTATAAAAGGGTTACTGCTGCCCATAGCCTTGCTCTGTTATGTTCTATTTACTATTATTAAAGAGTTGAAGTCACTGGTCAGATGTCTGGTCTCCATTATTCTCCATACTTAACACTGGCGACGAAGGTGGGATCCGGAGACCGAAGAGCTGACTAACCTACAGAGCAACCAACAGAGCACGTGGTCGAACACGCACCATCAACGGCAACATGGCCAGGGTGCCGTACCACCCACTCCATTCAACCCAGAAACCGAAGACTGGGAGGCATACATGGATCGGTTCCAGATGTTTCTGGAGACCAACAATTTGAAAGATGCAACAACCGGCAAAAAAAAGAGCTATCTTTCTAACTCACTGCGGGCCTACTGCGTGTTTAAAATGGCAAAGTCACTTGCCAAGCCAGCAGAGGTAAAAGAGATGGACTGGGACGCCCTCGAGCCTTTACTACGGGCTCACTACACGCCCACCGTGCCAACTTTAGTCAGAAGACACGAGTATTACCAGAGGGACCAACGGAAAGGCGAAAGCCTTGCCAATTACATCGCGGACCTCCGCAACCTTGGAGGCCTCTGCGGATTCGCAGACTTAGAAGAAGCCCTCCGGGACCGCCTGGTTCTGGGCCTAGAAGACGGCACGATCCAGAGCAAAATTATGGCTAAGGGGGACATCAGCCTCACCGATGCCCTTAAAGAAGCCTCGGCAGCGGAGGCGACCAAGAAGTCGGCAGCCCGAATGCGCCGCACCAACACACCGCTATGTAAACTCACCACTGATACCTCGCCTCGCTCAGAGAGACACCCGGTATCAACTCACCACGAAGACCTAGAGTCCCCGTCCGACAGCGATGAGGAAGAGGTCAACCGACTTCGAACGGAGCGAGACCAGTCCACACAACACTCATTTCGACCGTGTGCTGGCTGTGGAGCCAATCACCCACGATCCGGCTGCAAATTCCTCGACGCACTCTGCCGCAATTGCGGGAGACGAGGTCACATCGCAAAGGTTTGCAGAAGCAAACAAAACTCCAAACCCCGACAGGCCGAATGCCAGTCTTCAGGATTCTTCGGCACACACCGAGAAAAACTGAACCACTAATGGGGAAACCACTCCTACAGAAACAAGCCATCCACCACTTCCACCAGGCGTGAAGAAACCAGGCGGGAAGAGACCCACCAAACAATCACCATAGGCCACGCTACATCCCTTGATGCCGGAAAATCCGAGTAAAGGTCGCCATCGAAAAACAAACCTTGCGTGATGGAGGTAGACTCGGGATCTTCCCTCTCGATGGTGTCATGGAAAACGCTCCAACAGCTCATTCCAACGATTCGCCGCCAAGACCTTAACCCTCAAAGGGTTATACTCAAAGACTATCAGGGTAACAGAATTCCCGTTGTCGGGTCCCGCAGATTCCAGGTCTCATTCAAGGACCGCACCGTCGCGCTACCACTGACTGTCGTGGACCGCGACAGGCCTAGCCTTTTAGGCCTTCAATGGTTCAGACCGCTTTAATGGCTTTCTTTGTAAATCTGATGTGAACTTCTCTTGGTAAGCTATTTCTCATTGCATATCTTTTGAAGAATCAATAAACCTCATCTATTCCATCCATCATCTTCTCTTCAGTTATTTCCAAAGCTTCAGCCAATATTTCTATCATTAGCTCAGCTAGGTTTTGTCCTTTTTCTTCCTCTATGTTTTGGAATCTAAGATAAATCTGTCCATCTCCCATCTCAGCATACCACTTTTATCTTGCTCAACCACAGTTAATCTGTTATCAATATCTCCAATCTTCTTGTCTCTTTGTTTATCTTCTTTTTGGAATCTCTCATCATACTTCACCATCATTTGTTGAATGTTCTCCACCTTTTCATCAGTTTTCCCTGTTCTTTGTTCGATGTTCTCTGTTCTCTTTTCAATATTCTCTGTTCTTGTTTGAATATTTTGAATTCCTTGCATAATCATCTGCAGGGTCACTTTTTCTTGTTCTTTTTCTTGCCGTAACATTGTCTGTATTGAACGTTGTCCTCCAGATGGTGGAGAGGAAGAAGTAGAGGTTGAGGAACCAGGGGCTGTTAGTTTCCTACTCATTTCAAGCAATTCAAAAACTTCAGGTTCTTCCAGACCTTAATCCAATTGTGAAGTAACCAATTGCAATTCCAAATAAAAATAGCAGGAAAAAAAGCCAAATAGTAACAATAATAATAATAATAATAATAATAATAATAATAATAATAATAATAATAATAATAATAATAATAATAATAATAATAATAATAATAATAGGAAAAATTCTTCAGGTTCTTGTATATCTTAATCCAATCAATTGGTTGAATAACAATAAAAACTCAAAAATGAAGGAAAAGACCGTAAACACATACAAAAAAGAGAAAGTTGTTAAATCCTAAAAAAAAAGGCGGAAAAGTGAAAAATAAAAAACTAAAAAAGAGAAAAGAAAAATTCTTCAGGTTCTTCAACACCTTAGTCCAATTAAGAAGTCTCAGATATGAAAAGATGCATAAGAAACAGAAGAAGGCCAGAAAAATAAAAGAAAAACCAATATGGAAGGTAAATGGAAAAGAAAAAAATACCAGGGAGGGAGAGAGAAAAAAAGAAAAAAGACTACTGCCTTAAAAAGAAAAGGAAGGAAATCATTAATACTAAAGCTTTTCCTTTAAAATAAAAAGCAAATGTAGAAATTTAACTTCAAAAGACAAGGAAAAAAATACAAAGACAAGTTCCGAAGGGCCAAAAATCCAGATAGCTATTACAAAAAGTAAACTGATAAGGAGGGGTAGCGCAGCTTAGAAAAAATAAAAAGAGCACACTGCCCTTTGTTTAATTATCCAAGGCTCTTGTTATAACTCTCTTCTCCAGAGACTTATCACCTTTTCTTTTCCTATAAGCTTCAACACCAGACTCCAGATGTTGATAGAAACCCAGAAGAGCACTTGCAATAACACTCTCCCATGCTCTTCCCTCTATCTTATCAAATAGCAATGTCCTTGAAAAGAACTCTCAGTTCTTTCTCAGCTTTGTTTGGTCAAGAAAAAGAAATAGAATATTTCCAAGCCTCTAGTTGGCAGTGTTACAAAGTTTCTTTTGCTTTCACTTTCCCCCTCCTTTTCCAAGCAAGATATAATAAGAATTAATTAAAAAAAGAAAAACATATTTAAAAAAAGTAACTAAAAGGGAGTCTCTAGTCTAGAATATTATAAAGTCAAAAAGGAGAGAAAGAGTAGATGAAAAAAGAGAAAAAACCAGTCCAGTTTCAAAATGTAAGATCATGTGTAGAAAATCCAGCAATGAGAAGAAAAAAATATTACTTTGACATTCCTGTTTAAAATTGCCGCTTAATCATTTCTGTCAAAACTTTTACAGATTCTTTCTTTTCCTTAGGGTGTCCTTTCAAATCTTAAAATAAATAAAAAGTTCTCACCAAACCGGCACAGTCTCTCTTTCCGTTCTCTTTCATTTCGGAGTTGTCCCAACTTCAGCAGCTTTTATGCTGCCTCTTTGCCGCTGGCAAAAAGAGCTTCTCCTGGATCTACCAGGGACTTTGTGGTATCCCTGGGATCGACAGGATGCACTCTTTACTTTCACCGTCTCTTCGGGACAGTTTAGATCCGATTGGACCGTCCAGGAGCAAAGATATCGGCAGCGACCTCAGACCTCCAAGATTGCATGCCGTATCGTCGCAACGCCAGCTCCACCCTCCCCCTATCTTTGATAGTTAAGAAAGAAAAAAATAAATCTACTCTGAGTAGGATCCATGATAGAATTGTTCTATATTTCTAGAGAGCAGCTTCTTCATTATATCACCTGCATTTACATGTGATTGGTCTTCAGCCCTACCAGATTAGAGGTGTAGGACTTGCAATTTCTAGAGAATGGGAATGTTAAATTAATAGGACGTATTAATTTTTGGAAGACAGAAAACCAGTTAACTTGCAATAATAAACAGTAAGGATTTGGATGGAAAAGTGGAGACAGACCCAAGAGGACACATCAGAAATATTTCCTATTAAGTGTGAAAATCATAAAAGGGATTATGAAGAATAAAGGCCAAACCAGAAGACTCAGGAGAAAAAAAATGGCAAGGAATCAAATATTTGTTCAAAAACTAATAATAATAAAAAAATCCCTGAATTTGAATGCAGCTTTGCTGAACAATAAATCTCAAATTATTATTTCACTTTTTTCTTTTCAATTTTTGTTTGCTTTTTTCCTTTTTTTTTACAATATGATGGCTGCTTCTGCTTATTTTTTCCTTCTTTTAATGTTTCTAACTTCACTAAGTCATATAAACATATTCTATTTTCTAAAGGGAGATTATATTGATTTAGTCAACAGTGAAAAGCTGTAGATTCTCCTAAATAACCACTCTGTAAATTACACATGCAGCCATCTGAGTTCCCAGTTATGAAGTACAGATTTACTTTGTGCCTTTTTATTTGTTGAACTGATGCTTTCAAAACTCTGTGATTCTCCACTCACATTCCTATGAATGAGGAATTGAATATTGGTTGAAAAACTGAACAATATCAAGGAATAATTAAAAACAAAATATCCTATAGTAAATCCAACTAAACTGAGACATAAAAGACAATGCTTGCATTCTGTTTCCCAGTGTTTAAATGGAATCCATCAGAGTTCTGCTCCTAAAAAGCCAATTTAATCTGACATCCAGCAGATAAGCTCAAGTAGTTGGTGTCAGTTTAGGCAACATACTGGTCTTTCCTTAACCGATTAAAACACTTGTTGGATTTTCTGCTTCTGATGCCAAGTACCCTAGCTTGGAGACAAAGTAGAATTTGATGTTCTGCTTCAAGCAAAGGATGTTGGTTTTCCCATGAAACAGACTGAGCTGGTGATTCAAGTAGAGCATTAAAAGAGATAATGTTAAAGTTCTGACCTAGGCTACAATCTTTTCTATTTTTATGTGGAAGTAAACTTCAGTAGAATGAGCTTTCTAATTCTTGGTAGATATGGTTCATAGTAAGGAATTTCCATTCAATATTTCTAAAAACACCTCTGCATCTTGAACATGACACAAATGTCTCTAAGGATGCTAGCGACAGATTGGAAAGTGAGAGTAGAAAAATGGGGTGAGAATGAAAAACATATACAATGACAAAAAAATGTATAAGATGTAGTAAAACAAGTTTATGTACGTAAAAGGTCACAGATACAAACTAGAAATTGTCTTGATGAAACTTGCACCATAGCTTTTCAAATTATTCTGATTAGTATACATGTTATTGCATTCCTATCCAGACATCATGTCATTCCTAAAGACAGATTGCCTGTTCTATAGGTTTCTTGGTAATCCTTATAAGATTCCAGTAGAGTTATTAGATTTATTAGGCAAATGGACACGCTGAGAATTGTTTTGCTTAATGCCACATTTTGTAACCAAGATTGGTGTTAAAAATAATAACTGATTCATCATGAATTAACTTTTCATAAGAAATCCAATGCCCAACCACTACATTTCCCTCCTCACACTCCTCACACTACCTCTTCTGGAGATTATATTCAGAGAACCAGCAAATTTAGTCAACAGTGAAAAGCTGTAGATTCTCCTAAATAACCACTCTGTCTATTACACATGCAGCCATCTGAGTTCCCAGTTATGATACAGCTTTGTGCCTTTTTATTTGTTGAACTGATGCTTTCAAAACTCTGTGATTCTCCACTCACATTCCTATGAATGAGGAATTGAATATTGGTTGAAAAACTGAACAATATCAAGGAATAATTAAAAACAAAATATCCTATAGTAAATCCAACTAAACTGAGACATAAAAGACAATGCTTGCATTCTGTTTCCCAGTGTTTAAATGGAATCCATCAGAGTTCTGCTCCTAAAAAGCCAATTTAATCTGACATCCAGCAGATAAGCTCAAGTAGTTGGTGTCAGTTTAGGCAACATACTGGTCTTTCCTTAACCGATTAAAACACTTGTTGGATTTTCTGCTTCTGATGCCAAGTACCCTAGCTTGGAGACAAAGTAGAATTTGATGTTCTGCTTCAAGCAAAGGATGTTGGTTTTCCCATGAAACAGACTGAGCTGGTGATTCAAGTAGAACATTAAAAGAGATAATGTTAAAGTTCTGACCTAGGCTACAATCTTTTCTATTTTTATGTGGAAGTAAACTTCAGTAGAATGAGCTTTCTAATTCTTGGTAGATATGGTTCATAGTAAGGAATTTCCATTCAATATTTCTAAAAACACCTCTGCATCTTGAACATGACACAAATGTCTCTAAGGATGCTAGCGACAGATTGGAAAGTGAGAGTAGAAAAATGGGGTGAGAATGAAAAACATATACAATGACAAAAAAATGTATAAGATGTAGTAAAACAAGTTTATGTACGTAAAAGGTCACAGATACAAACTAGAAATTGTCTTGATGAAACTTGCACCATAGCTTTTCAAATTATTCTGATTAGTATACATGTTATTGCATTCCTATCCAGACATCATGTCATTCCTAAAGACAGATTGCCTGTTCTATAGGTTTCTTGGTAATCCTTATAAGATTCCAGTAGAGTTATTAGATTTATTAGGCAAATGGACACGCTGAGAATTGTTTTGCTTAATGCCACATTTTGTAACCAAGATTGGTGTTAAAAATAATAACTGATTCATCAAGCTGAATGCCAACAAAATAACTTTTCATAAGAAATCCAATGCCCAACCACTACATTTCCCTCCTCACACTCCTCACACTACCTCTTCTGGAGAAATTTTGACTAATTCAGAGAACCAGCAAATACCACCTCTGACTGGCCCCACCCCCATCTATTCTCTGCCTCCTGAGTCCCAGATGATCAGCTGGGTCTTCTTTGGTTGCCCTGCACAGGAGAACAGGGCTGGAAGGCAGGTTAGTGGGGTGGGGAGGGAATGGGATTTTGCAGTAACCTTCCCCTGCTACGCCCACCAAGCCACACCCACCAAACCATGCCACGCCCACCAAGCCACACCCACCAAACCATGCCACGCCCACCAAGCCACACCCACCAAACCATGCCATGCCCACCAAGCCACACCCACCAAACCATGCCACGCCCACCAAGCCACACTTACCAAACCATGCCATGCCCACCAAGCCACACCACATCCACAGAACTGGTAGTAAATTTTTTTGAATCTCACCACTGCTTTGTTTCATATGTCAGAAGTTAACACAGTGTTCTCTCTGGATTCAGAGGATTCCTGCATCTGAATTAGCCCATAATGTGCAGGAAATGGGTTTTAGAGATTCAAAAGTGTACGGGACCATCCTTTTTTTAAATGTCTTTTGAAAATTTTAACGAAGCATAAAAATGGCTGCAGAAACAAGTCTTAAAAATAAAAAAAAACATTTGAATTGTTTAAGATATTTCAGTATCTTGCAACATTGAAAAGCTGACACAATCTGTAGCCCTCACAAATCCAATTAAAAATAAATCAACATTTCAGATGGAAAATATTTAAGATATTTCTTCCCAAAAATGGAGGTCACCTAAGATAGAGGATCATTAGTTCATGCAATGATATGGCGTTTCCCATGTTCCTTTGGACATCAACCGGCCATTCCTATACCATTTTTTTCAGGGCAATTGCTCCCTCTGCTGTCTCCTGCTATTACATTATTGCTTGTTCCCAGTTTCTATACTGTCATCCATCAGAATAGGACAACTGTATCTGTAGTTAGGTATTGTCGACTTTTTGCTACACTTTGACATGGCCTATGTTGCATATGTCAAGTGGATGATTTTCCCATTACCTTTGCCCAAATACCAGGATATTATATACTCCTCCCCTACATCAAAGGCACCACAGACAAAATCAGCAAAATTCTCCACAAACACAATATCAGGACAGCCTTCGGCACTGGCCAAAAAATAGCCAACATCCTAAGAAACCCCAAAGACAAGATCCAGCTAGAAAACCAAGGAGTTTATGAAATACCATGCAACAATTGCCCAGCCACATACATTGGACAAACCAACAGGAGAATAAATGCACGCATCGCAGAACACAAAAACGCAGTCAGAAAAGAAGAAAATACTTCCTCCCTCTTCCAGCACCTTAAAGCCACAGGACATGAAATTAATTTCGAAGGAACCAAATTAATATCCAACACTGAACACTCCAGCAAAAGAATAATCAGGGAAGCCATCGAAATAGAGAAACACCCCCATAACATGAATAAACGGGACGATACCTCCCACCTACCAGACATCTGGAAACTAGCCCTCACCAACAAATGAGTCCCAGCCACGAAAACCAACACCAGACCCAAAACAATATGGGACAACACTGCCAATCCCCCTCATCAGACCCAGGCCCAAACCCATCCTATAAACGAAGGACAACCACCACCCAGAAACCAGACTACGGCTGCTTCGCCAAGCTGTCGCACCCCCCGACCCCAAAACCAAACAAGCTGACACACACCAAGAACACAGACCCAGACCCCAAACTCGAAGACAGACCAAAACCCAGAATGCTACATCACAGCCACCCGCTCAGGATATCACATCAGAAAACTCAGGAAATTACACCACAAGAACTCAAGAAGTTGCAACACAGCAACCCAGGAAATCACAGCACAAGACCAAGGATACCACAGCAATAAATCTCACAAGGTCATCACACAACCCATTACCCAAGCCGTTACAACACAGGAGGCTAATGGAAAAGAGATCAAAACACAAACGACCCAGGAGATTACAACACAGGACCCAGGATACCACAACAAAAGAACTCACAAGCCCATCACACAACGCATTACCCAAGCCATTAAAACATGAGAGGCTAATGGAAAAAGGATCACTATAAAACAAACGACCCAGGAGATTACAGCACAAGATCCAGGATATCTCCACAACAAAACTCACAAGGCCATCACACAGCCCATTATGCCAACATCAACTCCATCAACCAATCAAGAGGCAGTAGTGCAGCCAACCAGCCCAGCACACCAGCCCCCATCACCAGTCTTTATAGAGAGACGGCAGCTCCGATCACACACTGCTTGCACTGGCATGAAGCCAAAAGCACCAGCCTGAGGATGGCGAGTGAGACCTCGCCAAAACATCGCCAAGATACTTTTAATCTTACACAGGAAAAGACCCAAACACACCTTGGCCACGTCATTATAGTTGTGCTTTTAAAGTTGAAGCAACGTTTCGGCAGAATCTCATCTGCCATCATCAGGCTTCTGTATTGTGTTCATCTGTGCTATAGCATAATTGAACAGCCAGATCAAAACTTACAAGAAGCTGGAAGTTAAAAGAGCAGGGATACTATGTGACCTCAAATTCCTACGCAGCTGCAGAGACAACAATGCAACACCGACCTGCTTCAAATTAACATTTCATCACAGCACAGCAGCTACTAAACGTATCCTGAAAAGAACTTAAATGGCTCTCCTCAGGAACGAGCTCCACAGAAAGAGATTCCAACTCGATCAGTTAAACAAAGATCTTCTAATTCTACACCTGGAATTGAGCAACAAAATCCACCCTCTACTTTGGAACAAGATAAAACAACTTACAACTTTGAGAGCTGAAACTGAAACCACTTACAAAAATTACAAACTCCTGAAGAAACTAAAGAAATTAGAACATGACAAGAAAGCCCCCAACAACTCACAACAATACCTGAAACAATTAGTATACAATGTTTCCAACAGAGAACTCACCAAAACAGAAACAGATGTCCTAACCAAAGGATTCAATTATGCTATAGCACCCAAAAAAAATCCCCACAGAATCCATCATATTTGGAGTGGAATCCAGCCTAACTAAATTAAATACAGATGAAGCTGACAGAATAAGACACCAAGTCACTAACATCCTATGCACAAGCAAATCACCCAAAAGCAACTTGCACAAAGAGGAACTAAAAGCCCTGCAAGCCTTAAGGAACGACAGCAGCATAATCATACTTCCAGCAGATAAAGGTAATGCCACAGTAGTAATGGATAGAAAAGACTACGAAAAAAAAAATGACAGACCTATTCCAAGACTCCACATACAAACCCATAAACATGGACCCAACCACATATCTGGAAAAAATAACCAAGAAGAAAATTATAACCAGCCACATGAGCAAAGAGATCCAACAGACAATCATCCCAAGAGAAAAATCTTCCAGATGCCCCAAACTATACGGCCTCCCAAAAACATACAAAGAAGGCATAGCTCTCAGACCCATAGTCAGCTCCAGAGGAGCACCACTACAAAACCTAGCCAAATACCTAGCAAAGCAGCTACAGCCTCTTGCTGAAGCAGCAGCTTCCCATTTACAAAACTCATACCACCTCTTGGAAATGATCAAAGATCTACATGTGGAACAAGAAGATCTGCTTGTAAGTTTCGACGTAGTTTCACTGTTCACTCAAGTCCCGATAAAAGAAACTCTCAAAATCATCAAAAATAAATACCAACCACCCAAACACCTCATAGAACTAACAGAATACTGCTTAACCAACACATATTTCATATACAAAGGACAAAGATACAAGCAAATTGAAGGAGCTTCTATGGGATCACCACTGTCACCCGTCATTGCAAACCTGTTCATGGAAGAATTCGAATCCAGAGCCCTAGCCAATGCCACTCACAAACCCAAACTATGGTTAAGATACATCAATGAAACATTTGTTATTTAGCCCCAGGGAAAAGAAAACCTAAACAATTTCCTAACACACCTAAACAGCACACACCCCAAAATCAAATTCACCATGGAAACGGAAACAAACAAACAACTACCATTCCTAGATGTACTAATCTACAAAAAAACAGATGGCACACTAGGACACACCATATACCAGAAGAAAACACACACCACCTGCTACCTCAACGCCCAATCCCATCACCACCCAGCACAGATAAACTCCATGGCCAAAACACTAATCACCAGAACCAAACGCCTGGCAGACAAGACACACATAAAGACTGAACTATGCACCCTGACTGCCAACAGCTTCCACAAAAGCAAAATCACTGGCTTGATCCACAAAAACACACTGAGACATAATGGAGACCTAGAAGATGAACAGACCTATGGAACAGCTGTCCTGCCCTACATAAGAAGTACTACAGATAAAATCAGTAAGATACTACACAGGCATCACATCAAGACTGCCTTCAAAACAGACAGAAAAATAGCAGCCATCCTAAGAAACCCCAAAGATAAAATTGATCTGGAAAACCAAGGCATATATGAAGTCCCCTGTGCATCATGCCCTGCCACATACGTTGGACAGACCAATAGAAGAATAAGTATCCGCCTAGATGAACACAAAAATGCAGTAAAAAAAGCTGGAACACACTTCTTCACTAGTCCAACACATGAAAGCCACAGGCCATAGCATCAACTTCAATGGCACCAAAACCCTAGCCACTATAGAAAACCCCAGCCACAGACTTATCAGAGAAGCCATAGAGATTGAAAAAAGACCTGAAAGCATGAATAGAAGAGATGATTCCACCAGATTGTCAATTATCTGGAAGCCTTCACTCTCAAACAAAAAAATCTCCACACCACAAGCCAGGCAAACACCTGGCCACAAACAGATTCCCCCCCGTCCCCCCGTCCCCCGATACCTCCAGCTTGAAAACACCCCAATCAGGCACCCAGATGAAACCTAGCTTCCTAATAAATGATAGCCGTCTGTTTACTCGGAGCCAAACTGCACTAAAAGCCTCCAGTACAGGAAACACAATGTTGCCAGCCAATTAAGACAAAAAAAAGCTACAAAACAAACAGAAGATATTAGAAACACCAATCAAGCAGAACACAGCAAACTCCAAGACCAATAAACACAGACCAAGACTCCCAACCAATCAGGATGAAGATAAAGCCATTCTGGCACAGCAGTAGGCTAGCACCAAATTTAAAACAGAAATGGCTGTGAAAGTCTGACTCACAGACGAACACAATACAGAAGCCTGATGATGGCAGATAAGATTCTGCCGAAACGTTGCTACAACTTTAAAAGCACAACTATAATGACGTGGGAAAATACCCGAACAAAGCTGAACACCATACATATAAATACCCGCGAAAACTTAAGAAAACAAATTATGTGTGTGTGTGTGTGTGTGTGTGTGTGTGTGTGTGCGCGCGTGCGTGTGCATGTGTGTCTGTGTGTATGCATTTTTCAGCTTGAGACAGCAAAATCATTGCTTTCTACTTGTTCATTGGATATTCTCATTTCATAAACAGCTCAGCAGCAATGTTTTCATACTTTAAGATGCTTTTATAGATGACCTGATACACCATCTTACTGTAACACTTAGAATGACTCAGTCTGTTCTTGTCCTGTTAGGCATAGCTGAAATACAAAGCATAAGTTTTGCAATTGGACAAGAGTAGAAGAAATGATCCTATAGCCCTCCAGATGCTGCTGACCTTTAACTTCTAGCATTCTTTGTCATGGATCATTGACTGGGCATCTGGTAATTCAGTGATATCTGGAGGGCTGCCACTTCCCAACCCTCAACTAAAGGTTGAATAGAATCTGGTGTGAAAAATTCAGCTTAATGCCATTGCAGACTCACTTACCAGTTTGAATAGAAAATTTTGGGTTTGGTGGATACAGTCCGATGTGTAGCTTCCTAACTGCATGCATACACAGGATTGCATTATGAATTGAGACTTAAAAGGTATAAATATAATGTAATTGGATATAAATAATGTGTATATAAAAATAGCAGAGTTCTGAAGAACATTCAGACCTGAATTGAAACACATGATGGATATACAATATGTCACTTCCAGGTGCATTCATTTAAAATAAACATCATTGCAAACCAAAATTGCAATAAGGCAGTATAAGTAAATCATCAGCCTTGACATTCAAATAATATCAGCATTTCCATATTTCTATTTCAGTACATGTTTTTCATTTTCTTTGCCTATGTCTTTTAAAATGAAGTTCTTGCTTTTATTCCTTTATTGTAATTATGAAAGACTTGAAGCAAGGCTATCAAGCAGAATTCAACTGGAAAAATAGTCTTCTTGGATGGATGAATGGGTAAAAGATGTCTAATATATTCTAAAAGAGTTAATTAAAATTCGTATAAGCAATAATGTGACCTTCACTGGAGGACCATAATCAGTCTTAGTTATTACTACATTATCAGAAAACATAATCCTCTATACTATATCCATCTCTGTATCTTCACAGCTAAATATAAAATTAAAACTGAAACTAAAAATACTTTGACGTAACTGAATTTGTTGCAAGAACTAATCATAATATACTGGGCTTTTTCTCTTTTGGCAAGGATTCCTCAAGTGGTATTGATGGACTTTGTTGCCTGCTATAGAGATATTTTAAGAAGGAGAAATTCATTACCTAGGCCTAACCCCCTCCTACTTTGATTTACACAGGATGAGTTGTGAAGAGCTAATTTAGCATGCCCAGTGGGATTTATACTTTTTTTTTCAACAGCAGAAAAATTCTTGCTGCTTAGAATACAAGGGGGAGAATATTGTTGAAAAACATGTCTCTTGATTGTACAGTGTTGGATGCATTCCTGCTGCCAGGAGTGCCAGCACTTCACTAAACTGTTTGCCCAGAACCAGGATCCTACCGTTTGCATGTTGTGTGGCCAGAGCAATTGTTTTCATGAAAGTTAATCTTCCCACTCAATGGCTTTCCGACAATGAACATCTCTGAGTAAGCCTGGCTATATTCTACCATTGCTACCTACTATCTTGCATATTTTCCCCTGTTCTGCTAAGTTCTTTCTACTGACTTTGCTAACAGAATTACAGAATTGGAAGAGGTCTTGGAGATCTTCTAGTACAATCCCCTGATCAAAGAGGAGACCCTATAACATTTCAGACAAGTGCTTGTCCAATCTCTTCTTTAAAACCTCCAGGGATGGAATACCCACAATTTCCAAAGGCAACCCATTCTACTGATTAAGGAGTCAGGAAATTTCTCCTTATTTCAAGGCTGGTCCTCTCCTTGATTAGTTTCCATCCATTGCTTTTCGTTCCACCTTCCAGTGCTTTGGAGAATAGGTTGACCTCCTCTACTTCTTTCCACCATAAAACACCAGCCTACCCTAACACTGTTTCTTGTTTTGTTAACATAGCAGTTACAATTCTCAACCTTGAAAAAGGTTTTCTTCTTGTGAATGTGTATACCTCTGTATCTATCTGAACAAAAGTGTTTTTCCCCCACTTAGCTATGCAACAGTGTCTCATGAACAGCAGCTTCTTCCAGGAGGACTATGATGAAATCCCAAAGGTACTTTTTCAAAAGGCAGCTAGACTTTGTTTATCCTTCAAGATGTTTCATTTCTCATCCAAGAAGTTTCTTCAGTTCTGACCCTGAAGAACAAAAGAAGCTTCTTGGCTGAGAAGCAAAATGTCTTCAAGGAAAAACAAAGTCCAGCTGCCTTTTGCAAAAGCACCTTTGAGACAACCATGACTTGGATGACTGAGAATCTCCACAGACATTGTGATGGAATGTAGTAGGATGTATTCCCAGAAAGGAGGGGATGCATCCCAGAGGAATAAAAAATAACTCAGTGTAGATACTTTGTGTAAGAGAAAGCAAGTGAAGATAGCACCTTCCTAACGGCTCTCGGTGTATATGCACCTAGTTGAATGCTCAATCTGGCAAGATTCTGTCAATGGATGTTCCAATAATAAAGAATCAGCTTGAAAGAATCACCATTCTTGGACTTGGAGTGCAACAAGGACCTCCTTAGATAAATTAATACCTGCTGGGGTAGATGGCCCATCAAATACCTTTGTGCCAAATAATATAAGATTTTATAACACTTTGAATTGCACTGAAATGTATTAATAACCAATGCAATGCCAACAAGATACAGTAAATGTAATATGATCATAGTAATTAGATCAAATAGGCTCCTACATTTTGCATCAAGTAAATTTCAGTGTGATCTTCAGAGTCAGTCCCATTGGAATGTACTGAAGTAGTCTGTGTGATGATAGTCCCATGCTGTCACTCATAACTATGTAACACTAATACAAACTAGGATCTCCGTTACATTAGCAAAAACTTCTCACATAGAGAAATAGTTTACTTTAATGTATACTTCTCTGTGTATAAATATATAGAGAAATATTTTAGTACTTAAAATGTATACATCTATAAAGAATGTGTCATTAGGAGAATATAAATAATATTAATTACTAATTGTACTCATCAGAGGAAGAAATCCAAGAATTTAAAGTAGCATTCAATAAAATAGCAAAAGAGAGGGAGGGAGGGAAGGAGGGAGGGGAGATAGGGAGGGAAGGAAGGTAGGAAAATATTTAGGACTTCTCTGGAACAGGTGTGTTCTCATAAAGCAGAAATATACCTAATTGATACAATCACTGTGGTTCTAAATAATGAATTGTCATTGCAACTCTGTCTTCAACAGTATTTTTCATTACTTTAGAGACATTTAGATTAAAATAATGTATTTCCCTTCAACACTATACTTTTCCTAAAATTAGTTTATGGTTTTATGAGTAATGAGATACCATTTTATCTGTGTTCATTTATCTTCATTCATGTCTACAATACTAGAGAACTTTGTTCTGTTCACAATTTATATGAGAATTAGAACATCATGCAAATTGAAACTTTATTATAGAGCTTTGAAAGTTCACTGCTCCAAAAGTCATGATGCACCCTTGTATAAAAAATATTAATCACCGTGCAAGCGGCGAGAAAGTTGTGAAAGGGAAAGTTATTTCTTCTCACTCTCCTTCCCTACGGAATAGCAGATGGAAATCTGGAAAACCTGCTTGGCAAAGAAGGTAAATAAACTAAAAATTAAAGCCAAGGGGATAAAAGATTTTGGAACATTGGAACTAAAAACTAAAAGTTTATTGCTATAAGTGGGAAGGAAGAGGTAAAAAAAATATTTTAAGACTCTATTGAAGAAGACTGCTTGAAGTTTTTAAGACTAGAAATTAATGACAATAAAGCTTCTACAAAATCATTTTGAAACTGTCTAATTGAATCTCACCCCAGGAGGAGGGGGAAAAAAGAAGAAGAAGAAGAAGAAAGTGTTAACGGAACAGTTTGTTCTGATTTGGAGTGTTTTGTGACTTTCTGACTTTGGGATTTTGGGGGGACTATTCCTTGAAGGACTAAAAACATTTGGGTTGCTCCTTTAAAAATAAAATAATAATAAAAATGGCATTATCTGTGCAAGAATTACAAATGGAATTTCAAAAGCTACAACAAGAGAAACAAGAAGGTAAGGGCTCTCTTGGATCTATCTATCGTTTTTTGGAAATGGTGATTTTTACATACCAAGTAGTACAAGAACAAGAGGACCGGGATGAAGAAGGAGAAGCCATCTTTAATGGACAAAAAATCATAGCTCAAAAGAACAAGGGGGGAAAGAAAAGGGAGAATTTAGAACTTAAAAAAGCAACCAAGAAAGGGAAAAATAAGATGAAAAATCGATACAATGCCAGAAAGCAACAGAAAAGAGAAACACAACAGAGAGGGAAGATTCAAAAAGTGGAATTTGAGAGATGGGGGGGCAAAAAGATCAAAAAGATCAGAATTGATAAGAAAGGAAGGGAAAAAGGAAAGAGAAGCCATAAAGGTTTAAAACAAGATGGAAAAAAAAGGCTTTTTTCAGAGACAAAGGGTAAAATCTAAATTAAAAAATATATGATTCTGCAAAAATATATAAGATTGTATTGTAGATATTAGTATTTGAAATTGAGTTAGAAAATTGAAATATTATATGAGTTAATAATGTATTAAAGAGAATATATAAAATGTTTAAGAGTAAATAATAGAGTTTAATTTTCTGTGGAATGTTGTTCTGATCATACTATAAACTCAAGCCCTTTTTTATTTTTGTTTTATTATTATACTTTGTGTTAAACAGAATCAGTATGGAAAGTATGTATTATTTTAAGTATCAAATCTAGGGGAAAGATAAAAGTTGTCATGCTTCAACCAGTGATTACAGGAGAAATATTGTATTGGAAAGAAAAGATAAATAGATAATTGAAGAAAACAGACAAAAGATACAAGTATAATTATTTAAAATGAGATGAAATAAATATAATAGAATTATGAGAGTGAATAGAGGAGAGAAAATACAGAATGTTAATTAAGATATGAGGCAGTATATTGAGTGAGTATGAACTTGATTTATGTCTGTATAAAAAGAGGCAACCCGGGGTAAGCCGCTTTCCAAAAAGAAGTTTTAGGTATTTATGTTTTGTATGTCCATGTTTGAATTAATAAAATCTTAGAAGAATGTAAGAAGAATGTTGGAAGAGAATAATGAAATTGTAAATAAGACAGATGGATATAAAGAATGTATACAATCTAAAGTAAAAGAAATATAATTTTAATAATAGAAGGAAAGGGAGAAACAAAGAGAAGTTGGGATAAGATATCAAGCTGAACAGTTAAGGTAAATATATATATTAAATTGTGCTTGTATGGAAATGTGATAATTTGAAATTATTCTGTCTTTAAATAAGATCTTTTATTGATCTCTTCAGAAAAGATCTCTTATGTTATTACATTCTATGCTTTGTTTGTTTGTGTATTGTTTTGTGAAAATCAATAAAATTTGTTTTTTTTTTTAAAAAAAATATTAATCACCAAAATAGGACCATAGATGTTGCCCTCCATCTCTTAACAAACCTATAACAAATAGTGTTTTATATAGCACTATTTTAATAACAAGAAAAAAATGTAATCTACCATAATCTAGATTTACTTGTTGGTACTCAATCTACATGCAATATTTTTTTCTAATGATAATCACAGTACTTACAATTTAAGCACTGTTTAGGCATAAGTTGTATGGTTTTCATAAGTATTTCATAAGCTGAACAACAACCCAATGCTACCTCAAGCACATTCACTGTATTCCATCCAAATTAGGCTCTCTAATCCAGAGATTCTCTTTCAAGGTAGCAATATGAGGAAGTATATACCAACTCCTTTTCTAGGTTTTGTCTAATGTTAATGCAAAGATGAGTATGTATGTAAGTGCATATGCTCATTTGTAAATATATCTATAACAAAAATTGCATAAAATTCATATATTGGGCAATGTGTTTATAAAATAAATAGAACAGCTGCACACAAAAGTGCCTAGAAATTTTGTCAAAAGCTCAGACTAACATAAAAATGCACAGAGGTTGTAACAGAGAAGATGAAAAAATAAGTGAAACAAGCATAACTTTAATATTTGTCTTGATTCAATCCCAAGTGACAGGTATGCTTTTCTGTTATAAATCCCATTTCATGGAATAGCTACCATCAAAGCTCAGGCTTTCCCCAGACCTATTACTGTCCCAGAAGCAGGTTGAAATGAGCTCTTCCAGAGGACCTTTTAAGTTACTGTTCTCAGAGAAGTGCTTTAGAAGTTCATATGTTCCAGTTTTTAAACAATCTTGAGTATTCTTTATAATTATATTTATTATTTAATTGTAAGATTATTTTATGGATATTTTATGTATCATAAACTGCCAAATGTTGCATGATTGTGGAGAGCTAGACATCTAGTTAAAACCTACAAACACATATACCATGTTGGTGAACATGAACATGGCAACCACCAGCATCATATGTCCATCATCAGCATCTGCAGGAATAATCAAGATCTGCAAGCTGGTACTCATATTGCCATGATTCAATCCTTGTTGGTTATGTAAGTGAATAAACAAATGGGGTAGGGACTGGATTATAATCGGGGTGGGATTCTACCAGTTCTTTCTACTTCTGTAGAACCGGTTGCTCTGAAAAGCAGCAAACAGAGAGCATACATAGAACCGGTTCTATGTCTGCTGCTGTTTTAGCCCACCCACCCTCCTGGGCTCTTAGCTGACTTTTATTTCCTGCGTTTTCAACCGCAGCTGCTTTGCGCGACACAGCTGCAGTTGAAAAAGCAGGAAAAAAGTGCTTTTTCAACCGCTGTGCACCTGCACGCAGCGCTGCTCAGCTGTCCAGGCAGCTAGATGATGATGATATACACACACGCGCAGTGCAAAATGTAAAATCACCAAACCAGTAGTTACACCAGCCGGATCCCACCCCTGATTATAATCCTATCTGGGAGATTTTTATCTCATCCACTTCTGAAGTCCACTGTCTGAAATCTATCTGGAAAGCAAGAAAGAATCTCAGCAACTTATCAGCTCAGCAATTGTCATTTGACCATTTAAGGGACTACACAGAAGGAAAAAAACATTCCTCAATTGTGACTTGAGGAATTTGTTTCCAACCTACTTAATCTTTGGTTATATGAACTCAAGCAAATATAAGTTTGGACATTAGACATCTGGACAGCCAGATGTATTTAAGGATCAAAAGATTAAGAATGTTATAAGTAATTTTATTGTGCCTTACATTTTTGCATGTTGCAACATTTGCAGATATTAGAAATCCTCGACATGTGAACTCTATATTCTATATATAGTTGGAAACTTTTTTTTCCAGGCCAATGCCTTTTATGTGACATATCAAAGACTACATTCGAGAAAGGAGAAGCAGAAGAACAAAGGAGTGGTGGAATTTCATCTCACTTCATTATTTAATTTATTTAATTAAATTATTTCATTGTTTATTTTAATTTAAATAAAATTAATTAAGTGCTATTAGTACAAGCACTCTTCATAAAGTAATTCCCCCTCCTCTCTCATTGGAAGTACAATTCATCAGCAACCTTGGAATATCTCTGGTGATTTAAGTTCTACATCTGTCTGAGACTTAGTGAATTTAAACATCTTATAATCCAAAGAAGAACATTTAGCTCAGATGCAGTGCTAGTTCATATTTTTTTCATAATAAATAGATAAAGTAATTTTGAAGAGATGTGATTTGGGGAATTGGGATTGTGCAATTCTACTTTTTAATGTTAATTGTTCTCTTAGCTTATATGATTTTATATTGATTTATGAATTGTACTTCACCAAATTAAATTATCCATAACAATACTATTTTTTTTCCAGAAAAAACTTTCATAGTTCATCTGCAAAGGATTTTTTCCCCATGGCAAATGTACAGAAGTAATTTGTGATTCACTTCTTCCAAGATGTTTTAACCTTCTTAGACTATCCTATGCCCTGGATATTATTACATCGACTCCTACTCAAGAACTAAACAGACTACTTGATTCTGAGCTCAGACAAGATTGACCAGGTTCCACCAGCAGTAAAACTTATCATGAAAATAATTCCACAGCCCTATAGCACTTTTCCCACATTCAGTGTTGTGAAAATAGACAGAATCATGTGCTTTGATGCGTCTCCATTTTCTCTTCCATTTTTCTATGTTGATTGGCTTTACAAAGCACCAGTTGTTTTGTTTCAGCTGTCACATTTTCCATCTTTCACCTGAATGCATCATTATTGGCACATTCCAGCCTCACCTATTGATGCTGGGAGATTGAAAATGGCAGGAGAAGGATTATACCTTCTTGGCTCTCTTCATTATTAAATATATATATATACTAGTATGTAACCCCAATATGGCAACTCACAATTCAGGCACACTGGGAATGACATTTTGTAGGAAATGTATAAAAATACGCAAAATCGATTTATACATGCTATGTTTCAAAATATTCTCTGCTGGAAGATCATATACCTGATCAAACATTTTCTTAAACCCCAGGAAGGGATTTATGCATAAAAAGGGACTTTATGCAGTAAGAAAAGACTATAAACCATAAATAATATTGCAATGCCAACTGAGTCTTGCTTTAATGTGTTCTTCATTCTATTTGAAGTAGCATCTTGTGTTTTTCATCTTCACTCCTGCTCACATCACATTTTCATACATAGTTTTGTTTATGTATGTAAACCACATATTTCAACTTCAATTTTGAGTCTTTTGATATTTCAGATGAACCCAAGTTCACTTATTCACTGTCAAAGGGGTGGGGGAGCTTTAATGGCATAAGTTTGCCTCTAGGAAAACAGTGCAATTGCCTTTTTGTAGCTATCTCAAGAGACTGGAGTAGGCAGAGAAGCAAATAAAGCTACATATTCCAAAACTTGCCCTGAAGTTTCTCTCTTTGTCTGTAAAATATTCTTCTGTATGCCGAAGCCACTGGACATCTTCTTGGCCTAGAAATGTCATAAATATTAACCTCAGTGACATTTTTAGCTGAAAAGGCAGATCCAGCACTAGGGGGAAAACACTAGGAAGAAAGATTCAGTAAATACATTTCTTTCAAGCATACTCATACTACTTTGAGTTCTTTGAAAATCAGAGTTTTAACTGAAGTATAAGGATTCTTTCCAAATCTTTTTTTTTAAGTTTTTGTTTTTTACAACAAACATAAGAACAAAACATAAAAACATAAAACCCTCTTTCAATTATGTACATACAGTGTGTCAGTTGGTTACAATCTTTTGTGCTATCCTTTTTTTACCATTACTCACAAGTTATATAAATTCTCACCTTATCGGTCTAGCTTGTGCTTATATAATATCAATTATTAAACATTCATTTGACTATTTTTCCATCATTGTATACGAGATATTCTAATTTTCATTATGATTTAATCTTATACATTCATCCAATGGTTATATATTTTATATTGTATTCTTTATCAGTCTATTAACTTTTATTGTAAGGCTTACTAATCTATTTCTTTACCATGTCTTTTTATCTAACCATTGATAAAATAAATCCCATATCACATAAAATTGTTTATGCTCTTGTTCTCTAATTTCAAATGTCAATTTACTCATTTCGGCACAGTCCATGATTTTCTTAATAATTTCCTCCTGCATAGGTATTTTTTCATTTTTCCAATTCTTAGCAAATACAATTCTAGCCGCTGTTAAAACATTACAATCAAATATTTCAATTCTTCATAATATATTTCTGGTATAATTCCCAATAAAAATATCTCAGGTTTAAAGTCTATGTATTGTTTAGTCATTTTCTCCAACCATGTGTGGATTATAGTCCAATATCTTTTTGCATCCGGGCATTACATGTGGTAATATGAA
The DNA here is from genome assembly GCF_049901735.1 of Notechis scutatus. Taxonomy (NCBI): domain Eukaryota; kingdom Metazoa; phylum Chordata; class Lepidosauria; order Squamata; family Elapidae; genus Notechis; species Notechis scutatus. The sequence continues at coordinate 24,953,223 of NC_142013.1, read as the reverse complement.
CCAGGTATCTGATGACATTTCCAACATTTATCCGATTTATTCTTGAACATCCTCGCAATTCTCGTCGGGGGTAAGTGCCACCTGTAAAACATCTTATACAAATTTTCTATATGTAGTTGACGTTGTCATTTTATAATTTTGAGGCCACAATTTTTGCCATTTATCTAAATCAATCCCATATCTGAAATTTTTCCCCCACGCAATCATTGTTTCTTTCACCTGTTCTCTAATTTAAACTCTATCAAATGTCCATAAAGTTTTTTATTACTTTTTCATCATTACCTGTCAAAATTTTATCTAAATCAGTCAACTTATCATAAATACCTTCTGTTTTAACATCTTTATCAAATCTAGATTGTATTTGCAAATATGAAAACCAATTCATTGTTACACCTTGTTTTTCCAACACTTGCATAGATTTAAGTTCACCCTTTTCATTCAATATCTCCCCATATCTAACTGTTTGTTCCTTTTTATACATTATTGGATAGGAAAAAGCTTCAATAGTAGATAACCATAGTGGAATTTTTAAATAATATTGCTTTTTTATCTTCTCCCAGTTTAGAAACAATGCTTCTCGAATATAATGTCTTCTAAAATACCCCTGCATTTTAGTTCCCTTATACCAGAGGAAGGCATGCCACCCTAACAGCCGGTCATGTCCTTCTAAATTCAAAAGTCTAGTATTCCTTAGTGTTATCCACTCCTTTACCCACATCAGACTCATCGCTTTGCCAATTGGGCAAAGCAAATCTTCCACTTATTCTTGCATCTTGTAATAATTTAAGTTTTATTCTCACTTTCTTCCCCTGCCAAATGTATTTTAGCACTATTTTGTTTAAATCTTCAAAAAATTATTTCCCTAATCTGATTGGAATTGTCTGGAATAAATATAAGATTCTAGGTAATACATTCATCTTAATTGTAGATATTCTCCCAATCAGTGATAATTGTAAATTTTCCCATTTTGTCAAATCTGTCGCAATCTGTTGTTTAAGTTTGAGATAATTGTCCTCCTTAAGTGTGTTACACCTTGGTGTTATATGTATCCCTAAATACTTAAACTTGTTTGTGACCTGGATCCCCAAAACTTCCTCCAATTCTTTCTTTCGTCTTACTAACATGTTCTTTGCTAAAATCTTTGTTTTATCTTTATTTATTTTCAAACCTGCTACTTTCCCATACTCTTCTATCTTTTCTATCAGTTTAAGTGAAGACTCCAATGGATCCTCTGTTATAAATACCAGGTCATCTGCAAAAGCTTCTAATTTATACTCTTCTTTTTTAATTTTCATTCCTTTCATTTCTTTTTCTTCTCTGATGTTCCTATTCAGCACTTCCAGTGTTAACACAAACAACAGAGGCAACAGTGGACAGCCTTGTCTGGTCCCTTTTCTTATATCTATAAAGTCTGTTAATTCTCCATTTATCATAACCTTTGCAGTTTGTTTATAATATATTGTTTCGATGGCTTGAGTACATTTTTTACCAAAGCCCATTTGGTCCAATTGTAACAGCATAAAACACCAATTCACATTATCAAAGGCTTTTTGTGCATCCATAAACATCAGAGCCATTTGTTTTTCAGGATGTGCCTCATAATATTCCAGTGTATCTAAAATTATTCTCATATTATCTTTAATCTGTCTCTTCGGCAGAAATCCATTTTGGTCAGGATGAATAAAATTGTTTAAGTATCTTTTCAGTCTTTCTGCCAGAATTGAAGCAAAAATTTTATAATCTGAATTTAATAGTGATATAGGTCTGTAATTTTTAACTTGCTGTGGGTTTGTGTCCTCCTTCGGTACAAGTGTGATATATGCTTCTGACCATGTTTCGGGTATTCTCTTCTTTGTCATAACTTCATTCATAATTTCTAATAAGTGAAGATTCAATGTTTCCTGGAATGTCTTATAAAATTCCACTGGCAAACTGTGTGGACCTGGTGCTTTCCCAATGTTTTGCTTTTTTAAAGCTTCTGTTAATTCCATCATTGTTATATTACTTTCTAACATTGTTTCAATATCTTTGGGTATCTGGGGCAAATTTGCTTCCTGTAAGTATTGTTGAATTCTTTCTTCCTGGAGATTCTCTTGATGGTACAGTTTTCCATAGTAATCTTGAATAATTTTTTTCTTCTCCGCATTTCCATAGCATACATGTCCTTGTTCATTTATCAATTTATTTTATTTATTTTTCTTGAGTCTCTTTCCTTTCTCAATTTATATGCTAGCCATCTGCCTGGTTTGTTTGCATCAAAATAGCTCTGCTTAGGATTTTTAATTTTTTGTGCTATTTCTTCTTTTTCCATTAGCCCCATTTTATGCTTAGTTATGTCCATTTTAATTTTAATGTCCTTTTTTTGTGGAAATTTCTATAGTTCTTTTTCCAACTTCTTGTAGTTATCTTCCAATATTTTAAATATTTTTTTTCTGTTTTATATTTCTTTTCCTTGTATAGTCCATTATCAAACCTCTTGTATAAGCCTTCATCATGTCCCAGAGGTTCTGTAATGATGTATCCTCTTTTGTATTTTCTTGGAATTTTGTATAAACAAAGATTTGTCTGTCCTAATAAGCTTTGAAAACCTAAAACTCCAAGCTAATAAAGATTATTGGTTGAGCCAAACTTTCTTTGAGGGAATCAGTGAAATAAAAATATTTAAGATTAGCATCCAAAACAGAAAGTCAACCTTCCATGAAAAATAATTTGATTGAATTGCTTCAAACAAAGACTTCTGTATGCATTTTGCTGTGCAAATAAAATTAACATTAACTAGTATGGTGAAGAAAAGTCTATTGTTCTGTATTTTAAAGGTGAAAGGAAGTTTAAAACACTTCTATTTTATGCTTAGAATGTTATGCTCCATTTATTGATTCAGAAAAATAAGAGATAATATATGGAAGACAAGCACAACACATGACAGACACTTTTCGATTAATAAGCAGGTAACAAATGTTTAATATCAATAACTATCAGATCAATAAATATTTTGTTTATGTTTGGAATTAGACTGTTGTATAGGAATTTTCAGCAGTTTCCTAGATAAAGACAATCATTTTGCACTGTTGTATTCTCATTAATTGTAGTTCAAACTAGAAATTTAATTTTGTAACCTTTCTTCAAAATCGATGTATAATTATCGGTTCTATCAGACATGGTATTTTATTAAAAGAACGGGAAACTTTCCTGTGCCCAGGGGGTTTATTTGTTTGACATCTGAGCAGCACAAGAAGTATGGCATCATGCATTCATCAGATCTGTGGACCCAAAATTTCCTCTTTTTTTTTTTTTTGTTTATGGAACGTTTTGGGGGGCTTATGTGATAAAATGGATATATTAAGCTTCTGGAAGACCAGCGAACATGCCAGTCTTTCAAAAATCCTTACTACTTCCTTTGGGCCCACCTATTACCTGACATATTTTGAATGTAATATATATTAATCAATGCATTAAATGATCAACATATATGATACTCAATATGCACAAAAGCTTAATATATCCATTATATTAAATTTAATTCTCAAAATTGTTCAGAGTTAGATGTCAACAGATTTATGGCTCTGTCTATTCATCCTTACTTGCCACCAGCAAGTTTGAACTTATTTGGTCTGAAGCTTTTTGTTTCTACTTTCCTGTTCCTCTTTAGCTCAGCAGTGAGCAAGCTTACATCTATTTTTACAAATAGCCTTTTTCATTTTTTTTCTCAGAAAAAAATGATACAATGTTCAAGTCTTAAAAGATTATTATATGATCTGCAGATAAAGAATAAATAATAATTCTTGGATAAAGAGTTTTGATTTACTCAAAAGTATGTGGAATGAATATGCTGTAGATGAATCTTATTGGCTTGAAATAGTAAAAACAATTACTGCTATTATATAAGAGGGGGCTGCTTTGTAAAATTCATTAAGAAAGAATTCTAGAAGCAAAGCAATGCAGGGTTTCTATGCCTTTAATTATTCTTTCATGGAAGAGAGATGTTTATATCTTTCATTCTTATCACAAAACCTGTACTTGCCTAAATGTCTCCATTTCTATAATTTGTGTATAATTACTTTCCCAAAAGTGCCATCCCATCAGTGAGCTTTTAAAAAAAAAATGCAGCAATCCTTTATTTTTTCAATGGGAGGAGACTCCTCTGTGAGTTTCATGATGGTGGATGTTAAGTTTGAGGCATGGGTTTAATGAACGGAGACCAGACTGTAAACCGTGAACTTCAGCTCTTTATTCACAAGCATAACAGAGACAAAAAAAAAACCCGGCTAGCAGTCACTCTTTTATAGAGTAAGCTGCTATCCGGATAACCAATGGATAGTGTTATAGTGTTTGAATCTTGGCGCGGCCCGCCAACAGCCAATCAGATTGCTCGAGATGAACCAATCATAACTTGCTATTATATGGGCCAATAGGAAGCGCAGGATTACGATCCTTCCATGCAAATGAATCTTTATTAATTACATTTCTTTAGTTCACAACAGTGGACCTCACTAATAGCAATAACTATATTCCAGCTTCTTATACTCCAACAACTGGAGTTCTCAAGATGATGTACAGATGAATTAATAAGATAAGATGTGAACTAATGTAACATTAAAAGCAACAAGGACAACCAAAGGCAAAATAAAAACGGAACTGCAAAAAAGAATTAAGAAGTCACAGCACAAAAAAATAACATTAAATCAAACCAAATGTTAAGTTCGTAAAATGCCTCATAGAATATCAATCAAAACAGTTGCTCTTCTTTGGACTACGTGAAATTTCCAAAATATTTTTATAGAGCTTAACATACAGCGTATTGCAATATTAAAAAAACCAAAACAAAGAGGTTGCCAGCCAGCTTTGACAAGGCCATTTCATTCACAAACCATACACAGCCTATAGGACCTTTCCTTTATTTATTAAGCAGTCTTCCCTTTTCCTTACCACTGCTTAATTTATAGCTGCTGGGGAAACAATTGTTCTTCAAAGAACTTTCAAAATGTTTTCTGGTTGCTGCAGCACTATCAGTAATCATGTAAAGTTTTCTCCCTGGAGAAACAATTGTTCTTCAAAGAACTTTCAAAGTGTTTTCTGGTTGTTGGCAGTGCTATCAGTAATCGTGTAAGTAGTTTTCTCCCTGGAATGGCCCTAGATAGTCTGGGAAATACAGTGATTATTTTGCAGATCTTTGTCAATCCCTGGAGTTTGTCAAGATATTACAGTTTTGAGGATAAAGTAATTACTCCGAGTACACATGCTTCCTTATGAATAGGCATTTGAAGGTCTAGGATTTCTAACACTGTACTGTGACTCCATATTCCTGAGCAACAATCTAGGTATATTGCTTTCCTTTTACTGAAACCAAACTGAGGTGTATCCTTGAAATATAAGAACCATCATATGAGTTCATTTTGATGCTGGTAATTAAGGTATACAAGACTAAGCTGCAAAAATCTATACAACCGCTAAATGGTAGCAAAGGACTACATAAATATTTTGCAGCCATATAGTGGCTCTCCAGCACTTTGCATTGTGGACCTGGTAAATCTAGGCATTGGGCCCACCAAACCTAGACAGGCATGCCCATCTTAGAATTCCTTTGTGGATAAACAAAGCTCTGTAAGTACAGAAAAGAAGTGATAGTAAACCCAATAAATTGAGGCTCAGAAAATTAAGATCAAGTGAGATAGAGCAAAATTATTTTATATCAATACTATTATCATACTTATACATATTTTATCATCTTGGCAAAGTATATTTCTACCATACTCCTAACCAATTTTTGTCCCCTATGCCACTGGAATACAAGAGTCAAGATAACTGCCAAATGTTAGGCCAGGGGTGGGCAAACTACGGCCCGCGGGCCACATCCGGCCCGTTGGTCTGTCCAATCTGGCCCGCCCTGAAAAAAATCACTGGGCGTGGCGTATTGCCCTGCGCCGCGTGGCCCCCAAAGCTGCAAAACAGTGCGGAGCGCTCTAGGGGTAGGAAAGAAAGAAGAACTTTGCAAAGGCCTCGACTGGGAGTTCGAAATCACCTTCGAGCGCGACCTCTCCAAAGGTGAGTCCCCACCGATCCCCCTTTTTCCGGGCTTCAGGCTTAAACTTTGCAAAGGCAAAGTTTGCAGGTGGGAGCATCTTCCGGCTGAGGAGCTGGAAGGGTTCCGCCCGGTGGGCGGGCGGGCTGCTTGGAGCGGGCTGCTTGGAGCCACCTAAAGCTAGGCCGCTGCTGGTGGAGCCTTGCCCTGCCTTGGTGCCTCGCTTCCCGGCTCGGCAGTCCTGCTCGGGCGGCACTTTAAAAGCCTCCTCCCAGCACCCGAGCAACTTCCCAGCAACTTGCGGCTTCCTTTTTCCTCGCGGCGCGCGCCTGGCCCCAACCCGCGCAGTGGAGGGGAAACCCGAGCACCGCCGGTCGCCTCCTCCAAGCAGCCCGCCCGCCCACCGGGCGCGAACCTTCCCACTCCTCGGCGGGAAGACTCTCCGCCTGCAAACTTTGCCTGTGCAAAGTTTAAGCCTGAAGCCCCAGAAACCCGAGCAACTTCCCAGCAACTTTCGGCTTCCTTTTTTCTCCGCAGGCGCCGCGCCTGGCTCCCGAGCGCGGCGGAGGGAAGCCCGGAGGGCGGGCAGGCTGCTTGAGGAGGCGACCCGGCGGTGCTCCGGCAGCAGCAACAGGCAGTTCCGCCCAGGCTCTGCTCAGGTGTCCGGCTGGGGCTGTCAGCAGTTGCTACCGCGGGCGCAGCTCCGCGTGGCTCCAGTCCCGCGTTGCCTTGGGAAGGAAAAGGCAAAACCAGGAGCCGCTGAGCCTGAGCTTCTCCGGTGCCGCTGCTGCCGTTGCAAAGCACTGCTGCGGCTCTTCCTTTTGCCTTTCCTTCCCGAGGCAATGCGGGACTGAGCCGCGGAGCCGCGCCGGGCGGTAGCAACTCCTGACTCAGGGGCCACCGAGGGAGGGGAAGGAGGAGAAGAGGGGGAAGATCTGCAAAAATCTTGTGCTGACCCGCCCGTCTGTCAAATTTTAAAAGTCAATGCGGCCCCCAGCCAAAAAGTTTGCCCACCCCTGTGTTAGGCCCTCAGGTTGAAAGAGTCCCCATTCCTGCTTTATGAAGACTGAAATCTATTATAAGAAGGTGATGAACATAACTCAGTTGGTCAGATACATGGAGCTAGTCTTATCCATGAATTGCTTTACCGAACAGATTGATTCAGAAAATTGAAATCCTTTTTTATCCAGATTGTTTTTGTTTGCTGTTGCTATTCTAAATGACAAGTTAGCTATTAGATTGGAAACCAGATACACTCCAGGACATTTTAGAGCTAAAATGTTTAGAGCTGAACATTGTATTGTTGTGGAATACAACTATAAAATAAACCTACCAAATGGCTTTATGTAGGAACATGAAAAAGAAAAATATGAAAGATGTTCACAGAAAAATATGTAAGCACTTTTATTCCAGTTGTACAAAGATAGTGGCGTCCTATCGATTTTTTGCAATTGTCTGCTTGAAGAAAGATGCTCTATTTATGTGATTTTGTATTGTTTGCTGTTCCACCTGACTTATTCTAATGCCTAGCCAAAGTTTGTTGAATGACCTGTGTCATTTTTTAAGCTGTAAGCCATGACTTACAAATCATAACGACAAATTCAAACAAAGTATATTGATATAACTGACTGTGGTGTTAACTTATGTTCTGCTCTCTTGTCACTACTTCTCTAATGCCACTCATTCTTTCTGCCCTGGCTTACATAAGACTAGCCTTGAAAGAAAACTATGAGAATAATCAGACTAATAGTTAAGATTAACATTCAGTGGAAATGATTAGTTAGCACAGAATCCCAACAATCTTGAAAATAATTTCAACAATAGCAAATGCTACTTTTAAATGATTAGCCAGAGATTGGAAGTAAAGAAAGGAGGGAAGAGATTTTGGTGTGAGGAAAATGTTATAGCCACTCATAAAATGAACACTTAATTAGGGGTATAAAGTGATCGTTTGGGAGGACAGGGGAAAGCCAGTTCAAATTCTCTCTCAATCACAGAAACTCATTAGATTTATCCTCTCTTTGCCCAGGCATCTCACAAAGAAGTTATTGTGGGGAAGAATTGGTGAAGGGAGTACTGTATATGCTAAGTTGAATTCCTGAAGGGAAGGGAGATAAAAGTCTAAAAAAAATCAACCTACATGAATAAATAAAAATAATCACTCCTGAGAATGTGGACAGTCTCCAACTGCTGTTCAAAAAAATGCATTAAAATTTGGCAGAAAATAGAGCTTAACGTAACATTGTTTTGAAGCAGGACAGATACTTCTCCTCAACTCTTTCACCAAATTAACACTCCCCAGAAAAACTGGGTAAAAATATTTTTTTCATGCTGAACTGAGCAGTATTTGCTGACTGGTTTTGTTTCTTCCCCTGTATTGCTACTTTCACAACAGTTCTTTCATTCTCTCTATGAAATAAATGGTGAATTATTTGTCTTCAGGTTCCCTCTGTTATTTCAATAAATTCAGCTTCATTGACTTCCATGTCCAACCTGGAGGCCAGTTTTTCTTTCCAGAGACAGATTATAGGCCCACATTTTTTTCCCATCCTGAAGATATAATTTCAGGAGTCAGTTTTGTATTTTGGTATCTAAAAAAGGCAGTTGCAATTCATGGTCAGTTCATCTTGCCTCCTGACAATCGTCACCATTAATCAAGCTTCTTCTCTTCAACAGGAAGGTAGTTGTGACTACCAAGCTGTCATTTCAAGACAAAATATAGAGAAGGGAGAAAATACACTCCAGTAGCCATAATGACACACTATAGGCTTATTGCTTTGAATTCAGCTATAGTGATAACATGCTAAAGTTTGAATTCAGCCTACTGCACTGTATCTTCCTGAGGAAAATGACTTAAGAATATTGTATTTTTTGTCTCATTCAAATGTAATAAAAAAGCAGGATATTTAGCAAGCTGGTTAAAACACTGACTGGCTGATTTTTCATTCGGCCATTGGTTAACCATGGTTTCTTTTATAAGTAAAAATAGTTCGTTCATATATTGCGCCAAGCTATAAATTATGGCTTACAGACCATGATAGCTAACATGTTAAGCCAAACTAAATTATGAATTGTACAATTCCAGAAATAGGATATCATTCTTTAGTTAGTCAGAACCAAGTAAGCTTGAAAGTTGGTTAGTCTATGTTGAAAATTGTCAGTCAAAATGTGATGCTAACCTAGGATCTTCAAAAATTTACCAAAGACTATCTATAGCTTATAGTAGGTGTCACGGTTCCAAACCAAGCCAGCAAAAGAAGAGGCCACACTGTGAGCTGGAGTCTCAGCTTTCTACATGTTGAATAATACAAGTAAAAGAGTTTTTAGCCAGCATTACTGGCTTCTGTTAGCCAGCTGGCTATACAGACTCAGCATGCCCTGACCTCCTGTTCCCGGTTGCTCCCTGGCTGGTTCCAGCAAGTACTTTTTGGGCCCAGTTACTCCCTGGCTGTCTCCAGCAAGTAGTCTTCAGGCCTGGATGGCTTCTGAACTGACCACAGCTGGCTTGTCTTCCTGGCTTCTCTCTCAGTGTGAGTCCCATCACCTGACACCCACCTGTGCCCCCATGCCCCCCCTCCCCCTGCACATGGGTGGCAACTCCGAAATGTGTGTTGTAGCAACTTTGAATGGCACACTGTGTCAGACGCTGACAGTAGCGTTCTAAATCTAGGCCCCTGGTATAATTTTATTTTATCAAGCTTAGACACTCAATTCCAATCAACTCCTGAGTTTTTTCACAATCCAAGAGGATAAAGAGAGTAAGAAGAGTTAAGTCGGCACACTATGCCTAAATAAACACTAGATACATATTGTCATGCCCCTGGTGGAGACTGATTCTGAGGGAGAGGAGGAACAGCTGACAGGTAGTGACAGGGAGTGGAAATGTGGCTCCAGAGGTTGTAGAGGAGGCTGGGGAAGGGCAGAGGCCGGCTGAGCAGTCAGAGTAGGATCCAGGCTCATCCCCTATCCATCCTAGGGCACGCAGGGAGGAGAGGATAAGGGAGAGATGTGGTCTACTCGGGAGGAGAGTGCCTTGAGCCTCTTCATGGGCTGCAGCTGTGACAACTGAATAAGAATATGGACCTGCATACTGGCAAATGCTGGAAACAAAGCATGTAAATATCTCTAGTTTATAGTTCCTCTCTAAGTTTGGCGTCCTTCCCAGTATGTGTTATCTGTGGACATCCTCCAGCCCTTATCTTGCCTGGTTTGTGTTGCTTTTTCCCTTCTTTGTGTAATTGTTTGTGTGGGAGTATTTTTTTTTTTTTATAACAAGTTTTATTAATTTTTAAAACACACAAATTATCATTATTCATTACATGTTTAAACCTTTTTCCTTGTAAATTTAACAAGTCAGATAAATTATGATTCTGTTTTAAACCATTTCCATATAATATACCAAAACCTCTTATTCAATTTCTCTTTACTTCTCTTTACTCTTATTCAATATCATTATTATTATTTCATCTGTTTCTTTCTGACTTAGTTACCATTATTCTCATTCTATATTTCTACAAGTTTTTACCAATTCTCCCCCAAAAAGACATATACACACAACACACAAAACATAAAAAAATATCTTTTTGAAAGTAACTTGGACCCAGGTGTCTCTCTCTTCATGGACTTCAATTATATTCATGCTCATCTTACATATCATTACTTATTTTATTTACCATTCTAAGCCTTCTATATTAACTTCTCCACATGTTTCACACTTCTTAATTCTACCTTAATTAATCATCTTAGTTTAAATCATTATATTTATATCTTTTGTCCATTTTTTATCATCCCTTTGTCTCATCCCTTATGAAAAAAAAAAATCAGTTTCTCCTGAAATCATTAATCAGAGTATGATGCCTTTCTATCTCCCCTAAGTTAATCAAATTAATCTTTAAAATAATATCTAATACCCAATCAGATTTTGCTTGGTACATTCTATCTAACTAATACATCCAACACAATTAAGTGCATAATTAGAGAATAAATCCAAATATTAAAAAGAAATACTATAATAAAAATTTTATAATAACATCAATACCATAATTTTATTAAACTCTTTAATTAAAACAATATTCTAAACCTCTCCTATTATTAAGTTTTAAAACCAATCATTTTTAAACATTTTAACATTTTAATCTCTTATCAACTCTTAAACCATTGCAATACTACCATCTCATCTTATGTACCTTGCAAAATCTTTTTTTTTTTAAAAAAAATTATACTTTATCCATTATCCATAAAAATTCCTTTTTTCCATTTAATTTCAAAACGTTGTAGCTTTTCTCCACCTTTTCCCTTTCTTTCTTTTCCCAACAAACCTTTCTACCCCCCTTCTTCTAGCCTCTGCCTTACCGGCTTCCCTTCTCTGTCGTATTTCTTTTCCCCTTTGTTTACAATCATCATATTGGTTTTGCACTTTATTTTTCCCTTTCTTAAATGTTTTTTAGATCTTAAGTCCTTAAATCCTTTAGTTTTCTTCTTTTCTCTTCTTTTCTTTTCTTTCTCTCTTCCTTTTTTCTGGATCAAATTTGAGATTCATTAAAGATGGCTCCTTCCTTTCTTTCTTGTTCCTCTGCTGTCTTCATCTGTTATAATTTTTGTTGATAATTAGTAAGCGCCATTTCTAAGAAAAGAAAAGCTTCTTCCACACCATTTCTTAGTTCCTCAACAGAAAGAGCCATTATAAATCTTTTCTTTTCTTTTCTCCTTCTTTCTTCTTACAACAACCAGAATATTCAAAAGAAAATAAAAAAGATAAAACAGTCCCAAAGTTATCAATCAGTCCAAACCAAGGCAGAGTTCTCACTTTCTCCTTCTGGGGTGATATCAATCAAAGAGAAAGAAAGTCCAAATCTGTTTAAAGTCTTGTTACAATATATTCTAGTCTTCAAATCCTTAAGGCATCTGCTCCAACAAATCTTAGCATACAAATATTTTCTTTTTAATCCTCTCTCTTCCCACTCATCGCTTAAAACCAATTTCCACCTAAAAAAATAGGTTTCTTAATATCCAGTTATTTATTCCGTAGGAAAAGAGGAAAGCTATCCTTTCAGCACCTTCAAGCAGCCGCTTTTTTTCCTCTTCTGGCAGGTATTATTCAGAAAGTCATACTTTTCAGGAATTTTATTAAATATGTCTTAGAGTCCTAGGAGCCAAGAAAAACTTTCTCCTCTCAATCACTTTCTCCACTTCCTCCTGCGCATTCTTACCCGGCTGCCAGCTTCTTTGTGGCGGCCATTACGGACCGCCGCTGCACCGTCCTGGGAAAAGGGGGTTCTGCCGGCCAGGGAGGGGGTCTGCAGCACCCCCAAACCCTTCTCCGGATCCCCCTACCTTCAGCTGCCCCTGCAGGTAGCCTGCTCACCCGGCTGGGTCGGAGCCCCAAAAACTGCTAGCGCGGCAGGGATCGCGCAGCTTCGCAAATCCCTGCCGCTGTGGCTTCACAAACCGACAAACCGGAAGTTTTCGTGTGGGAGTATTTTTTGTCTTTTGTCAAAGATATTCGGAGCCTGGAAGCAAAGTGAAGGAATAAAAGGGGCTTCACCTGTTTTCTGTGACTGTGTTTGTTTTGTATCCCACCCTGGGTCATCACACATGAATGATTTGCATTCTGCTTCATGTATAACTCAGATCCATTGCCATAGCTACTCAAGTCCTAGACACTGCATCTCTAAGCTCACCCATGCTAACTTTTACTAGAATGTTACTAGAGTCATTGATGCAAAATTATTTAAAACCATGCTTTTTCCCTGATTTGGCTAGACAGACTTTAGGAAAGAGTGACAAATGGCAGAACAAAGTAAACTTTTTACTGAGTTTTTCTTCAAAGCTGATTTAAGAAGACCTCTAGGATATGGGTCTTTGGACCTGTACCCACTGGTCCACCCCAAACAATACCGTTGCATGAATGAAACAGCACCAGCAAGAATTAACCTTCAACTAAAGGGTTGGCTAGAGCTTGCAAAGGGCCAATGCTCAAGCAGACAATCTGTCAAATTTGACCCATCATCTTTCTGCTGCTGTGATGTGAGTATATTTCCTGTCATTATGCATTCATTTCATTTTATCTGCAGTAATTCATATGAAACCAACCATTTTCTATTTCAGGGATTAGCAATCTTCTGCATAGGGGCCAGAGGCCATCTCTGTGAGTGGATAGCAGGCCTATCTCTCAAGCAAATTAAATTAATTGGCACTTAGGAAAACTCTTTGGGATGAACCATGGACAGTGGTGTATTAATCATTAAGCAGACTAAGCACGTGCTTAGGGCACCAGGCCCAAAGGGGGCACCACAAAAACCTTTATGTAGCCTAAGCTTGGCTTCATTTGTACAGTATGTACAAAGGAGTGGGGCACCAAGATTTGTCAGTGCTTAGGGCACCAGTGAGCCTTAATCCGCCACTGATCACGGAGACACATTTCTTTCTTAGGAAAAAGAAAAAAAGAGAGGTGTGAACAAAAGGAAAAATGAGGGTTTACTCCATAGACTCTGGTGGGATGAGGAAGTTAAGTCAGTAATCAAGGGAGAGACTGGTACAGGCAAGGTAGATCTGGTATTTCTCTTTGAAAGTATAACTGGATGATTTTAGTTGCTGAGCCACATCTGAGTCATGGGGCTATAAGTTGCTGACCCCTGAACTATTTTATCGTTGGTCATGGTGATACTATAAAAGAACAGGAAATTTAACAAACAGTTTTTGAAAATCTGGAAATACTTCATTTGTTACAGTATCACAATCCATGTTAGTAGTTTGCCAACATGCGTGTGTATGTGACGGTACACATTCTGCCCAGAAAGATACTGGGCTTCTACAGAAATTCCAGTTTGAAGGAGAATATGAAGAATTTACCATAGTCCCCATAATGAGATCGCAGCACTGAAACGAGCCATAAGAATTGCCAGTTTTGGAGAGCCTGTCTCAATCCAGAACCATCGCACAAAACCTTTAAGTCACCCAAAAGACAAATACAGCATTTGGTAAATAATGTTGTCAAATGAAAAGGTTAGTAGAGCATGAGGCTTCACATGTAATATAAAGATTGCTGCATTTTGCTTTAGTCCTAGAAGCAACTATCACATTCACAACACTGAGGATGGAAATAAATTGCTATGGCAACAAATTACTTTCATATTCAGATCAAGCAAAAATAGATCTCCTCCTCCTGCTCTGTAGGAAGCACATGTTTTAAAGTGCATTTAAATTAAAGGTGATCAGCAGAGGTAATGGCACAAACACACTCCTTTGCTTTAAGACAGGTCTGTTTTTAAGTCAAAAGACTGAACTAAAAAAGGAGTTAGAAATGGCTTGCCATTGTAAAATGGAAATAAGAGAAGAACAAGAAAACAAGTAATGGAATATTTAGTAATCATTTCTCCACGCAATGCAATTCATTGTTTTGTACATCCTACATTCTCCTATTATTAGTTGTGGAGTCAGTCCTTCTAACCCAGAAGATTTCTAAAGTGGCAATCAGAGTTTTTCCCCATCTCTGCTCCTTCACATTCAATATGTTAGAAATTAAATCTGGGACATTGTTAATATAAAGACTGAACTTTACAAACAAACTATTGTTTGCTATACCTGCCACGATCCAGCCAAATCTTTAGATAGAGGCACTCCCAGGATCTCACCCCACCAAGTAAATTAGCAATTATCTTCTTGTATATTTAATTTAGAGCATGTACTATAAGAGAAGTTGAAAGCTATTGTTTCTGTTGGGCAACACAATTGGGGCTGGAGGAATGCATATTCTTGTATTGTTTCTCTGCAATTTTTTTTCAACAGGGAAGGTTGAGTCCAATGGTCTATATGAATGATCTGAAGACATATCACTGGAAATTGATGTATCCGGAGTAAATATATCCAGACATCCACACAGAGAAAGTTTTCTTTTCAAGCTATATTTAATCTCAAAACAGATCAACAGAATGGATGAAGACAGCATTTGAACACTGCTTCATTGGCTGTCCTTTTATCAGTTGCACAGGAACAAATAAATGCAGTTGAAATTTGAATCTCATCTGCATACTGTTGGGGAAAAATCCAGGTCCAATTCCAAGCCAGAATAAAATGGAGGCTGACTGGAAAGAAAGATTCTGTTTATTGGTGAACAGAACCAACATACACAGCATATTCTGGGACAGCTGACAAAATGGAGTTGAGAGTGGGTAGGTTTTATACCTTCTGGATCCCTATGGGGTCATGTAGGGGAAAAGGGGCAAAAGGGGAAGTGCAAATTCTAAGTGTTTGTCTGAGCTAATCTTGCCAACCTTTGACTTGTTGTTTATCTGCACCACAGTGGCACAATAGTTAGAGTGCAGTACTGCAGGCTACTTCTGCTGACTGCCACAATTTGGCAGTTCAAATCTCACCAGGCTCAAGATTGACTCAGCCTTCCATCCTTCCGAGATGGGTAAAATGAGGACCCAAAATTGGTGGGGGCAATTTGCTGATTCTGTAAACCACTTAGAGATGACTGTAAAGCACTGTAAAGCAGTATATACTGTATATACTCGAGTATAAGCCTAGTTTTTCAGCCCATTTTTTGTGCTGAAAAAATCCCCCTCGGCTTATACTCGAGTCAGATCCCTCTGAAAAAAAATGGTGTGGAGTCGCGGCCTCCGGCGGCAGCGACTCCCAACAGCCCCAACCGGGAAGGGAAAGGCAAAAAGCGCTTTGCCTTTCCCTTCCCAGCAGCGGCGGACTGGGGCGCGCCGGCGGTAGTGACTCCTGACTCAGGGGCCTCCGAGGGAGGGGAAGAGAGTGACTCCTGCCTCCGCTGTCATCATCATCTTCTTCTTTTGGGTTAGTGAATCAATTAAACCTTTCATGATAGTGAGATCGTTTCCCAAATTAATTATTTTTATTTTTGAAATTTACCAGTAGCTGCTGCATTTCCCACCCTCGGCTTATACTCGAGTCAATAAGTTTTCCCAGTTTTTGTGTAAAATTAGGTGCCTCGGCTTATATTCGGGTCGACTTATACTCGAGTATATACGGTAAGTCTAAGTGCTATTGCTATTGCTATCTAAAGTTTCTGTCCGACCCAGTCTTTCTGAATGGATTACCAAATCTGCATTTCTAAATGCTGGCCTCCTTGGTTTCTGCTTGGGGCAGGGAGACTGAGGCTGGGTTCTGCCTCCCTTAAGTTTTTTTTTTTTTCCATTTCTCCTTTAGGGGAAATATTCTATCCTGCCTTTTTAATATTTCCCAAAATATGTCATTCTCTATGTGTGTGGGTGCTGACTTTTTACAATTGTTAAATTCATTATTTCCTGCATATGCAGACTTTTAGTTTTATCCACAGGGCTCTTTGATTATTCTTATATTCTTTCAAAAACTAAGAAATTACATTCTAAAACTAAGGCATTACAAACAATGGTCAGTATATGGTTTTGGAATAGAATGCAGCACTTCTCAAATTAATATGAAATAGTGGTATTCTACAAAAATTTATCTGGCTTTGCTTAATTAACTCATTAACATCATGCTAGGCAAGATTATTTCCTGTTAGTCATGGTTTTATACAATTCCCCTTTAAATGAATTTTCTGTGGGGGCTGTAACATTCAGCTGAATGCCTTATCTTGTCCTACATTCATTTATGTTTAAAGTTCTTATTTTCAGTTATAATTGCAAAAGAATTGACTACGTTCAGATGACAAAGTAAGTTTAAATAAACTTGGTTAATGACCACAGTGCAAACTTTGTTACCACGGTGTGGCATATGGTTAGGGTTAGTTTGTTGTAAACTCAAAATCACAGATACTTTAGGTTTGGATCAATAAATCTTTGGTAAAATGCATCTTACAAAACAAGTAAGACAGCAGAGCATGACTTACTCTTATTAATGAACTAATTAGACAGATATCTCACCTTTTATTTAATCAAGGAAGTTATGCTAACTTAAAATAGAAATTTAAAAAGTATAGAAATTAAAAGTAATGTGAATATTAAGAATTAATTAAAAGCCTGGTGAAAGAAATGCTCTTTAAAGATAGATTTTTGGCTTAATGCATTGTACATCTCTTCTGGTGAACAGAGTAACGTTGCAGAGAGAGTGTAAGGGGAAAAAAACTCATAGAAAAGGAGCTTGTAGCCAAGGGAACTTAAACGCACTGAACAGAAATAGAACAATGTTTGACAAGATAAATGTTTTATCCATTATTTTGTCATCTGCCTGAAACATAGGACTTTCTTTGAATATCAATATCAGAGACTAGTTGGCTCAGAATCACAACTTTTATACACTCACCAGTCACAATATCTCCTAATCTATTTGTAAAGATTGGACTACGGTATAATAATCAAGATTAATGTTACCTCCGCAATTGTATGTGTATTTAAAATATCAAAGACCCCTAAAAGTTCAAGATTTTGTTAGGCCTCCTAACTAATGCTCAGTCAAATAGAAAAGTTTTATCCATGTCAACTGAGCTTGACCTCTTAAGCAAAATAGGTGACTTCCCCCATGAATACATGGCTTTTTCACTATAGTCTTCCATTATGTTTTGAAGTGTTTACTTCTTTGACCTATTGAACTAGACAGACTGACATTTACTAAGCTTCTGTTTTTTCCACTTGAGAATGACTATATCTGTGGGTTTTTTTTTAAATGTTGATATATAAACTCTTTAGGTTTTAAGCTATTTTTTAATCCCTTATGACACTATTGTATTAAAAATGAAAGGATATTGATTTGTTATATATTAAAAATGAAAGGATATTGATTTGTTATGGGGCCCTTTTAACTAAAAATCAAGAACAGATTTTTCAATTCTTGATGAAGGGATCATTGTTCATGGCTTGCACCCCCCCTCTTCTTTCTTTTACCATTTATAAACAGCTCATGCTTTCTAGTAGCCTACGTATAATCTGGCATCTTGCATTTATTCTTAAGATTTATCCTGCCTCAAAAATGTAAATGTTAAAAACAAGGTTTGATTAACGTAAGCGCACTGAACATTGATCACTGATTTTGCTCTCAGTTTTGTGGACAGGAGTAGGACATGTGAACAATATTCTATAAGCACAAGGAAAAGGAAAGCAAAGGCTTATGGCCAGCCATATTAAAGACATTGAAAATTGAGGAAGTAAAAAATTCCAAGGCAAACCCCAAGAATTCTGAGTGGCAGTGCTGAAGGAAGCAATAGACTCTACAGGTAATCCTTGATTTACAACCATTCATGTAGTGACCACACGAAGTTGCAACAATACTAAAAAAAAAAAGTGACATGACTGGTTTTGGCCCAGTTTTGGACTCAATTATGGGCATAAATCAAGGACTACCTCTGTGGGCCATGCTGGTAGAGGAATTCTGGGAGTTGAAGTCCACATGTCTTAAAGTTGCCATAACGTTATAATGCTTTATAATGCTTTCCAGCCCTCTCTAAGTGGTTTTACAGAGTCAGCATATTGCCCCCAACCATCTGGGTCCTCATTTTACGCATCTCGGAAGGATGGAAGGCTGAGTCAACCTTGAGCCTGGTGGGATTTGAACTGCCAAATTGCAGGCAGTAGATACTCAGCAGAAGTGGCCTGCAGTACAGCACTCTAACCACTGTGCTGCTGAGGCTCCTGCAATAGAAAAGCCATCAAATCTGCAAAATTGTTTTGCAAGACTGTAAATCCCAGAATTTAATTTACTGTTTCAAAGCAACGTCCTACTTAAATTGATACATTTGCTTTAATGGGGTAGTCTACTGAAGCATCACTTAAATCAGGGCTGTATAGCTCCCAGCCTGAGGGCTGGGTGCATCATGTGCTGGCCACATCCACGCCCATTTTAGCAAAGCGGGGGAAATCCCAATACGTCATGAAAGCATAGATTCAGAATGAGGAGTTTTCTTAATAAAATAATGTTTTTTTTTTAATTTGCAAAAAGAAGGAAAGGAAAAAGAATAAGAAAAGTGTAAAAATATATTAAATGATCCAGGGTAATATGAGCCAGCAGTATACTGCATCTGCCAAAATAGCCAATGTAGTCCTAGGCTGCATTGACAGAGGGATAGCATCGTGATAATATGAAGAGTTAGCACCATTTTCTACTACACTGATATGACTTCACTTGGAATACTGCATCTAGTTCTGGTCACAACAATGCAAAAAGATTTTGAGATTCTAGAAAGAATACAGAAAAAAACAGTAAAGGTGATTGGAGGACTGGAGGGTAAAATGTGTGAAGGAAGTTGCAGGAACTAGGTATATCTATCTTGTCTAATAAAGGGTTAACATGATAGCAGTCCACTAATATTTGAGGGGCTGTCACAGAGAAGAGGAGGTCAACCTATTCTCCAAAACACCTGAAGGTAGGACAAGAAAGGATGGAAGCTCAACAAAGACAGATCCCACCTAGAATTAAGGAGAAATTTCCTAACAGCGAGAACAATTAACCACAAAAGGCTTTCCTCAAGAAGTTGTGGTTGCTCCTTCACTGGAGGTTTTTTAAAAGAGATTGGACAATCATTTGTTTGGAATGGTATAGCATCTGTTGCTCAATCAAGGGGTTGGATGAGAAGACTTCTAAGGTGTCTTCCACCTTTTTTTATTCTGTATTTGTATTCATATAGTTAAATTATTAGAATTTTATTCATTTTACCTAGCAGCAAGAAAAAATGGAATTATCAATGGTAATATGCTTGTAAAGTGGTAAGTTATTCAGATCCCCTCTGTATTGTTTATTTATTTCCCACCTTTATTATTTTTACAAATAACTAAAAGTAGATCACATATTTGAGATACCTTCCCAACATTAAGAAAGGGATTCTTAGGGGATAGGATAATAGTTTTGGGAATTAAGATTTATTCAAGAAAGAGGGAGATGGAATATCACAATATCCTTATGATTTTCCAGCATATTGTTTGTTCAGCATTGTGGCAACATGTTATTTCTGAGTTATAGTAGTTGGAAAATATAATTGTAACATCAATAAAAATGGTACATGTATAAGTCCTTAGGTTTTGGCAACAAACTTTGATGTTTTTCCAGTCCCAATTCTTTTATTTTTGTTTGTTTGCCTGTCCCTAGCTGACTTGAAAATTAATAGATTATTCATAGATTAAATGGTTTAACATATAACAGGTAGGAACTGAAACACTGTACATAATTCAAAAACACATATAGCTCTGATTTGAAAATTCCATGAAAATGGATGGATTAAGGGCTCTTATTCCCCAATCCTTTCATGAATATTTTTGGCAACTTGTCCTAAGAAATTCAAAGGCTAATAACCTTATCTTTCCTTTCTCAGCATTACGAACAATTATATAATTACAATTGGAATTTTTTCTTTTCATTTTTTGTATAGGTTGTACCAACTGTATCAATTGTATAGGTACAATTTGTACCTATAGTTGATTTTTTTGCCTCCGTGTGGCAGTTCTAATTTTTCCTCTACCTTGTCTCCAAAAGCGTTGCTTTCTCCTTCCCCCTTCCTTCTAAATGAATCTGCCCAATTTTAAAATCATCTGATTGTGAATTTATCTACATGGGTTGGGCTCTTGTTAAGAAAACTGGGCTTTTAGACGATAAGTTCATTTCCTTAAAATGAAAGAAAATAAAGAGGAAATAGAATGAACAGCACATAATGTTTTTACAAAGCTGTTCCACTCTTGCCTTCTCTGGGACTGCTCTCAAATCTACAAGCTATTATTATTTCTTTTGAAATAAAGCAATTCCAAAGATTTGAAAAGATGTTTGCGGTTTCTGCAAAATTCAATTCCCCTTTCTGTACTCCAATATAGGTTTTCTTTTTAAATGGCTCCCAGCTGGGCATTTTCTCTATCTTTCAGCCAGGAGATATTCAAAGGCATTTCTCAACAGGTTACTAGAACAGAGTTCAGTTATGAAGTGTAATAAATACTTCTCCCCCCACCCGAAGTCCCAAGGCCTTGCACAAGCTTATATGCACACAGCTCTGCAGATTACTTAAGCAAAGGACAAGAGAGCCTGCAGAATTAATTCCATTTGTGGCATGCCAAAAAGCAACAATCATTCTATTCTAATTGCATGCACCCTGAAGGCCATGATTAATGACACTGGATATTAATATCAACACTACACATCTAACATGCCATGCTCCCTTCTGATGTATCAAGTACAGCTTTTCCATTGTCTTTCAGCGCGTCATTTTTCCAAGCCAGGCTTCCAGAAACTTTTTCAGTCTCAGCACTGAGTCCTGACACTTGGGGAGCACATCTTGTGAACACAATAACTGGTTTTTCTTAATGGCTGCTGCTTGATTTCTATTTGACACAGAAAAAAACAAAAACAAATCAAACACCTAAACATTCCTAAAAGTTCCTAACATGATTGTCATCTTTTTTTCTTCTTAAGTGTCTTTAAGTCAGTGTTGATGCCCTGTGCAACTGCCTTTTACAGGTCCCTGCAGTTTTCTTGGCAAGATTTCAAAAGTGGCTTGCCATTCCTCCACCCTGGAGTTAAGAGAAAGATCCCCTTGATGGTTTTGTGCCTATGGCAGGATTAGAACTCAGGGTCTCCCGGTTTTTAGCCTTGTGCCTTAACTACTATGCCAAACTGGCTCATTAGTTTTGTTAAGTACGAAGCATGGGTGTAGAAACGGAGACGAAACTGCTTCACGTGAACTTCAGCTCTTTATTTACAGCAGGATAACAGAGACAAAAAACCCCCGGATAGCGGCCGCCCTTTTATAGAGTGAACTGCTATCCGGATGACCAATGGATGTTGTTATAGGGTTTGAACCTCGTCCAATGGGACTCGGCCCGCCAACAGCCAGTCAGATTGCTCGGAATTAACCAATCATAACTTGCCATTATAAGGGCCAATAGGAAGTGCAGGATTACGATCCTGCTATGCAAATGAATCTTTATTAATTACATTTCTTTAGTTCACAACAAGTTTAATTTTAAAAAACTGTATTTTACTTTGTTTTGCCTCTGAATGCAGTCAATAATATTGACATAATTTTAGCTCTTTTTATTACCCTAATATTCTAATAAGTATTTTAAAATTCATCGTTTAATGTTCAAAGTTGACTTATACAACATTTGGCAGATAGTCACATATATTATAATATGGGTTTTAATCACATGGCACTTAACAATCATATACATGTCTACCTATGTTTATATTGTCATGTCATATCTGGTCCAAATAAAGCAAATCCAATGAGCAAAATGCTGCCATGATATTATTACTAAATTGAATGAATACCTAAAAAGCAAATACATAAATGGGCAAAAATAGTGATAATCATATTATATGTTATTGGGGGGCGGGGGGGGGAATGGGAAAGAAGACAAAAATTCTTCTGATGCCTAATACTGTAATATGTTGCCATAAAGCTGATATGAAGACTGTGTCTTCTTTGCTGTTGCTACTAGCAACCAAATGCTAATCATTTAGGAAAGTGGGTAGATACTATTCTTCCAAATTGCATTTCAGACCACATGTCATTATATTTTTAGGAGTACCAATGTTTCT
Source organism: Notechis scutatus (assembly GCF_049901735.1). Taxonomy (NCBI): domain Eukaryota; kingdom Metazoa; phylum Chordata; class Lepidosauria; order Squamata; family Elapidae; genus Notechis; species Notechis scutatus. The sequence goes on along the minus strand of NC_142013.1, from coordinate 24,930,740 downwards.
GGTCAACTCAGGGTAAATTTCAGTTTTGTGGGTGTTATTTGACGCTCAAAGGAGACACAGTGCAGTATTTTATACAAACCTAAGTCACAAATAAATGCATATATTTTCTTTCTTGAATGATATATATAACCAAATTTGAATTGGCAGCCATATCGTAGCTAAATAAAGAGCAGTGTACCATGATATGTAAATCCAGTCACATTCTATTTACAGTTGTAATTAATAATAACAGTGGCAGGCAGAGGTGGTATTCAGCAGGTTCTGACCAGTTCTGGAAAACCGGTAGTGGAAATTTTGAGTAGTTCGGAGAACCGGCAAATACCACCTCTGACTGGCCCAGCCATCTATTCTCTGCCTCCCGAGTCCCAACTGATAGGCTGGGTCTTCTTTTGTTGCCCTGCACAGGAGAACAAAGCAGGTTAACGGGGTGAGAGGGAATGGGATTTTGCAGTAACATTCCCCCCTGGAGTGAGGAGGGAATAGGGATTTTACAGTATCCTTTCCCTGCCACGTTCACCAAGCCATGTCTACCAAGCCATGTCTACCAGCCTCTCTCTGGACATAGTCTGTCCACCAAGCCATGTCTACCAAGCCACACCCACAGAATTGGTAGTAAAAAATTTTGAATCCCACCACTGGTGGCAGGTACATATCCAGAATAATATTGGTACTTTAACTCTGTAAAACTTTGCATTTCTGACTTAAAATCAATTTTTAAAGCAACTTGTCTTAGGTCTTGAGAGGACCCATAGCACACCAGAGGCCATGTGATTTACCTCATATATAGACTCCATTTTATAATGCAGCAACAAACTGTAGCTAAAAACAAATTTCTTTTCTTTTTGAATCAACATTGCTCTGCAGTCTATCCAATTAATTAAAACTAGACAAGCTCAACATCTTCCCCTTATGCTTTCCAGCCACCCAACTGATAAGCAGCAGGGGAAAAGAAAAAAGTAAATGAATCAGAAGCTTGAAATATTTTCAACTGGTAACGGTAGGATATTAATACAAAGCTTAACTTGTCCAAAGAAATGGCAAGAATTCCAAAATGTTTTTCCAACAAACCAGAGTTTTAGAAAAGCGACTAAACCATACTGGTATCTCTGAGATCAGTTGATGAGCACAGAGGAGGATTGAACATGTTTTTCTGTATCCCTTACTGGGGAATAGAGAGTTAGAGACACTTCCTGTTTGGTTTTTTTTTTTTTTTTTTTGGAAAAAAAGTGGAATGATACAAAATGAATATTACATTATCTGCCAGCACTAAATAATCCATTTTAGCAGGATTAGTCAGAGCATTAACAGAACAAGTAATTAATTTAAACTTTTTGAAACCTGGGAGAAATCACAGTTTGTGAAAGGTTCTTTTTCTCATCTGTATTTTTGTAGTTGTTAAAAAAAAATCCTATTGCATATTCTGTTTAAAGAGAAAGTGTTGACAGTAAAATGAGGAATTGGAGCAAATTAAATTCGTTTTACTTTTAAGACTATTGGGGCAAGTATTATTCTCACTTTAAAAAAAATAAAAAGAAAGACTTAATTTATAATCATGTGCCTGCAAAGAGACTCTTTGCTTTTGCAGCTTAGATGTGATGAATAAAACATAGGCTGAAAACCTTTCCCCTTTGGCTGCATCCTGCTGAATGTGAGAGTTTGCTATGGAGCTTATAGAATAATTTAACATGTTATATATTTAGGATCTGTCATTTGTGCTTGTCTCCTGATGAATGTATGAACTATCTCAGCCTCTCTCTGGACATAGTCTGTATCTTATCCAAGGACATTCTAGTGATATCCTTAATTCCATCTATTGTTTCCTCTTCTTCCACATCCTTCAATCTTATCCAGTCTGGTTATATCACATGCCCAAAATTTGTGAGATGGGAATCATTTTGTCACCTTGGGGATCATCATCTCATGGGAGCAGCCAATCTGTATTTTCCAACATGATTCAGTCTTTTTATTTTTAAACAAAGTTAAATCCAGCATATTTAGTGACAAAAAGAATGAAGCTAAAGTTTACATATTCTAGTGTAGTATATGCGGTTCCGAGGTAGTTGAATTTCACCCCTGGTCTGAATATAGGCTGGAGTTGATTTTGGTCTCTACCTAAGAATGGTTCAGCTAAATAAATAAGGACAGAAAATGGTTCTTCTCGGATTATTGTTTAAAAGAAAAATGTTCATGCTGCTAAAGAATAAAAAATGTACCATAGGTGAAGGGTTTTTTATTTTTAACTTTTTCAAAACTCAGGTTTCTCTTCATTTGAATGCTTTAAGCAACCCTTTTTTGTTTATTGCTATGTTGGGCGGGGGGGGGGGGGGGGAGCAGCTGGACTGCCATGTTAGCAAATAAAACCAATATGAGGAAGTCATATTCCCTGAGTTTCCCATTTTGTTCCTGCTCCAAGTTCGGGGCATAAAATGCTAAGATTTGGAAACAAAAACTAAAATCAGTTCCAGGGTCATCTGCAAGAGGATTGAAAAAGGCCAGAGGGTGGACTTCCGGTTTGTCGGCTTCGCGAGCGGCAGGATTTGCGGCTGCGCGATCCCCTGCCGCTAGCCGTTTTGGGGCTCCGACCCAGCCGGGTATCGGAGCTAGGCCATGCCTGCAGGGGCAGCTGAAGGTAGGGGGGATCCGGAGAAGGGTTTGGGGTGCTGCAGACCCCTCCCTGGCCGGCAGAACCCCCTTTCCCAGGACGGTGCAGCGGCAGTCCGTAATGGCCGCCACAAAGAAGCTGGCAGCCGGGTAAGAATGCGCAGGAGGAAGTGGAGAAAGTGATTGAGAGGAGAAAGTTTTCTTGGCTCCTAGGACTCTAAGACATATTTAATAAAATTCCTGAAAAGTATGACTTTCTGAATAATACCTGCCAGAAGAGGAAAAAAGCGGCTGCTTGAAGGTGCTGAAAGGATAGCTTTCCTCTTTTCCTACGGAATAAATAACTGGATATTAAGAAACCTATTTTTAGGTGGAAATTGGTTTTAAGCGATGAGTGGGAAGAGAGAGGATTAAAAAGAAAATATTTGTATGCTAAGATTTGTTGGAGCAGATGCCTTAAGGATTTGAAGACTAGAATATATTGTAACAAGACTTGAAACAGATTTGGACTTTCTTTCTCTTTGATTGATATCACCCCAGAAGGAGAAAGTGAGAACTCTGCCTTGGTTTGGACTGATTGATAACTTTGGGACTGTTTTATCTTTTTTATTTTCTTTTGAATATTCTGGTTGTTGTAAGAAGAAAGAAGGAGAAAAGAAAAGAAAAGATTTATAATGGCTCTTTCTGTTGAGGAACTAAGAAATGGTGTGGAAGAAGCTTTCCTTTTCTTAGAAATGGCGCTTACTAATTATCAACAAAAATTACAACAGATGAAGACAGCAGAGGAACAAGAAAGAAAGGAAGGAGCCATCTTTAATGAATCTCAGAATTTGATCCAGAAAAAAAGAAGAGAGAAAGAAAAGAAAAGAAGAGAAAAGAAGAAAACTAAAGGATTTAAGGACTTAAGATCTAAAAAACATTTAAGAAAGGGAAAAATAAAGTGCAAAACCAATATGATGATTGTAAACAAAGGGGAAAAGAAATACGACAGAGAAGGGAAGCCGGTAAGGCAGAGGCTAGAAGAAGGGGGTAGAAAGGTTTGTTGGGAAAAGAAAGAAAGGGAAAAGGTGGAGAAAAGCTACAACGTTTTGAAATTAAATGGAAAAAGGAATTTTTATGGATAATGGATAAAGTAAAAAGATTTTGCAAGGTACATAAGATGAGATGGTAGTATTGCAATGGTTTAAGAGTTGATAAGAGATTAAAATGTTAAAATGTTTAAAAATGATTGGTTTTAAAACTTAATAATAGGAGGGGTTTAGAATATTGTTTTAATTAAAGAGTTTAATAAAATTATGGTATTGATGTTATTATGAAATTTTTATTATAGTATTTCTTTTTAATATTTGGATTTATTCTCTAATTATGCACTTAATTGTGTTGGATGTATTAGTTAGATAGAATGTACCAAGCAAAATCTGATTGGGTATTAGATATTATTTTAAAGATTAATTTGATTAACTTAGGGGGAGATAGAAAGGCATCATACTCTGATTAATGATTTCAGGAGAAACTGATTTTCCTTTTTTTCATAAGGGATGAGACAAAGGGATGATAAAAATGGACAAAAGATACAAATATAATGATTTAAACTAAGATGATTAATTAAGGTAGAATTAAGAAGTGTGAAATATGTGGAGAAGTTAATATAGAAGGCTTAGAATGGTAAATAAAATAAGTAATGATTTGTAAGATGAGCATGAATATAATTGAAGTCCATGAAGAGAGAGACACCTGGGTCCAAGTTACTTTCCAAAAAGATATTTTTTTATGTTTTGTGTGTTGTGTGTATATGTCTTTTTGGGGAGAATTGGTAAAAACTTGTAGAAATATAGAATGAGAATAATGGTAACTAAGTCAGAAAGAAACAGATGAAATAATAATAATGATATTGAATAAGAGTAAAGAGAAGTAAAGAGAAATTGAATAAGAGGTTTTGGTATATTATATGGAAATGGTTTAAAACAGAATCATAATTTATCTGACTTGTTAAATTTACAAGGGAAAAAGGTTTAAACATGTAATGAATAATGATAATTTGTGTGTTTTAAAAATTAATAAAACTTGTTTTATAAAAAAAAAGAAAAAGGCCAGAGGGTAACCACAAAATCAAATCTACGTTCTGTTTACACGTATGACATAACTGACACATATAAAAAAGGGAAGGTGTTCTGTACGGTCATTACCATTCTTGTAGAACCGCGCAGTGATTGGTCAAGATGCATGGCGAGCTGATTGGTCGAGTGAGCCGCACTGATTAGCCCACCGCGAATCTCCCGCGATTGGTGGAAACTAATCGCGGGAGATTCAAAGCGGTGCCATTGGCCGCGGCCGCCGTGGCCAAAGAATAAAAGCCGTCGCTTTTCTTTCGGACCCGAGCCGATCTCGGGAATCAATAAATGAGCTGAACTAAAGTCACTGGCTCCGAGTCTCCTTCCTTGTGGCGGACACAACACTGGCGATGAGGATGGGATGCCAAACCTGATCCCCATCGAACACATGTCCTGAGGAAACGAGACTGACGAGATGGCCAGCATCGTACCGCCCGCACCCTTTAACCCGGCTACTGAGGATTGGGAATCGTACACCGATCGATTCCTGATGTTCCTCGAAAGTAGCAATCTAAAGGATGCAAACGGGCAAAAGAAAAGAGCTGTCTTCCTCACACACTGCGGGCCCACAGAATTTAAGATGGCAAAAGCCCTCGTGAAACCTGAGGACGTACAAATGATGGACTGGGCTGATCTCGAGCCGTTGCTCCGAAACCACTATGCCCCCGACGTGCCCACCCTCATCAGGTGGCACGACTTCTATCAGCGAGACCAGCGAGCGGGCGAGAGCATCGGCGACTTCGTGGCTGACCTGCGAAATCTCGGGAGCATGTGTGGGTTTACGGATATGGACGAGGCACTCCGAGACCGCGTCGTCCTGGGGCTCAGAGATCCAGTCCTCCAGAGCCGGCTGATGGCAAAAGGCGACATCGCCCTCGCCTACGTCCTTGCAGACGCCACCGCAGCCGAGGCAACCCGGAAATCGGCGGCTCGAATGCGGAGGCCCGACGCTGGGGACCGCAACGCGACCACCGAGGCAGGCACGGCAACCGAGATGCGCTCCGAAGCAAGCCGCCGAGAGACCACCACACACCATGGCGACCTCGACTCCACCTCTGACACCACGGACGAGGAAGAGGACGTGCATCGGCTCCAGGCGGATCGAGACCGGCGCGATCGACAGAGTCATAAGTCGGGGCAACCGTGCGCCGGGTGTGGAGGCGACCACCCTCGATCGGAGTGCCGATTTTTCGATGCAATATGCCGGCACTGCGATAAAAGAGGCCACATCACCCGAGTCTGCCGACTCAAGAAAAACTACAGTCTCCGGCAGTGAGACGGCAGCGACCAGAGATGAGACAGGCCCAGAGACCGCCAAGCCGAAAACCGATGGAGCCGAGACGGATGGGGCCGACGAGACGGCGGGAACCGGCGGAGAGAGGAAACCCACCAGACGGTCGTCATCGGCCACTCATCCAGCACAGACGCCCGGAAAGTGTATGTGGAAGTGGGCATCGAGGGCGAGCCATGCAAGATGGAGGTGGACTCTGGGTCCTACCTCTCCATGGTTGCATGGCGGGAAATCAAGCGCCTGGTGCCCACAATCCACAGGAGAGGACTGGAAAGCCAGAGCCTAATCCTCAAGGACTACCAGGGGAATCACATACCGGTAGTCGGAACAGGCCAGTTCGAGGTAACTTTCAAAGGGTGCACAGCAAGGCTCCCACTGACGATCGTGGACCGAGACCGCCCCAGCCTTTTGGGACTGCAGTGGTTCGCGCCGCTCGGAATCGAAGTAACGGGCATCGACCACATCGGGGAGGCCGACTGGGAGGAACAACTCACAAGGGACTTCCAGGAAGTGTTCGACGGCACCCTAGGCAAGTACCGAGGGCCCCCTATTTCGTTCAACCTAGACCCCAGCATTCCCCCAATACGCCTGAAACCACGGCGGGTACCATTCGCACTCCGCCCAAAAATCGATGAGCAAATAGACAAGCTCATCAGACAAGGGGTCCTCGAGCCAATCGACCATGCCCGGTGGGAGACCCCCATAGTCACCCCATTCAAGCCCGATGGGTCGGTGAGAATCTGCGGGGACTATAAGGCCACCCTCAATTGCGCATTGCAACAGAGCGCCTACCCCGTCCCAGTAGTGCAGCACCTCCTACACTCACTGGGGGGAGGCAAGTTCTTTGCGAAGCTCGACCTGGCGCAAGCCTATCAGCAGCTGCTGGTCGACGCAGAAACCGCCGAGGCGCAAACCATAGTAACCCACCGGGGGGGCTTTCCGCTGTAAGAGACTCCAGTTTGGAGTCAGCGTGGCCCCAGGAATATTCCAGAGCCTCATGGAGAGACTCCTGCAAGGAATCAAGGGGGTGGTACCCTACTTCGACGACGTACTGGTGTCGGCAGCCAACCAAAAAGAACTGGAGGATCGCCTGAGGGAGGTCCTAACAAAATTCAAAAATGCGGGGCTGAAGGTTAAAAAAGAAAAATGCCAATTACACACCGAAAGGGTCGAGTTCCTGGGATACCTCCTAGATCGGCACGGAATTCACCCAACCGAGGAAAAAATCAGAGCAATCAAGGAAGCCCCCAGGCTGAAGAATAAAACGGAGCTGCAGGCATTTCTAGGACTGCTTAATTTTTACAACGTTTTCCTGCCCCAGAAGGCGACCGCGGCGGAGCCTTTGCATAGGCTCCTGGACAAAGCGGCCCCGTGGACTTGGGGGAAATGCGAGGAAGCCGCCTTCAACAAAACCAAGGACCTGCTCACCTCGGATGCCGTCCTCATCCAATACAACGAGACCCTACCGCTAGCTGTCACATGCGACGCATCACCCTTTGGCGTCGGCGCCGTCCTCAGCCACACTCTCCCCGATGGAAAAGAAGCACCCATCGCCTTCTTCTCAAGGACCCTCACCAAACCGGAAAGAAACTACAGTCAGCTGGACAAAGAGGCCCTGGCTATCGTTGCCGCCGTCAAAAGGTTCCACGAGTACATCTACGGCCGGACCTTCACCATCGTCACTGACCACAAGCCGCTGCTGGGAATCCTTGCAGGGAACAGGGCCACCCCAAACATTCTATCCCCAAGAATTACAAGGTGGTCCGAATTCCTTGCCGCCTACAGCTACCGGCTCACGCACCGACCCGGTAAGACAATCACCCACGCAGACGCCCTGAGCCGCATGCCGCTACCGGACTTGGACACCGACCCAGCACCCACGACGGCCACCCTTAGCATAGAGACTCTGCCCGATCTACCCATAACCGCGTCAGACATTGCCCATGAAACCAATAAAGACAAACGTCTGGCGCGGGTATTACATTGGGTAGAGAAGGGGTGGCCCGAAAAGGACGATGACGAAACCTTCAGGACATTCCGGAACCGGCAAACAGAACTGTCATTACAAAAAGGTTGTTTACTTTGGGGGGTTGTTATTCCGGAAAAATTACAGGGAAAGGTATTGGAATTGTTGCATGAGGGGCACCCAGGCATCGTTAGGACAAAGGCCTTGGCCAGAAGTTACGCCTGGTGGCCAGGAATGGACAAACGAATCGAGGCCTGGGTGGCAGCATGCAACAGATGCCAGGAAACCAGGCCCAGCCCTCCTGCTGCCCCAATCCTGGAATGGGAAACCCCTAGGGGACCATGGTCCAGGATTCACATAGATTTTGCCGGGCCCATGAAAGGCCACACTTTCCTCATCAAGGTAGACGCTTACTCCAACTGGTTGGAGGTAAGCAACATGAGAACTACCACCACGGAGGCCGTCACCAAGGAACTCAGCAAACTATTCGCAACCCATGGCCTCTCAGACGTCATCGTATCCGACAACGGCCCCCAATTTACCTCGCTGGAATTCGAAAAATTCCTAGCAGAGCGGGGGATACGACATGCGTTGACAGCGCCGGCACACCCAGCGGCGAACGGGAGGGCGGAACGGATGGTTCAATTTACAAAAAAAACTATCCAAAAGATATAAAACGGGGAAATCCAAGAGAAAATAAACAAAATGCTTTTCATACAACACATAACCCCAAATACAACAACCAATAAAAGCCCGGCAGAACTACTGATGGGGAGAAAATTAAGGTCCCCACTCAACAGACTGCACCCCACATACAACCCAGAAAAAACCCCAAACTCCTCAAGCAAAGACCGAATATTTAAAACAGGCGACGCAGTATACGCAAAAAACCTCACCGGAGACCCACTCTGGGTACCAGCAACCATAACCCAAGTGACAGGTCCACGCTCGTACCGCTTACAGACAACCGACGGATGAGCATGGAAATGACACATTGACCAATTAAGGTCAAGAACAGCCACGGGAAACACAACCGACACGCAAACAGAAGCAAACACAGAAGGGAACCCCCCCAACACAAACCAAGAGGGGAGGGAAGGCCCCAAGGACCAAACCCCACGAGAAAGAAACCAGGAATACTCACCGGCAAGCAGCCGGCTCGACACCTCACCAGGGAGAAGCAGCCAGGCCAGCTCAACCAGCCCGGAAAGACCAGGCGGGAGCGGAAACCGCAGCTCAACCAGACCGGGTAGACCGGGAGGGAGCTGCAACGAAAGGCCCGGCTCAGCCTTCCAGACGGTTCCATCAACAGGGCAGAGAGCAACACAGAACCCGACCGAACCGGCCGGGAGCCAAGCACCAACTAACCTGCGCAGGTCAAGTAGACAAGTACGTAGCCCCGCCTACTTACGGGACTACGTCACGTAGGACCCTACCAAGAGGGGAGGGGTGTTTTGTACGGTCATTACCATTCTTGTAGAACCGCGCAGTGATTGGTCAAGACGCACGGCGAGCTGATTGGTCGAGCGAGCCGCACTGATTGGCCCGCCGCGAATCTCCCGCGATTGGTGGAAACTAATCGCGGGAGATTCAAAGCGGTGCCATTGGCCGTGGCCGCCGTGGCCAAAGAATAAAAGCCGCCGCTTTTCTTTCGGACCCGAGCCGATCTCGGGAATCAATAAATGAGCTGAACTAAAGTCACTGGCTCCGAGTCTCCTTCCTTGCGACAGACACAACAGAAGGGTTCTGGGCACAGAATTGTGGCCACCATGTTGACTTTAAAACAAGAATGCTGAAGTTTTACCTGATCCTGTGCCCCAAGGATCTTAGCATTTACATTTCCTGTTTTTGAGGGCAGGGAAGACAAAAATGTTTAAGGGGCATTGCCTGAATATTGGTAATATCATATTTGGAGAAAATATCTAATATCAGGAAATAAAAAGTCAGCAAACAAGAACCTCAGAATTCAGCAAGAGCAGTGTACTGGATAGGAGAATTTCCTATCACCTTCTTTACAGTATTTTAGAAATCTCCACTGAAATATTCATTGCTAGCAAATGATAATTGTTCAATGGCTGATAGAAGAATGTGATACTCTAGCATTTTACCAATATTCCTTTTAAGTTATAGTAATAAGGCAAGAGTAATTCCAAGAAGCCTGGCAAACATGAAAGCTTGATTCACTATTTCTGGCAAAGAGAATTGCTTTTGTAACATTTGTTCTAAGTCTTGCAAAAAGTTATTTTTCTCTCTGCCCATAATGTAGAGGTGGAAGAACGTTGGAAAAGAATTTCATTTTAACTTGGTGTCTGGCAGTTTTCTTTGTAATGAAAAATGAGGTCAGTAAATATACTCGGCTGCAAGCTTGAATTATATCTGCAAAAGCTTGTGTGCTTGGGGCAAGGGGGAGCATCTGCCAGCTATCCTTACTAGTTTTGAAACATTTTGAAAGCTGCAGAAAGAAATGACTGTGATTCTATCTGTTTTACGATGCTGTCTCTGCAATTCAGTATTTTTAAATCTGAACTATATGAAATAAAGTTATGCTTACTTTCAAATTTTTTGAACATTCTACTACATTGCCCTACTCATAAAATAAAGGGAGGTAAAATTAGGAATTTAAGAATAAGGAGGCACAAAATCCTGTTTCACCTCTAAGAGAGTGTAAGGTTTGGTGAAGATTGGCTAAAATTTGGCCAAACGGTGATATTTTAGAAACTCCTATAGGGCAGTAATTCTGAAGGGCAATCAGATTAAAGAAGAGGGAACAGAGTTTTTAATATTGAAACATTTATTAAACATTCAAAGCAGATTTCAGATTTTCAGTTCACTAGAGAGCCCTTGTGCCCGCCCCAAACCATCCACCCACCCATCAGTTTCTTTCCTATTCTCGGAGTATAAGGACAGCAGAAGTAAAGGCATTTTATGGGCAACTTCAAAATATTTTAGAGAAATTGGTGCCATATGAAAGTGACCTCGGTTTCAGATCATGTTGTCCTTTCAAGCAAATTGGAAAATGGCAGTACCTGGATGCTAATTTCAATTACAACACTTCCTATAATTGTAATCCCCATCTGCTCCTCTGGCCACTCCATTCTCAGAGCTAGGGCAAGTTCCAACTTACTGCATCAGAATTGCAACCCGACATAGAATGTAGCATCTCTGGAGGGTTAAATGGCTGAAATGAGTTTGCAATGACTGCTAATAATTTGCCAAGCCAGCCAGGAATTACTTGTGCCAAGCCAAGCCATGATGATTGCTAAGAAGAAATTCTTCACCTGCTTTTTCCTCAGACCTTCTCATAACCCTTTCACTCCAGCTTTCCCCAAGATGCACTCTACCCAACCCTGCTTAGAGTATCTAATGTTTTCTGGGCTCTTGGGTGACCACTTGCCTGTGCCTTGTAATTCATTATTCTCAACATTGTTCCATAGTCTCCAGAAAAAGCCCTAAGTCGAGATAATTAGGGAGGAGTATTGTTGTATAATGATGGACTGTATGGGTAGATGAGAATGGAATGGATACTTCTAAGGAAGAAGCAGGTCTTTTGGGAAGGAAGACTGTATTGAAGGCTTAAGAAAGTAAATTATCATAATTAATACCCCTAAAGAATTGCAGAACAAGTCATTAGGGAAGGCAATTATGTCTGCAAACCATGAAAGATGAGACATCAGTCTTTATTAACCTGTGGGAGCTCTTCTATATTTAATTTATAAAATATTAGAAATAGTTATAGTTATAAAAAGGCAAGTAAATTCCATAATAAAAAACTTCCCACTTACCTGATAAACTCAAGTTGTTCCAAAATCCACTCATATTTCAAAAGACTTAGCTGAATTTCATATATTATTATGAGTCTTAGAAATGATATTTTTCTCCAACCAGCATTTTGGCTCAAGTGTGGAATGGAAGAGAATGCATAGTAACTGAAGAAATGCAACTGTACTTTTCCCAAAAAAGTATTGACCCTATGCAGAAAAGCAGTCACCGCCTTAAATTTGGTTACTGATTGCAATAACTGTGATAATATACTTCTATAATTGGTCATCAGTATTTCCTATAGCAGTGTGAGACTGTTGATCTATTCAGGACTGTCAAACTGGTGGCCCATGGGCCGGATGCGTCAAGCACAGGCCACATCCACCCTGGCTCCACAAAGGCAAAAAACATCATGATATGTCATGATACATCACCTGACATGATTGAGTTTGACACCCATGATCTATTCTATGGAAACTGCTTCACTTCAGCAACATTTTGCCACATTTTGGTAGAGGGTTGGTCGCGTCCAGATATTTCAGAACATTGACTTTGTTCTTCATTTTTCTCGAGACTTTCTTGTAAGTTTGTGATCCCTGTCTTGCTGCATGACCCACTTGTAATTCAACTTCAGCTTCAGCTGATAGACAAGTGGCTTGATAGTTTTTTGAAGCATTCTATGCTACAAAGCAGAATTTGTGCTTTCTTCCATGATAACAAATCAGCTAGGTCCTGAGACAGCAATGCATCCTGATTTCATAACATTGCAACCTCCATTATTGATAACTGATATGAAGGTCTTATGTAGATTGCAGCATTTTGTTTCCGTAAGGCACAACAAGATACACTTGGCCCACCAGTTACATATTTTATTCACATTGACATAGAACATTCCTCCAGGAGTTTGATAGATCATTTAGGTGCTTATTATTCTCAGTTGTTTTCTGATATTGGTTCTGGGGCTTTTTGTGATTTTCTGGAGAATTTCATGCTGGATTCTTGAAACAATACTGGTAAGGTTGTCACACTTGGGTAGATTTTCTGGTTTCAGATCCTCTCCATTTGAGGACTGTATGTCTGAATATGTGTTGGTGACACTTCAGAGTTTTAGAAATGACTTTTTCCAGACTGATAGATACTATTGAGGTTTTTTTTAGAGATCTTCATATATTTCTTTGGAGTGGGTCATGACAACCTTCTAGAACAGGGGTGTGAAACTCAAGGCCCATGGGTGGAATCTGGCTCACAGGGTGCTTAAATCTGGCCCGTGGGGCTGGCCTGGAAACAGTGAAGGATTGGCCCATGGCCCTTCTGAGCTCCGTTTTTGCTGGCAGAGGATTGCAGGAGGTCTTCGCACCTGAAAATGGAGATCAGGAGCCCGTTTTCACTGGCAGAGCTCTCGGGTCACCACAAACGCTCCCAACACAAGTGATGTCAAGCTGGCCATGCATATCCCAGCCCCCCCAAGATGAAATACAACCCTAATGCAGCCCCCAATGAAATTGAGTTTGGCACCCCTGTTCTAGAATATGTTAGAATTTTACTGGATGAAGGAGCAAAAGTGTGTGAATTTATAAAGGACAGAATTAGACCAAATTAGTGCTTATTACTGAGCAACTGGCCCTGGTTAACCCTAAATAAATTGATAAGCTAAGATGATTACTTCTACATAGAATGTAACCCAGTTATTTTATAGGACTCTCCTGTTGGAATTACATCTCATTTATATGTACAAGAAAAACTGGTCCTGCAATAATTTTACAAAAGTAGTGGTCCACATTACTTTCTAGCAATATGTCTGATGGATTTAAATTGATCTAATTCTCATTTTGAGCAGTTCCTGTTACTATAACATTATACTTGTGCAGCCAGAAATTCAATGAATACATCTCACTGTAACTTTTACATTTATATAACTAATTGCTGGGGATCTAATTGATGCATATTGAGAAGGCACAATTTTGTGAATCTCAGCATCTGCTTGTAGATTACAGACAATACTATTCAGAAAATAGTAGACAGCTGCCACCTGTTATTTTGCCTTGATAACCTATCTAATATATTTATTATCATTAATTAAGAATTTAAATAACCCTCTATTGACTACTTTCTTTGTTGCAAAATGGCTTTTGAAAATCCCCAGAAATTCTAAGAAGTCATATATGAAATCCTATTACATATATATTACATTGGGGTCACCTGCAAAATTACAAATTTCATTAGGAGCCTCTCTGTGAAAGGCTTGAAATGGTTGTTCCAGTTCCTGCTTACATAAGCTTCCTCCAGTTTGGGAAAACAAATATGCTAGTTTTACATACCTTGATGAGACATTATGAAGAAAAGCAATTTATTTAGGGGAAGAAGTAAACAATTTCCTTAAAGAACTAGAGCATACATATTGCTGGAAGATAGTTAAATACAGCCATCCCAGTTGCTCACTATGTTAGTCAAACAACCAAGGAAGCTGCTGTGTATTTATGTGATAAAATGTTAGGGACAGACTGACTTTCAGAAGAGCCACACTACTGCTGAGTCAGGCAAATTAATTCAGCTAGATGCTGCTCTGAGAGAGCCTTTTGATATAGTAAGCACTCTAGTAATCTATTATATAAATTGATTAAATAGGTAATTATACTGGGATGGGTTTTTTTTTCTTGTCTTAAAGTCAAACCAAAAATAGGCTCACTACGAGGAGAAATAACCTTGCTAAAGACAAAGATAGCCGTTGGTGATCTTAGAATATAAATAAACATCTGCAGTTGGCAAATTGCAATAGCTTGCTTCTGAAGCTTTAATGGACATGAAATACAATCTGGGAACTTGTACAACAGAGATTGCTAACTGGAAGCTCTACAAATCTCCCCCCTTGGAAAGTATAGCCTACAATTTGCCAGTCCAACAGCAAAGGATGGATAATGACGGAAAGCTACAGCAACGGGGCAATCCATTTTGGGAAGTAGGTAGCTACACTGCCATCTCATTATTTTTCTTTTTTCTTTTTCTAAAAAGTAGTCCTCCACTTTCAGGTCCAAGCACTATAATTACCATATGATTGGCCTGTTGATCCTAGCAGTAGACTGCACCATAGATGAATAGAATCAGAATCAAAAGACTGTCAAATCAATTTTCTATGAGAGCCACATCACTTATCCACTCTCATTTTAGGCATCACAGATACTCCAGATGTGTAACTTCTAAAATGCCTGCCAAATAATTGTTTTTTTTAAAGGAGTTTACCTGCAGCAGAGATTATTGCTTCATAATATTTGGGCAAAATTGTTAGTACAACAGGATATTTTAATATATTACTTTATAGATGAAGAGTTGTGTAACACAATGAGATACTTGGGGAATGATACAAGTAACTATGCAGATAAATAAGCTCATTAGAATTCATTTCTCCCTGGAAGCAACAGCTAGATAATTTCATTTCAAAACTTTTTTTTGTAAATTTTATTTGAGTTTTCACAAAAAGAAAAGACATACAAGTAAAACATCTTTTTTGAAAGCAGCATAATACCGGGTTACATCTCTTCGTACAGACACAAATTCAAGTTCATGCTCATTTTTATATTCCATTCCATATCTTATTACTATTCTACATTTTCTACATAGCTTCTCCCCTCTTTTAACTTTCTTAATTTTATTTTATTTATTTCATCTCAATTCAAATCATTGTACTTATATTCTTTGTCTGTCCTGTTTCAACTGTCTACTATCTTTTCTCATTAAACAAAATTTCTCCTGTAATCACTGATTGGAGTATGACGCCTTTATATCTTTCCCCTAAAATTATAACACTTAATATAATACATAACTTTCATTTGGATTCTGCTTGGCACTTTCTAAAACTACACATTGTATTCTTGAAAAAGAAAAAAAGATTATACATGTATAATATAATTAAAACAACAATCCATTCCAATTCAATTCTATCATTAATATTAATATTCATTTAAATCTTAACATTTTCACATTACTTTTCAAATAAATATCATACTTCTATGGGAACAATTATAAACTTTCCATAGTTAATCCCCCCACTTCACTTATATTTTATAAAACATTGACTAATTAAAATGTTCCTTCCTTCCTAATTCAATTTTCTCATTTATTTTATTTCATTTTTTTATTCACAAACATTTCCCCAAACCACACCAACTACTTTATCCCTTTTTTAATAATATGTTGTTTTCATTTTTCTAAAATTATTTCTATTACAAATATAACAATACAATCTTATGTACCTTCACAGAATCCCTTTTTCAGTTAGATTTTCACCCATTATCTCTAAATAGGTCCTGTTTCTTTACATCTTGATCCAAACCTTTATAACTTCTCTTCCTTTCCTTCTTCCCTCTCTTCTTCTCTCTCCCTCTTTTACCCCCTGTCTCTCCACCTCCATTTCCCTCTTCTGTATTCCCCTTTTCTGTTGCTTTCCAACATTATATCCACTTTTCAAATTATTTTTCCCTTTTTTGGCTGTTTTTTTAGGTCTTAAATTCTCCATTCTTTTTCCCCCCTTTCCCCTTTCTTCCCCACCTAGAGTTACTTGTTCATTAAAGATGGCTTCTTCTTTGTCCCAGTCTTCTTGTTTTGCAGTCTTTTCTTGTTGTTTCTCATAGTTGGAGATCTCCATTTCTAAGAATTGAAAAACGAAGCCAAAAGAGCCCTTCCCTTCTTGTGCCTCTTCTTTGTATTTTTTAAGTTCCATTTTCAATTCATCCAGAAGTGATGCCATTGTAAAAATTTAAGAATCTAAAGTAAAACTTCAACAAGACTTCTAAAAGATACATTTTAACTGAGATTTTGCAACTAAACAGTAACCCCAGGAAGAGAAAGCGTAAAAAGAAAAAGCTGTATATATTTGGACTGTCTGGTGACTTTTGGATTTTTGGTTATTATATTTGAATGACTAAAATCAATTGGGTGGTTGTTTAAAAAAATTTACATTTCAAAACTTTTTATATCACCTTTCATTCTCCAATCAAAATTATTCTAGAAAATAGCTTTGAGTGCCAATAACTCTGCAAGTTGCATTAATGAGCTTCTGAAAAATTGTCTGCTGGGCGACAGTGGATTTACCAGTATTCTCAACAAAAGCTAATTCAGTAGTAGCTGGACTTCCTAAATTTGTCATCTGCCATTATGTGTAATATGTTTAGATTATAGAAGAGAGAGTATGGATTATTTCTCTGTGTGCATTATTCATAGCCTGTAGCAGAGAATCCAATTCAGACAGATTATTTGGAATTAAGTCATCTTTGAACTGTGAATAGAACTTATAACTACACTCTGCATGCCCTAAAATGGACCCTCATCAGAACCTTAAAACATTTTATTTTCTCTATTTAATTTTCATTTTCTTTGCTTTCTCTCAAGGAAAAAAAAACCCAGAACCTTTTCTCTCTATATATAGTGCTCAGCTGGTGTTAATCTATAAAATGTATTCCACTTGCAAATTTTAGCTTTCAATAATAGCAACTAATGGTTGGCGTTACAGGAAGTCTTCCAATTTGTTTACAAACTAATCGGTGGTTTTCAGTTAGCTTTCCAGTCTCTTATACTTAGAAGTATATGGATTAAAGTATTAAACTCAAATTGGGAAAACCCAATGTAACCCTCAGCCATAAGGTTCAGATCACTCACTGTCTCCTGCTGTTTTGGGGGAAAATGGAAGAGGGAACCTGATATAAATAGCCTGAACTCCTGAAGGAAAGATGGGAGATATATCCTGAATGTGGTGCCTTACCCTCAGGCTGCTAGTAGTGCTGTGGGATAGCTCAGAAATATTTAATACCCTTCTTCTGGACCACTTGTGAGAATTGGCTCTTGGAGGCATCATTCTGCTATTGTGACTTTCTCCTATATCCTGAATGGCTTCTACTAATTTCAATTAGTAGTCATGAAGAAAGAACCATCAACCTATGATTACAACTATAATGCTCATTGGACTTTTGGCCAAAAAAAGGCAAAATAATCTAAAACTAAGCAAGGTTATGAGCAATGTATCCCAAAAATGCTAATAGGAATTTTTAAAAAATAATGTAAATAATAGAGCCAGAATGGAATAGCTGATAGTAGTATGGGGTTACCTTACTATAGCTATCCCCACATGTCTACATTGTTCTCTACTAAAGGGACTCTAACCTGTCCTAATTATAGATACTAACACCATGCCTATAAGATGACAGCAATCTGGTTTCTGTTATCTGATTACTTTCTCTCAAGAATTATCAAATGAATATGATTTGCCCGCTTCTCTGTATTTACAGGAGGAAGACTGTTCATAGGCCAGATTACAAGTTGAGTAAATTAATTGTGAATGTACCTCCAACCTGTTTTACTTTTATCAGAAGCAATGCCCTTATTTGAATCAAACCAAAATAGGATAGAGTACATTTCTGAATTTACTACCGTTTCCAAAATGCCATTGACTGTAAAACCATCCAGGACTACTCTGCACAATATCAATGTTGGTTATTTTTTTCCCCTTCTGCTATGAAAGGTCAGCATTTTAGACTCACCTCCTCGTACTGCACTGTCATCCCAGCTGAATTAGGGAGAATAGGGCTATTTTTTTTTTCAACAAAATACCTAAAGAGATCATATCATACTCCTCCAAAGAAACATAAGCTTTGGCTCCAAGGTGGTTGACCTTAAAGGTTGTATAAATCTTGTAATATTTCACATCTTTTACAGTCTTCTTATAATGATCCAGTGAAAATGCAACATAATGGCTGCCAAGAGATCCTGCTATATAAACAGGCCAGACCAGGCCAGTCTAACAAAATAGATTTTCAATGCCACACTTACATCTTGGTAGGTAGATCTATTCTCTTTACCATAAAGACAGTGCTTCTTACTCTAAAGCCATTCAAAGCTTTACTTCAATAGCAATAGCAATAGCACTTAGACTCATATACTGCTTCACAGTGCTTTACAGCCCTTTCTAAGCAGTTTAGAGTCAGCATATTGCCCCCAACAATTTGGCTCCTCCTTTTACCGACGTCAGAAGATGGAAGGCTGAGTTAACCTTGAGCCTGGTGACATTTGATCTACAAATTGCAGGCAGCCAGCAGTCAGCAGAAATAGCCTGCAGTACTGCATTCTAACCACTGTGCCACTGAGGCTCATCAAGAGAAAGAGTAATTTCTAAAAGACTGGCTGTTTTAGTAGAACAGAAATATAGTATTTCAATAATTTCTGTATTGAAATACTATATTCCTGTTCTACTAAAAGATCCAGTTTTGGGTAGGAATTAAGAACCTCAACTAGAAATCTGAGTGCAAGTTTTGCCTTAGTTACAAAAGCCATCTGGACAACTTTGGGGAGTCAAGTCAATGTGGCAAATAATTTTGTAAGAAGTTACCAGGAAAACTGCACTGATTTAGCCATGTAGCCACCAGGAGTCAAAGCTGACTTGAAGGCTTACACACATAGAAACACTATTGAAGTTGCACAGATACAATGCAAAGTGAAACAATGACATTATTGACAATGGGCACCTGTTCTTGCAGGCATTTTCCATGTAGCTTAAGCTGCTGTCAGTTCCAGTTATGCTTGAATCAGGGCTGATGCAAATCTACAGGGACTTTGAGAATAAGGAGGAATGGATGACTATTAAGTAGAAGCATTTTGGTTTTAAAATCCTGGCATAAGAGTCTGTGTGTAGAAAGATATAAAACTCTATGCCTGTATAAAAATTTGCACTGGGAATGTCTGTTTATGGGCATTATTAGTGGAAAGAAGGTACACTACATTCATGAACAATTTTAGAAGATAATTGAGATATTTTACAACCTTGTAATGAAAATAACATTTTGTTCTAGTTCTTGTGAAGAAAAGTGGGATTGCAAATGTATATAAAATATATAAAATGTTCGACTTCCGGTTTGTTCCTTGTCGGAGTCAGTGCAGAATCCGCAATCATGCGTGGTTTCACCTGAGCTCACTTGCTGGAGGGTCCCGATTGAAACCGGGGCCACCCTGGTGGGGTGGTGAAGAAGGGGGAAATCGCCTGGAGGGTGACAGGAAAATCCCTCCCAAAGGCAAGCTGCAGCGGTGGTCCTAAAATGGCCACCATGAAGACAAAGAACACTCCGGGAAACTAAGTTTTGTGCTGGAGGAGAAAAGTAGTGAGCAGAGTGTGAACCAGGCAAAGGACATTATTTTTAAGGTACCCCAGTATCAAAATAAAGAGCTATCTTGGAGGAAAGTGTGTGGAAGCAGCAACCAGAGAAAGTAAGAAAGAAATTGGATTTTATAAATTTGGATCGGATTACTGTATTGGACTAATTTGGAGGAGAAATTTAAAGGAAAATACTTTTACACAACAAAGGTTTAGAAATTAAACTGGACATATATTGAACTGTGAGCAGTTAAAGGGCATAATTAAATGCTGGAATTGAGTGTGTTGAAAAGAAAAGAAATAATAGCTAATGATTGAAATTAGCGAACTTAATAAAAATATTATATTCAACAAAGAAAATTAAAGGTAAAAAGACTCAAGAGCGCCACCTGATGGTACAGGAAAACTTCAGTACATTCAGTATGTTTAAAAAAAAAGTCTTTTTGAGAGTTTGGATTTTGGAACTTAAAAAAAAATAAAAGGAACTTTATTATTGTCATAGAGCCACCCGATAATTTGGGAAACAGTTGGGAAAGGGCCAATTAGAAGACTCAGAATAAAGACATAAGAGTATGAATTGTTGAAAATAAATCCAAAAGATATTGGCTGAAATAATATACTGGACTCTGGAATTGAATATATCTATTAAAGAAGAGGATTTCAGCTATTAAGGAAGAGGAAAGAAAAGGAAAAGGGGGGGAAGATATAATGGAGGAGCTATCTGTTGATATAAGACTGGACTTACAACACACAAGATTGGATTTGCAAGATATAAGGGACATGATAAAAATTAAACTTGAAATGCGTAATTACGTACTACAGAAATTAGAAATGGTGACTCAGCATACACAAGAACACAATAAACCAGAGAGGGAGGAGTTCTATAAAGAAGCCAACTTAGAAGGACAAAACAAACAATTATTTAAGCAGGGGGGGAAAGGAATTAGAATTAAAAATTTGTGGTCTGATGGGATGATAAAAGGAAAATCGTTAAAGAGGGAAGAAAAAAGCAGAAAAAGTGCAAAAGAAAAATTAAAAGAGGGATAGTTTAATAACTGGAATGAGAAAAGAATGGGAAAAAAGGGAATTAAGAGAAAGTACCAGAAAATAAAGAGGAACAGGAAACAAACAAGGATGAAAAGAAGGTACATTGTCCAAAGAGTGAAAGATAATGGGTGAAAAGGGGGGGGATTCCGCAAGGTAATATGTTGTGATGTATAAGAATATATTGAAAATACACTGCTCAAAAAAATAAAGGGAACACTTAAACAACACAATGTAACTCCAAGTCAATCACACTTCTGTGAAATCAAACTGTCCATTTAGGTAGCAACACTGATTGACTATCAATTTCACATGCTGTTGTGCAAATGGAATAGACAACAGGTGGAAAGCATAGGCAGTTAGCAAGACATACCCAATAAAGGAGTGGTTCTGCAGGTGGTGACCACAGACCACTTCTCAGTTCCTATGCTTTCTGGCTGATGGTTTGGTCACTTTTGAATGCTGGTGGTGCTTTCACTCTAGTGGTAGCATGAGACGGAGTCTACAACCCACACAAGTGGCTCAGTTAGTGCAGCTCATCCAGGATGGCACATCAACGCAAGCTGTGGCAAGAAGGTTTGCTGTGTCTGTCAGCGTAGTGTCCAGAGCATGGAGGCGCTACCAGGAGACAGGCCAGTACATCAGGAGACGTGGAGGAGGCCGTAGGAGGGCAACAACCCAGCATCAGGACCGCTACCTCCGCCTTTGTGCAAGGAGGGACAGGAGGAGCACTGCCAGAGCCCTGCAAAATGACCTCCAGCGGGCCACAAATGTGCATGTGGCTGCTCAAATGGTCAGAAACAGACTCTATGAGGGTGGTATAAGGGCCCGACGTCCACAGGTCGGGGTTGTGCTTACAGCCCAACACCATGTAGGATGTTTGGCATTTGCCAGAGAACACCAAGATTGGCAAATTCGCCACTGGTGCCCTGTGCTCTTCACAGATGAACGCAGGTTCACACTGAGCACATGTGACAGACGTGACAGGGTCTGGAGATGCCATGGAGAACGTTCTGCTGCCTGCAACATCCTCCAGCATGACCGGTTTGGCAGTGGGTCAGTAATGGTGTGGGGCCGCAAAGCCCTCCATGTGCTCGCCAGAGGTAGCCTGACTGCCATTAGGTACTGAGATGAGATCCTCAGACCCATTGTGAGACCATATGCTGGTGCGGTTGGCCCTGGGTTCCTCCTAATGCATGACAATGCTAGACCTCATGTGGCTGGAGTGTGTCAGCAGTTCCTGCAAGACAAAGGCATTGATGCTATGGACTGTCCCGCCCAGACCTGAATCCAATTGAGCACATCTGGGACATCATGTCTCGCTCCATCCACCAATGCCACGTTGCACCACAGACTGTCCAGGAGTTGGGAGATGCTTTAGTCCAGGTGTGGGAGGAGATCCCTCAGGAGACCATCCGCCGCCTCATCAGGAGCATGCCCAGGCATTGTAGGGAGGTCATACAGGCACGTGGAGGCCACACACACACTACTGAGCCTCATTTTGACTTGTTTTAAGGACATTACATCAAACTTAGATTAGCGTGTAGTGTTTTTTTCCACTTTAATTTTGAGTATAACTCCAAATCCAGACCTCCATGGGTTGCTAAATTTGATTTCCATTGATATTTTTTGTGTGATTTTGTTGTCAGCACATTCAACTATGTAATGAACAAAGTATTTAATAAGAATATTTCATTCATTCAGATCTAGGATGTCTTATTTTTGTGTTCCCTTTATTTTTTTTGAGCAGTGTAGTATTTTGTAATGTATAGATGATTTATAAGGTGTTAGAGATAATATAATGTGGAATCTGAGAAAAATATATATATTTGTGTTTTATACTAGATAGGGAAATTGATATTAAGGTAGAATGAAGGTGGTTAGCTTGGGATTGGATAAGATAAACTTAATATTTAATAATAATAATGATGATGCAATATGAAATTAAACAAATAAAATGAATAGGTAACTATTGTCATGTTTGTATTAAGATGTGAAACCTGGAACCACACTGCTTGCCAAATGAGAGGAAAAAAATGTTTTTTTTAATGAAAACAGGGATAAAATTGAATAATGGAATTACTAGGTATGTTTAATTGATATGGTGGTAGGCATTTGGAGAGTTTTGAAAGGTTGAAAATAAACACTAAAGAATTATGAATTAATGTGAATATATGCAATGAGAGATGTATGATATATTCATGCCACACTGTTAATGTATTGTTGTTATATGTAGATTGAAATAAAAAATCTTTAAAATATATAGAGATATATAATGTTCAACTCTCTGTTATTCCAAACATCAGCATGGAGGAAGCTGCAGTCCTCTAGAAAGGTTACTGGAGTTCAACTTTCATCAGCTTCAACCACCATGGCCATTATGAGAAATAATAGGAGCTCACGCCACATGCAATAGAACAAAGGATGAGTATTACACTCTGAGAAGTCACAACTTTATGAGATTGTCACTACTTAAGTACCAGTTTCCCCCTCCCTGCCACACAACCCTTTCCCCTTAAGCAGCAACATCCAGCATTATTAACACAAGCAATCCTTTCATAGTGGAATGAAGCCAGAATGCCAAGGAGTATATTGGCCCCAAGTGACCTGGATAATTTGGAGACAGAATCATTTCAATTAAACTGACAGGGAGGAAAAGTGTGTCCTGATTACTGTTAGTAATGCATGACTAATCTTAAACTGTGACTGAGTAAATGTTTAATATATAGAACGGAGAGCCGTTGCCTATTTAGTATATTATCTCATATGACTCTTTCTGTTCTGTGTTCACGTATTTCCACAGGCTCATTGAAAACATTAAACGACCAAGGGTAAAATATTTAGACTCTCTGGAACCGTCAGATGCTCCACTGTCATCTCACAGACATTTTATTTCATGAACTACAACCTTGAGTTTTATTTAATAGATCTTGATCGGAAATTGTGGTCATCATTTTGTGTACCACTAATTAATAAAGCAGTTAAAAAAAAACCATTTCAAAACAAAGCATTAAGAATTTTTTTCTTCAACAAGATAAATTATGCCTATTACTCTGAACCTGTGAAGAGCTATTGTATTTAATATCCGATTTGGAAAAAAGAATAATTGAGATGTTTTCTAATTTATAACGAAGCAGCTAAAAAACTAACATAAAAGAGAACCCAAATCCAATTTCAATCACCTCCAGTTAACACATCTAGCAAGGCTGAGCTGCAAGGCATTGAAGGCATATCATTTTGGGCCCATGGACTATACTAGACTTTAAAGAGGCTGAAATGATCAGAAACGCTAAAGGAATTTTAGGTTCCTCCCATGGTCAGTTATTCATAATATTTTATGGAAGCATCAGAGTCCTAGATCTCAGAAATTAACTATTGACACAAAGGGTTTCTATATTACATTTGAGGTCCCATAAATCTCTAATCAACGTGATACAATCCTAGAGGGCATCAGACTGGGTCTAAAGCTCTTGGTTAATGCCCTTCACTTTTTAACTGATCACACACTAACTATACTTAATGAGCACATCTTTCAAGTCCAACAAAATCCTCTTAAAGTCAATAGGGTCGGGTCAATATATGATTGACTTTTTGTGTGATTGTGGGGCAAAATGTTTGCTACAAATCTTTCAGAGGTTTGAGAAACATTATAAAGATTCTGAATAAACTACAGAACACTGCAAGCTAAATATACAAGATTTTTTCCCAGGCTGCACTTAAAATGATTCATCTCTAAAAAGAGAGACACTCACAACTTTAATTATCTTGACTTGTTTTCATTGGTAGCCTATGCCTCCCTAAAGTGAAGATTGTTCAAAACATTCATTTTTCCATGTAGCTACTCTGGTGAATTAATGCCTTTTAGACTTGGCAGAACTAATAAAGTGATAGCTTGCAGGATCTATTCTATTTATCCTAAAAGAAATGAAACTATTTAACAAGTATTAAAATAAAACCTTGCTCAGGCGGCATCAAGAACACCTCCCCATTACCATTGTATTTTCTTCCTACCCACCATTTATTAATTGAATATTTCAGAATTGCCTCATGAAGTTATAGTTGTAATCCTATACACTTGGGAACTCTGTTGAATTCAGCAGCATTTTAGTAAATGTGTTTCAAGCAGAACATGTTGCACAATACAAAATGACTGTTCTTGCCTTCGGTAGAAAATTCTTCCTTGATCCCAGGATGTAAATCAGAATGTGAACATTGTTTAACCTTAAACTGTAATCAAGAATCAAAGTTACTTGTAAACTGCTTTGGTGATATTAATTCCTATTAATAAATCATGCACAAATCATATAGAAATCAATCATCAGCTCT
Source organism: Notechis scutatus (assembly GCF_049901735.1). Lineage (NCBI taxonomy): Eukaryota > Metazoa > Chordata > Lepidosauria > Squamata > Elapidae > Notechis > Notechis scutatus. The sequence goes on along the minus strand of NC_142013.1, from coordinate 24,905,511 downwards.
CAATGAGCTCTGAAAAATATAAATGCATCCTGTTACCACAGCTTTCATACTGACACCTGCTGTCCCCAATTTGGCCCATCAGCACTCATATGTCCTCTGGACATTTCTCTTGGTGCCTACCACATACCTAGCTTTCCCATCCCCAAAAGGTTTTAAATAAAATATAAAAGGATTCTGCCATGCTGAAAAGCAAAGCCTGCAGAATCATTTTGTGTAGCCCCTTAAGCTTCTTAGAAATGAAAAATTATGAATTACAGATCATTGTGTTCATTATACCTATGCTCATCTATATCTCTATTCTGAGGTAAGAATTAAAATGTAGGGGCTGGTCACCTATTCCTGGAGGCTAGATAATGTGACAGGAAACAACCTTATAAATTTTAGTCTTGTCAATTGATCTTTTCTAACCACAGCTACTATGGTAACCATCTTATGAATAGGGAGGACCTGTAGCTGACCCATTTTTCTTGAGCATTCACGATGGAAAATATAATTTCACAAATTCCACACTTAAGAAAAAAATTAGACACAGTTCGATAGGATAGTGTCTTAATTTTCTGCCCCTAAATATTATGAGACTTTTGAGTTTCCAGAAAGATACTTTAATTACCATTCTCAAATCACATGAGATGGAGTCAAAAGGGAAGGAATAATGTATGTTGTAAGATTCCCAGTGTACCAATTTAAAGCACTTTGTGGCCTAAGGTCTCTGTCTGAAGAGGCAAACATCGATTTATAGCTTTATAAAGATAGATGGTTCCTACAGAAGTTTACAGTACTTTGCCTTCAAGCCACTGTGGTACATCTCCCTCTCACTGTGTAGTGTGTCAAGGGAGACAAATGCTATATTCGTTAACTTTAGGAAATATTTCTCTTTTTCAAGAGAAAAACATTTAGTCTGTTGCCCCCTAAGGTATGCTTGACATTAATTCGTGATCCCCATACACAGCTAGCTTGAACCAGCTGTGTTCTTTGGTGTTGTGGTCCATGCAGAATTTGGAAACACACCTCTAGCATGGAGCAGGACCTGCATCTTGTCCTGATGAAAGAATGGGTCCTCCCCGAGACACCCCTATTTGACCAACCCTCCAAGCTGAAATTAGGAATTCCCAGAAGGCTACCTACCCAGTACAAGTGTTTGTACAAATCTGACTGATTTGGGGGAGGGGGGAATACAGGGAGAAGTAGATACCGAAACTCTAATGCCACATACATGAGCAGCTAATGAGATCCATTAATTAGAACAAGGTATTTCATGTGTGGTCAGAACCCAAATGTTATATATAACATGGCCTTTTAGTTGAATAAAATAGTACATTTGAGAAGTGCTTATGATGATATAGGTGGAATAAATAATAGGGATAATACAGAATATGACCTGTCTTTTCTTTTAGTTCTGGCCTTGCACTTTATTTTATTGTATATTGTCTATTATTTTTTCTATTTTGTATTCTGATATAACCTTATGTCTAAACAAAAAAGTATTATTGCATGAACAAGTCTAAGTTTTGAATACATTTGAATTTACACACATTTCCTCAACTTGTACAGAAAAATAAAATCACAAGACAATAAAACAGCCAAACTTTAATCAGAAAATATGGACGGAAAATTTAATCCTGTGCTTTTCCCAGTTTCTGTTCACAGCTTTTCCTAAATTGTCCCTTTAGTTTTAAAATTAAAATATTTTTTTCTCCTTCATAGGAAAAAACTGGAATAAGGTCAAATTACACATTTCTTCTTTCTGGGGATTATATTGGCAGTCTGTCATGAGTGACTGCTGTCTTGTGGGGATATATTTTGTGAATGACTGAACTTATCTGTGTTCAGAACTCTACCCAGATTTCATATATCTTTTTTTTGGTCCTTAACAAAATCAAAATAGCAACATAATACTTAAGAAAATGGATATTTTTGTTAAATAATGCAATCTTCCCCAAGGGGCTAAATTAAATGAAACAATGAAAAAAGCCATATAGGTTACTTCTCAAAATAGTATCCTGGATGCTAGCACTGCTCTGCTGCCAAGATAATCTTCCAAAAGTAAGTTACTTTTCTCAGAATAATTGAACGGCTTCAAAAGTTACTCATGACAAAATCATTGAAATTCAACAATTCTGATTTTATTGCCTAGATACAGTAAAAATCTTGTGATTTGCAGTTCATAATCACAAATGATGAGTATTCTCAAAGCTATGCATTAGAACACCATAGCGTCAAGTCCATCTTCCATAAATTTTTTATAAAGGGCCATGAATTTGGCTACAAATGCTTCCAGGTGATAAATAGCTTTGTTGCCCAGTTGTAATCTGTGCTCATAGAAGGCTGCCATTTGTGCAACTTCTCCTTTTAGTTGCCCATCACAGTTGTTCAGCAGTTCAGACAGAAGGCCCTAAAATAAATGACAAACAGTAGTAGTTCAGAGGTGGATAATTACTTACTTACTTTATTGTCATTGCACCTCATACAACAAAATCAAACACCATCTTCAGTGCACATCATGACCATGAAAATAAACACAAACACACATCCTTCACATTGAACCGGAAACCCCCGACACCACACCAACACTGCACTATACAGCAGAATTCAAAAGAGCTACTGCCCTGGGATAGAAGCTGTTTTTCAGCCTATTTGTCCTTGTTTTTAATATTCTGTACCGTCTGCCAGATGGTAATAGTTCAAAAAAAGGCTTCCCAGGATGAGATGGATCTTTGACAATGTTTTGAACTTTCTTAAGGCAGTGGGAGATATAAACTCTTCCAAAGAGGGGAGAGGGCAACCAATGATCTTCAGGGCAATGACGTTAACCCTCTGGAGTGCTTTCCTATCTGCCACTGTGCAATTGGCAAACCATACCGAGGTGCAGTAAGTTAAAATACTCTCTATGGTGCACCAATAGAAGATCACCAGCAGTTTTTCATTCAGTTGTTTTCTGAGAAGTCTCTGCTGGGCCCTTTTGACCAGTGCTGCAATGTGAGCACCCCAGATCAGGTCCTCTTTTATGGTAACGCTCACAAACTTAAAACTGGCCACTTGCTCCACTCAGTCTCCATTGATAAGCAAGGGCTGGATGTCTGATCTGTTCCTTCTATAGTTCACTATAAGCTTCTTGGTCTTATTGGTGTTGAGGACCAAGTTATTGTCTCCATACTACGAAAGCAACCGGTCCACCTCATCTCAGTAGGCAGACTCATCCCACCTGGATATATTCTTCTGAATGCATGGAACAAATTGAATGTGTGGAATAAAATTGACTTTGATTAAATTGTGGTACATTGGCCAAAATGTGCCAAAACTGACTTGCATATATAGTTGCCACTAGCAGAGCATGCTAAATGTAGAACAGTATGATGTAAGTTGATAATTTAGTCTATTATTTTATCTTATTAAAGAGTTCTATAAAAGTTGATCAAAACTATAATGACTTGTAAAAGTCAGCATTTCTGGGCCCCTCTATTGAAAATGGCATATGAAACATTGCAACTTAAAATGTATCAAAATAGTTAAAAGGAAAGATGTTATATTTGTGACATCCATGTTTTCCCAAAAATAAGACCTTGTCTTATATTTTTTTTGCCACCAAAAAAAGGCACCAGGTCTTATTTTCAGGGGAAGCCATTCACTGACTTGCCTCACTTGTACGCGTCTACCCCAGCTCCTTTGCGCTGTCAGAAGGAACTTCTTCTGGCCTTAAAGGCTTTCCTGAAGGCTTCTGCAGCTGCAGAGCTCCGGATCAATCTGGAGCTTCGTTATCAGCAACAGAGGCCTTCAGGAAAGCCTTGCCAGCCTTGTGGGCTGCAGAAGAAATGGGCCGGCAAGGCAGGTTTTGGGGTGTGCTAGGCCTGGCTACAACTGGCTACAACTACAGCTCCACCCCCTCCATCCCCACCCCAGGAGTGTGGGACACACCCCAGGAGTGTGGGGCACTCCTGTCAGGAGCGCGCCGTGGGCAGCCAAGCCTCGCCCTGAAGCAGCTGGTGACTCTGCCTTTGGGGAGCTTCCATCGGCTGATAGAAATGGCTTCGTGGCTAGGGGAGTGCGCGTGGGCGCTCGCCCCGAGGCCGCTTCTACCGGCCGATAGAAGTGGCTGGTGACTCTGCCTTCGGGGAGCTTCTATCAGCCGATGTTCTATCGGTAGTAGATTGGGGTATTCTAGCTGAGGCTAACTTCAGGGCACTCCTAAAGGCAAGTTTTCTCCCTCCCCTTCCCCCCCATTTCTCTTCACCTCGTGTAGTTTTAACGAACGATGTGAGAAATGGCAGGGAAACGCATGGATTAAATAGGCCTAAATTTTGGGGGCGGGGCTTAATTTCACCTCACGCCTAGAAATCATGCTGGGCCTTCCTATTGATGGAGTCCACATTGTTGGAGAAACAGGGTATGAAAATAGAAATTCATATACTAGTAACAATGGTCCAATGAACTATGCCAGTGAAAGAACCAGGTATGAGTTTGGGATTCAAATGTACACTCTTATAAATGAATGACATCTGGGTGGGAAAATTATACCCTTAACTAGCATGAATAGGGTGAGAATGAGACGAGAGAATATATTCAACATGTTTTTGCTACATGGAGACCAAGAATGAATTTAAAGTTGAGTTAGAAAAAGTCTATTTGAAATATGCAAGTTTAGTATAGACTTTCATATAATCACACGGTAAAAAACTGAACTGAAAAGCTGACTAATTTGATTGTCTATGATGCATGATAAAATTAGTGAAGAATACAAAGCTCTAACTGTGGGATAGCACATGGGGTAATAAAAAAAAAAGATCTTTGGGAAGAATGGACATAAAACCAAAAGGAAACAATAGAAAGTACAGTGAATAGGAAGACTAAGGGAAGAGAAATCAGAAGTCCTTTCCATAAAACCCCATCAAAAGGCATATTGATTTCCCAACAGAATGATTATAAAAAAGGATGTGAATAGGAAGCAGAATCTTAGAACAAAATGGAAAGAATTACGTTGAAAGTTGCTGACAGAAGCATGAAAAACTGTTTGGTGGAATGATAAAATGAAAGAGGCAATAGATAAGGAAAAACAAAGTTACCACAGAATGATTTCTGAAAAAACAGGGTGATGATAATAATGATACTATTTTTATTGTATTATTTCCATGTCGTTGTCTTTGTGCTGTAAGGTAGTGATCCCCAACCTTTTTTACGCCGCGGCCCGGTATCCTCAACCTTTTTTATGGCGCGGCCCGGTACCGGCATTAGCTGGGCGCCGCCATCTTGATGAAAAGTGCTTCCGAGGTGAAGCACTTTTCATCAAGTGCTTCCGGTGAGCTTTCTACCGAAAGCTCACCGGAAAAAGCTCACTTCGGAAAAGCTCACCGAAGCACTTTTTCATCAAAAAGATGGCGGCGCCAGCAAGCCAGCGGCCTGGTAGGATTTGTTCCACGGACCGGTACCGGTCCGCGGACCGGTGGTTGGGGACCCCTGCTGTAAGGTTATTTTTGTTTGTTCCTTTTTGACTTATAAATAGTAAGTGGAAAGCAAAATTTGGAAAGTGCCAGTCAATGAGATACAGATTTTTGCTTTGGAAAGTGCCAGGTCAGTGAGATACAGATTTTTGCCTTTCAGAAGATTATTAAGAAGTGTATGAACTGAGAAAACATATTATACATTTGTTAATGATAAAGTGAATAAATCTGAATTGGGAATGTTTTGTTTGTGGATTGTTGAATGAACATGAATTGTATGCCAGTAGCATACAATCATGCAAGACAATGAACTGAATGGTAGTTCACCAATAAACTAGGAATGAAACAAGAGTGTCCAATACGCTTCTTTATTGGTTATTTATTTGTAGATACACAAGCAAGAAATGCTTGTGGTGCTTCAACTAGCATAATGGTTGAAGAAAGGAATGTGTCTGTACTCCTGAAGTTGATGCTATATAATTGGTGAGAACCCAACTTATTCAGTGAATGCAGAATATACTATATGATGCAATGAATCTGAAAATTAATATACTGAAGATTAAGAAAGTTGTATTTCACAAAGACAACAGCACGAATGATTGCAAGCTTACATATAAACAGTGAAAAATTAGACCTAATAAATGAATTTGTATACGTTGGCAGAATGTTTACTAAACCCAGAAAAATGGAGAAAGTTTAAAACAGGAAGTTTGAATGCACTGAGATGAAAGCAGAAAAAGTTAAGAATGTTTAATTAATAAAATTGTCAGAAAACAAGAGATAGAAACAAAGGCAATTTATAAATTAGTTTATGCAATTGTTAGTAGCAAGGATGGATTGAAATGATAGAAAGATGTGGAAAGGTGAGGGATCTGAGTTTGCTTGTTTTCTTGCAGACATTTCATTACCGAAACATCAGTGATGAAGTTACCTATTTTGGGTAATGAAACCTCTGCAAGAAAACAAGCAAGCTCAGAGAGCACCAAGGACCCATCGTGTCAATCCTGAGCTACAAATGTTCCGCTTTATTGGTATGGAAATGTTTAATGAATGGCATTAATATAAATTTGATTTGGTCAGATTTCCTTTTCTCTTATCTGTTTGTTTTATTTACAATTTATTATTTATTTTTTACCATTTGAGCAATGCTACTTAGCTCAAAAAGAAAAAAAGCACAGTGAATGCATATATATATTTCATGTTCTGAAATTTCCATAACTTAAAGCAGCTTTGTCCAGTTTAGCTTTCTCTTGCTGAATTATAATTGCCATAATCCACAATATGTACATTCCTGGATTGGACTGTTGAATCTGTAGTCCAACATAAGGATTCTTGGTTGGAGAAAGCTAAGAAATAATTAATAGTCTTTACAATTATCCATGAGATTTTTTTTCAACTTAAATAGCAAAATCTGATTTGATACAAAAATATCAATAGTTCTTTGAAGATATAAAAAAACGCTGACTGTTTATTCTAAACTTCTCCTTGCTTCCCAGCTCTAATTAATGTTACCCTCAATTATTAAACCAAATAGGAATCAATAAAGTATTACCTTTATTATAATATCTGCAGGAATACAATGAGTTAAAAGCTCATAAAGTCGTCCACGGACTTCAAATAATCTATTGGAAAAAAATTAAAATATTACCAAACTGCAATTTAACTCCAAAAAGTTTTAACTTACTCAACCAATTTTTATGTAATAACCTTTATTGTGTAGCCTTCGCACTCTATCTCAAAATCTATTTTAAAAGATAATAACTATAATAATTCATTTATTAAGAAATAAAATCTCTGCTCAAGGATTGCACATATTTATCCCTCCCTTCTTTTAGAAACATATAAAAAGTTACAAGGTTAAACTTCCCCCAAATTATAATGTTCTGCTTCCTTGTATCTATTAAAATACATTTTTATGTTTACAATAGAAATAAATATATAGCTTACAACTCAAATGCTTCATTTCTGAAAAGATCATTTTATTTTTGTGAGAATAAGAGAATAAAGAATAAAATGCAATCAGAGTAGGTTGAACGCAATATTTAAAGTAAAAAGGTTTCTCCTAGAATTAAAAATACAGCGATTTTAATGTTTTAAATTAATCTTCAGCATTACAACTGAATCTTAAACTGCATTATGAAAATCACAAGTGCCCATGAAATCATTTGGGGAAAAATAAAGAATTCAAGTAGTTCCCTTTAACAGGTTCAAAAATTCAGCCTCCAGTTGAGAAGGCTTCAGTCTGTTTTAACAACAAAAACAACAATCTTGGAGGTTTTAAGAAATTTTTGCAAAGCCCTCTGGGATCATAACTTAAAGCCCACTACTCTAGTACACTGTAAGAAAACAGCAGGAGGGTGTCCCAAAGGTGCTTTGTCAAGAGGCAACTGGAACATTATGGTTTTCTTTGAAGAAGTTTCACTTCTTATACAAGAAGCTTCTTCAGCTCTTCAAAGAAAAGCCAGAAAATCCACATGCCTCTTGAAAAAGCACATTTGGGATAACCATGACTTGGATGACTGAAAATCTCCATAGACATTCAACAAGAGGGTGAGACAAAATGAGACTTGTTTTTTTAGAGCTCAATATAACCACTTTCCATGATTTCTCCAACACAAATACTTCCTAAATCAATGCAAAACAACAGATCCCTATATTACGCCGGGGGAGCAATGTCTATGATGATAAAAATAATAATAAGGAAGCTAGTAGCACAAGTTTTCATGAGCTGCTAATACCTTTAACAAAATTTGTTAGTTGGAAAAGTGCTATCAGATTCCTGACTGCATTCTGCAAATCTTTGTGAAATCACTGTAATGCAGTGTTATCATTGACTTACAACCACAATGTGATGGATACTTCTGTCACTAAGCAAAGCAGTTGTTAAATGAGTTATATCCAATTTTACTATCTTTTTTGCCGTGGTTATTGGTGGACCTGGTTTCCTGCACTGATTCAGAGGCCTCCTGGGAAGGTCACAAATCGTAATCACATGACCCTGGGATCCTGCAACATGTGAGTTGCCAAGCACCCAAATTTTGATCACATGATTATCGGGACAGTATGACAATTGTAAGTGTGAGGACCAGTCACAAAGTCACTTTTTTCAGCACCGTCGTTAACTTCAAACAGTTGCTAAATGAATGATTAAAAGTCAAAGACTAACCTAGTACAACTTTTCTCCTCCTTGGTATGCTAGCTAGAAAGCTGTAATCCAGTTTCAAAGAAAACTAGGGTGGGGAAAAGCTATACCATAACACTTAGTCAAACAGAATCTACCTTTTGTTGCTGAATCTTTTTTAAATAGGCAAATAGCTATCTCAAGTTGATGTTCTTAGATCGCTGAAAAGGAAAACAGTCTGTTTTTAAGCATTAAGAATACACTAAAAAGTCCTAAGCAGTCATTTAATCGACTCTGCCTAAAGCCACCTATGTAAAAGCTCAAAATAATGCTCACATAGAAAATCTATAGTTATAATCAAATCGCATGTTTTATTTTTCTACTAAAGCATAACATCAACATTAAAAAATAATGGAGATTATTATAAAGTTTTAACGGAAGTAGGCAGAAGACGTGATTCACAATATCCCCATTCACATCAAAGAGAATTCAAACTCTCCAAATTAATTATAAAATGCTATCCGTATTTTCTGCAACTACAATATATTATTATTATTATTATTATTATTATTATTATTATTATTATTATTATTATTATTATTATTATTATTAATTATTATTATTATTATTATTATTATTATATATATAATTTGTTTTCTGAGGTTCTCGCGGGTATTTGTATGTGGATCTTTGGTTATTCGGGAGAAAACTGCGTATTCTTCGGTTACGAATAACTAAAGATCCATATATATATATATATATATATATATATATATATATATATATATATATATATATATATATATGTGTGTGTGTGTGTGTGTGTGTGTGTGTGTGTGTGTGTGTGTGTGTGTTTTCTCAAGTTTTCGCGGGTACTTACATGTATGGCATTCAGCTTTGCTCGGGTATTTTCCCACGTCATTGTAGTTGTGCTTTTAAAGTTGTAGAAACGTTTCGGCAGAATCTCATCTGCCATCATCAGGCTTCTGTATTGTGTTCATCTGTGAGTCAGACTTTTACAGTGGTTTCAGATTTAAATTTGGGGCAGCCTATTGCTGTACCAGAATGGTTTTTTCTTCATCCTGATTGGTTGGGAGTCTTGGTCTGTGTTTATTGGTCTTGGAGTTTGCTGTGTTCTGCTTGATTGGTGTTTCTAATATCTTCTGTCTGTTTTGTGGCTCTTTTTGTATCTTGATTGGCTGGCAACATTGTGTTCCTTTATTGGAGCAAAGCTGAATACCATACATGTAAGTACCCACGAAAACTTTAACTGCTAGTGGGGGTGTGACTTGATTGGGTGGGGGCTTGGCTGTGTTCTGATTGGGTGGGGGGTGTTCTCATTGGTTGGGGGCCTGGCTGTGCTCTGATTGGCTGGGGGTGTGTTCTGTTCAGGTGGGGGCTTGGTTGTGCTCAGGTTAGTCTTAGTTGCTGGGGGATTTGAGCTGGTGAGCTGTGATCCTGCTGTTTGGCTTCGCGTTCGTGGTCGTGCCGCATCTTCATGGTGGGCGTCAGTTCGCTTCATGTATGGGTCGGAGGGTTTTGAAGCGGGTAGTGATGCAGCTGCGGTGCGGCTTCTGGTCCGTAGTCGTGTCTCATCTTCTGTGTTGGTGTGAGTCTGCTTTCTACGTGGAAGTGTGGTTGTAGCATCTTGTGTGGCCCTCGTGGGTGTGGGTCTGGTGTCATTCTTCATGTTAGGTACTCGTCTGTTCATGAGGGCGGGTTTCCAAATGGCTGGTAGGCGGGAGGTACATGAAGCGAACTGACGCCCACCATGAAGATGCGGCACGACCACGACCATGAAGCCAAACAGCAGGATCACAGCTCACCAGCTCAAATCCCCCAGCAACTAAGACTAACTTGAGCACAAGCAAGCGCCCACCTGAACAGAGCACACCCCCAATCAGAGCACAGCCAACCCCCCAGCCAATCAGAGCACAGCCAGGCCCCCAACCAATGAGAACATGCCCCCACCCAATCAGAACACAGCCAAGCCCCCACCCAATCAAGTCACACCCCCACTAGCAGTTAAAAGGAAGAAGCAGCTGCAAGCTCACATCACTCTGAGAAGCACAGAGCTGAAGACACAAGCCTGAAGATGATGAATGAGACTTCATCGAAACGTTGCCTAGATACTTCCAATTTTACGCGGGAGAAAACCCGAATAACCAAAGATCCATACACACACACACACACACACACATATATATACACACACACACACACACATATATATATATAACTTCACAAACATATGGCAACCAATCCACTTCTTTTCTTCTGTGAAAGGGAATCAGCAGCTAGGGAGGGATAACCTGCCCTTGTCATTTTTGTCATTTTTAGATGGAAGTTCTTCATTGCTCCAAACAAGTAAGCTTATTTTACAATAGCTTAATTCAATGTACCTGTTCTGAGATTGGCCACTATTATGAAACTATCTGTTGAACCTGCCAGAAGCAAAGAGGGTTCTAACAAATACTCAAATCAGCCCAAAAGATCTAATGAAGTAACCTAACAAAAAAAGATGCATATTGATATATCTGAGTAAGAAATACCGTGTTTCTCATATAATAAGGCCGGGTCTTATTTTTTTTTTGAGCCCCGAAAAAACGGCTAGGCCGTCTTTTCGGGGGTGACTTAACCCCCCCCCCCCTTGCATCTTAGGGCGGGCAGCGACGGCTTGGATGTTGACCTCGGTGTTGGTGGGGCATTTTGTATCAGGGTCAACGCAGGGAGCACCATATCCGGGTGTGCAACAAAAGTACTTCCTAACAGCAAGGCCCCCCGCCATTTCCCCCCCGTTTCGCATGTTTTAATATAGGCCTTAATTTGGGGGGAGGGGCTTAATTTCATTTCATGCCTATAAAACATGCTGGGACTTCCTATTGGGGGAGGCCGTATTGTTGGAGAAAAAGGGTATATATATAACTAGCAGCAACAAAGCAACTACTGCTCCTAAGAGAAATTACTAGAAATTGTATTATTACAGTTTTAACTGCTTAAAACATAGGAAAATGTATAATAAAAGATTAGGCTTTTTATCAATGGAACCCACCGTTTATTGTTCATTCTTTGCAAAAAGTGTTTCCTAAAGTCTGCAGGAAAGCAATACTAGAAAATTAAGAAACTCTTGTGAGCAATTCGTTTTTAAAATGGCTATATTTGAAATGAGCAAAGCCATAAGACACCATATTGACATTGCTCACCGATCCACTAGTACAATCTTATAATTAGGACAGCTATTTAGGCTGTCCATCTCAATGTCATATATTATTTGCTACACTCACTTACCTCTGGGGTGTCTGCTGACTGACAATAGCATTGGCTGTCTCTCTCAGATATACTTCCCAGTCAGCCTCAGAAATGTCTTGATCAGGCGTGAAAGGAAGCCTGTGAGACAAGTAGTAAAGACTTGCTAAGATTAACTTGGTGCTGTTTATCCGTCTCCATATCCATTACAAAAACAAAACTTACTGTTGTACTCTGCATGCCTCACACATCAGAAGAGCCTTTCTGAGATTTCTCCCAGATTTTTCAGCAATTCTCCGAGCCAATTCTTGAGGAAGAGGCAGGCCTTCCTTCTTGCAAACATTTGATAAAATGGTACAGATCTAAATATTAAGTAAGGTAAGACAAACATTAGTTTTGCAAACATTTGCTTTATAAAAGCTTGCCTATCACTGCATTAGTTGATGCAGGAGTAAACAAAGAGGAAGGTCCCTATTTAAGAAGGATATCAGTTTGGAGAAATTAGCAATGAAATACCAATTACCTGGATTAAAGCTCCTAGTTCTGATCATGTATTTCTTCCTTGCCTTCTCTCACATGACCTTAAATCGGAAGCTCTAAGTGTGATCTCTTCTGCTATACCTGTTTTCAGAGCTTTTGGCTCATAGAAAATAATTATACTCTGGATTTTTTACAGTACAAGAGGCATAGAAATATTTTAAGCACTCCAGTTGGTAATGCTGTGAATTTCTGGATTAATCAGTCCTATTTATCACAAGCCAAAGACCAACAGACACCATCAACTAACAGATTAATAACTGGTAAATGCCAGATAGAATTTAATCAGGGAACATTTCAATCTGGCACAAAATCTAACATCAGAGAAAGAGGAGTAGATTTTACCAGCACATGCTATCTGACAGTTTAGATCCCTCTATTTTAGAGATAAGTTGGAAGACGATGCCGTCGTGAAGACTTAGAAGAATGGTGGTAACAAACAAGAAGAGTATTCCCTGCCACTTTCAACTATTGTTTTGCCTCTAGGACTTTACCACATTCCTTCTTCACAGACTGAATCCTTCCATTCTACAGCTTTCAAAAAAATATTACATTCCTCTCCATGTCTTTGAAGAAACACAGTAAGCATGAATCTATGTTGTAAAAATTGCATTCATATTTAGCAACAATGTTAATATACACTAATTGGATAAGCATGATTAGTTCAGAGAAAGACAGTAAACAAGAATTGCTAAATTTGCATGCTAAACTCTATGCAAATAATACTGAAAAAATAATAATCTGGAAAGCAATTCATCTTCATCATGAACTTACATCTCCAATACTTGGAGCAGAGATTCGCACTGCAAGGCATCTACTCCTGATAGGTGCAATGACTTTTGATGTAGAATTGCAACAAAGAATTAATCTACAGGTGGCCATATATTTCTCCATTGTTCTTCGCAATGCATGCTGGGCATCCTTTGTAAGCTTGTCCACTTCCGTCAACAGCACCACTAAAATAAATGAGCAGTAACTTTAGTTATATTTGCACAATATATTACCTTAATTTACTTTTAGTACATCTGAATTCAGTAGCCAGGATTAAGCCTTCCTACTCAGAAAACTATGATCTTTCTCCCGCATGCATTTATGAGATTGAGAATATACTTTTCATTCCACAATTTCTATAAATATTCTAAACACATGGTAATCCATCATATTTATCCTCCCAATGAGAATGACACACTCCCAAAGAATCTGCATTACATACATTGCTGAAGATACGAAATCAGAGCACAAATAAGCAGTTAGATTCTTGAGGAAAGTCATTGGTGCTCTGGCATGGCAGGAGGTTGAAATCAGCCTTGTTTAGATTTGGGAGGATGTATTGATATTGTTTTTTCATTAACAAACATGTTACTTTTCAGTCTTTACTGTGGTGATTAAATGCTGGTTTTAGCTAGGAAGGGAGTATTCTGGAATATTTGCACCTACCCTTTTTTTTTAGCTTAGGTTGTTGCTTCTGAATAGTTCATAAATGAGTTTATCTCTATATGTCAGTTTTGTTAATTAGGCAGACTGCCAAGCTTCTAGGAATTCCACTGTATTCTTAAATTTAGTTTGCTGTAAAATCTTAATAGCTTCCTAGTTGAAATTGCAATTGAACCTATTTGTGTGCTTTGAAATTACTGTTTCATTGAGTCTTTTTAAAAAATTCTTTTTATTAAAGATTTTTACAATCTTAATGGTTCATGTATTCTCATAGCCCCTCCATCTATTCATGAATCCAAAACTCACTATTTCTGCCGAAATCTTGGCAAAATGTCCATAAAGACTTTCCAAGATTTTATAAAATACTCCATATTTTAGCCCTGATCTTTAGCCTTTCTTTTGCTCGCAACCATTTTAATGTTCAGTTCATCAAGTTGCTGTCATGGAATTGAATTTCCATGTAGACTTTCTTCCTTCTCAATTTTTTCCAAAGGTTTTAGAAACACTCTTTTGTATATTAAAAAACAGCTTTCCCAGGACTTTTTTCATCTCTGGATTTGTCATTTTTGTTTCCACTCAGAGGTGGAAACAAAGAAGTGATACTGTCTTTTAATCCCCAATTTCTTTATTTTCCAATATTTTTCCATGAGTTAGGATATGTATCCCTTCCTTCTTCACACTATCCATAAATTCTTCCACAATTTTTTCTGTCAATTTGTCTGGTTCCTTAATCCATTTTAAACTTTCTTAAATTGTTATTCAGCTTTTTGGCATGTTTTATATTCCTTCAGGTTTTTAAACTGCTAGCCAACTTTTCTTCTATTTGGGATGAAGTTTACCTTACCAGGTAGTTTTCAAGCTTGCGGTTTGGCAGACCTTTTAATTGTAAAATAATTGTAATTTCAACGATTAATAGAAAATGCTTACAGATTCTATTATGGTTGAGAACTATATGGTTGACTTCATCTCCTCGTGCTCAAGAGGAAATATCCAAAACACAAGAAGGTGACCTCTCATCCTTGGCTTATCCAGAAGGATTCCACTGGACCAAGCTTACTGCCAGTTCATTGGTTGTTAGGACAGCATGGTTTCCACTGTTTTGGTGATGTGTAGTTCACCATTTCCCTTATCCTGACATCTTTCATCATGTCTTTTGAATGCCAATTGATGCTCGAGGATGCATTGTGCAAATCTCCTACCTATTTCTCCAACACTATAGTTTTTGAAATCTTTATATTAGATGTTGTTCGTGATTCCTCTTTGTCATCTTTGGAGGGTTTTCTTCGGTTTATAAGCTATGAAGTGAAGGAGCTGTAATAACTTACTGGTCCTTTAAATTTATTTTTATATATGGAGAATTATCCTTTTTATCGCTGAAGTGTGATTGGATGTGTGAATAATTTTTAATGAATGTAAGTGATAACTATATAACTATAACACCTAATCAATTTCTCCAAACAATTCTGCTTAGGAAAACATACAACATTGAATAGGTTTGTAAAAATAACTTGCACAATTTATGTACAGACCTTTAAAATCACGTTGAGTATTTGTCTCAAGTTGCTGTGACTGTGCAACTGTCTTCAGCAACTCTTGTATTACAACTCGGTCACTGTTCCCTGCATCGCTGAAAGTTAATATAAAAACATATCGTTTTTAAAAAAAACCTCCATATTCCCCAGGAAATATGACTAATAAAATGCTGAGAGTAGAAGTTCAGCAACATAGCTTTTCCTCATATTCATATTTATGCAAAATAAAATTGTATAGTTCAATGAGGTTTTGGAAAGGAGGAGTGCCTTTGAGTAAGTATTGAGTTCTAGCAACTGCCTGAGGAAATCCTTGCAGTTTTTTTGACAAGATTTTGCAAGTGGGTCGCCATTGCCTTCTTCCTAGGACTGAGAGGCAGTGACTTGGCCAAAGTCACCCAGCTGGCTTTGTGTCTAAAGCCGGACTAGACTTATGATCTTCTGTTTTTAGCCTGGTGCCTAAAAGAAAACACCGAACTGACTCTCTCAGTGATGCTTAATCCAAAGAAAATGCACACAGAACTCTTTTGTTTATGAAGTTCTTAACATAAGCATGGATTGTAACTGTACAGATAAATGACACAGCTGTCACTAACAGCAGATGAAATATTCCAGAAACTAACAGCTATACAGCAGATCTCTTTAGTTTCAAATAAACTATGGTATCAGATTGGACATTTTAATATGCATTATGTCTTCTTTTCCCATTTTCCCCATTTCTTCTTCTGAAAATTATTTACTTTCAAAAATGTCAGATGTACTGAAAAATAAAATTCACAACTTGTTTGCTTCACTAGTGATGATTGTAGCGAGTTTTTGCTGCATAATTTTCCTAAATAGATTATGGTGTTTAAATTTCAATATGCTGTAGCTCCATTTGCAATAAAAATGTCAGCTTTGGAAGCCATATTTTACTTAGCAACTTTCACGTTGCCACATTTTAGTGCCTGGAAATTTGGGAGGGGGGATTTTAGAGAGAGGTGGAAGTTTAGACATAACAACATTCTTCTTCTGAGTCAAGGACAAGCCATCCTGCACCTGGGAAAGGAGTGGTTGGAGGGATGTCTCCAGTTGGGACAGATGGTGATTGGACCTGTGATGGACTGATGGGTGCAGGGGATGGATCTTTGAATTTCTATTGGGAAGGGAAAACCCGGAACTCTCAGATTTGGGTTTTCCCAGATGTGCCCATATGACTACTCTAATAAAATGGAACTTTGAGAAAATACCTGTCTCGGAGTTTATTGATTTGGAGTTTGTTAGTTGGAACGCTGACAAAAAATGTGTAACATTGTAAATAAATTCAATAATTTTTGTCTAAATAAATTTTTACTTATTTTATTTATTTACTAAAATTTTATGCCGCCCATCTGTCCTATAAGGTGACTTTGGATGACTTATATTTTTCAATTTATACAATATAATCTTATGTGCAAATTAAGTTACAATAATATATTTTATACAGTGCATACAGCGTATAGTATATCTTTCAGTTTTCCATTCTCCCAAACATTTTTCCTATGTTACTTCAACATTACTGGGAATTTTAATATATAAAATTTACTACCCTCTATATTAGAATTGTTAACTTTTTAAAGTGAAATAGTATCATTTAATACAATAATATTAATCAACTGTGCCATTTATAAAAGCCACAACTAAAATTGCATTTCCTTTAAACACTGCATTTTCCTGCACCAGAAACTAGATATTCAGAGCTGATTACAAGCATACCTTGGATTAACTTCAAGATGATAGTTGCTTGCAATAGTGCTGATTTCAATTTTCTTTTTAGAGGGTGCCTGAAAAGAAATTAAACTAAGCAAGATGAACTTTAGGTGATCTATACTAATGAGATGTAGCTCACATTATTGACCAAAAACAGTAGTTTTTTTAAAAAAAATCTTTCATATCAAACATGGTTTCCTTGAAAGTAATTTTGCCTTTCATTCCATTTTAGTTTGAAAAATGATAACCTTTTCCCTACTTTTTATTGATTGCATTAATTATATCCCTCTTGACTTCATAGGAACTGCCTCTGAATTTCAGTGATGAAAAAGCTGTCTGCCAAGTTTTCCTAGAGTTGGGTGAGAAAAGGGACTTAGAGGAATAGTAAGGACAGATCAACCAAAGAATAGCCTGTATTTCAAATGTATTTCCATCAAAGTTCACATAAGATACACAGACACTGGATGCTTCAATGTACAGTTGGAAAGCACATGATGGGGGAGGTTGCCATAGTAGTATATTTTTTGCAATTGAAAAAAATCTGGTTAAGTGGCAAAAGCTAAACTAAACAAGGAATTACAATGAAGACCATTTTTCACTTTGTGCAATGGTTTAGACATTGAAATACTGGGTTTCAAATCACACCAATTATTAAATACTGACACTTGATTTTCCTGATTAAAATGAAAATCATTTTAAATATGAAGTGATAGAAGGAATCTCCTTAATAATGTATTTAATGATGGTTGCTTTAGTCCCAAGTTAAGCAAAAGAACTCATTCTGACTGTTGAGGCATCATTTTTTTTTAAAAAAATATTTTTATCACACAGAGAGTGTGTGTTTTATACCACACAGAGGAAGGGGTCAAGCTATTTTCTAAAGCACCCGAAGGCCAGACAAGGAATAATGGATGGAAACTGAACAAGGAGAGATTTAACCTGGAAATAAGGAGAAACTTTCTGACAGAGAGAACAATCAACCAATGGAACAGCTTGCCCTCGGAAGTTGTGGGAGCGCCATCACTTGAGACTTTCAAGAAGAGATTGGACTGCCATTTGTCAGAAATGGTGTAGGGTCTCCTGCTGGGCAGGGATTGGACTAGATGACCTACAAGGTCTCTTTCAACTCTGATTATGTTATCAAATTATCACTATGAGAAACCATTGGAAACTGTAAGGAAAAGCACAATAAAGCTAACTGATCTCTTGATCATAACTGCTGGTTCAGAGTGAAACAGCAGAAAGTATAAATTAGGCTATGCTGGGCCAAATTATTTCCAGTATCATGCAGCTGAAGAAAGATAATACCATAAATCAATATTCTTCAACTAAATTTTTTGTAGGAGCAAAAGCCTATGGTAACAGAATCCACATGTTTGGCAGGTCAAATACAGGCTACATTATAATGGCAGACAATAACAACCCCACTATTTTCCACATTTGTCAGAAACTAATTGAAACAGAATGCATTGCATTTAAAAAAACAGGTTTGACAAAGTGAGGTACAGTAAGCCCTCAACTTATTATGGCAATTGGGACATGAATTTCCATCACTAAGTGACGTACCATAAAGCACAACCACATCACTTAACAGCAGCAATTCCTGCAGTTAACCAGATCTCATAATTATTAGACAAGGCCGCTGTCTGTTGGCTTCCCCAAAAAGTCAGTGGAGAAGCCAGCAGGAAGTTGCAACTTGCAGGCAGATCACAAGCTGGCTACCAAGCAGGCAAGTGGCTGCTGCTAGATGGAGAGGCATGAAGAGCTGAATGGGGATGTGAGAGAGGAACAGCAAGACCCGGAGAGGCTGCAGGAAAAGCATGGTGAGGCCTAGGAAAGGTGTGCAAGCATGCACAGGAGGCAAGGCAAGACTCAGGGAGAATGTGAGCACAGAGCAGCTAAGGGAAGGTGCACAGATGGTGGAGACTTACCCCAATGACTTGCAAACTTTCCTGCCAACTTTCCCAATGATTTTCAAAGAAAGGGAAGGTGGTAAAGGGAGATCACATGATCACAGGACACTGCAACTGGTCATAAGTCCTGATCACAATCATATGACTGTGGGATGTTAGGATAGCCAAAATTCCAACAACTGGTCATAACCACCGTTTGTTCACTGCCATCATAACTGCGAATGGTCACTGAATGAATGGTCAATACACTGAGGACTACTTGTACAACTAAGGGGGGCTGGTAAAGTGTTGAAGATACATCAACTGCTCTAATCAGATACATTTGAAAGAGCTGACCAGAGAAGAAACTATAAAGGGAAAGCATGAACTTAACACTGGAATACCTTGTTCTCTGCTCTAGAAACAGAACTAGCAACAATCTACCAAATTATGGAGAAACAGATTTCAAGTCAACAGGAAAAAAATCTTCCTTCTGGAAGCAGCTGTTTCACAAGTGAATAAAATGTGATGGACTCTTTTGAAAACTGATGCGAAGGTTAGATGGCCAATTCTCAAGTATGTTACAGCTGAATTTTATACTGAGTAGGGAAATAGCTTTGCTGATTCCAAAATCCTATTCAACTCCATGGTTGATGACTCCTATGAAATGTGCTCTAACTGCCAATATAAACTAGAAATTGCACATTTGGAACTGACTGCACATTTAGAAACTGCATATTTGCTTTGTATTGCATAACACGAGTTACTATTTATTGCCTGATTTGATGCCTGTCAAGTAAATTTCCTAGGCCTTGGACATTTCAAAAACAAAAAGCTGCCATAAAACCTAATATAAAATCAGAAATGTATGTGGAAAAAAAGTCTCAATGCAAAACCAAATGAGGAAGCAAATTATACAAGAGCTAAAACAATCAGAGCATCATAGAGTAAAGCAGAGATTTAAATCTAACAGGAAAATAAATAGTCTTATGGCTGAACAAATATCTTTATAGTGATAGTGCCAAAACTATTCTCTTGCCATCTATATTAGTTTCTTATATAGGTAACTTTAGGGTAGCCTTGTCTAATGTAGTATATTCCAGGTGTGTTGGATTCAGCTGCTATAATTACAATCAGCATGACAATTATGAGAATTAAAGTCACACATATTCTGAAAAACATGAAGTTCGTCAATATGGAAAAGAAATGTGACACAAGAGGGCTTTGGCCCATTCTGAACCAGGCTGTAGTCGGTGGGCGAGTGTATGCATGCAGCTCAACTTGCATGCGCAGAGGGTAAGCAAGCGCATGTGCACAGCTCTATTTGTGTGAGTGGCGAGCACGCAGAACCGCCCCCTCTCTCCTCAGTCTGCAAAGCCGAAAAGGTCGGAAAGTGCTATGACGGAATATAGTGAGGCGGTGGATTCTCAGAAGTAAGCGGGTACATTTCAGAAGAGTAAGAGGCAACTTAGCCTAGAGAGCATGCGTGAGAGAAAGAGCAAAGACAATCTTTCTCTAATAGTTCGCAGGGTTTATGGTAGGTGTAGATAGTAGAGTGCTCAGTCTGGCAAGATTTAGTCTACAGGTGTAAACCTCAGTATGTCATTCTTGGTTTTGGGCTTGAAACAAGCGTTATCCAAATATTCCAGATAGGAGCAGTGGATATATTTAGAATGGCATAAAGAGCCATATAGGCTAATTAAAGCTCTAATAACTACGATGGACTCCCAAATACCCACCACTGATCCAGAAGATGTATAAGTAGCTTCTTTAGGACTGATCATATTTTCACTTCGTTCAAAGGAACCTGGGATAATTCCTTTTCCTAAGTAAACAGTCACAAAGGACTTCCAGTGAAAGCATGGTAAGCTAAACATGTCTCAATGGAGAATTGATACCATGACAGGAGACCTTAACCACGGCAAAGAACCAGGGAGTAGACTAATTCTTTGCAGCCTCTCCAGATAAGGAGAGAACAGAATATCCCACACATATGCAGAGATTACTACTTTTTGTGAGGAGACTGCAAAATAGCAGTCTTCAGCAGGTCTGAGTGCTTAGAGACACATTAATCATCAAGCTTGCAATCTCAGCCAGTGCCATTAAAGGATGCTAAATTCCTAATCTCACTTCTAATTACTGTTTGAAATTGCTTATTTAAATATCTTAATGCTATTAGAGGTCTTCGGAATGGCAAATCTGAAAGGTATGTATATTCCTGAACAAAAGAAAACTTAACTATAATTAAAGAACTTGAAATAAGTGGAATAAGCTAAACAAGAGGCTGAACTAAGAAATTTCCAAATGAATTAAAGTTCTGGACAAATTTGCAAAATTGAAACTTTTACTATAAGATTTTAAAATTTGCTGTATAAAATTAAATAGTTTTTTTTGTGAGTACCACAATTATCTTAATTACCACAAATCACAGAGATAAGAGACCTTTATGGACTTATTGCTGACAGTTGGTCATTTATAGTTTTAAATAAAGAATGACCCAGGGGAACAAGAAATATTTGTTTGTAACTTTATAGGGGGTGATGAATAAAATTTATTTTTACATGTTGTGATGAAGACTGGAAGTAACTCCTTTATATATTTCTTTTACTTTATTCAGCTTCTTTCCTTTTTCCTATTTTTCTTTCTTTCTACTTTATTATTTCTTTTTCTGAGTTTAATTTGTAACTGCCTCTATTATTGCATTTAAAATATGTAAAGAAAAAAATTAAAATTCAGAAGAAATGAGTCATGAAAAGCAGTAATCAAGTGAATACAAATTTAAGACATATTCCACAAAGCATCTTGTCAACCTCTTCTCACTGATAAGCTGCAAGTCACTTAACAATGGACCCGATAAGAGTTATGCTCATTTAAAAAGCTGAACTTCTATATATAATTTTCTTAAACACTTAAAAGATTTATTTTCAAGATATTTCTTACCGTTATAGTTTGATGTTCAATCCTCAGTTTTTCTACTCCAGAACCATACAGCTCTCTTAGTAAACACATTATTCTTGTCTTTTTTCCAGCTCCCGAAGGCCCATAAATTAAGAGATGAGGAAAATCACCACACTGAACCTGTCAAACGAAGCATACTCAAAGATATTATTTTTATGTTTAGATTTCACTGTAAAGATAAAGAAAATGTGGTCATCAACTAGACATAATTTCCACTAAGCCTTCAGATTGTTTCAATTATATCTTTAAGATTATGAATGATGTCTCATTCATAAGTCAAGAACACATGGACTCAAATTTTGAGCCCAAATTTCCATTGCTAAACAAGGCAGATGTTACGTGAATCATGCCGCATTTTATGACTTTTTTTTTTTTGCATGGGTTAAGCAAATCACTACAGTTGTTAAGTGAATCTGGCTTTCGCACTGACTTTGCTTGTCAGAAGCTCCCTAGGATGGTTGCAAATGACTGCAGAGTACTTCTGGATGCCGGGGAGGGCAAAAACGGAATGCGTGGAGGGTTCAGGTGGCCAAAACCCAGCCCATATTTACTCTATAAGACGCACAGACATTTCCACCTAACTTTTTGGGGGGGAAATAGTGTGTCTTATAGTCCGAAAAATACAGTATGTTTTTAAACCAAATTAGATATGCCAGTTAGATATGCCAGAATCATATCTAACACTTTAAGCTAAATTCTAGGCAATTTAGTTGAAGATGACCAAAATCAGGGTGTCAAACTCATGGCCCAGATGTGTCACGCGCTGGCCATGCCCACTCCCAGTTTAACAAAGGGGAAAAAAGTCACAATACGTGATGTGACGCCGCAAGTTTGACATCCCTGACCTAAATGAACCAATAGCTTGCTTTACCATAATGCAGGCTTTTATATTCCCATGGTAATTTATTCACAGGACAAAATTATGTTGAGCTTCATAACTGAATTAAACCTGGGATGGTGGGTTTTTTGGGGGGATTAGTAAATTCTGTGAACCCAGTCACTATGAATTGTAGATCAAGGTTTCTGTTTTAGCATGTTTTATAGCCCAACTATTTGCCATTTATTGAACAATTCATGGCTAACCAAGCCTTGATTTAATGTAAGTTGAAGACCAGGTTTAAAATAGGAAATTCAAATATCATAAGCTCTTTACAAGATATACTTTGAGGCTATTTAATTTGGACTGCACCTTTTTATTTTCAGGCTGCTTATATAAAACTCAATTAAAATTAGGTTCACCAGATCTCACATTCTGATCTGTCTTAGATCATAAAAGCCAAGAATGAGTTTGTTTAAAATGAATTATTTTCATTCATAAGCAGTTTCAATTTATCCCTAGCTTTGCAACAAAGCACTTTTAAATTTTATTCTGGAAGTATACAATGTGTTCCTATTTCATCTTTGGCACGACACAACCTTGTATAGAGGCATCAAGTCAGGTATAAACAGTTATCCTGGGATGTATTACATCTCCATAAATAAGATTTGAAATACCATCTGGCATCAGAAGGATCAAGTCTGAGAGGAAGAAATGGCAAACTGTAGTGAATAATTGCTACAAAGAGAGATGCTGTAAGTTAAGCCTGTCAAAAATATGTATCTTCCAATCCAAGAACCTTATACTTTCTCATTTAAAAGAAAACTTTAAGTACGGCACAAATGTTCATAAAAAAACCTTTTAAGAAACTATTTTATGTCTTGCTGAGATTAAAACATAAAGAGCACTTTCAAAATCCAGTTAGATTTATGTTACAGAACGTTCAAAATCTGAACTATAAAGTAAAGCAAATCCCCATCTTCAAATAGTTCATCATTTAACCATGTTGGCCATAGTTCAAACTAAGAGTTTAGTTTTTACATTCCAATGGGAAATAAGCATATGGGAATTAAAACATTAATACTGCATTGACTTAACATTTTATTTCTAACGGGCAATGATTTGGATCTAAATATATCCACAAGTCATGCTCTCTGCAGTGGAATTATAATGTTATTAATAATCACTAGAGGCTGAACATAGCTGGGATACTTAAGAATATAAACACTGGCTCATTCATCAGTACTATTAAGTACAGCCCTAGGACCCGCAACATCTCTTTGAGGCCCCAAATGGATGAAGCAAAAAAAAAAAAAAGGCACTAAAATTTTGGCAAGCTTGGGGATTTTAAGACAAATATTTATGATATGCATGCAGATGATTTTGGTACCCACTTATCTTGTAAAACTCCTGACAAACCCATCCCACCTAGTCCATGAACACCTGAACAACCCCATCTCAATTACCAACATTTTGGCCATTGTTGGCGTAAAACAGACCATGTCAAGCTTTGATACAGATTTGGAATCAACAAAAATAATATAGTCTTATTTACACTCAGGAGTGGGGAGCTCTTACAACAGCTGCATTGAGCTGGTGTACAATGAATTCTATTGCTGACTGTGAGTTTCTGGGGTATTTTTTATTCAGATATGGACAGTTTTAGTATGTTTGCATATTGGATTTGAACTTGTTTTTATGGAATTATTTTTATCTCAACTTGTAATTCTTAATAGAACTATGTCTGCATGGACGAAAGTATGCAGCAGGGTGCCCTAAGGTTGTCTTCAGTACTCTTCAAAAACTTAATAAGCAATTTAGATGAGGGGTCTAGAGGCTAAAACACATGATGAACAGTTGCAGGAACTGGGTATGTCTAGTCTAATGAAGAAAAGGACTAGAGGTGACATGATAGTATTGGAGCATATCCCCAATATTGGAGACTGCCACAAAGGAGAGGACACTTTATTCTCCAAAGCACCAGAGGGCAACACAAGATGTAATGTATGGAAACTTATCAAAGAGACATCCCACCTAGAATGAAGGAGAAATTTCCTAAAAGTGAGAACAATTAAGATGTTTTTAAAAGAGATTGAACTGCCATTTGTCCAGAATGATATACTATAAGGCAGGTATGTCCAAAGTCTAGCCTGGGGGTCAATTGCAGCCCATTTTCAAATTTTGAGTGGTCCACAGCCTCTTCTCCCCGCCGGCTCAACCTGTCTCTCATCCCTGACAGCCAGCATTTTTCCCATTTAATTTAATGATTCAAAGAATGTCAGGCTGAATGGTCGGCCCCCCACACATTTTGACCTCACCAAATCTGGCTCTCCTTGCAAAAAGTTTGGACACCCCTACTATAAGGTCTCCTGCTTGAGCAGGGTCTTGGACTAGATGATCTCCAAGGTCCCTTCAAACTCTGTTATTCTGTTAAAATCCGAGATTTTTTTTTATTCCAAAGACAGCCCTGTGTATAATACACTGCAATAATCCATCCAGGAAATTACCAAAGCATGACTGTTGAAAGATTGCTTCTGATCAGGTAAAATCACTATAGATCCAGGTAGCCTTGCTGGTGCAAAGTGCCTTTTACCAGTGACAGCAATGGAACTAGGAGCATTCTCCAATTATGAACTTGCTCCTTTACAACACATACAGACACCATTCAGCTGAACAGATGCACTATCTACACAGGATACATCCATCATAACTGAATTGAGGCTTGGCTTATTGGTCATCATCAAGTCCATTAGTCTGTCCAAGTACTGTTGTAGAACACCTACCATCTCAATTTGTGTTAGATGAAAAGGAGAAATAGAACTGGGTATCACCTGCATAACGATGGCACCTTAGCCCACATCCCCAGATTAGCAACACCATTTAGACTTATATACCGCTTCATGGTGCTTCACAGCCCTCTCGAAGCAGTTTACCAAGTCAGCATATTGCCCCCAACAATCTGGGTCCTCAGTTTACAGACCAGAAGGATGGAAGGCTGAGTCAACCTTGAATTACCTTTCCCAGAGGCTCTATGTCAATGTTAAAAGAGCATAAAGTCTACAATGGAGCCCCAAAGGGATTCTTATCTGAATTGCTCCAATTAGCAGACCAATCCTGAGAGAATGTAAATGGCCATCCAAGTAGGAATGGAGCCATTGCAGTCCAGTGGCTCCATGTGCCAGTTCTGACAGCCTGTCCAGATGGACAACCGTGCCTGACTATCCAAAGCCACTGAAAGATCCAGGTGGCCCAAGGGGGTTGGATTCCCTTTGACTTTTTTTTCCCCAGAGCATCCCACAGGATGACCAGGGAGGTTTCTGTCTATACAAGAGGTCTTCAAACTTGGCAACTTTAAGACTTGTGGACTTCAACTCCCAGAATTCTCCAGCCAGCATAGCTATGCTGGCTGGAGAATTCTGGGAGTTGAAGTCCACAAGTCTTAAAGTTGCCAAGTTTGAAGACCTCTAGATACAGTACAAACACGATGCTAATACATGTTCTTGTTAGAGATAGATCTTTTAAGTATCAACTTCGTGGCTTCGAAAACGCCGTTTTCCACTGAAAAAGTGCCCCCCGAGAATAAAAGGTCTTCCAATGGCTAAGAAATAGGCAGCAAAAGTACAGCGGTCGCTAAGCAAGTTTGAAGAGGAAGGATGAGAAGAAAGAAAGAAAGAAAAAGAAAAAGAAGAGACAGAGAGAGAGAGAGAGAGAGAGAGAAAGAAAGAAAGAAAGAAAGAAAGAAAGAAAGAAAGAAAGAAAGAAAGAAAGAAAGAAAGAAAGAAAGAAAGAAAGAAAGAAAGAAAGAAAGAAATGCAGCCGGGGATGCACAAAATGCAACGAGACATCTACTCTTCCTCTTCCTTCCTCCCCAAATAGGAAAAGAGCCCAAACACCTCCGCCTCTCACCAGATTGCGAAGCTGCGCCGCCTGCTCGCGGTGATAATCTACTTTACAGAGCGAGGTCGGCCGGTATTTGTCCACCCAGAGGCTCATGGCTGCGATCCGCCGACCAAGACCTAAAAGGAGTGAGACCAGCGGATTGAAAGAGCGCGCGCTTCCACCGCAAGAGCTCCAGAATTTTCCCGCCCAGTTGCGGGGACTCCAGCACCGGAATGGCGTAACGGCGCATGCGTTCTAATTGAGCTTTTTCCCCTCAGTTCGCCGGCGCTCATTGTCTTCCGGACTCATGTCAGCCTCGGCTTGTTGTTGTTTTAATACGGTGGCTGGGACGGGAGAAAAAAAAAAACGCAAACTAGAGCTATTGGAATCGAAAGTTGGCGAATAACCGCGTTGCGTGTGCAGAGCACAGAAAAAAAGTATGATAATGGAGAAATTCTTTGCGATGTAAGGAATTTCCTGCGATTGGAGGAAATTTAATAAGCCTGTGAAATTTAATAAGCCTGTGAAATTTAATAAGCCTACTGTGCCTGTCCTATTGTTTCTTTTTTTTCTTACTCGTATCCATTTTATGTATTCATAACTATGTTTATACTTATACCTGTTACCTAATCATCGCTTGACAAAATAAATAAATAAAATTTTTTAAAAAACTAGGCTCACGGGCTCATAGTGTGTGTCGCATAATAAACCATTAATCCGCGATTAACAGTCGTGCTTTATTCATGCCAGCTTTCATAAGATCTCTTGAGCAAATACATCAACCTCCCGGGCTAGAATCACAAAAATTGGTTACCATTGGAGAAGAAACACAAAATATTACGATACGAACTAGACTGGAAAATCGGGTGGGGTGGGGGAGGAGATTTCGGCAAAAGGCAACTTGAGTATTGGAAAAAAAGATATAGAAATGCTTCCATCGTCCCCAGAAATCGAAGTCTGGATTTTACCTTTTTGTACTGCAAATTGTGCAAATCCAGCCATTCTAGGATACAGTGTACTTTTGTTTGATTTGGATTTTGTGTGTCCTATGACTGCTGAATATAATTTGTAAATCATGGTAAGTTCGTGTGAACTAGCTGATTGTACTTTATGTACTACTAATGAGAATCCAACTTTTGTGCAGTTGCTTATATGCTGTTGCTTTGTTTGATGTGTCATGTGAATCCAGCAAATTAGATTGAGTAAATCATGGGTGAGTCAACGTCAGCATATGTATGCCCTGAAAACACAATGTGGATGCTGCTTCCTCACTTTCACAGCTAGCATGGAAATCAACTGAACTGGCAGAGAAAGGATGATGCAATTAGACTGCATTGAAATTTTTGGTACCTATGACCACATAAAGGGAAAAGGGAGGAACATATTCCAAATACATTTTTGAAAATACATCTTTTCTACCCAGAGTTTGGATACCTCCCTTTCTTTTATTTTAGTGCATCTTCTTCATCACCTACGGCTCTTAAGACAATGCTGAAATCTATTTGTTATTAATACTAATCTACTTAGGCAATTATTAATATAATATATTTATGTGATAACTTCATCATTAGGATTGCAGACTTTAAATCAGTTTCAGTATTTTAAGTTGTTTTTATTTTGCTTTTGTGCATAGCCCTGAAACATTGATGAAGATTGTTATGTAATAGAATATTATAGAATAATATAGATAGAATATTATATTTCCCTAAAGGAGAAATGGAAAATCATGCTCTTGGAGACAGAAAGCAGCCCCCAAATCTTTTTTAATGGTCTCCAGCAAATATTTTTGTGCCCATTAAGAAAGATTGGGCTAGCCTATTCAGAAACCAAACTGAGGAGACCACTTTTTAGAAATGCAGATTTGGTAATCCATTCAAGACAGAATATTTTGAAACAAAGGCAGAATGGTAGGATTAGCCCTCACTCAAGATCCAACAGAGGATGAAAGCCATTAAGCCACAATAGGAATTTCACCCTTTCAGAGCAGTCCAAATTTCAACCAAACTTAGCTCAGACAAACACCTAGGATTTGCATTTCCTCTTTTGCCTATAGAGCCAGCTATGACCCCTACATGACCCCATAGGAATCTGACAAAAGCCAATAGAATACATGTTCTTGCACAGGAACAGGAAGCTCAAGTGCAAAGCTCAAAGAAGATATAAATACCCCTCACTTTCAACTCCATTTTGACAGCTGCACCAGAACCATGTGCTTGGTGGTTCTGTTCATCATTAAGCCTTCTTTCCAATCAGCCTCCATGTTTTCAATGTCTTTCTCCCAGCTTGGAACTGAACCAGATGGATATTTCTTCCCACAAGTTCTAAAAATATTTGGGGTGCTATTAAGATGTAAATACTGTATATTTAAAGATAACAATATTAGTCAACTGAAACTTCTTTTAGAATAGGAGTATTAGATATAAGATACAAAAATCCATATAAAGCAAAACAGGTGTAGAAAATGAAATAGTTGCTGTTTTCCAATTATTATCTGGATTTTCTTGGTCCAACATAACTGCTGTAATAGCTCTTAGTGCATTTTGCCTACTGGAGCAGAGAATAGAAGCCAAAGATATTTCCAGAGGAAGAAAAAAAAAAGACAATCAGGATGATATGTAGTAGTTTTAACACATACTGTAGCTATGTAGATGAGCAGACTAAGACCTGAGGGAAATGGTGAAAAGATTAAAGTATACCGTTCGCATTTTGAAAAGCTATGTTAACTCCAAATATAACAGTGTTCTCTTGAACTATAGAGAAAGGCAGAATGTAAAATCAATGCCTCATGAATCAGTAAGAGGCATAAGTAATGCTCTCTGGCAGCCAAGACAGATTTCTGAGAGAAGACTCTCAGCTTTATTGGAGAGTTAGTTGGCTATGTTCAAAGTAGACCTTTTGTCCAGACAGTCTGATCTTGTCAGGAAAAGGCAGCAGTAGCAGCTCAGGGCACTTCCCTAATACTGGTAGGTGATACCTTATGGAGCTACAAGTTCTAGGTTGAAAAAAATTGGATAATCACTAGATGGAAGTAAAGGATAGAATTTTATGTATCTCTGCTGCCCTCTAACAGTTGCCCTAACCAGTACAACCCCAAGGATACCTGCTGCTCTTTCCTGCAGCCTGCTCCCACTTTCCATCTACATTTGTTTACCACATTGCAATAAGCAACTGCCAAGTAATTTTATGAGTGCACATTGACCCTGCAGCAGACCACAAGCCAAAATTGTGGTATCAGGGGACTGCTACTCTTGCCGAGACTATATTTATATCACTGGAGCAAACTATATGTTCATAACATGTTTAATTCTCACTTCTCAGCACTTCTGTTTTGTATTTTAATGCATTTCATGTAAGAGATATTTTTGTGAAAAATATCATGGTACCTTCCTGGATAGTTTGGTCTCGGTCAGCTGTCAGTTCAGTTCAGAGTGCCTTTTACCTCATGTCCTGATGGTTGCATAGCTTCGAGGTTTTTTTACAAAAGAATTACAATTACAAAAGAAAAAATATGCTCTTATAATTGACATATGGTCACACTGCTGTCAGACTGATGTCATCTCAATGAGGGACACAATAAAAAAGAGAGACATTGAATACATGAGACAGGTCTATGTTTTAATATGTCAGGTTTCCAACATCTGACCATGGAAGACAGCAGTTGCTCTTTAACAGCCATGAGCCAAACATCTATTTTGTTTGCTAATGAAATGAAGACGAAGAGTTAAATTGTAAAGAACTCTTCCACGGGGCATGAGTTGATTAGCAATAGCAATAGCACCGCTTTATAGTGCTTTACAGCCCTCTCTAAGCAGTTTACAGAATCAGCATATTGCCCCCAACAATCTGGGTCCTCATTTTACCCATCTCGGAAGGATGGAAGGCTGAGTCAACCTTGAGCCTGGTGAGATTTGAACTGCCAAATTGTAGGCAGCTGGCTGCAGAAGTAGCTTGCAGTACTATACTCTAATCACTGTGCCACAGGCTCCTGATTAGCTAGAAAGGTTGTTCTATGAAAAGTACTGTATGTTTGTCTAGACAATGGGAAGCAGAATTAATATAAAAATATCAGCAGAATTTACAGTAGATTCCGTTTAGATTACATTACTCAATAAAATTACAGATAATTCTTATGTCTATTCATGAGCAATTAACTGTTCAAAGTTACAGTGATGCTGAAAAAAATGTTGGTAGTGCAGTGGAATTGGAACAAAATCTCCAAAGGGGCCCCATGGTCTGCTTACTTAAGTATACTTTCTTCATTTGCAAATGTTTTCATTTCTTTTCACCACATCAGAATAAACAAACTGCAGTGGTTATCTGTCAAAGCTTTCAGGATTTCAATTTCTGGGGACATAATCCCAGATGTTTCTTATCTATCTAACTGGGGGGAAAGTTGAGAAGACTCAGAAGAACTTGGCCTTGATTATAAAGAAGCAACTGTTGATATATTTAATTAACTAAATTTATTATTATTATTATTATTATATATTATAAGGCCACACAATTTTATTGTGACTTCTCAATTACTATAAAGCTGAACCTTTTCACTATCTTACTAGTATAAGTCATAAGAAATATCCTGCTGATTACTGAAAACATTTGAAAGCATCTCATATGCTTACTTGGTACCTATAGAAGACTGGACTTAGACATAGTAACTCTGCTTCAAAGATTCCAGGACCAGAGGTGGTATTCAACAGATTCTAACCAGTTCTGGAGAGACGGTAGCAGAAATTTTGAGTAGTTCAGAGAACCAGCAAATGGTTGACTAGCCCCACCCCCATCTATTCTCTGCCTCTCGAGTCCCAGCTGATCAGCTGGGTCTTCTTTTGTTGCCCTGCACAGGAGAACAGAGCTGGAAGACAGGTTAGTGGGGTGGGGAGGGAATGAGATTTTTCAGTATCCTTCCCCCAGGAGTGAGGTGGGAATGGGGATTTTGCAGTATCCTTCCCGTTACGCCCACCAAGCCACACCCACAAGCCACACCAGGCCCACCAAGCCACACCCACAGAACCGATAGTAAAAGTTTTTGAATCCAACCACTGTCCAGGACTAATTTCAAATTCACAAGTGGGATCATAATGGCCACATTAATAATCATAGCATCCATTGAAGTGTGCTGTGAATAATTCAAATGTATTAAAAATATGGATTCGTGCCTACAGATTCGTGTTAAGAGAAAAATAATTCCATGCCAAATGTTCCTTTCAGATTTGTCAGATGTTCCAGTAATAAGAATAGTTCATTATTTATATTGCATTTGGAGGAGTTGCATAAAAGGAATATAAGAGAAGGAATTGTAACATACATTCTGAACTTTAGATTTGTTGACATCTCACTGCTTTACACATAAGAGTATGCATTAATGTTAGAAAAAAAATAGAGAATTACACTGAATTGAATTCATTTACAATTTCAGAGTGGTTGCCAAAATTTACTGTAAAGGCATACTGAAATTAAAAGGAAAAGGAAATTACAAACAACTAATAATGGGCAATTAAATAAATGTAGACTTGAATAACAAATATGAATAGTGAATTAATGGTTTATTTTACCTAATGAAAAAATCTTTGCTTAACTTATATTTGTAAATAAATTCATGTAATAAAAATGTCATAATTCTCCATTGAACTATTTTGCTGAATGGAACAAAATATAGAAAATACTACTTCTCTGGGACACCTGTCACTGCCTGGAGAAATGATCAGGAAAAATTATACAGTTTACCCATTATAATTAAAAGAGAAATTCCAACAGGCTTTATGAATCCATAGTTACGTTTATTTTTATTTATTTATTATAGTTTGTCAAACAGATACAAAAACAGGAATAATATTTAAAAAAACAGTGACAGGGATAATAGGCACATTTGTGCATTTATGCATGTCCCCTTTATGGACCTTTTAAGAGTGAAGTAAGGTCCACAGAAGTCAATTTGTGACTAAAACTGTGAAAATTTGTAGCTAAGACAAGTGAATCAGGTAGAGCATTCCAAACTATGATAACACTATTACAAAAATCATATGTATTAGTCAAGCTTAGACTGGTTTACATTGACTATATAATATATCACAAACATACACCCACACACCCACAGAGAGAGTGTGAGTAAAAAAACACTGCCCTGCCAGTGTTGTTGGGCTATGGTTTTCTCCTTGGTACTTCTTTCATTATGGTATTGTTTTCTCCTTGATTGTTTGCCTAGTGTTAATCCCTGTTTATCTGAATGTTCGATGCTGGAGATGGTGTATTCTGGTTTTGTACTGTATGTTTCCCTTTAGCTATTTTATTGGGTCTTTTGAATGGTGTGTAAGTAAGGTTTATTTCTATGTGTCTATTGATGGCTGATTTGTCTGAATGGGACAAGAAAGAATAACACACTACCCTTCCTGAATATTCTCATCAACTGAAGAAACTACAAGAAATTAGAAATGCAAGTGTATCGAAAAACAAATTGCACTAACCTCCCACAAAAGGAGTTGTTTAAGAACAATGTTCAGAATGGCACTGAAGCAACCCAGGGTACAAAAGAAAAATGAATGAAAACCGACTGCTTATACAACATCCTCCAACAACATGGATAGCAACACAACTTTGTCAAAAAGTGCCCGACTCACTCATCCTACTACAGCACAACCAATATAAGGTAGGAAAGGAATAGCACTGCTATTCATCAGAAACATTTCAGAAGCAACCAACAGACTATTGCAACCACACGGCATCACATAGCACACAAACCAACTAATGCGCCTCCAAAACTTCCTAAGTAAACCAAAAGATCCAATAGCTTAAGAAGGAGTCATGTGCAACATACAGTGAGGAATGTAACCTCCACTATGTAGGACAGATAGGCAGAAAACTAGAAGAATACATCCATGAACACCAAGTAGCAGTCAGAAGATGATGAAAGTGCTTTAATCTCACAACACATAGATTCAACTGGAAAACTGAGCAATCTAGACCAAGCTAAATTCCAAAGTGCTAGGGAATTGCTAAAAGCTTGCCAAATCAGACATTAATGAACACATAAAAATAAACCATATTTACATACCGTTTAATAAAAAAGCTAAGAAGGAAACAAAAAGACAGAACACATCCACTTCAAAACCCAGCACTCAATAAGCAGAGATTAACACCAGACAAACAAACAAGCAGAAAACAATACCCTATTCAAGGAACTCCCAAGAAGAAAACCATCACACTGGGACACAAACTACTGTATGTAAAGAGGGAGCAAACCTTCATTCACTAGCATTGATGATATTACCTAGTCAGATAATGAAACAAGAAAACAACCCAGTTTAGAGAGCACCAAGGACTCCACAGGATGAACATTGTCCTGGGAATAAGTGCTGCTTATGCTATGAGACTGAACACATGAGATTATATTGTTTGGTCTTTTTCTTCCCAATTCTTTGCAATAATTGATAGAAATTATCTAGCCACAAGATGGCATAGTTCTCCTTGTTCTGCTTCAGTGCCTGATTCCAACTATCGTAATATAATAGCAGTAACAACATCACCTGATCTTCATTAAATTTACACAAACCAGTTGTTTTCATGCTATATGGATTGTTTTTATTAATATGACTACATTTTGCTTAAAGACTACATAATATATCCAAGTATTGTGCTCTAACTGTCCTAACTTAACAGGAAATTAGTTCTGCAGCATTTTAAGTTGATTATACATTTATTCTGCATGCTGCACAAAATTTAGGTAAAAATTGCCAGTGGCTTCAGGAAAACAACCACTAATTAAAAACTTGAGAGGGGCACAAGCATAGAGTGTTTAGTACATTTATATGCATCAAGCATCTCTATATGTAATTTTCAATAAACAGTATTATCAAAAGTGTACATGTTTTTAAATATGTATAACTATGTATTAATAGGCAATGACTATAAAACCTAGTTCAAATATTGCTGAGTGCAGTGAGCACATTTCTACACTACACTGCGTCACCATGCATATTTCTTATTGTTGTTTTACAGTAGATTCTGTGTATGCCTGGGATACTAAAATTCCCCTGCTGATTATTATTATTATCCCCAATAAATCAGCTTCAGCGTGTTAAGTGTGAGATATGTACTGAAAAAGCTTGCTTTCATCTCTTCAACAGCTTTCATCTCTTCTACTTATTTTCCAAAAGCTTGGCTCATCCCCAAATTTTCCCTGTCAGCTTCAGGCAAAGCTCATTTTACATATGTCCAAGGGTGGCTGCTGGGGGTTCGCAGGGGTTCGAGAGAACCCCTAGCTAAGATTCTGTGCAGTTCAGAGAGCCCCCAAATCCCACTCCTGGCTGGCCCCACCCCGCCCTGCCCCGCCCACCCCTCCCAGGAGTCCCCATGCGGCCTGTTTTGGATGCAGGGCACACGGGGAGGCTCGGGGAGGGTGAAAAATGGGGAATACAGGAAGGCCAGAAATGGGCCCGTTTTCAGCTTCCAAAGAGCCTCCAGAGCCCGGGGGGCCATTTTTCGGCTCGAGGAAAGGTGCTGGGGGTCAGGAAGGGCAAAAATCCCCCCCACCGTGGTGCAAGATGCCAACTAAGTCATGGCCACCATGGCCACACCCACTCAGGAACTGGGCAGACAACCCTTTGCTAAAAATTTTGAAGCCCATCCCTGCATATGTCCACCCCTGCCCCAAACTACACCCCACATCCCGCTCAAAGCTACTATTAGCAGACAATTTGGTATGATAAATCATGGGAAAGTTAAAATGCTTATCTTAGAATAAGCAACTCACTCCAACTATGGAGAGAAGTCTCCTCAGACACTTTATTGTACATAATTAACTCACTGAGGCTGAAACTCTTCCAGTTTTCAAAATTCTGCATTAACCCCACATTATTTATTAGCAGTAAAGATACCTAACCTAAATCCATATTGCCAGCTTCCCAAGTTTTGCCAGCTACATGGATATGTACATTAAATTATTGAGGTGAGAAGCATGTACAGTATCTAATGCTTCCTATGGTTGTATGTGCCTGGCTAGCCCTTCTCATAAATCAAATATTCTAACCTACCATTCCTGCATCCAAAATAAGTTCCACTTCTCAATGATGGGATTCAAAAAAATGTATTACCAGTTTTGTGGGCATGGCTTGGTGGGTGTGGTATGGCATGTTGGCGTGGCAGGGGAAGGTTACTGCAAATCCCATTCCCCCCCACCCCACTAACCTGCTTTCCAGCTCCGTTCTCCTGTGGGGGGCAGCAAAAGAAAACCCAGCCGATCAGCTGGGACTCAGGAGGCAGAGAATAGATGGAGGCGGTGCCAGTCAGAGGTGGTATTTGCCGGTTCTCCAAAGTACTCAAAATTTCCGCTACCAGTTCTCCAGAACTAGTTAGAACCTGCTGAATACCACCTCTGCCACTTCTGCACATTAACCTGCACAACAAAGGATTGGATGAGATATGTATGATGGAGTGTGGGCTGAGAAATAATTACTTGTTGCGGTAAATGGCCTTTATAACCTAATCTGGTAAAGATGAATGCCTTTTGCATCCATTTCAGATCTTGGAGGATATTTTTATCTACGAGCTAACCTTTTTTGATACAATTCAAAACCTGCATATTGCACTTTTAAAGTAATATACTATACTTTTTCTCATGTACTCCTTTCAACTTTTTCTCATGTACTCCTTTCAACTTTACTCATATATCCTTTGCGTTTCTTTTATATTGTAAATGAACAAAAATTACAGTTACTTACCACCAGGTAAAGCATTCATGTTTTTTTTAATCAGCTGTACTTCAAATCTTGATTTTTTTCCTAATTCTATGGTTTCTAAGTTATTGTTATTAGTTTTATATTCTGTATTTTTGAGGGAGTGAGTGAGGGAGTGAGTGAGGGAGAGAAGGGCTCTGTTCTTCTGGAAATAACTGTATAGAATGGAATGAGACAACTCACCACAGTCAACTTGCCACAGTCCATATAGAATTGACTATCAATCCTCCTGTCAGAGAAAATCAAAGCAGAAACAAAGAGAAGAGCAAAGAGGCACTCCTTGCTGGACATTGCTCCTCCTAAAACTCTTAGCAGTCAATAAGACAAAGGGTGCAAAAAAATCAATGCTGTTAGGGCCCCATCTCCAAAACCTGAACATCAAGAAAATGGATGAAACTGTATTCTGTGTACAGAGTGTCACACATATGTCATTATATATTTTTTTCTCTTTCTGACCAAAAGCATCTAGCATAGATAAAACCTCTTTTATTTGGCTGTTGCAAAACCAGCTAACTGTGTTTGGACTTGATCATTTACCCTTCTTTATTTTCTTTATAGTCCTTGTAGGATGATGATATAGAGATCTGATTACAAATCTGCTGTAAATGAGAAACATAAAACAAATTTATTTTGAGCACGCAAACAAGCCAGGGAGATGGTTAGCCCACAAACTTAAGAAAATGAAAGAAAAAAGATTGATACACCAATTAATGGACGAGAGGGGCAATTTGCAAGAGGAGATAGAGAAGAAAAAAGAGATCACTTTTAAATACTTCAGGAAATTATACAAAAAGGAAGACGTTTGTGAGGACAAAATAATGAAATATCTAGAGGAAGCAAATGAAAAAGCAATTGGAGAGGAAGAGATAGAATTATTAAACAAAAATATAACATGGTCCGAACTGAAGTCAGCAATAGAGAAGCAAAGTAACAATAAAGCGCCAGGACCGGACGGGATACCTGTAGAACTTTACAAAACAATTATAGAACAAATTGGACCACTGATGCTGGAAGTATTCAATGAGGTACTCCTAGTAGCCAAGATGCCGGACTCGTGGAGGGAGCCTTAATTTCGCTGATCCCGAAGGAGGACCTAGACCATAGACTTATTAATAATTATAGACCAATCTCGCTCCTGAATGCAGATTACAAACTATTCTCTTCTATAATAGCTAATAGACTAAAACAGGTTCTAAACACACATATCCATGAAGATCAAAATGGATTTCTCCCATTTCGACAAATTAAGAATAATCTAAGAACAGTGATAGACATTTCAGAATACTACGAAGCCCATCCGGAAAAACAATTTGCTTTTATGTTTTGGACGCTGAAAAAGCATTCGACAATTTAAATTGGCATTTTTAATTCAAAAATATACAATATGAACCTTGGCACTAGATTCAAAACGTCGTCACTACAATTTACCATACCCAACAGGCAAATATTCTAATAAATGGGGAACAAACTGACCCGATAAAAATAGAAAAAGGGGTCAGACAGGGTTGCCCTCTCTCTCTCTGCTTTTCATATTCGCCCTAGAATCTCTTTTGACGTATATTAGGCAAAATTCGAGAATTAGAGGACTGAGGATTAAATCAGAAGAGTACAAAGTACAAGCCTTCGCTGATGATTTGGTTTTTTTTCTGGAGGAGCCTATAGAAAAAGGACATAACTTATTAGAAGAACTAGAACGATTTGGAGAAGTCGCAGGATTTAAAATTAATAGGGGTAAAACGAAATTAATGTCTAAAAATTTAACAGGAGACCAGAATAAAGAACTAGAGACAATAATGGGAATACAGGTGACAAAAAAATTAAATACTTAGGAATTTGGCTTACTCCACAAAGCAAATCATTAAAAGAAAACAACTATGACAAACTTCTCCAACAATCCAAGAAAGATTTAGATTCCTGGAGTACATTACAACTTTCCTTATTGGGCAGGATTGCTCTGATTAAGATGAATATTCTGCCAAAATTTCTATATCTATTCCAGACAATTCCAATCAAATTAAATAAAAAAATTTTACGGAATTAAACAAGATAACACTGAAATTTATTTGGCAGGGGAAAAAGCTAGGATTAATGTAAAAAGCCCTACAAGATTTGAAAAGCAGAGGAGGGTTAGGCCTGCCAAACTGGGAAGTATATTACAAGGCAGCCACCCTACTATGGATAAAGGAATGGGTGAATTTAACTAACAAAAGAACACTAATATTAGAAGGCCACGATATGCAGAAAGGATGGCATGCCTTTCTGTGGGAAACTGGAAACCCAGGCAATCATATTTCCATAGGCATCTTATCAGGGACTCTCTATTAACCAATTGGAAAAAGTACGTAAAAACTTTATCTAAAAATACCGATTTGGCTATCTCCAATGGAAGCGATAGTACACCCTAATAATTTGGATATAACTAAAATGATTAAGTACGAAAATTTATTAGACCCACAAGGAAAATTGAAAACCCGACAAGAATTACAAGAGCGAGGATTTAAAATTGATCAGTGGGTGTACCTTCAAATTCATAGTAGATATAAACAAGATATTAAGGAATTTGGAATCTACAATAAATTACAGACTTTAGACAAAATTCTATTAGGACCGAGCAAAAAAAAAATATCTAAATTTTACAAACATTTATTAGAAACTGAATTAGAACAAGAAATTGTCAAAGGAAATATGATTGCGTGGAGCAGAAACGTGGGACGGAGCATTACGCTAGTAGAATGGGAAAGGATCTGGAACAGGAACATTAAGATCACGAAATCAGCAGCTTATAAAGAAAACGCATATAAAATGTTTTATAGATGGCACCTGCCCCCTTCGAGATTGGCGAAGATGCACCCCAACACGAGCCCCAATTGTTGGAAATGTCAAAGCATAGAAGGTACCTTCTTCCATTTGTGGTGGTCGTGCAAGGAAACCCAGAAGTACTGGCAAAAATTAGGCGCTGGCTAGAGGAAATAACCAAGGAACAAATAGAGTACAAACCAGAGTCCTTCCTTCTAGGAATTTTCGATAAACAAATACCCAAAAATCGAAGTATATTGTAATTCATATCTTAACCGCAGCCAGACTGGCATTTGCCCAGTGCTGGAAATTATCTTCCATTCCCTCTGAGCATATGGTTATTCAGAAAATTTTACAATGCGCCAAATGGACAAACTAACCCAAGCACTAAAAATAAAGAATCCTCATCATATTACAACAATTGGAATCCTTTGTATAATTGGCTAAACCAAAGATAGATCATCTCTAGGAAAATAATGGCCGAGGGCCTCCGAAGCAGAGATAAAGAAAAGCACCGCCGATGATACTTTTGAAGAAGAAAGGATCTTACAGACAGTCACAAAATATGGTTTTA
The DNA here is from genome assembly GCF_049901735.1 of Notechis scutatus. NCBI lineage: Eukaryota > Metazoa > Chordata > Lepidosauria > Squamata > Elapidae > Notechis > Notechis scutatus. The sequence goes on along the minus strand of NC_142013.1, from coordinate 24,865,837 downwards.
TTTTAACTGTTTTCCCTACTCTATTCTTCCCCTCCCTTACTCTTCCCTTTCCCCTCTCTTAGGCTTTCCTCTCTCTCCTCTTGGTCTATGCCAAGGCCTATTTTTCTTTTGTTGTACATAATTTGTAGTTGTGTTGTTCTTTTAAAGGTAAAACTAATAAAGTATTTTTCCAAAAAAAAAAAAGAAAAAGAAACATAAAACATTTCTTAATCATTGATATTCTTTACTTTTATGCTAAGGAAACAGGTTTATAGAAGAAAATGGAGCGAGAAAGTAATTCATGAATGTTAAATTCTGTAGAATAAAGCCTCCAAAAGCTGTAATTTAAAATGACAGAAAAATTAATTTTGAAATAAGTAACATTTATCAACCCAAGTATGTGGGTGCATACTTTTATAGGTTGTTTTCTTTGATAGAATTTATACTTTGATCTCTTGAGACACAACCAATCATTTTTGTCTACCTTGCGCCAGGATTCTGTCGGAATATGTAAAAATAAACAGCAGTGTGAAGGAAGATACATTTTACTGCAACACAAAAGATTGGGCTGCTTTAGTTTCTGTATTTACATTGATGGTATTTTATGGGCAAATTTTTAGGATATCCCTCTGATACAAACAAAGCTGTATATTTCTTTCAAAAGTTGTGTTTCTGCTCCACTTTGCACATTTCGGAATTTAAAAAAAAAACCTAGCAGGGAGAAGAGTTATAAATACATACTGGCTACTTTCTTGAGATCTCTACTATCCTGCATTCTTTACCAGAGTTCTAGCAGTTCTGATGATTATCACCTCCCCAGATGAAAGGGTTGTACTTGGCCAAAATTCATAGTTACATTTGTTCTTCATTGGGGAGATGCTCTTCTCATATGGACTGGGAAGCACAGGCACTGAGCCGTCATGTGTTTGATTTAGTTTTGCTTTACGATGATATGTAAACCTGACCACATTTGCAAATCTTGGTTTATAATTAACTGTACTGTGCAAACACCGATAATTGGTTTACCCAATAGTGGTTGTGGTTTAGCAATGTTTTAACAAGTCAGGTTTGCCAGTTTGTAAACCCAGCCACAGTTATGTCTTGCCTCGCTAGTAACAATAGCCATACACCTAGCATTTTAATAAACAGAGGTTGCAACCCTTATGGGAATAATTTCATTCTGAAGAGAGAGAGAGGAAAAATAGCTTTGGAGCTGTTATATAAGCCTCTTATATTCTTATGCTTGGATGTTAAATGGGTGGAGAGTGTGCAGCTGCCACTTCTAAAGGCTTTTAAGAAATTACCATTGGCCCCTGAGTTGTATCTCTATGAATTATCTTTACAAAAAACTAACAGAAATGCATGGTTAGCCTTTATGTAAAAGCTTGAAAAGGAATTCTTGATCTCAGAGTATGAAGATATATGTAGCATCTTTTAATCTAGTGTTAGGCTATTGTTAATAAAAGGGATCAACACTGTTCTTGAATAACATCTTTTAGAGCTTAGTAAAAAAAAGATTGCCAACCATCTCTGGATGAATTAGGATTTGCCTGTGCTTTAGATCTAGCTGTTCTGACCCAGGCTTTGCAGAACCAAGAAATAGACTCCTTGTCCCGAAAATCCCCTTTATTTAGTTACTGTGAATTCATGGCATTCATACACAGAAAAATCCCAGCAATAATCCTCCCAAGGGCTTATCAGGCCTTGGATAGTTGACTACCTGGCAAGAAGTCCCTATGAGGCACAAACTCTGATAAGCAAATCTTTCACAAGAAATATGAACTTATTGTCTCCTCCAACCACCACTCCCCTTTTGCTTCTATTTATTCCCCAGGGAGGGGTGATTCAGCATCCATGTGTGCCTTTCCTTCCTGTTCTGCTCTCCTGACAGCTCTGCGCATATGCGCATCTGGAACAGGCTCCAGCCATTCCTCCAACTTATCCCACTTATCCCCAACTCCGTAGGCAGCTGGGAAATGTCGGACGGCCCTGGCCCCGTCTCTGCCTCCGACACAAAGCACCCATCAGAGCCTTCCCCAGACTCCAGGATTGGCCCAAGCTCCTCCCTATCCTCCTCACTGTCCAAGTTTGCTGCCAGCTCCACAGCAGTGGGCCACAACAATAGCCACAATATCACTGTGGATGTCTAATCAATCATCTTAATACAAAGTTGCCTTACATTGCAGTGTCTTTTTCATAGCTGAATTAAAGTACTATCCATTACCACTTGAGCTAGGAACAACTATTCCAGAATAAAATTTATTTTCCCCAATGGTGATCTCTATTCTACCATTAGGCATAAAGCCACCAAAAGTTGCTATCATGCTTTTTAATTCTCAACATGGACTGGGGCTGAGACAGAAAGTATGTTCTGAGTTAGGGAATGCCTCAGAGAAGAGATGGGTAGAGGAAGAGTGTTTGAAAGTTTCAGGCTTTTTGCTGACCAAAGCGGAATGACCATGGAATTGTCATGGTGTGTCTTAAAATAGCCAGTAGGAACTGGGCTGATGTTTTTCTACAGAGATCACCTAACTAATGAAACATGTCAGACTGTACCATAGTGACTTGTTATTTACTTAAATGGCAAACACTGCTATAAAACCTTAAGGTCAACTTGAGGCTGATTTGGGGATGAGATGAAGGCGGCTTCATGAGGACGCAGCTCATGTTTGTGCCACGAGCAAGTGAGAAAAAGCTCTTGTTCCACCTAAATATAGTTTATATACAGAGGCAGCAATTTGGTACCGTTTCAATTTCAGTTTTTCTCAACCTGGGAGAATTGAATCATTTAAAGCAAATACTTACTTAACTGTATTTTTCTTTAGTGCACTTTATTGTAAATACAGAGAAGAAATAGAAGATTAGAAATACAACTTCATTCTGAAATTATATTTCCTTCCAGTTCCTTTTCTAAAGCTTACCAACAGCACTTTAGGTATGCTACTTGTGTTCTGAAGATAAATGTTTGATGGTCAAGGCATGATTCTGTTATTGGTAAATATTCTAAACAGTAAGATCTTATCAAAGTACATGGACTTCTATTTTTGTGCTGAAGCTTTTCTAGTTTTGCAAATATCTTTTCCAAGCGTGAAGATTCCAATGCATTATATTAAATACCATATTTCTTAATCCCATCAGTAGAATTTCACCTTGTAATGACACCATATTTCATTGCCATTTTCAACTATCCCATTCCAGTGGATCGATCAGATCTAGTTAGACTTTTCTAGGTCAAAGAGCAAAAGCAGTGAAGCAGAGTGCAGTTTGTCACTCCTTCAGCTTAATCTTAATCTCTCTTTAATCACAGCAGATCTCCAGACTGTGAATACATTGCAAGAATGGATGGAAATAAAGATTAGTGTTATCACAAAAACCAAACAGAATTTACAATAGGAATGGTCAGAATGCAATGATGTTACAGAGTTCAATAAGACAAAATTGTAGGTTGAATGAATGAGTCATAATCAAGGGCTTTTATTTTTATATTAACATTTTAACCTACTTTTCAAGGTAAAAATAGTTCCCAGTTGCCAATGTTCATGAACCTTAATATCCCTTAAAACAAGTGGATAGCATAATTCTTTGAATATAGTATTTGTAGTTCACTAATAGTATGCTAATAGAACATGACTGCAAAAATTAATGCTAAGTAATGTTGGGAGAGAGTGAAATTGAAGCAATCAATTTCTACAGTTTTTTGTTTTGAAAATGAAACTTTGTTTTAAGAGAGTTTGGTACAGTGGTGCATCGGTAGTCATTAGTTTGTTCATTATATATAAATTTAGAAACTCTTATTTTTTGTTTTCCTTTTTTATTGATATGCCTTTAATGGAATTGTATGTTTAAATATCTGTAAGCTAAACATTTCTTACAAAAACATGGCTATATAATAAATAGGATGAAATACACTTATACAAGCAAAGGAGGGGAAGGATTAGATCAAACAATATATTCCTACCCCACCCCGCACCCACCCCACACACACTATCAAGCTAAAGGAATCATTAATTTTGGTCCTTGCTGCTGGTTGGAAGACCTTTCAAACTTTTCAGACTTTTCTAGAGAAGAATTTAATCAAAAACTCATAATCTTTTTGGCCGGCAAAGTCAGGTATTAGCAGAGATCTACTGATGTTAATTTTGCCAGCTTCCTCCAGGACAAAGCTGGTCACTATTAGAAGACTCATCTTTCTAGCTTTTGTCTAGATAATTCTATAGCCTTTCTTCAGTTACACTGAGCATCTGCAATTCCAAATAGGTCACATTCAGAAGTTGAGTGGGCATTTGGATTCATGTTTTGCATTTGGTCAATTGAAAAAAAAATACAATAAAATGTTACACTTTTGATTCTTTTTAATCCAAAAGAATGTTGGAAGTAAATTAAGTAAAAGGCAGACCTGGGTATTTAAGGGTCTGCGGGCCATATCCTATCCACAGGCTATCTCTGCCTGGCCCATGGTGTTGGTCTCGGCAGAACCAGGTTATAATTCTAAACTAAAACTCTAAATGGATTTAGTCTAGGCTATCTGAATGTTTTTGCCAAAACTGTCAAATGTACACGCATGCTACAAATTACCCCATAAATTCAGTGCTGATACAACATTAATGACTCCACTATAAAAACATGCATTAAGAATCAAGTAATTGGAAATGCTAAGTAAATACACAATGTTTTACAGCGTTCCCAGTAGGTATCCCTTCTATGTCTTCAAAAAGTGCCCCAAGATAAATTCAAGGACAGCAGGTGTCAGCCAAAACAAAACATATTATTTACTGAATATAAATAGCCTCCACTCTATTTTTCATTTTCCAATTTTTATTCATGAGGCAGAACTACCAGAACAAGTGTTTCAGGTTACATATATTATTCTCAATTACTTATTATATAACTGATATAAATTAATCTCTTTAGAAAAATGTTCCATATCAATGAGAAATCTTTTTTTTTCCATTACATGCATAAAAACAAATTACCTGTTGCGCATATAAGTAATACTTTCACAGAGTAGAAAATGTGCTGCATAAAAGCGACTTGTTTTCCTTCTGAAGGGTTTCCAGTGTTGATGCATGCAAACAGGCTCCCAGCCTTTTTACCTTGCCATCATTTATATCTATTTGTTATATACAAAGCCTGAGGGCAATCAAGGAAATCTACGGCTACAAATTCATGTACTGCTTGCAGGAATCTCAGAATTATCTGTTTGGCCTCAGCAAGAGGGAAGTTATGGATGACATTAAGAATGATTATATAGTCCCAGACTCCCTTCCCCCAAATACTCTTTTCCCCACACCGCATCTGGAGCCTTTAATTTTGCTACTGAATTTTAGTTTCCTATCACTCTGAGACAGAAATAAAATGGAATCTGTATTGTGGTCTTCACATATTTTTATCTTTTTAAATGCCAACTTCCCAAAAGAGTGATAAAGGGATGGAAAAAAAAAAAGGAAAAGGAAAAAGAGACAGAGAAAGAAACTCCTCAAACACTATCAGTCCCCACAAAATACGTGTATATCAAATAGATCCCTCTTATGAAATTTTGATGTGCATTTTGTCTTTATGGAGCACAGATTGCTGGGGGGAGTGCATTTTGGGAAGGATTTCTTTCTAGCATTCTAAATCTACTTGTTTTTATACACAAACTATCACCACCAAATGTGCCCAAGATTACAGAATATCTTAGTCCAAGATACTTTAACAGTGAAATATATAATGTAATTATTTTAACTGACCTTTTAGATATGATAGTTTCTGTCAAATACAGATAGTCCTTGACTTTCAACTGGCCACTTAGTGAACATTCCAAGTTATGACAGATCCCCCAAAAGCTACTTACAAACCAATTTCAAAATTACAGCGGCAGCACCCTTCACACAGTTACATGATTGTATTTCGAGCACCTGGCAACCAGCTCACCTTTATAGCCGTTTGCAGTGTCCCACAGTCATATGATCATGATTTGTGAAGTTTTTTGCTGGTTTCCAAAGTTCGCTTCCAGTTCCTGCCAAAAACTGCCCATCAGGTAAAATGGATTTGCCTAAGAACTACTGCATTTCCTTAAAGACTACCACAAAAAATCCTGCCCATTAGATAAAATCAGATCCAGTCGTGTGGTGATCCACTTAACCAATGCAACAACTTACAACCATAGTTCTGAACTCAAATACAGTAATAAATCTAGGCCTACCTATAAACATGTTTAGGTCTAGCACAGAGAGTTGTACAGAAGAGATGACTCAAGAAAGGACTTCTAGATTTTTTTAACCGGTTTAACATAGAAAATACTTCGCTACTCCAGTCAATATTATATTCCATATAATAGCCTGGGGATGTATCTAAAGTGCATTTTATCCACTTAGAACAGTGTTTTTCTAACTTGGCAGCTTCAAAAAATAATGTGGCCTTCAATTCCCAGAATTCCCCAAACAGCATGGGAGTTGAAGTCCACACATCTTAAAATTGCCAAGTTTGAAAAATTGATAGAGCTGTAGGAGTGAATGCAAAATGCAGTACTGCAGGCTAATTCACTGCTCATTCCAGGAGTTTGAATCTGTGCAACTCAAGGTTAACTCAGACTTCCATCCTTCCGAAGTTGGTAAAGGGACCAGATTGTTGAGGGCAACATGCTGACTCTGTAAACCACTTAGAGAAGCTATAAAGCATTGTGAAGCTGTATATAAGTCTAAATGCTGTTGCTATTTAGAGGTACCAGAGAACAAAAAAAGTCCTGTTAAATGTGCTAGGGTGCATCTCAGTAGTGGGATTCAAAATTTTTTACTACTGGTTCTGTGGGCGTGGCTTGGTGGGCGTGACAGGGGAAGGATACTGTAAATCTCCATTCCCACCCCACTCCTGGGGGAAGGATACTGCAAAATCCCATTCCCCCCCCCCACCCCACTAGCCTGCTTTCCAGCTCCATTCTCCTGTGCAGGGAAACAAAAGAAGACCCAGCCAATCAGCTGAGACTCGAGAGGCAGAGAATAGATGGGGGCAGGGCCAGTCGGAGGTGGCATTTGTTGGTTCTCCGAACTACTCAAAATTTCCGCTAGCGGTTCTACAGAACTGGTCAGAACCTGCTGAATACCACCTCAGGTGCATTTTTGTGTAAAGATAAATATGATTACATTATTACTTTATAAGAATGCAAAATAAGGGTAAGAAAATTTTAAAAATTAGTAGAATGTGGTACAAAAATTAATTACCAAGTACAAACTCAACAGCTGCTCTGATTATTTATTTCCTAATTTGATTAGGGGGCATACTAAATTTTGAGTCTTACCAGGTATTTAACCACCCTTGCATCAGTATAGGAGCACTATGCCAGCTGTTACAAATTTTTGGCTGTGGTGCAAATATGATCTGCCAAGTCAACATGGGCAGTAGATAAGGATGAAAAATGACAGTTATGTGAAAGACAAAATGACAACCATATGGCACCAATATTATGTTAGCATTTTGTGTCTGAAACATTATTTAGTTAGGTTTAATTTGACTGTGCCACATTTACAGACAATTTAATTATTGTGTAATTTTATACCCAATTAAGTTTGATCTTCCATATTGTAGCAATTGTGGATTATTTAACAGGAATGACTATCTGAACAAAGCTGGATTGATATGCAAAGAAAAAATACAGATGTAGGACTGATCTTTGCTACCAGAGACCTCTGTTGTAATTTTTTTTACATTAACTATCTCTAATGAGGGCAGTTACTGTGTTTTGTGGTTCATGCAGTAGTTTCAAAAGTATTTTAATGTATTTTTTCAGACACTGGAGATGTCTATTCTCTACTTTGAATAGGGGTAGAAGCTATACGACCAAATAGAATTGCTGATAGTACTTAATACAAAATTATGAATTTTCTTTTTGTATTTCCTATTTTATTTATATCTCCCACTTTTCCATGTCTTATATTCAGAATGGCTACCAATGAATTACCTCATAATTTGTGATAAATAGGAGCTGAAGTAGGCAGTTTGAATATTATTTCTAAAGCAATTATAACATGTTTCTTTTATGAATCCACATACTCTGAGGTTTGCATATTCTTTATCATATTGGCCGGTGGCTATATTCCTGGATAATTATCTGTTATGGTTTTTAAATTTGTGACTATTGGACAAGTACTGGTGTCTTGATCCAACATTACATTAAGTCAAAATTTCCCCAAATTATGGCTTTAGGTGGTAAGTGAACCAACTCAATAAAATTTGAAATAAGATTTAGGAAACAAATTCCTTAAACCTATTGCAGGATGAAATCCACAAAGCTACTGCAATATGAAGAATAGTTTTGGTTTCATGTTAAAAGTGCAAGAGGGAGAGTAAGTATTGATAACCAGCACTACGTACAGAAGCACCAAGGAGAATAACTAGAACAAGAACAACTTCCAATTTACAAGCTTAAGACATTTAACAACTCAGTCTTAAGAATGGACACCATTTGGATGCAAGCAAGCCAGTAGATTGCTAGCAATAGTAGGTAGTAGGAGGACTGAATGAATCAAGCAGTGAGCAGCTCTAAAACTTTCTTCACTAAATTTTGGTAGAGTTATGAATGCATATGTATTCCTTTTAATGTATGATTCCTTCAGCAAATCCATGTAGAAGGCACTTTTAAGGACCTTTGCCCACTGAGCATGTTGTGCTACAGAAGATTTTTTAAATCTGACCCTTATGCTTTTAATCATTGATAGAATTAGGAATCCTGGTAACCTATTGAAACCCACATATAGGGATATTAGGTGGGCATGTTTAAGTTACTTACTGTAAATGCTTTTGGAATCTTTGTACAGGTAGTCCTTGACTTAAAACAGCTTTCTTAATGACTGTTCAAAGTTACAAAAACACTTAAAAAAACTGACTTATGACCGTTTTTCACACTTATGACCGTTGCAGCATTGCCATGGAAACGTGATCAAAATTCAGATGCTTGGCTACTGACTCACATTTAGGACAGGGGCAATGTCCCTGGGTTGCGTGATCCCCTTTTGCAACCTTCTGATAAGAAAGTCAATAGGGAAACCAGATTCACTTTACAACCGTGTTACTAATTCAACAACCGCAGTGATTCACTTAACAAATGTGGCAAGAAAAGTCGTAGAATGAGGCAAAACTCACTTAACAAATTTCTCACTTAGCAACATAAATTTGCCTCAATTGTGGTCATAAATTGAGGATTACCTGTATAATCTTTAGGAAGGGTAGCTAATGGTATAAATGCAAATGTAGCTTGTTTTGATCAGACTCACAACATGGCTGTGGAAATGAAATCTCTGAGAATTTGGGGGTCTATACTATTTTCTGACTCATCACAAAGAGATTTGTCTGTAGTGTTACTTCACTGATTTCTCTTCCCAAAATGCTATTAGGTTCTTATCTCTGCAGCGCTTAAGGATGAGATCATTTCCAAGAGCTTAGCTGTCTCGCCAAACAATGCATACTTTCCTTCGGTATGTGTCTGTATATGTTCACTCTTCCTAACTGCATCCTTAGTTACAGCACCTGTCACTATGACTGTAGCATTACATACCCTTTTAGTCTCCCAACTTATAGAGGCAAGGGGACTAGCAGACCATGAACATTAAGAAGCAACAGATTGTTCTAGGGGTGTAAAGAGCCAGCAAACACAGAGAGTTGGCTACATATACTCAAAACACAATGTATTTCTTCAGTATTATGTTCCAGGCTAAAACAATATGACTCTATTTAGCCACTTTGCAAAATTTTACACGACGATGATGATCTAATATGCATCCCTGGACTACTACTGCTATTCTTCTGTCTAGCGTATAACAGAAATGGAATCAGTCTAATTATGTAAAGCCTTGCATTTGTATACAGAATTCACTTAACTTCTAAAACAGCTGTTCCTAGATTTGTATTTTAAAAAAAACCTATGTGCTTAGGAACACTTCTATGGACATAAGGCTGGGGTTAATAAAATAGAACTCAGCAGCACTATGATTCATGTTTTTTTGGAAATAGCTTTTTAAGTTAGTTCTACCTTTTTTAAAAAATGCAATAACCAACACATCTCATGAATTTTGGGGCAAGAACTTACAACATTTGTGAATTCAAGAGATTCAGGTCATTTAATATTACTTTTATTGATATTTTATTGTATCTTATTCACTTTTTTGTTGTCCACATCATGGATCACCTTTAGTAGGATCTTTGTGACTGTTAGTGTGTCAAGTTTCCTTCCTGTAAGATTAGACTAAAGTTGAATAATTTTAAGCACACAATTTCTGGTAAGTAATTTACTATAGAAAAAAACCAAACCATTATGAAAGAATGCAATAACGGATGTGTATCAAAATCATTGTATATTCATAGTGAAATCAAAGTTCATCTTTTTGTGGATTTCTCTCCTCACTCCAATTCTCAGCTATGCAACGAGTTAGATAGTCATCTCTATTGGATAGGAATCCTATTTGTCTCAACCAAAATGAGTAGGGCTTGCATTTCATATTTTAAATTCCATTAAATGTTAAGTTCCATTAAACACACTGAACATCCTTTACTTCTCTTTATCACCAAAATGAAAATAGCACAAGCTACGAACTGTTGTGGTTCACCAGGCAGCCAGTGCGGACGGCAGAGGTATCGGATAGTGAGACGAAAGGGAACCAGTCAGGGAGTCTGGAGACGATTTGTGTTCAATACAGACTCCTGCTTTTGATGCAGGGGTGGGGCCATCTGAGAGTAGGGTGCTGCCTTCAGAGCTTTTGGAATCTGGCAGCAGCAAAGCAGAGGACCCAGGGGAGCCTGTTCCCAGTGTACGTGTGCACAGAGCTGCTAGAAGGCAAGAGCAGCTGAAGCAGAAGGAGCAACTCAGGAGTAAGGCTGGGAGGTGATTGCCCCTCCCATAAGGGATAAAAGTCAGACCCCAATGACGAAAAGCTTTTCAGGAAGCAAAGCAGTTCAGTAATTTCCGAGTCCTTCGTGAAGCTCTGTACTCTGGTCGGTTTTCTCTGGATTTTTGGGTTTGTTTATGTTAGCCTTAATTGGACTTCTGTTTTTGGGCAGCATTCTACAGCACTGAAAAGCGTGCTCTTATCTGGAGGAACTGTGTATAATTTGCTTTGGCTGGGAATTCAAGTAATTCCTAGCATCGAATTAAAATAGGTTTTACTTTTAAATTCAGTTTATGTTTTATTAAGTTTGACAAAGCCTGGGTCAGAACAGGAACCAGCTGTGACATCAGTTATAAAATTAGTCATCTTTTCTGCTAGTTTTATCTGAATTTTCTTTCCATGGTGTGATGTTCCAAGGTTAATGCTATTATGATTTAATTTACTTTTTAGATTTCCACATAGTTTCCATTGTCGTTCAACAAATTTATTTCCTATTCTTTTTCTAGCCCTTCCAGATTAATGTAGATATAAATTATTCTCCTTTGACCATTTTTTCCAGACCCAGACTCTATCATCCGCCTGATTTTCTGTTCTTTTGAAGAAGTAAAAAAATAAAAAAATCAGTTGTTGATAGCATCCCAAAATTAATGCCAGAGAAGACAGATTTATTTTGTTGAATTACAAGGCTATACAGAGCAGTTGTTTTTGTGAACATTTATGGACCTTAGTCATTTCAGAACTATTAGTTTTAATGACGTAGGCGAAAAACAAATGTTTACAAGAGAAAAAGGGTTGATCCTGTTTAGGAACCTGAATTTACATTTTAAATTTAATTGTCTTGCCAAACTACTGCTGTGTGGTTGTTATACTCAAGATAATTTTCACTAGATTTCAAAACAAAAATTAGTAAAATTATGCTTTGATGTAGTCTGCATCAGCATGTTTTAACTTGCTCATTCCCTGTAATTGCCAATCAGAATAAGTATCGTGAATGCTGCTGGACTGAATGCTGAATACAGTGTTATTTGTAAACAGTTAAGTGCAGAAAAGTACAATCTAAATTTCAGTGTAAGCCATTTGCAAATCTAAAAATCCCAAATGCACAATTTGTGGACTGTAGAAGAGTAAATATTAATCTAAGGCTACTGCTTATTGTTGAAAGAAGTATCTATCTGGTTCAGTTCCAAGCTAGGAGACATTGGAAACATAGAGGCTGATGGAAAGATGGTTTATTAATGAAGCAGAACCACATGTGATTCTGGGCAGCTGACAAAATGGAGTTGAGACTGGGTAGGTTATTATACGTTCTTTGGGTTTTATATTTGAGCTTCCAGTTCTTGTGCAAGAACATGTCCTTTAATATTCTATTGGCTATTGTCAGATTCCTATGGGGTCATGTAGGGGTTATGTAGGGGTCATAGCTGGCTCTATAGGCAAAAGAGGAAATCCAAATTCTATGTGTTGTTGAGCTAATCTGGTCAACCTCTGGCTTATTATCTGAGTTCTCAGATGAAGTTTGGACTGCTCTAGGGGTCATGCAATGAAGGGACTTGTGTTCTGAAAGGGTGTTGGGCAATTCTTATTGTGGCTGATAGCTTTCCTCCTGTGTTGAATCTTAGGTGAGTGGCTGTTTCTAATCCTACCATTCTTCCTTTATTTTAAAATATTCTGTCTTGAATGGATTACCAAATCTTCATTTCTAAGCCTTGCTTCCTCAGTTTCTGCTTGGGGACAGGGAGACTGGGGCTGATTTAGGAGCATCTTTCTCCATTTCTCCCTTTGGAGAAATATAAGTCTTTTTAATATTCCTCAAAATATTTCATTCTTTGGGTGGGTGGGGGGGGCTTCCCACTTTATGTCCCCACATAAGGGAATAATCTTCTGTCAAGTATTAATTTCTTAAATTCCAGGAATACATAACAAGATTTTTCTTTTTTTGCATATTAAAAAAGAAATATTATGGAAGTACTATGTTTGATGCTGTACAGAACATTTCTCCCTTTCCTTCTACAGCAATCCAATAGAAATTGATATGAACTATTAGAAGTAATATAAAGTGGCTTTGTTAATTTTTCAGCATTGGGTTGGCAAAGGAAACAAGGAAACAGCAAATTTAGGAGCAAGAACACAATTACTTTAGTTTGCTCCATTCATGTAGTCAAAGATACATCTTTCACACATGCTCAGATAGTACATGTTATGTGGCTTAAGATTTGCCAAAACAAAAAAGGTCTATAGTTCTGGATTAATGCCCAGGGGAAAGCCAGGTTTTCAAGGCCTTGCAGAAAGCAAACAGGGTCAGGCTCATCCAAAGCTATTCCAGTTTACAATTTTATGAAGAAGACATTAATTTTCTTCAAGAATTTGACTACTGCTAAATTTACTAAAGCACGCTACATGAAGGAAAATTTCCTTGCCATTTAAATGTTAAAGATTATTTATGCTTTTGTTCTGTCCTCTAGTTGTGGTAAGCTTTATTCTATTTTATTGCTCATTATGTTTTTGAAATGATTGACTTTGTTCCTGAGTTGTAATTATCATGACAATTTCTTGTGTAGGTCAGTCTAAAATTAATACTAATAGATAGTCTATGCAACCTTCACTGAGCATGAAAAAGACAGTTGCATTCATCCCAAAAGCATTTTCACTTATGCTATGTCAATATCTAACACGTTATATGTTTGAAATAAAACACTTTATTAATTTCCCAAGCCTGACATTTTCAGGAAGGATATTTAAGAAATCATGTTAATGTTCAGAAAATGCAAACCATATTGTAAATATCGTCACTAGCAGAAGCATCAATATTTATTACAACCTGAGCTGCATATAATGAACATTTTTTCTCAGAACATGTTAGGCTAGGAACAAGAGCTTTGCAGCTAGAGACTGAACCAAAACATGAAATATATTATCTTACTGTTTTTGTAAGTCTTATTTTGTTGCCTAGACAGAAATGCTAATCTGAACCTATTATGAACCTAATCTGAACCTTCAAATTTCTAGGTTCTATCATATCACAAGACCTAAAATGGACACCTAATATCAAAAACGTCATCAAAAAAGCACAACAAAGAATGTTCTTTTCTGCGCCAAGTCAGAAAGCTCAAACTGCCCAAGGAGTTGCTGATACCATTCTACAGAGGAATTATTGAGTCTGTCATCTGCACCTCTATAACTGTCTGATTTGGTTCTGCAACCCAACAACACAGACTTCAGAGAGTAATTAGGACCCCAGAAAAAACAATTACTACCAACCTGCCTTCAATCGAGGACCTGTATACTGCACGAGTCAAAAAGAGGGCTGTGAAAATATTTACAGACCCCTCACATCCTGGACATAAACTGTTTCAACTTCTACCCTCAAAACGACGCTATAGAGCACTGCATGTCAGAATAACTAGACACAAGAACAGTTTTTTCCCAAACACCATCACTCTGCTAAACAAATAACTCCCTCAACACTGTTAAACTATTTACTAAGTCTGCATTACTATTACTATTAATCCTCCCATTGTTCTCCTCCCATTTATGACTGTATGATTATAACCTTGTTGCTTGTATCCTAACGATTTTTATTGACTGTTTCCTAGTATGATTTGATTGCTTATTGTACTCTATGACTATTATTAAGTGTTGTACCTTATGATTCTTGACTCTTGGCGAATGTATCTTTTCTTTTATGTACACAAGAGAATATGCACCAAGACAAATTCCTTGTGTGTCCAATCACACTTGGCCAATAAAGAATTCTATCTATCTAGAATTGACCTTCATTTAAGTGATATATATAGTGTTGTTGTAACCTCAACACGGGATCTACGACAACTCACTAGGGGGTCAACTCGCCATGACACAGACACACACACATCATTCTGAGCTTGGCAAGCTGCCAATTGCACCTGAGCTTGGGGAGGTCTCTTTCAGCATGTGTCCCATGTCCAGGTGGAGCATCCAGGTGGCCACAGCAAATTGTCAACATGTGTTTAATGTGTGGATGAATATAAGAGATACAGATACAGATACAGATAATCAGAGTTGGAAGGGACCTTGTAGGTCATCTAGTCCAACCCCCCACCCAAGCGGGAGTCCCTACACCATGTCTGACAAATGGCAGTCCAATCTCTTCTTGAAAGGCTCAAGTGATGGCGCTCCCACAACTTCCAAGGGCAAGCTGTTCCATTGGTTGATTGTTCTCACTGTCAGAAAGTTTCTCCTTATTTCCAGGTTAAATCTCTCCTTGTTCAGTTTCCATCCATTATTCCTTGTCTGGCCTACAGGAGCTTTAGAAAATAGCTTGACCCCTTCCTCCCTGTGGCAGCCTCTCAAATATTGGAAGACCGCTATCATGTCTCCCCTGGTCCTTCTCTTTACTAGACTAGCCAAGCCCAGTTCCTGCAACCGTTCATTGTGTTTTAGCCTCCAGTCCCCTAATCATCCTGGTTGCTCTTCTCTGTACTTTTTCTAGAGTTTCAACATCTTTTTTATAATGTGGTGACCAAAACTGGATGCAGTACTCTAGGTGTGAAAGGAAACTAAACTTACCATATGGTCACCATGAACAAAATAGACAATGAAAATAAAGTTTGCATGTATGTACTGTATCTTTATGGCCTATAGGTATAATTGCACAGTGTGTACAACTATACAGAATTTTTTTAAAAAAACAATTCCCAATATCTTCTAAAGAATACATCAGGTCTGGTTCTGCCAATCCATTTTTATCACCATCACTGCCATCAATTCAGTAAAAATGTTCAAAAGATAAAAAGAAGTCTTTATAATCCAGCTATAGTATCCCTGGTGGATAACTGATTTTAGAACCCAGAAATTCCAGCTCTTTCAACTTAATTCTAATATTAATTTGGAGGTCAATGATAAATTGATGGGAAACAAAGAAGAGATATATATTTTGTGTGTGTGTCTTCAGGCTGGTACTTTCGGCTTGAGGTGTTGGACCAGGGAAGAGGTCGGTTCTTCTTTTTTGATTGCTTTAGAAAATCAAGTTAGAAAACCAAGGAGTATATGAAATCCCTTGCACCACCTGCACCACCACATACATTGGACAAACTAACAGAAGAATAAGTGCACGCATTGAAGAACATAAGAACTCAATCAAAAAAGAAGAACCGACCTCTTCCCTGGTCCAACACCTCAAAGCCACAGGACATGAGATTGACTTTAAAAATACCAGAACTATCGCCAAAACCGAACACTTCAACAACAGAATAATCAGAGAAGCCATAGAGATAGAAAAACGCCCACACAGCATGAATAAAAGAGATGACACCTCCCGCCTACCAGCCATTTGGAAACCCGCCCTCATGAACAGACGAGTACCTAACATGAAGAATGACACCAGACCCACACCCACGAGGGCCACACAAGATTCCACCACCACACTTCCACGTAAAAAGCAGACTCACACCCACACAGAAGATGAGACACGACCACGGACCAGAAGCCGCACTGCAGCTGCATCACTACCCACTTCAAACCCCTCTGAGCCATACATGAAGCGAACTGACCCCCACCAAGAAGATGCGGCACAATCACGAACTCGAAGCCAAACAGCAAGATCACGGCTCACCAGCTCAAATCCCCCAGCAACTAAGACTAACCTGAGCACAACCAAGCCCCCACCAGAACAGAACACACCTCCAGCCAATCAGAACACGGCCAACCCCCAACCAATCAGAACACAGCCAAACCCTCAGCCAATGAGAACACACCCCCACCCAATCAGAACACAGCCAAGCCCCCACCCAATCAAGTCACACCCCACTAGCAGTTAAAAGGAAAAAGCAGCTGCAAGCTCACATCACTCTGAGAAGCACAGAGCTGAAGACACATGCCTGAAGATGATGAATGAGACTTCATCGAAACGTTGCCTAGATACTTCCAATCTTACGTGGGAGAAAACCCGAATAACCAAAGATCCATATATATAGTATATACACATACATACATACATACATTTCTATATAATGTATATATAGAAATAAAGGAAGATATATAATTTGTCAGGTATTACAAATTGTTGACCCTTTAGTACTTACTTTAGGTCAGTGGCCCCCAACCTTTTTTGTGCCATAGCCCGGTACCGGCATCACAAAATGATCCGTGGCCCCGTACCGGCATCAGCATGCTTGGCAAGGCGAGCCGAGCAACCAGCCAGCTAGCCGTCCCCCACTTCTCCCCGCCACCTTCAACTCCTCCTTTGTACCTTTGTCGATGGGCTTCGGGTCGGCTTCGGGACGGTTGCTCGGCTCGCCTTGCCTTGGGTGCCGAAAGAATCGTCGCGCCTTAGTTTTGTTCGAAGCCACCACCCCCTTCGATGAAACTAAGGCGCGAGGATTCCTTCAGGACCCAAACGCCGCTTTCCAACCGGAAAAGCTCACCGGAAGCACTTTCTCATCAAAACAAGATGGCGGCACCCTGCAAACTGGTGGCCCGGTAGAAAATGTTCCACGGACCAGTACCGGTCCAGGGCCCGGTGGTTGGGGACCCCTGCTTTAGGTCATATCTGGGCTAGATGGGAATGCACACTTTGTATATGCACAAAAGGAGCTATGTGCTTATCCAGGATAATAGAATAGGCTGGATATGTATACATATCAAACTGAGAACCCCGGCTTTGTTGTTGATTTAAGAGAATAGAACTGCATCTAAATTCTTATCACATGTCAGAACAGTTTCTTTGATAAAGACTTAAATAATGAAATATCTCATAAAAAGGTCTAATTTCTTGTACAGAGACCAATCAAGTTATGTTCAAGATGAACCAATCTGCAATCGAGACAAAGGAAAAACTTGGGAGAAAAATACAAAGAAACATAAGAAAAAAACAGACAAACCTGAACAGCCTAGTATTTAACTTGGCAAGATTTTAAGAGTATCCAAAAGTAGGAAATAAATAGAAGCCTAGCGAGTGAAAATGTATTACTCTGCATGGAATTTACTTACAGCCTTGCATTATTATGTCCCTTGCCTTCTGTGTCAAAGTAGCTCATAGACCACCCTGTGCATGATAGGAAATAAATTATTAATGAAAAAGAATCTACTTCTTGCCCCCGTTTCATTGGGTAAAGGGAAGGCTGGGTGACTGGCTGTGCTGTAACAGCTTTCTGAGAAGATAAGACAACTGTTCTTCTATACATTCTTGTCTCTGCAGATTTGGAAAGGGCAAGGGACAATGAACATGATTTCTTTAGGTCTTGGCTGATGCCCAGGAAAGCAGTCCCTGATAAGAATCAGCTCAGCATCAGTTGAATGAAAATTGAGAAAATCTTCATAGGGAATAATAAATCGTTTTTCTGTACCTCTTGAATGGCATTATAATGATTGAACAATTTTATCCATATTATACTTGCTCTGTGCTTAATGTTGTATTTGTATAACTTGAAGGTGCTTCTGACATGAATAAAGATAGAACATATTTTATTTAAAAAGCACATGAAAAATTTAGAAGTGTCTACCCCTTAGGTGTTTCCTGAGCTTTTATGTCATAACCTCTAGGATTTTTTAAGAAACTGTGCAAGTAGTAGGGAAGAAATATAATAACACATCGCAATCTCAGAAGCAAAATGGAAAGCCACACAAGACAATTTTTCTGGTAAAAAAAACCCCAAACCACTCCATTCTTTCTAAAATTAATGAATAAATTCTATAAATGATGCAGTAAATATATACTGTACTTTTAATAGCAAGCCTTTTGAATTAAATATATGTGATGCATAATTCCAGGTTATTTATTTACTGGATGTATGTCCTACTTCTTCTCCAAGAGCTTACACACTAACACTCCTTTCAATTTTACCAGTAACAAACTCTTTGTGAGGTAGGTTTAACTGAGAGCTAATGCCTGGCTTAATATCTCCTAATGTACCTCAGTTTGTATTTACATACTTTGAAATATCACTCTAAGTGTTATATGTTCTATTTTTTGAAAAGTACACTTCAATGTCTCTTCCTAATTATAAGCCCATGCTTATAATTATGTACATAAGCAATTCTCTAGGAGAGCTTTTCCATTATGTAGACAGAAATACCAAGACCATATTGGTACAGATGCTACATAATTCCTATTTTTTGTCTTCTGATATGATTTATAAAGCTTGCTAAATTTTAAAGAAAGTTTGAACATGACTTTTCATTCAGTCTACTCAAAATGCCTTTTAATTCTACCAAAAATGCCATTTGATTTAATTTGCTCAAATTCTCATAGAAACTAATGTTATATTTGACTTCAGAAGTAAACAGAGAGGATATAAGAGCCTTGTGGGGTTTGAAGTGTTATATTTTAGAAGCCATTTTTCCTCTGAAGCATATTTGTTCCTTTCCTTCTGTCTTTTTTTTTTTTTTTATAATAATTTGGCCAGTACTTGCAGAAGGCTGTTCTAGCCTCAGGGATTCTCACACACTCTTCTGTTGACAGAGTTCCTGTGGAACAAGCATGAACTTTTGTTAAAGATCTACTTATCTCCCATTCTGTTCTGCCCCAGACAGCATTAGGAAAATATTCTACTGGCCGAGTTCCTGCTATTGCATTCACGGACAAATTGCAGAACGGAACAGGTAAAACTATGCACAATAAATACATTTCTATGTTCTTATTGTTTGTATATGTTTTATTTGGTTTACAATAACATGTTGTAAGTAATTATACTATTAAAGTAACTAGAAAATACAAATGAAAACATAATCATGACCTTTTTATTAAAAACAGTATACTAATTCTTCTGTATATTGTTTTTAAGGTTTTTCAATTCAAACATGATTAATAAATTTAACAATTAGTTCAGATTAAAATAATATTCTATCATTTAAAAACATTTTTTAAAATACAGTAAGTACTACATATTTACATCATACTTTACAAAAATAGGAAAAAAAATTAGCCTTTGGAAAAAGTGGAAAAATAAACATAACGGTTATACTAGTTTTTTGAAATATACTCTTATGATGAAATGTTCTAATGTCTTCAGGTATCATTCAGCACTTTATAGTCTATAATTGAAATTTGGGAAATGTAACAAGCTAGGATTGGGCATTAATGTAATAAGTTCATGTGATTAGGCAGTCCTGCAGCTGTCTGTATCTTGTAAATTGTGCAAACAGTTATAACCTATAACTATGTCATTTGTAATACTCTATTTTCTATGCAGTATCCATCTCACAATTAAATAATTCACTAACACAGTAAGATAATTGTTTATTTTTATTTTGGACTATTTTTATATAGTTTAGTATAAACCAGTGCCATTTTTATCTTTATTATCTTTATTGAGGTGCACTGCACATTTCAATTGCTTTAAAAGCATTCACATTTCAAAACTTAGTCTATGTTTTAGCTAACAAAACATCAGACTTCCTGTACTTTTCCGTAGTATAATCAGACAATTGTACAAAGAGCTTTGAACACACATTACCCATAATGTATGTTTTCTGTAGCATATATTCTATGAAATAATTGTGTTTCCAATTTGAGGGCTGGATATAAGCATTATGTTCCCAAAGCAACAAATCATGGCTTGATGAAATAAGAAGAAGAAATGATCTCAGCCATTCCTCCTTCCCTTCCATGACAAATGCAAAGAGGTACTTCACAAACTGCCTGCCCATATGTTCAAATGAAACTATTATAGTTGAATTTTGATATTGTGATATTAGAACTAGGAAAAGTAGTTTCCTGGTTGTAATATCACAGGGAGAGAAGGATGTAACAAATCATGGTCCTATAGTCATGCATATAAATTAAGAAAAGGAAGAGAAAAGCATGCAAGGTTAGTAGGCTTTGACAATTTAACCGGCTCAGGAATTATTTAATTAATAAATCTATATGACCTATCATTCAATAATTTTACTGTGCTTAAATACTTATGAGACATTGCGTGAACATTGGGAAGTCAATCTATTTTACAGTTCCCATAACATGTTACTATGGTGCTTCCAAGAAATGAAGTCCAAAATACCCAGAAGGTACCAGGCTTCTTACTCCTGGCACGCACAATTTACACATTGCTTGAAAATGTGGTTTGATTTTAAATAAACCACAACAGTGATGTTAAAAACTAAAAGCATAGTTCAAATAATATGAACCTAGTCACTCTGAAAAACAGCCATAGAACTTTATCAGAAGTGCTTGAAGAAGCCAAATATTATTACAAAATTGTATTCTGTTCTGAAGAAAGGTTTAAAGCATCTAGGTAATTTAATCTTTTTGGTAAAAATAGATTCCAAGATCTACCTAAAAGCTTGACGTTCCACCTTATAAACTAAAATAAAAATTTTCATTGGAAGTATAAACACAGTAAAGTTTTTTTGCACTATTTTTACACTATTTTTATTTTCAGGAATAACAAGTGTTGGATACTTCTCATAATTCCAAATATATAAAAGAAGATTCTACTCCATTAGAATTTATTATTCCTATGACATTTAACAATGAAGTAAAATGTTGTCCTAATGGATTAGTCTTATAAGAATAGAAGCTCGACAATTCAATCACATAGTAATACTGTCATTTTTTATTTTTTATTTTTGGCTTGCTGACACCGACAAACTCCTTGAATCTTCTGATAAGATAAAGGACAAAACAACTGTGGAAATTCAGGCCATTTTTTTGAAAATGTGTTCAAGTCCTTCACACATATCTCATTTCACACATGGTGAGATGGCCTTGGCATTTACTACAGTTACTGACCACTTATATCATGAAGAGCCTGAAGCAAAACGACAAGATGGTGGATTATTATTTTTTGCAAATTATAAGAACACAGACAACGCAGCACCCAGCATTTCTCATATTCACCCTAATCCAAGATCAGATGAGCAAGAAGATAGAATGTGTAAAATCACTATATTAAAAGGGGCTACTGTTTCTTCGGACTTAAGAGCGAGGATTAACTCTGAATTTCAAATTGATAAGATGACAAGGCCAGAAATTTCCTCATCAAAATATCATAAGGATAAGGCATATGAAGATGTTTCCACAGAATTACCAATGAGTGGGGTAGTTTTAGAAAGTCAGCATAAAATGTACATTTCTCAAAAAAAGCACGCTAATTATGGCTGCATCATTAGTACAGATAACTTCTCAATCTTTTGTGACAAAGATTCCAGTAAGAAGAAACTAAAAGAAAAGCATCTTCAGGTAAGATGAAATGAGCCATAATGGCATTTCATTTAGTTACTGTGCATGTTTTATATTTTTAAATCTATACAATCATTGATACAGCAATAAGAAAGATGTGAGTGCAGCGTTAAATTTTATTTCTGCTAGAAATATTAAGATAAAGTTATATCAATATTATATTATGCATAATATTTGCTGAATTGCAAGTTTGTGCGAAGACCATGTTCAACATAAAAGATGGGCCAAACGTAAAGAATATTGAAAGCATACTTGCACATTGTACACATAAGAATATAGATAGTCCTCAACTTACAACCACAATTGAGCTCAAAATTTCTATTGCTAAGTGGGACATTTGTTAAGTAAGTTTTGCCCCATTTTATAACCTTTCTTGCCGCAGTTGTTAAGTGAATCATTGTAGTTAAGTTAGTGATAAGGTTAAGTGAATCTGACTTCCCCATTGACTTTGCTTGTCAGAAGGTCATAAAAGGTGATCACATGACCTTGGGACACTGCAATTGTCATAAATATGAGCCACTTGTCAAGCATTCAAATTTTAATGATATGACCATGGGAATGCTGCAACAGTTGTAAGTGTGAAAAACAGTTGTAAGTCACTTTTTTCAGTGCTGTTGTAACTTTGAATGGTCACTAAATAAATGATTCTAAGTCAAAAACTATCTAATATATCAGTAAAACTGATGCTTCATTCTTTTCCTCCATTCAGAATACTAACCTAATAGTCCTAGATAGTAAGAGTTAGATTCTATTATAGGCAGAGGTGGATTGCTACTCCGTAGTATGAA
The DNA here is from genome assembly GCF_049901735.1 of Notechis scutatus. Lineage (NCBI taxonomy): Eukaryota > Metazoa > Chordata > Lepidosauria > Squamata > Elapidae > Notechis > Notechis scutatus. The sequence goes on along the minus strand of NC_142013.1, from coordinate 24,843,059 downwards.
CTATCTACTTCAAACAACTGATCCAGAAGAGAAACAGTGCTTTTACACCCTCTCTAAGCGGTTTACAGAGTTAGCCTATTGCTCCCAACAGTCTGGGTCCTCATTTTACCCACCTTGGAAGGATGGAAGGCTGAGTCAATCTTGAGCCTGGTGAGATTCAAACTGACAAATTGCAGGCAGCCAGCAGGCAGCAGAAATAGCCTGCAGTACTGCATTCTAACCACTGCGCCATTTCCCACTGCCTCCACCGATCTATAATACTGCTTGTTCACTCTGACCCCCCACACTTTCAACTTGGAATTGCCACTGATACACTAGTTATAATTATAAGAAATATATAAATAAGGATTCTTCCTCAAAGAAAGGTGAGATGGTCCCAAGGAGTACCTGTTTAAAATTCAAAAATGTATTCCTGTTAAATGTTTCAATATTATTTGCCATCCACAACGGAGCAACTGTGCATTCTGTGGAACCAGTTTGTCTAACTGCTCTAAACTAAGACCCCAGATTTATCAGAATGACGTAAAATGAAGATAAATGATTCAGATGCCAAGCAGTGTCCTAGTTAACATAATTACAAAACCTAATCCTGTTTATAGAGATTCCTTTAAGATGAAGAAACATCTGTGGAGAACTGTAGGTCACTGTTAGAGGTCACACCTGGCATATAAAAAACACCCTCAAATGTCAACCCTTGGTGCTGTATTATTTAATACCTGTAGATGATCATTCATTTCCCAAATAACTGGCTAATAAGGGTTAAAGGGTGAAACCTCTGAAAAAGAAAAAGAAAAAAGTAATTAAACATAATATTATAAACCAAATCTTGCCAAGGTACAGATGCATGACTTGTATCATATGGCAAGCTTATCTGACTTTCTGGCACAGTTCCTGGCAGAAGTGGGAAGTCCCATTTCTTCAGGGCCTTTTAAAAAGCCAACAGGGATGGGCCAAGCAAATTTGGGAGAGGACATATTTTTCCATTGAGCAGATACTGGAACAGAAAAAGTGGCACAGATCCCATAAGGTGCCATTGTTTAACTGATGGAACTGGAGCATACAGAGAGGAGAACAACCAGGGATAAATTGTCCTCCAGTACTCAAGTTTTTGTTACCTATTAAACTGATTTCAAAAAACGAAGAACTAGAATCATTTCAGTGTTTTTACCGGTTAGAATAAGTAGTGCTGGAGTAGATAGCGATGTGGTGAACCATATTAAAGAAATCTAATATACACATCATGTTAAATAGTTTATGATATATACACTAAATATGAAGCCTAGTGGGCAAGTTCATGGTTTCTGGAATTATACTGAAGAGGACATCCAATATAGAGAAAACCATTATGTCTGTTCATCCACCTATCCATCATCCATGCATCCATCTATCTCGCAAAATAGCCATGCAGTCCCAGAAAAATGTTTAGTTTTTGACTTAAGGAAACATTAAAAAAATGGTGACAGGGCTCAGTGATTCCTTTAGGTACTTCAAGTTAACTTTGTCTTTTCCTGGACTTGTGTGATTTCTTTAAGGTGATAGCAAAAGGTAGATAGGAAAAGTACTACAACTTCAAAATCACATTTTCCACTTAAGATCTGAATAACCACATATTATTCATGGGTTATCATGACTCTTATCCAGACATGTTTATGCTTGTAATCCAAAGCTGTTTTCATATGTTGAATAATCTACCATTTTTAGAAGAATAAAAATGATCATGTTTTGTTATTTAAAAATAAGGTAGGTTGTTTTCTCACAATGAGTAGAAGAGAATATGAAATCAAATTAAACTATAGTAAGGAATCATATTACATTTAAATGAGGTCTTTGTGTTAAAATTCATATCTTGTTACTTTTAGAAAATTCTGAATATTAAAGTGAAAAAATACCTTGATCTGAAATACTACTTTACCTTTCTAATCACAAAATAGTAAAAAGGTAGGTTTAAACAAATTTGTTGTGACTCCTATGGTCTAGGATGGCTACTGTCTTTAATTACTTTTATCTTCTAATTAAAAAAAAAACACTTTAAAGGGCCAACGAAATGCTAGCCCAGTTCTTGCATTACTTGATTACAGATAGGGATACTTTAATCCACCCCAACTTTGTTTGAATGCCAGCAGCATAACTTTATGGTTACTTTTAATTTAAAAGTAGAAAACACTTAAAACTAGAAAACAGCACTGAGCATATTAAGCATGTAGTGTGAATATAGGCTATATCTTACAAGAGTAAAATACAGTATCTCCAGGATTAACATTACATAGGCTGTGTATGTATGAGAACAAGGGAAATATGGCCTGAAGGGCAGAGGATTTATAAGAAACTTTAGATATTGGAGTATAAAGTATTGTTCAAATTAAATTCAATTATGTATAAGTGAAAGTGAACTTAACCTAACAAAATCCAACAAAACAACACAGGAGTGAAAATTCATATTATACATATATTGACTTTCTAGTTAAATCAGACAACAGAACACTGAATTACTTCTTGTTAATTTGTGAGAATTCCCTCAACATCCACCCAGATTTTCAGATGTGTCAATTAATATAAAAGCTTGCTTAACCTTGTTTGACACCATACACTCAACAAATAGGAAACACAGCTTCAATGCTTTTTCTTCCAACATATTTAAAAAATAATTAGCAACTACCGTATATGCCGGCATATAAGACGACCCGGCGTATAAGACGACCCCCCAACATTTCCACTCAAAATATAGTTTGTTATATACTCGCCCCTCTTCCGCACGCCTTCTACTTTTGCACTTTTTTTTTTAGGCACTTTTGTCTACCGTGGAAATGAATCCCATGAAGCTGAAAGGAGCAGCCAGCCTTCTCCCAGCTCCCAAGGAAACGAGGCTCGCACGCCCGGGCTCCGCTGAGGTATCCGGCTGGCTGTCAGGAGTTGTTACCGCTGGCGCGGCTCCAGTCCCGCGTTGCCTCGGAAGGGAAAGGCAAAAGGAAGAGCCGCGCTTTTGCCTTTCCCTTCCCGAGGCAACGCGGACTGGAGCCGCGCGGAGCCGCGCCAGTGGTAACAACTCCTGACAGCCCCAGCCGGATACCTCAGCGGAGCTCGGGCGGTGCGAGCCTCGCTTCCTTGGGAGCTGGGAGAAGGCTGGCTGCTCCTTTCGGCTTCACGGATCGCTTCCACGGTGCGCAAAAGTGCCTCAGCCGTGGGCAGCCGCAGTGCTTCCCAATTACTATTTGCCGGCGTATAAGACGACCCGGCATATAAGACGACCCCCCCAATTGGAGGCATCTTTTTCAGGGCAAAAAAGTCATCTTATACGCCGGCAAATACGGTATATAAAATACTTTGAATGTTATACAATGTACCAGATGACTAAACTGTTCCCCAGTAGTTAGTTATTAAAGTTAAAAGCTTCTCCTAAATTAAGAACCTTGGACACTATTTCTCCTATAAATCTTAGTGCTACTTGTATTGTTTATCTTTCCTCTCATTCAGTGTGAAGTCAGGACAATCTGACTTTTTTTACTTATCTCAGGTTTCAGTCTTGTTCAAAGTAAATTATGATTTTTTTCCCCTTTATACACATACAGATCCTTATTACATTTGCTTCTGCATTAAATTCTCTTCCTCACAAGTAAACTGAAATCCATACAAGAAATGTCAATAAGTCGATTAACTTTATGTTGCTATATTATGTAAACCAATATATAATGATAAAGTATAATTTAATGTCTCCTCATCAATGACTTTATTTATTTATTAAATTTATACATTGCACATCCCCCTGATAAGGTGACTGGTGTGCTGCAGTATACAACTGAAATACTGAAGATATTTCTTAGTTTCAAATATCAAAGAAGACATTTGCTATCTCTTTTTCTCTAATGTGAGGAAAGATAGCTAAAGCTACATAACTGCTTTGAAGAATAAAGTGCTTATTTACGAGAACATGTTTGCTCAGACTTATTAGTGACATACCAATCATAAATGAATTTAGGGGAAACAGGATGTCCAATGGTTCAAGATGAAGAAATAAGCAGGGTTCAACATTTATAGCCATTGCTTGAGCTTTCATATTTGCACTCCAAAACCAGTGAGAAGGGATATCTGCCTCTCTAATAATAGTTTTTCCAGTAACTAAAACCATTTTCTGCATTAGAGTTCAAGGAATTTTCCTATTATTTTTCAACCATGCAAAAGCATTTAAGAGAAGTTTAAGGTGAACCATGCAAAAGCATCTAAGGTGAACTATTATTAACCACCCATCTTCGTTTATTATCGAATTTGAAAGAAAGTATATTTTGTGAAGGAGTTGCGATATATGTTAAAATAGCAACTTTCCAATTAGCTACTGTATATTTCTTATGACATAACAGTTCTTTTACAATGTATACACACTTTTGGAATTACTGATTGTGTAGAAATACTTTGTGATAATTCTAAATAGTTTCACATTGAAGTTATTCACTCAGTTCTGTAAATTACATTAATATTTTACTATTATCAGACCTTGGCCTCTGGCCCACTTTCAACCTTTTAGCAGTGCCTCTCCAGCCTGCATGATAGGTAGGTAGATTGACAGACAATATATCTATGAACAGCAACCAGTTTAGGGGAATCAATTTAATCCAGCCAGATTTAAATGGGGTGTTCTTGCATTCTTTCATTACCAGGATTTAATGCCTTCTTTACCATATTACATAAGTGGGAATAGATTTCAGGGGTGCCACCTACTGGATAAGAAATTCATGATTTCAGTTAAGTTTCAAATTCAATTTCTCCTCGGACTTTTAATCACACTAGAAAGTTCTGCTCCAAAGTGATTAAAATTAATCATAATAAGTTTATTTTGAAAAAATTCCAAAAGACATCTGAAGTACTGTATTATCAATACTTCATTTATATGATTGTATGATTTATATTGACCGTTTCCTAGTTTGATTGCTAATTTGATTGATTTGATTTCCTAATTTGATTGCTTATTGTACCCTATGACTATCATTAAGTGTTGTACCTGATGACTCTTGATGAATGTATCTTTTATTTTATGTACACTGAGAGCATTTGCACCAAGACAAATTCCTTGGCCAATAAAGAATTTTATTTTATTCTATTCTTCATATAACATTAAAAAATTCCCTTTCTACAACCCTGTAGTTCATATTTGGGGTAGAATTGGGGAAACTGGATGGAGCTGAGCATTTACTGGCCAGTTGACCTTCCTGATGTCAGTGTGGAGTTTGCAGATTTTTTTTGTTTTGAGCCCAAGGACAAAAACATCTACCGCTAGCTAGGAATGACCTCTCAACCTTCAGAGTGAGTGAGTATCTTCACCACTAGGCCATCATGCTGTTCTATTATCCCTAAACATTAGAGCAGGGGTGTCAAACTCATGTTGTCACGGTGGCATCACATGAATTATTGGGACTTTTTCCCCCTTTGCTAAACCAGGAAGTAGGGGGCAGCGCATGATGCATCTGGCCCATGGGCCGGGAGTTTGACAGTCCTGCATTAGAGGGATGAAATGGCTTTATTTAGGAAACTGCATTTTTCTTTGTGCTTCTAATGTTACCTAACACCTAACACAAATTACAGTATCAGCTGTTAAGTAACATTAGAAGTTGAAAGAAAAATCAATTTTCTAAGTAAAGACATTTCATCTGTCCAAATGACCTAACAATAAAAATCATAAAAATCTGAGACCATTTTCTCATATGTTTTAATTTCACATAAACACTTTTCTCTGTTTACTATTACCATTACCACTATTAAAGTTCCAATTTCCAGGATTTTTAGCCTACATCCATTTATGAATAATCAAAGTATCTTCAGATTCAGGGCAGAAAGGGAAATTGGATTTTAAATAACACTCACTTCACTTTCTATGAATGTCTATGGAATCAGTTATTACCATAAGTCTAAAGGTTACAATATACACAGAGAGTAGCTCTATTAAGGACTATAAGACATAATAGGACCTTTATATTTCAAGGCAGAATAGCAATGAGTACCATCTGCAGGGCAAGAGTTGAACCATTTGTCTTATATTTTGCAGTGTTGCATCGTAGGAAATTATCCTTTCATCCTGAACTGTTCTTATGAAACTAGCATTCCGCACTTTCATTTTATTCACACTTTCATTTTATTCTTCTATCCTTGTTCACTCCACTCCCACAATAAATCATACTTTTATATATTTATGATTACTGATTTTCTTTAAGATAAGTTAGTATTTTATACTAATTCATATTAAGTATTATTCAGAAAAGTATAAATATCTTGACTTTGAATGTTGGAGCCAATAATTCCAGTACATCTGAACAGCAGTTGAGTTGGAAAAGGCAGAATATGGGATCGCAGCCTAAAACCCAATTGTGTTACCTTCCATTTCTCTCACTACGAAGTACTCTAACTACATTTTACGTAAACGTGACGTAAGCTTACGTAGGCCTCTACAGCAGGCGCGCGTCCCCCACCCGCAGGAAGTACGCATGCGCTGGAATTCGTAACAGACAAGCCGGTCGCCAGATGGCACTGTAGCCTCAATAAGCCACAAACAGGACGCCGCGTGCTCCCTCACGTCAATTGATATCGGCGCATGCGTACGAACACGCTTGAATCCGTTCTTGTCAGTGGGAGGGAACGGAAAAAGCGGCGCGGCAGTCGGCGAAAAAGAAGTAGGAGGTGTGCGCGTGCGTAGTCAGGCTACTCGCTGTTCTTGTTTTGTAGGGCGGTTCCCTCGGAGGGAGCGTGAGGGATGGAAGTGGTGTTTGCCACGCGCTATTATAGATTTTATTGTTGCAATAGCAGAAAATGCGAAGGACACACATACACATAAACACACACAGGGAGAGAGAGAGAAACTGTAATGGGTTAGTGGATTCCTAATGTATTTATTCGTATAAAATGTTATATAGATAGGTAGCTTACAACAAAACAATATGCAAAATATAAGAATCACAGCATAATTTTTAAAAATCAACATAGTTCAAAATATCTATTTTCTAGCCAGTGATGTACAATAAACTCCTGCGGTTTGTATGTTTCATCAGGTTATGCACGTTTTTGCTGGTTGGAAACATATATTTGTGCTCTAAATGTAAATAATGTGTTTAGAGGAAATGGAAGATATAGTGTAAACTATTTAGGCAGTTAAACATTTTTCACTTTATTTTTGAAATATTTTTGTTTCCAAAACTGCATATTTACATGTAAAGTGAAAAATGTATGATAAATGCATTACATTTGGAACATACAATTGCTCAAAAAGACATTACATAACTACATTGTCAAAGCAACATTCAAGACTTTTACCCATTCTTTTACTTATTAATTTTAAGTTTGTGGCAGGAGCTTTTTAGCTTTTGGCAACTTCAGTAATCTGCAAGAGACATAATAGCAATAGCCTCCCAAGATGACTTGGGCTTCATGTTCTTGCTTCACACATAAATACACTCATTTCAGCCAGTGGAAGTCCTAAGAGTGTCTTGAAGTTGTTTAGTCAAACCACAGATCCAGTCCAAAGCCAAAAATGACAACCAATTACTGATTATGAAAATATAAATTCATACATTATATCTCCATACAATTAAATCCAAGACAAGTGGGTTGGGGAAGCAGCAAAGTTTTGTTTAAACATTTTAATTTTGAAAACTTTATTTTTTGCAAAAAAAAAAGTCATTTGCAAAACTCCAAATTATACTGGATTTGTTTCACAAAAACCTAATCTTCATGCTAACAGGAATACCCATCTCTATTTTTGTTTCTTCTGTAGCTGGTGAATTGAATCATAAAGTGGTCTAAATAACTCATAGATAATTAAAGACTTTTTTCATACATAGTTACAATAAAGCAATGGGACTAATTTTTAATCTAGTGTTTGCTACATATATACAGTATTTGCAACTGAGGAGCTTATTACAGTATATCTTCAGTAGATTTCTAGATCAGCCTATTTAGAAACCTGAAGATTTATTCAGACGTATAACTTTATCAACAAGGTAACATGCACCCTTTGATTTTCAATCTATTGTATTATGGACAGAATCTTGAGTTTGTAAATATTTATCAGTCTTGTCAAATCTAAAAAAAAAACCAAAATCAAATCTTTAACCTTCCCATATTAATTCAGCAGGGGCAGATCTATGGATGACAGGTAATGTGGTTGCAATAAAGCGTTAAGGGCTGTTTCTAAAGAGAATTGGTCTGCATGGACTCATCTTTAGAGAAGGCTGTTTTTCCTAGAATGTTTTGTATAATGATGAAGTTGACCTTCTCAAATACTTGAAATTCAAACATAATCACAATATTTAAGAATAAGAAAAATGAAGGCAAGCGTAGAAGGGAGTACATGAGTAGTGTTTGTGGGAATCAAAGTAGCCTATATTTCAACTTGGGAATCTACAAAAGAGGCAGAAACTTTGAAAATTTTAGTGAATACTATAACAATTATTTAAAGGGATCCACATTTTTCTCAAATACTACATAGCAAAATTAGTCAAACCAAGTGCAAGCAAATTTGGGATACCCATAGTAACAAAGACACTGAAGCTGAATAAAGCTAAACTCAGCATGATTTCTTTTGACTACATTTGCATTGGATTGTGTCAGAATGGAAGATAGCCAAAAAATGTCAAGGTAATAAAATGTTGAATACCCTAGATATATTTGCACCTTTTTTTACAATATTACTTAGTCTTATTCCTCTTGTTATATCTAAGTTGGATCTCTGGGTAGGATACGTTCAGACATTGTTTTAATTATTGCAGTTTTGGTGATGGCAGGTCAATTGAAGTCCATAGGGACATGATTTGATTAGATTCAAAATGAAGTACATTAGCAATAGAAAAGGAAAAGATGGGAAACCCTAAATAACTCATTCTCTGTCAAGTCAGTTTTTTTTAATTGTTTGGTTAACATCTTTCTAACATCTGTCAACAATAGTGTCTTTGAAGACAACCTGATAATGAAATTCATTGTTGCCTGTCAAAATCTGTGTTAAAGAAATAGTATTTTGCTGCAGGCTCTGGAAACAGAAGGAAAAGAATTAAATGCATTAAAATTCAAACTTTGCAATATTTGATATAAGTAGAACTATTGAGCAATAGCTGGACATTTTTTTAAAAAATGCAGAATATCTGTCTGCTTTCCACTCTGAGGGCTATCAGATTTAGATGATGTTTGAATGTCACAATATTATCCCAGAAAATCAAGTTAGCCATGCCTGTAGTGCAGAGCTGTCAAACTCCCAGCCCATGGACCAGACGCTTCATGTGCTGGCCACGCCCATGCCCGGTTTAGTGAAGAGGGAAAAAAATCCCAATATGTCACATGACGCTGCCATGACGACATGAGTTTGACACCCCTGCTGTAGCGGTTACCTACCTCCCCACACACCATGGCAATGTATTGCAGCAAATTTGCATTTGCTGGCATGCTGTTTTACTACTATTTGTTTTAAGAAATGAGGGAGATATTTTTTTCAATCTTGTAGAGTGAAAAACAGAAAAAGAACAACAAAGATGCTATTAGAAGTGTTGTTCCATATTGTGGTTGATCCATACACTATTTGATTTTTCTAACATAATAATGGTTGATTAATCATAAAAACTATTCCAGATTTAGATGACTTACCAGACCATGGTTAAAGAAATCTAATTTTCAGACTCTGGTTAAATAAAATGGTTAGTATGTTTGTCAATCAGCTCACAATGCTTTATATGAAGGAAGTGTTTGGAGTTTTGCATTCATATAAAGCTAAATCATTCAAGTTAACAGGAATTCTTATTTGATTGCTTTTCTGATACCTATTTTATGTATACTCATTAATGCATGTTAACAGTTGCCCTGCTCAAATGTGCTATTGTTCTGAAGCAGGTGTGCAACAGTAAGGTACAGACTTCCTACCATTGTCAAAATTTTAAAAAAGTACTTATCAGCAGCCCTATCTTCTTCTTCTTCTTTTTCTTCAGCGTTTGTCTCGCGCTCTGGCGAGGTCCGCTAATGTCCTTGAGTACTGCTTCCACGCCTCTCTGTCTGCCACGTATGTCGGGTCTGCCTTCGCGGTCTCTAGATCGGCCTTGATCGTGTCCATCCAGCGTTGCTTAGGTCTACCACGCGGTCTCGCTCCTCCGACAATCACCTTCATCGTAGATTTGATGATGGATTCTTCCTTGGCGCGACTCACATGGCCGAACCATCGTAGCCGGGACTGCCTCATGACCGTGGGGATGGGCACGACGTTGAACCGTCTGCGCACTTCTTCATTCCTGACGCGATCGAGTAGGGTGAGGCCTACCGACCATCGGAGCATTCGCATCTCCATTGTCTGGAGTCTGCTTTCAACTTCTTTGGTCGTCGGCCAGCACTCTGCGCCGTATATGGCCACGGGGCGCACCACTTATCAGCAGCCCTATATACAGTATAAAGCCTGAAATAAGGAGCCAAGTTGCTGGTGGTTATACTATTCCAGTATTATAGTCATTTCACAGTTAACAGAAAACTGCATTTGCATCTTCTTAGCCTAATACTCTGCCCACTACACCTCATTGGCTTCAATTTACACTATTGCCAATTTGTGAGAGATGCTGTGTAAATTATCACCTTAATAACCCTATTCAAGTGGGGGAAATACTTATTGAAAACAAAGTCTTTATATAAGCAAGTTGAGCCTCTTAATTTATCTTAAGGAAGGGCTTGCTGTTACTTGTGGATCTGAAAGGGAGAAAACTGCAGCAGTTGCCCTTTCCAATTTACCACCAAGGATTGCATGTTTGCACTTGCAGTTGCCGATTTTGATTTCAGAATGGTTTTAAGGGTGCCATTTCATAATGACAGGGCTCCCAGAAGGGACACTGTAGGCACCAACATGTCCATGGACACTTCTTTTTGCCAACTCTCAGCTCCACTCAAGTATTCAATGTCTGTCTTTCTCAAAAAAAAAAAAAAAAAGGTGATATCTTCTGTCTTATCATATAGGAACAGCAATATTTCTGATCACTACTAAATAGAAGGAAAAAGATGCAAAACAATTCTCTTTCCCCTTAAGTGGTCATTCAGATTTCTGCAGTCCTGATATGATATGTTTGAGGGAACACTGTTTTAATGATTGGGGAATCTGATTGCGTATTTTTTTTCATGGCTTTTCACCATCTCTGCTATCTTTTCCAAGTCTCTAATCCAGACAGTTTTTTAAAACAAAATTTTTAATCCATTCCTTCAGTCACATTCACTTCATAGAACAAAGAAAAGAGTTACAGCTTAGATTACCTGGCAAGCATAGAATTCTTTCTGCTTCAAAATAACATTGATCCTTTTAACCATGGGCACATTAAAAATGTCATGACTGACTGGCCTATGCGTCAACAATTGTAGTTAGCAGAGTCATTTGGACCAAAAAAAAACTAAGAACACTTAATAAGAAGAGAGGATGTTATAGCTGTTCTGTCTTCTGCTTCTGTATTTATAGCTGATACCACAATGCTTTTTAATTACAAAAGATGATGTGGCTAGCCTCTAAAACCAATTATTCTACAAATGTTCACCCATTCTTGCCACATTCCTGCAATTCATGTTTAAATTGATGGCCAGCTTTCATACTTCCTGCAGCATGCTTCACAGTATAAGCACAGCTTTTGTACAGAATAAGATTATGCAGCAAAAATGATAAGGTTTCAGAATGATTTCTATTAAAAGGGTAGTAATGGTTCATTTAATAAATTACTTCAGCTTTGTACAACTTGCCAGCCCTATATACCAAGGCTTCCAAGGGCTTGGTTCAGAAACAGTCTACTTCATCATAAGGTTCTGGGAACTTCCATGTTTTGCAACTGTTGTCCACAGAAAAACCCTACCTGGAAAAATTCCAGCTCTCTGACTAAATCAAAAAAGCTTCCTTTCAACCGTTTTCTTTGAACAGCTTGCTTTGAACACTATGTTTTTCTTTGAATAACTATTTCTCTTCTAAATGAGTTTTCTTTGAACACTATTGTTCCACTGACCTTGAAATCTCTCCCAGAATTGAGCTGCAAAACATATGAAATAACCATAGAGAAATCATTATTTGCACACTTTGTTTTGTTGAACTCTGGAAAATAACTGTTTCGGGCTTGAAAGACTGTGGGGAAGAATAAAATTGCTGTACAAGACACATTATTGCAAGGTAAACTGAAGTAACAATATTCCTACTTCTAATACTGAAAAGTTTGTCTAGCTACCTGAATATGTTAATAAATATCTGAGGGAACATCTACCCGACCCATTAGAGCGGGGAGGCAGGGAATGCTGTGGGTCCCATCCCCAAGGGAGATACACCTGGTGGGACCCAGAAGAAGGGCTCCCTCTCTCTGGAACATCATTCTCCCAGGGATTAGAATGGCCCCCTCACTAATACTCTTCCGGAAGGCACTGAAGACCTGGTTCTGCCAGCGGGCCTGGGGAACCCAGAGCGGGATGGAGTCCATCAAATGGTGTGATCTGCTGTTGGGGTAGGAGTTGCGGGTAACTTTTTATTTATTATTTAATGTTTTTCCAGATTTTGTTCTATTGTACTTTATTCATTTATTTGATTCTTTTTATTAGTTTTTATTGTTTTTTTATTTTAAATATGGTTTTACATTCTGTAAGCTGCCTTGAGTCTCCATGGGTGAATAGGTGGTAATATAAATTCAATAAATAAATAAATATAAATAAATAAACTAACAAGAGCCATGTTGTTAGTTCAGAAGTAACATAAACATATTTTGTAGTGCTTAATTTTGCATAGTGTCTAGAAGTGAGAGTAACAAAGAACGCAAAGCTTAAGTGTAAGCATGAAAATGTTGGGATGAACTTAGCTGTTTGATTTTTAGTCTATCCTTAAATTTTTCTTTCTATTATACACAGTGCTAGTAGAACAAATTATTTCATAATCATTGTATAAATACATGGCCAGGCTGTTAAGTAGCCCAATACTACTTTATATCACAAGAAGGAGAAAAAGAATAGAGAACCCACTATTTTGGAATGGAGAGACAGAGGGAGATGGGAAAAAAAGCATTAAACAAGTGGAACTATAGAGGAAATCCTTATTTATAAACCAAAAGTGGGACAAGCAATTCTATCATTAGGAAATGTTTGCTAAGTGGGAAATCTTTGTGATCATGGCTGCTTTCCTTTTCTCCCCCATGTTTTGGAATATTCATCCTAGTGCTTGGATTATGAACAAAAACAGAATTAATATTTGAATGTACATTTATTAGAGAAGAAGAGATTACAAGAGAGTATGTTGACACATAATTGAGTGAATATGTATAGAAAGGAACGTGGTGGTGATAGCAGTCCTGGGAGCACTCAGGGATGGAAGCAGCAAATGTGCTACACAAAAAAACCTGGTGTAATCTTCATTGTGTGCCTGCTTACTCTGTAATTAGAGATTGTAATCCCTCTACAATCTCTCCAATATGTAAGGAAAAAACAAGAAAAACAAATCAGGCACAGGATGACATGTACTGACTGGAATGGTGATCACATGACTGAGGAATGCTGCAAAGGTTATAAATGTGGGCTTTGGTCATATATATTTTTCATCACTATCATAACTTCAAAAAGTTGGTGAATGAGACAAATCAGTAAGTACTACCTATTTGCTGATGGGAATTAGAGATACACCCTTTACCAACTTAACTTAGATACACTCATGCACCTATCACAGTGAATAACTATCAGCAGAATTTTTTCATGCTATACCAGAGGTCCCCAAACTTGGCAACTTTAAGACTTGTGGACTTCAACTCCCAGAATTCTCCATCCCAGCTGGGAGTTGAAGGCCACAAGTCTTAGAGTTGCCAAGTTTGAGACCCCTGAGCTATACAGATATCAGTGGTCATATATCTACAGAAGCTGGCTCTGATAAATATGCAAGGTATATCAAGGGCAAAAAACCCCCCATCTTTATAATAATCTGCAAAATAAAATTATTAATATGTTTGAATAAGGAATCCAGATCATCGTTTTGACCAATTTTAGGGACAAGCAGTTGGATGTGAACAATATATTTATGTAGTTTGCCCTATCATTTATTCTCTTGCCTTGTTCCCCATCATAGCTAATTCACCCTAGCTGAGAGGGGGTTAGTTTTATGGATGCAGAGAGTGATGGATGTGTTGTTGTATGAAAGGATAGATTTCATGCTAAAGATTACAGTAACTATGGTAGATGGCTCCTTTGAAAGTGAGAAATTGTCATTGGAAGTCTAGAGGATCTCCATGGCTAGTGTCAAATAGTTTAGAGGAGTCTGCCAGTTGAATCTGTTTCTGAGTAAAGATAGATTTGCTATAGTAATTTTTACACAAACAATTTCAAGAATGGATTACTGTAATATGTTCTATGTAGCTTTATCCTTGGAACTGATTTAAAAGCTGCAGCTAGTAAAGAATGTAGTAGTTTGTCAGACCGTGCACATGTAATGACACCAACATTAAAAATAAAAGTTATGCTGGCAGCCAATCTAGATTCAAGATGTTAGTATATATAAATCCTTAATATGGGACTAAGTTAAAGAATGTGCCTAGTTCCATCAGCATTCCAGGGCTTGTAATCTCCAGGGAAGGTCCTGCTTTCTCTGCCAGGGCTCTGTGACTTGGTGGTGATATGGAAGCAGGCTTTCTTCATTCTGTGCCTATGGAAAACTTGATTTCCGGCATCTTGTAAAATACTGTTTTTTATGTTAGCCTTTCCCAGCTATTGATTCCTCCTAAAATTTTTGATTTGACAAAACTAGGTGGTCCTCAACTTACAACAGTTCATTTAGTGACCGAAGTTATAACAGAAAAAAGTGATTGTTTTTCACACAACCATTGCAGCATCCCCATGGTCAAATGATCAAAATTCAGGCACTTAGAAACTGACTCACATTTATTTATTTATTTATTTTTATTTTGTCAAGCAGTTATAAGATAACAGGCAGGGGTGGGTTTCTACCGGTTCTGTCCACCTCTGTAGAACCAGTAGCTCTGAAGAGCAGCAGACATAGAACCGGTTCTATGTCTGCTGATGTTTTTGCCCAACTGCCCACCTGGGCTCTTACCTGACTTTTATTTCCTGATTTTTCAACTTTAGCTGCCATGCGCAGCACAGCCTGCAGTTAAAAAAGCAGGAAAAAAGTACTTCCTCAAAGGCTGCTTCTCAGCACACAGCGCTGCTCAGCTGTCCAGGCACCAGGCTGATGACGATTTACAGGCAGGCATGCAGCGTGCAGGGAAGCACATCGTAAATCACCAAACCTCATAAATCACCGAACCGGTAGTTAACCCTGTTGGATCCCACCCCTGATAACAGGTATAAGAATAAACATGGTTATGGATACATGAAATGGATACATATAAGAAAAATAAAAAGAAGCAATAAGACTGGGACGGTGTTAAGGATAACATTGTTTACCCTAACTGGTTTGGGTAAAAATAATAAATATGGTATCATGGTTTGTTAGTTAAAAGTGTGTGTAACTTTAACAGCAAGAATGTAATTATAAATATGGTATCATGGTTTGTTAGTTAAAAGTGTGTGTAACTTTAACAGCAAGAATGTAATTAAGGGTGTGGTTGTAAAAGTACTATATAAGAAGCGAGGCAATTGCAGCTCACTCTCTCTGGCTTACTGATCCCTAATTACTGGATGGATTGATGACTGCGTTCTTGCTGGAAACGGGAAGAGAAAAAGGAGTGTTGATTTTTCTCAACGGAGAGAAGATAAAGATTGACTGATTTATTGTAAGTGAACTGACATTGGCTATTCAACATGGACTTTGTAAATAGAGTATCCCCGACAAGACTTGACTGAAATTGATATATGACTAATGGACCGTTTATATTTGACTATGCTATAATTCTTAAATGGAATAAACTATATTTTTGATAGCACAAGCGTATCTGTATTTTTACTGCGTGTTAACTAGAAAACTTATCTCACACATTTACCTGTCTTCCTATCTGACTTCGCTGCACGTTCTGTTTAGTTTGTTTTCCTTAACACCCATTGGGGAATCCAGGCTTAACACTGGTTATGGGCCCAGAGAGAATGCAAAGTCAGTTTAACTAGGATAAAAACAGGTTTATGTAAAAGTGAGATTTTTGTGTTGTTACACGTTACAGTAAACAGACAGCTGTGTTTTATCAATTATAGTTTTATATCCATATAGTGAAACATGGCACAAGTCAGTCTACAAAGTTTGTCCCTTATATCCAAGCTGGATGGAACAAACTATGTTTCATGGTCTATGAAATGTAGTCTACTTCTACGAAGAGAAAGTCTGTGGAACATAATAGAAAATCCACCAAACGTAGAAGAATGGGATTCTGAAGATGAGGAAGATAGTAAAAAGATAGAAGAATTTATTCAGAAAAATGAACAAGCTCTTTGCATCATAGGACTAACACTATCTGATCAGCAACTTGTTCATATACGAGGAGAGCAAACAGCTGTTGGGTGTTGGCAAAAACTGAGGAGGATTTATGTCCGAGATAACGTTGGTGCTCACATAAATCTAACACGGAAGCTTTTCCACACGTATCTCCAAAAGAATGGAGATATGCTGAGTCATTTGAATACTATGAAAAGCATTTTTCAAGAACTTCATGAGAAGGAGTTAATTTTCTCTGAATTACACCAGGTCTACATAATTCTATCTTCATTAGACGAAAGTTTTGATGACTACGTAACTTCCCTTGAAATATTGCCTAAAGAAAGCCTAACTTTAACTGATATCACTGGCAGATTGATTGAAGAGGCCAGAAGAAGGCTTGAAAGAGATCAGTTAAGGAGGGAGCAACCTCAAAAGGAAAATAATGAATCTCCTACTGCATACGCAATTAAAAAGTGTTTTAATTGTGGAGGGAGAGGACATTTGGCAAGATTTTGTAAGAAACCAAAGCGCCAGAATGCAAGCCAGAATGCTGTAAGCCATCAAAGAAGAAATAAGAATTTTGAGTTAGCCATGTATAGTAATGGAGTTGTAAAAAATAATTTATGGGTGGTTGACAGTGGTGCGTCCCACTGTATTACAAATGATAACAAAAAATTTGTAAAAATGTCCATGAGTTCACAGCATATCTCATTGGCAAATGGATGGAAAATGAAGGCAAAAGGTGAAGGTATTGCTCATTGTTCTAGTATAAAGGAGAACATAAAAATGTTATATGTACCTCAACTTAAATTTAATTTGCTTTCAGTTAGAATGTTGGTTAGATTAGGATACATAGTTACCTTTAGGGGAGATACTTGTTTAATTGAAAAGGAAGGTAAGAAAATTACTGCATCTTTAAGAGGTGAATTATATGTGTTAAATGATAATGGTTTAGAGGTAGCTAACATGGTTTATGATAATAAGAAACCTCATGATGAATGTATTCACTTGTTACACCGACGGCTAGGTCATTTAAATTTTAAAATGATTAAGAGAACTGTTCAACTATCTAAAGGAATAAGTTTAAAACCTTGTAATAAGTATTTGCAATGTTCTGCTTGTAATCAAAACAAAAGCAAAGTTATACCGGCAAATAGAGTTGATGGATTTACTACCAAAGAGCCTTTAGAGGTAGTATTTGCCGATATAATAGGTCCTAAAAAGCCAAGTGTAGGTGGTGCTAGATACATATTAAGCATAATGCACCACTATTCTAGGTATGGTTTCTGTTTTCTAATGAAGAGAAAACTGAAACGTATACAAATTTCTTTAATTGGTTAAAATTTGCAGAGAGGAAAACTAAAAAGAAATTAGTAACTCTTATAACAGATAATGGTGCGGAATTTACAAATAATAAATTCCAGAATAGACTTAGAATGGCAGGTATTCAACATAAAAGTCTGCACCATATAGGCCTCAACATAATGCATTTATAGAGAGACGAGGCCAAACACTGCAATCAATGGGAAGAACAATGTTATCTGATTCTGGATTACCTGACAATTTGTGGGGAGAAGCTATAATGTGTGGTAATCACATATTAAACAATGTTGTTAATTCAACAACAGGTGAATTACCATTCACACTGTGGCATGGTAGGAAACCTGATTTGAGTTATATTCACACATTTGGTGCACCAGCATGGGTGCATATCCCTACACAACTCAGGCACAAAGGACAACATAGAGCTAAAAGATTAATTTTTGTTGGATATCAAGCAAACCATAGATCTTATAGATTCTGGGAACCAGGTACATCTAGAGTATACTGCAGTGCTAGTGCACAATTCCTAGAACATATAGGATGGAATAGATTAGAGCAAGATTCAAATAATGATGTTATTATAGAACCCTATAAGAGGCAGAAAGAAAAGACTAGTTATAAGAAAAGTCCAATTAAAGAAGAAGTCCATGAAGACCAAATAGAACCAGATCAAGAGGAAATAATTGATCAAGAAGAGATAGATAGTCAAGATCAGGAAATAAAGGAAAGTCCACCTGTAAGTCCTGTTATACCTAGACGCACAACACGTATAACCAGACCACCTGAAAGATATCAGGCGAGTATTGTTTGTCAAGTGAATAAAGTTCCTACTAGCATAGATGAACTTAAGATGTATCCTGCTAAGGATCAGGAGAATTGGCAAAAGGCAATGGAAAAAGAGTTAAATTCATTAAAGGAAATGAAGGTTTACGAAGAAACCAAATTACCTCCAGGAGAAAAATCCATTGGGTGCAAATGGATATTCAAAGTAAAGACTGGAAATAATGGGAAAGTAACTTATAAAGCAAGGTTAGTAGCACAAGGATTTAACCAAAATGTATTTTGATTATGATGAGGTATTTGCACCAAATCTTAAGGCTACAACTTTAAGAGCAGCTCTAGTATGGGCAGCTAAGAATAATTATATAGTTAACCATTTAGACGTAGAAACTGCATATCTGCATGCATCATTGCAGCATACAATATATTTGAATAAACCAGTTGGTATAAATGATAATAAAGTAAATAGCAATGATTGTTGGAAACTCAAGAAGAGTTTATATGGATTGAAACAATCTGGCTATGAATGGAACCAATATATTGTGAAAGAATTAAACAATATAGGGTTTAAATCTGGTTTAGCAGATCCATGTATGTTTAAAAGAGAAAATAATGGAACGGTGTCATTATTGTTATTATTTACAGATGATATTGCTTTTGATTACTAAGACCAATAATGAATCTACTGAGATTATTTCATTAATAGCCAAAAGGATAAAATTAAAGCATTTAGGTGAAATTAAAAAGTATCTAGGATTGACAATTAACAAAACCACAAAAGGATTTAAGATATCTCAAGAGGATAAAATTTGCCAATTAATTAAATTGTATAAAATGGAACTTTGTAAGCCTGCAAAGACTCCAATGAGTCAGGAAATTTGTAAAAATGATGCTCAAAGTCCCAAATTTGATAAGACCATATATCAATCTTTGATTGGAAGCTTATCATATATAAGCAATTGGTCAAGGCCAGATATAGCTTATAGTATTAATCAGCTGCACGATATAATAATGATCCACATCAATGTCATTGGCAAGCATTAAAGAGAATTTTAAGATATCTTAAAGGAACAATGCACCATGCATTGTATCTAGAGCCAAAAGGTGATTTGAATCTTAGTGCCTATGCAGATGCAAGTTTTGCAACTGACATAAACACTAGAAAATCAACATCTGGGATGGCTATATTATTTGGTAAGACACTAATAGGGTGGAGGTCAATCAGACAACAGCATATCAGCTTGTCCACGATGGAAGCAGAATTTTCATGTCTGTCATTACTATGCACTGACTTAATTCTGTACAAACAGTTATTATTAGACATGGGTATAACTGTTAAAGATTCTATTATTGTGTACGAGGACAACCAGGCAGCTATACAGTTAGCTACTAATATTGCTATAAAGACTAGATCAAAGCATACTGATTTAAGATACTTAAATGTTAGAGAATCTGTTAAAAATGGTCTAATTAAACTTGAGTACTGCATGACGGAAGAAAATATTGCAGACCAGTTTACAAAAGCTCAAGGTGTTGTAAAATTTAAAGAGAGTTGTAACAATTATGATTTAAAGGTGTAAATGGTTATATTATTGTAATATTATTATTATTACCCAAAAGGGAAGAATGTTAGGGATAACATTGTTTACCCTAACTGGTTTGGGTAAAAATAATAAATATGGTATCATGGTTTGTTAGTTAAAAGTGTGTGTAACTTTAACAGCAAGAATGTAATTAAGGGTGTGGTTGTAAAAGTACTATATAAGAAGCGAGGCAATTGCAGCTCTCTCTCTCTGGCTTACTGATCCCTAATTACTGGATGGATTGATGACTGCGTTCTTGCTGGAAACGGGAGAGAAAAAGGAGTGTTGATTTTTCTCAACGGAGAGAAGATAAAGATTGACTGATTTATTGTAAGTGAACTGACATTGGCTATTCAACATGGACTTTGCAAATAGAGTATCCCCGACAAGACTTGACTGAAATTGATATATGACTAATGGACCGTTTATATTTGACTATGCTATAATTCTTAAATGGAATAAACTATATTTTTGATAGCACAAGCGTATCTGTATTTTTACTGCGTGTTAACTAGAAAACTTATCTCACACATTTACCTGTCTTCCTATCTGACTTCGCTGCACGTTCTGTTTAGTTTGTTTTCCTTAACACCCATTGGGGAATCCAGGCTTAACACACGGTAGGCACGTTGGTGCGCTTATGCACTGCCCCCTACAGACCTCTTAGGAAAGGGGTGAGGTTAATAGCAGACAGTTTACGTTTAAAGTTTTTGGGGTTTGGGGAAGAAACCACAGTCAGGTAGAGTATTCTAGACATTGACCACTCTGTTGCTGAAGTCGTATTTCCTGCAATCAAGTTTGGTGCAGTTAACCTTGAGTTTGTATCTATTGTGTGCTCTTGTATTGTTATGGTTGAAACTGAAGTATTCATTGACAGGTAGGACATTGCACTATATAATTTTATGTACTATACTTAGATAATTAGATAATTTTATAATGGTTGCAGTGTCCTGGGGTCATGTGATCCACCTTTGCAATCTTCTGACAAGCAAAGTCAATGTGAAAACCAGATTCACTTAACAACCATGTTACTAATTTAATAACTGCAGTAATTCACTTAACAACTGTGGCAAGAAAGGTCGTAAAATGGGGCAAAATTCACTTAACGAATTTAGCAAGAAAAATGCTGGGCTCAATTGGGGTTGTAAGTTCAGGACTATCTGTAGTATGTTTTTATCCTGAATTATATTTAAGATATTTTAAGGAACATTGTAAACCACTTTGGATTTTTCATAGTGAAAAACAATATAAATATAATTTAATAAAAATAGTTAGTAATCTGTTTCCAAATGCTGACTATCTGGATTCTTTCAAGAAGCTTGTAAACAGTTCTTTCTTGTATTTTGTTCCTAACATTTTACACTCAAACATTGACTCTCGGTACAGAAAATCCATTATATTTCATAGCTCACCTGGACAACTACAAATATATTATACAAAAATGATTTAAAGACACATTAAAAGTATAACTAATGCTAAGTATGTTAATTATATTTTTCCCCAATTTTAGAAAAATATTGTCTTCCAAACAAGTTTAGATTAATAAAAAAAAAAAAAAGTAGAGGTTATTTCAATTTCTACAGTTAAAATTAGTTTTGGCAGCTGGAACAGAGTATTCTTTCTAACAGGGAAGAAAATAGCAAGTTCCCTGCAGCTGTTTGGGGACAATTGATCCCTCCCTTGTCATGTTGTTTTCTAGTAAGCAAAAAAGGAAATTTCCCAGCAGATTTTGGTTTTCTGACTATATACAAAAAGATATATAGATATATATTCAAATGTTATTTGAAATGTGTATTTGACCTTGAATCAAATGAATGATTTCATTTAATGGCTCTAACTTTTACCTTCTGAACATAACCACAAGGCAGAGGAAGAGGCATAAGGAGAAATTCAAATGTCTCTTGTCCTCATGGCAGCAAAAGTTAAAATTGCAGTTCACATATTTACATATAATATATAATTACCTCTGGGAAATGTTTACTTTCAAAACAAGCTTCTGTTTAGGCCTCTCTCTTTCCTTTGCAAAATAAACATGAAATAACAGCACAAAACCTTTACATATGAAATTGACGCAGAGACATGTTGCTTCTTCATAAGTAAAACTATGCCTTTATTATCTTGTTTATAATTGAGTAAAATCACCATAACCAAATCATGCTGTACTGGACACAGAAATGAATCTTGGTCTGTAACAGTGGTTCTCAACCTTTTCTTCACCATGGAGCCCCTTTAAATATCTTTTGTGGCCAAGATTTAACTCAAGATTTAAATCATAATATTTCTTCAAGCCTTCACAGATTCTCCCAGGGATCCACAGACCTCAGGCTGAGAACCACTGGTCTATAAACTTCAGGCTAAATTCAGTACATCTTGAGATTAAAATGTAAAACTGATTTAAGTAGAAGAGATTGTTAAGGTCTGCGGTTCATTGCATTTCTAGCTATTATAAAATTATTCTACTGCTAGTGTTTTCTTGCATCTGTAATAACAATAATCATAAGGTAGGTAAATATATCTTGTATATTTTGTAAGTTTATTTTAAAATATAATATTTAAATGTTAAATATTTAAATCTTAGAAAATTGTTAAATATTTTACAAAAATTAACCTTGAAGGAGAATATAACCACTGTATAAAATATGTAATTCAAAAATAAAGTATTTCATTCATTCATTCAGCTTATGTAGCCACACATATTATCAAGCACAACATTGAGCAGCTTTCAAAAATATTTTTAAAAACCTCAAGCTAACATAGTAAACATTCCTAAAATCCCATTATATAATATTTAAAGGACGAGACTTGGAACATGCCTATCCTATCTGACCTGCTGGGGTGGACAGATACCCTCAAGAAGAGGTTGTTCCACAAATAATTTTGTCCTGTGCCATTTAGAGCTGTGAAAGGATAATAAGCATCTTGAATTATATCTCATGCAGCTTGTGTAGCAGCAAAGTAATACAGTCAAATTGTGAAGTGTCCAGAACAGTGTAAACTGCTACATTTTGCCCAGTTGTACTTTCTGGTTGGTCTTCAAGGACAACGCCATGTGCAGCAAGATACAGTAGTGTTACTGGGAAGTAACCAGAGTATGAGTAACTGAGTAAGGTCTCCTGGTCCAGGAATGGGATAGTTGACACCCAAAATAGATCTGTGCAAAGGACCTGGCTTAACTATGGCTGCTGCCCTTTCCTTGAGCAGGAGCCACAGGTCCAGGAGGACCCCAAGTTATGCATCAGCTATGTCTACCAAAGATGATCTGACCAGATCCACAGGTGGTATTCAGCAGGTTCTGGCCAGTTCTGGAGAACCGGTAGCGGAAATTTTGAGTAGTTCGGAGAATGGCAAATACCACCTCTGACTGGCCCCGCCCCATCTATTCTCTGCCTCCCGAGTCCCCGCTGATTGGTTGGGTCTTCTTTTGTTGCCATGCACAGGAGAATGGAGCTGGAAAGTAGGTTAGTGGGATGGGGAGGAAATGGGATTTTGCAGTAACCTTCCCCTGTCATGCCCACCAAGCAATGCCATGTCCACCAAGCCATGCCACAGAATTGGTAGTAAAAAATTTTGAATCCCACTACTGACCAGACTCATATGCAAAACAACCTGAGAAAATATAATAGACATTATGCTTTCTTAAAATACAATGTTTAAAAACCCAGTATCCTGACTTCAAAGATTTGTCTGAACATAATCATTCGGAAGCAATCAACAATGACAGGGTAAACGGAAACAGTTTTCTTCATGCTAGAATCCTTCAGATATGTTGAATCTATAGCCTCCAAAACGTGGAGAGCAACATGTTGGGGAAAGCTGCCTTTTAGTCTTCATATGGCTCAGCAATAGAACCGCTAGCATCTGCCAAACTCAATTCCATATATCAAAAAAAGGGCCACGATGGCTCAGCAGCGGTTAAAGATGCTAAGCTTATCAGCTGGAAGGCTGACAGCTTGGGTTCAAGACCCAAGCGCCGCATGATGGGGTAAGCTCCTGTTACTTGCCCTAGCTTCTGCCCACCTAGCAGTTCAAAAGTATGCAAATGAGAATAGATAAATAGGTCCCACTTTGGTGGGAAGGTAACAGCATTCTGTGTGCCTCAGGTGTATAGTCATGCTGGTCACATGAGCACAGAATTGTCTTTGGACAACGCTCACTCCCTTGGATAAGAAATGGAGAGGAGCATCATCCCCTAGAGTTGGGCATGACTGGATAGGGGAAATCTTTACCTTTAATATATGTCAAATAATTGATATATTAATATACATCTATGTCCATGGATGAATAATATATTTATGTAACATCTGTCCAGGGTAACTGCACTCAAATTGCCATAGCAGCTAACCAAATAAGTATAATAATTAAACTTATAAAAGAATCTTGGCTAAATGATTTTTTTTCCCTTATCTGAAACTAATTTCAGAACAAGCCTAACTAAAGACAGTTCAGAAGACATGTGCATGGAACTATTCTTTCTTTCTGTTTGCATGACCTTATTCCTTCTCACTCACACAGTTTCATTCAGAGAATTGGCAATTATAATCAAGACTAATAACTATGAAGAAAACTTTAGAAGTAGGAAGTTGACTAACAAGAAGAATCATGAGGGATGAATAGATCTATTAATTAGACCTGCATTTTTCTTCTACTGGAATTGCTAAAGTGGAGTCTAATGTTAGCAATATAAACATTTCTTTTTACAAAAGCATTGATAAACCCATGAAAACTGATGGAGGGAGATAGCTGTGAAGTACAAAAGCAGAGAAAACTTTTTTTAAAAAAAACCCAGAAATTAAAAATAAAACTAAAATGAAACCAAGGACTTTAGGAATAGGGTAAAGAAAAGTATTAATTTTACTTATGAAAATACTTAAAAAATTTAAAGCTTTGAAGAATTGGTCAAAGCACAGGTATATGAGTGTATTATGGCCTTTCTTCCTTTCTTCTCTCATACTAGCAGCTTTCCTCTGTGGTTAAGGAAGGGTCAGCCCAGATGGGGCCTCTAGACGTGTGTGTCAACATAGCCAAGGTGATAGCTCATGTTTATCAGTGAACAAAGTGACCTTAGATCAGAACAGTTATAATGCTTATTTAAACAAAAGTATGAATATTTCATGAATTTTGGAAGGAAAAATCCTCAGGTGCAAATCTTTGTGTTTTTGCATATTTATTTCATTTTATTGAACACTTTTAGACCCAATCCATAAAATGTGAATGCTTCTTCTATGTTGATTAAAAGTCTGGAAGAACTGAATTTGGAAATTCAAGAGGCCCCTCTTCTTCTGAGATTCCTTTTACTAAAAGACATAAACAGATGGCAAGAGAATGGTGCACATGTCAGTAGTTGGGGGAGACACTTTGTCAAACAATGCTAATTTGATTAACTTGCTTTTAGCTTCCGCAAAAGCCCTCTTTATCCTCAGCTGCTCAAAAACGCACCCCAAAGCTCACATTTCTCAACAATTATAATTGAATGGAAGAAAAAAAATAGTATCCTAATGTCTGACATTGATCTGAATAATAAAACTGATTTTTTATTATTACTGCTTTATAAGAAAATGTGTGAAAACTGAGGGCCTACTATTATCCTTTTATTTATTTACTGTCTTCACACTGTATACCTCCCCCTCCCCCAAAAGGAATGGGGTGAACCAGGAAAAAAAAACTAAACTTGATTATTTCTCTTTTACATTCCTTTGATCCAAGCAAACTGACTTTATTGCTCTCTACCATATATGAAATGATTGCCCTTTTTAATCACATTATTAGAGCTGGTAATGCTTTTTGGAAATCTATGGGAGATACAGCCAAATCTCAAGTAAATCTATTATTTTAAATTTTATAAAAGAATAAGATAGCTACCCAGGATGAGTATTTAATTGATTGGCCACCAACAGTAGCTTATTATATAATTCTGTGCATTGCATAATACATTGTAAGTCTTTTATTGTTGGTGGGAAACTTCTTATATCCAAGCAAATACTAAGGTGTTTTTGTTATTTCAGCAGTTGTCTACAGTATAATACACATTACAAACAGACTTCAGAAGTAGGCTCAGTGCCCTTATGCCATACTCACCACACCTTCTTTTGCTGGCTTCACTGCTTGAGCGAAGCAGACATACAAATAGAAATTTGATCAGATATCTACAGGGGAAGCTCAATGGGTATCCATTGGGATGAGACATCCCATAACTCATTTAATGCTCCCCACCCAAGTAGAAAACAAAGTTTATATACTGCAATTTCTCTTCTAAATTAGATGTTATATAGCTTGCACAGTATAGAAATGAAATGCATGTGATCCTGGATTGTGAGTATTTTTTTTCTTGGCAAGACATTAAATAAAAACAAGAAATTCCAGGTTGCTATAAAGGATCACCTGGGGCCAGGAACTTTTTAATTGTCCTGGGATGAGAAGGTTTTGTTGTTATTCTGTTTTGTTGCTTGCTAAAAATAATTTTTCCCCAGCTGATTTCTTTTTTGCATGAAAAAATGGGTGATTTTTCATAGGAAACCTGTTAGAGAAAATGAGCAGTTGTTAATAGTAGCAACGATAATATGATAGTTTCATTTAAAGTATTTTCTATAAACTACTAAAATTCTCATTGTGGGTCAAGCTCCCAGGTAAACCAGACAGAAACATGACATGATGAACTAATTCTACTTTATTATAAGGCTACACTAAATCAATCTTACAAGTTTGAAAATACAACTTTGCAACCCCACTTTTAATTCATTAGGGTTAGTACTTCATAAGTTTCTTTCTCTGTCCATTAAACTAATAGAACCCCATACATGTATTGTCTGACTGTTTCTTAAACAGCACCTTTCTCCCCAAGATATCCACACATTCCATTATATGTTTATCTATTTGCACCCTGATGTTAGCCCAAATGATGCATTATACCACAGCAATTATTGTGTTTCCCACTATTCCAGTGGAATTGAAATTTCCAGGATGATCAAGTGAGTTTTATTCACAAAGTTGTGAATGTTGCAGCATCCCAGAGTTATATGATAATTATTTCTGAACACCCCCCCCCCCGTTTAATGTTTATTCTGGTCACACACTCAAAGGATGACCCAACATATCACAAGTTTATTTAGTTGCAAATAGAAATGTATGGTCTCTCATGCACACAAGCAGTGACCAGGTTTACATATTGTAGCATGTTGATAAGATTAGTGCTACTATAACTTTGTCCCTTAATGAGTCCAGCTCTTAGGGTTTGTAAAATATAGTTATTTTATACTGTGTGCTCCTAACCACACAGTATAAAATGTTTTAGTATGATATGAGAATCTATTTTTTATTATGCTCTCTCAATCTCTGTCAATTTATTGTCCATAACTTTGATTATACCAAGTGGATAAAAAGTTAGAAAGTCTTTCTCAATCAATCAGTGCTCATGCTAGGTTGACATACTAGACATATTCTATCCAGAATAATCTGAACTACATCAGAGGATAGAATGGAAATTTGGTTGGAAAAAGACCAAGCAGTACATAGGTATAACTATTATGATTCTATCACAGGCACTTTGTTAAAACCTGTCTTGAATAGAGAATGTCAACCATTTTATAAATATTGCTATTAACAAACTTCTCTTTTATTTTTCCCATCCGGTGCTTTTTATTTCTTCAGCTTCTTGTTGGTTATTTCTTTCTGCATTCAGGATAATACTTATCCCAAAAGAAAAAAACATGCATGTCTCAGTTATAATAAGGCTATAAACTTCTAGACAATTTTGTGTTATAATCTAATGACTGGATAGAATGTTGCACCCTAGACCAGTTATAATGATGTCTTCCAGTGGTGGGATTCAAATTTTTTTACTACCGGTTCTGTGGGTGTGGTGTGGCTTGGTGGGCGTGGCTTGGGGAAGGATACTGCAAAATCTCCATTCCCTCCCTAGCCCACTAACTTGCTTTCCAGCTCCCTTCTCCTGTGCAGGGCAACCAAAGAAGACCCAGACGATCAGCTGGGACTCAGGAGGCAGAGAATAGATGAGGGCGGGGCCAGTCAGAAGTGATATTTGCCAGTTCTCCAAACTACTCAAAATTTCCACGACCGGTTCACCAGAACTGGTCAGAACCTGCTGAATACCACTTCTGATGTCTTCTTCATAAGGAGCGCAATATATTGAAAAAGTTGCATGAACTAGTTATCCCAAGGCTCAGTAGATATACTATAATATTGATAATTAAATATAAATGATATATTTAACTCTAAGAAAACTTAATGGCATGAAATATGAACATATTTCCAATATATGGACAATGGACACATGCAAGTTTAAAACTTTCAGTATTTTTAAGATGTCTACTGGAAACAAAGATAAATTCAACTTCTTCTGTATTCATCTTCTAAATTAGTCTGGGAAGAAAATACAAATTAAAATTTACTTATTTTTGCTTTGCAACTCCCTGGATTTAAACATTATGTTAAACCACAGTTGTTATTATCCATAGTTTAAAGAAACCATAGTTATTTGCACATCACATTAAACCATAAATCCTAGTTAATGAACTAAAATAGCTCCCTTGCCTGTGATTGTGGTCCAACCAGTATCTTTTTCAAGCTATTATTATTTCCATGTGGCCCTAAACATGTTGATTCTGAAAGAATGCAGCATTAAAGGGAGGTTACTGACTTTAATGCAGTTTAATGCAGTGTTAGAAAAGTTCATGCTTTCTATTTCTCTCAGAAATGTTGAGGTAAAGACCTTGCAGGGTGTTACAGACCTGTAAAGCCAGTTCCCACTGAATAAACTCACTAACAGTTAACATCCAGGTTCATAATTCCTTGAAGTGTCCTTTGTTTAATACTTCTCTCTCTGAAGCAAAACAATGTAGTGTCTTTTTAGATGATTCATCAAAAATAATGTTTCTTTTTATATCCCATTTCCCTGATATCCTCTCAAGAACACAAGCATTCTCTGTGCTTTAGCAATAAATCACAATGGGTGCTTCTGGGACTTGGTTATACTGATTACCCATCTGTTGAGAATTCAGTACATTCCCTCTTCATTATATATTTACTGTGGGGATACTTATTCTATCAATTACTATCTGGTTGTTTCCCCATGTGGTTTCAGTCATTTCATAAAAATGCTAAATCTCTTGTCTTGAACATAGATATTTCCAAGGTTTGAACAGAAGCAAATGCGTAAAATTAAATTTTGTTTCTCATGACCACATCAGCAGATGTGTAATGTCTAGGGAAACAAGAAATCATTATATATATATATAAGTTCCCAATAAGTGCAGTTCTTTCCAAAATCTACAGGCGTTGGGGGATTTTGTGTGTATATGTGCACACAGAGGCAAGGAAAAGAAAAGAGTATATGCATTGCGAACAAAGAAGACATTGTCTCTCAATAGAAAATTATTTGCAGCTTAATTGAATTTTTCTGTTAAGCTTTTTCAAGTATTATGTGATGCATCCTTAGAAATATCAAGGTAATTTTTATTGCTTCAATTCACAAAAGACAGCTTTTTAAAGTCAGATCATTGTTGAATTTTGCCCTCAGCTTTTTTATGTATGAAAACTTATCTGGGAAGGAATAATATTTACATAATTTGAATATCGATATGGAAGTAAGAATATTGTTAAACTTAGTAAATAAAATTGATATGACTTGCAAAAAAACATTTATCCAATAAAGTTTTATTTGGGTTTTCACACATACAAAATACAAGTAAAACATCTTTTTTGAAAATAGCATGGTCCTGGGTTGAACTTCTTTATACAGACACAAAACTCAATTTCATGCTCCTTTTTGTATTCTATTCCATATCTTATACTATTTTACATTTTCTATATAGTTTTTCCCCTCTTTTAATTTTCTCAGTTTTATTTTGATTATCTCATCTCAATTCAAATCATTATATTTATACTTTTGTCGGTTCTGTTTAAATTTCATATTATCTTTTCTCATTAAACAAATTTTCTCCTGTAGTTACTAATTGGAGTATGACACCTTTACATCTTTAAATTACATCCATTCAACTCTTATTTAAACTTCAATATATACCTTAAGTAATATGACCTTCAATATAATACATAATACATAACTTCCAATCGAATTCTGCTTGGTACATTCTTATAATACACACTATATTCTTTTTTTTTAATGTAAATATATGTAATTATAAACCCTCATTCCATTCCAGTTCAGTTCTATCATTAATAATCATTAAAATCTTAACATCTTTAACATTTCTTTTCAATTAAATATCATACTTCTTTAAAAAACACATATAATCTCCATAATTAATTTTCCCTTATTTCTCTTCACATATGTTTTATAAATCATTAAATATTCCTTTTATTACATTTATTTATTGACAAGCATTCCACTGAATTACGATAGCTATTTTATCAGACATTTTAATCATACATTGTTTCATATTTTCTAAAATTATTTCTGTTTCTAATATAACCATACTATCTTATGTCCCTTTTTCCATTAAATTTTCACGCATTATCTCTAAATAGGCCCTGTTTCTCTATATTTTGTTTCTGTCCTTTATGACTTCTTTTCCTGTCTTTCTTCCCTCTCATCTTCTCCCTCCCCTTTTTACCCCCTTGTCTCTCTAGTTCTAATTCTCTTTTCTGCATTTCCCTCTTCTGTTGCTTTCTGATTTTATACTTATTTTTCACTCTATTTTTTTTGAGTTGTTTTTCCCAATCTTAAACTTTCCATTCTCTTTCCCCCCTTTCCTTTTTTTCCCTGATCTAAGATTATTTGTTTATTAAAGATGGCTTCTTCTTTGTCGCAATCTTCTTGTTCTGCAGACATTTCTTGTTGTTTCTCATAATTCCAAATCTCCATTTCTAAAAACTGAAATATGAAGCCAAAAGAACCTCTCCCTTCTTGTGCATCTTCTTTGTACTTTTTAAGTTCCATTTTCAGTTCTTCTAAAAGTGGAGCCATTTTAAACAGTTTTAAACAACCACCCGATTGATTTTAGTCATTCAAAACAATAACCAAGAATCCAGAAATTATCAAGTAATCCAAATAGTCCCGAGTTATATTTTCTTATTTCTTTTCAATTTTCTCTTCCTGGGGTTTTTGTTGCGATATTTCAGTTAGAATGTATCTTTTGGAAGTCTTGTTGAGATTTTGCTGTAAATTCTTTTTTTAATTCCAGGCAGTCTCCTTCCTTCCAGATCCTGCCCTTTTATTCTTTTTCTCTCCTTTCCTGTTTTCAAAAGCTTTTAATTATCCAGAAATCTTTATTATCCCTTTGACTTTTTATTTTTAGCATTAAATGCCTATTGATGTCAAAGTGGATTTTTTTTCCAATTTCTTACCTAAGTCTCTTAGCTGCCAGTATAGGAAAAGGAGGGGAAAAAAACCCAAATCTTTTCCCTTTTCTCTCTCCTTCGCAGCTTAAAAATCTTCTTAGGGAACAATGTTATCATTTTTTAATAGTTTCAATTCCAGGGTACCTTATTTGTTGCTTTTGCTATTTGACCTGGCCAACCAAAACTTTCTCCTCTTATCTTCCTCCTGCACATTCTTTTCCGGTCGAGTTCTTCTTTGTGGTGGCCATTTCTGACCACCGCTCCGGTTTGAGCTTCTTCAGCTTCTTGTCTCTGCAAGGCTTCGATCCGTGCTCACCGCTGGAGCGCCCTGAGCCGGCTGGTTTTGGGGCTAAGCCACCCCATAGAGGTGGTGAAGAGGGGGGAGACTGCCTGCAGGGTTGAGGAGAGCCGCATCTTTCCTCCCCAGCTGGCCATTACTCTCTTTCCTGAAGGCAAAAAACCATTTATAAAGTCTCTGGATTTTTTTTCTTCCCCTCTCTTCATCTTCATCATTTTAATTAGGCATAGATAATTCTGGAATGCCAAGAGATATAGCATACCTTTATAGATTATCTCCACTCTGGTTCTAATCATTGATTATAAATACTTTCTTAGTGAGTCTCACCAGCTTAAGATTGACTTTCTATCCTTCCGAGGTCAGTAAAATGAGGACCCAGATTGTTGAGGGCAATATGCAACCCTTAGAGAGGGCTGTGAAGCACTGTGAAGCAGTATATAAGTCTAAGTGCTATTGCTATTTTGATAAGGAATAATTACTACTTCAAAAGAACAGAATTCCCAACCTTCCTTTGGTACATGGAAGATTGTTGTGCATTAGTGTTTAGGTGCATGTAATACTGGAAAGGACCTTATAGTAATTCAACTCTTAATGTTGGTCAATAATACTTTGCTGATCATGTAATCCAGGACTGGTTCTTTATGGCTTTCAAAAGTCTTGCTGATTTTCAGTTCCCAATGATGTGTAGTTTGCTATGATTTAATTACATCTGGAAGGCTACACTTCCTTCCTAGACTGTTGGTAATCTGGGCTTCATGTATACTACAGAACTTTTACCTTCAATTTGAGTGGCAACCCATGCTGGGCTTGCCTTACATGGAATCCCAGAAAAGAACATTTCTTTCCAAGTCATGGGATGAGAAGTTGCAGCTGAAAAATTCAGAGAAGGAATGGATGCAACTTGTGCAATCAATTCTTTCCCAACAGTTACAGTGCAGATCATAGATTATACAGACATGTTTAACCAAACTACAGGTTTAACCAGAAATGTATCTTTGTCAAGCACATGCCTGCCCAGAATGACTATAGCAGCAGCAAAAGATCTTTTTAAAGAAGAATGGATGAGAAGGGTTCATCAATCTTTCCTTCTTTCCTACCACCAGTTATCTTCAGCAAATCTTTCCTTGAATAATGTTAGAAGAATATCATGCGTTTAGGCATCTTCATAAATATACAATTTATGACATTCTTCTTTGTGTGGCAAATATGCTGAGTTTTAAAACTATAAATTGGGAATCATCATAATTGGGGGTTATACCTAGCACCCAAAGTGCATATTTTAGAATGTCAGAATGAACACAAAACCAAGGCAGAACATTACAACAAGTCAAAGCAATTTACCTTTCTTATTGGTGTTGTTTTTTGAAAGATCAACCTATTAGCTACTATTCCTTGGATGACACAATGGTTCTACTCATCTGGGAATTGTCCTTTCATATTAAGGGGTATCTAGCAGATCCAGTTCAGGGTATGAAATATTAGGTCACACCTCACAATGTAAACCGAATATCCCCAGCCAGGAATTTAGCATGCAGATTTTCTTCTATCATAACTGTCTGAAGAGCACCAAGGTGTAGAACACAAAAAGAAAATAAGTTGGTGAAGATTGATATATAGATATATAACCAATAATCAGAGTGTGTTATCTTTCCTATAAACAAAAAGGTTTCTGTGACTATTAATGTAGTGAAATCAAGTACAATATTTATACATTGTGTTAGGGCATATTAGGGTTTATTTGTTTTTGTCTCAGCATCTTCTATGAATCCTGCTTGTAGTTTACAATTTAATGCCTTATATAAACCCAGCCAAATATGTACAGTATTTTAAGGCACTGGCTTGTTCCAACCTGAAAATGGAAGCTTTACATTTCCAACCTTGATGTGCAAAAGAGAAGAAAACAGGAATAAGAAGCATATAAGGCTGAAACTCACCATGACATATTCTGGAAGACCACACAGTAAAATCCATATGTAGAATAACAGTCTTGTGCTGGTTACATAATTCTATCATTGATATCAGATAAAATATATTTGCACTGGTGTTCTTTCTTTGAATGAAGACATTCCGAGCATTTGATGATGCTGGAATATTTCATCTTTTTTTCAAATCTTGTTTTCCTGAGCTCTTGCATTTCTGCACAGTGGTGAGTTTTATAACTACCATAAAGGGCTCTGATGTAAGTCTCACTTATGTTGTCACAGGACATCAGAATGTTGCCAGAATTCTGCAGTCATCACTTGACTTTTCTATTCAGGCCATCTGCTCTCATTTAGCCTACTGATGAACAATGATAACTGCCATGTTGCTCCATTGTCTTCCAGTTGCTCCTTTGTCTCCTTTGTCTTTGGAACAGCAGCCATCACCAACTCTGCTCATTTTCTGCCATTTACAGCTGTCTGGAGATTGATTGCACCAAACGGACCTACATCCAGTCCATTACACCACTTTTCCACCATTAACAGTCTCCCTCCTACCAGCACCTCTTCCCTAATTACCTATTCCTTTCATTTCATACATAGTATAACACTCAATACCTTCCTGAACCTTATTCTTTTTAAAAGACAATCTGTTTCCTTCCTTCTTCCCTAACGAAACATCAGCTACAGATGCTTAGAGAAAGCAAATATCCAGATACCTCTCGTCAGGATCTTGCCCCAGTCATGGGAGAAAAACAGTAATGGTTGCACTGATGGATAACTTTTTCAAGGCCCAGAGGTAAGGACTTTTGATATTTAGTAAATACTCCACTCAAGGAAATGCCAAAGAGGCATCCACAAACAGCCCAAATAATCTCTAAGACCACCCCCACCGACACAGACAAGCAAGTCACCAGAATATAAACTGACAACAAGCAGAACTCTTTACTAGCACTGATGATGTTACCTAGTTTGAGTAATGAAATGTCTGCAAGAAAACAAGCAAGCTCAGAGAGCACCAAGGATCCCTCAATTCAACCCTGAGCTACAAATTTTCTCCTTTATTGGTACTTTTGGTATTACTATACCATCAACCTTTTGTGTGCCTGAAGAATTGAGAGTTGGGAGTATTGTTATGGAATAATTTCACTTCTACCTAAGTGATGGTCCTATCTGGTAGTCATTGGGGGAAAGTGGTCAAGCCAACAGTTACCTCAGTATAGAGCAGTGTATCACAGGATTTGGTTCTCTTCCCCATGTTATATAAAACTGCGAGAAGCCATACATTGGTTTAGAATACTTTTGTTCAGAACTCTAAGCATACCATTCCCACACCAGACTGGGCCCATGATGTAGAAATTTGATGTAGAAATTTACAGTAGAGATTGTAAGGGACTGCATTGGAGAAACAAGTTCAAATCAACCAAGGCACCCAAGACATCTTGGTTGTCTGAAACCTTGGTAGTTGCTTTAGATGGATTCATATTCTAATGAAGGAGTTGGTTAGTGACTGGAGAAATTTTTCAAATTGAAACTCCTGTTTAACAGCAGATAGAGGCCGTGGCTGGGGAGGCCTTTGCCAGCTTCTACTGCTGCACCAATTATAGCCTTCCTGGACAGGATGTGCTGAAAATAAACCATGATGTGATCAGTACAAGATTGGTGATGGTGGGAGAGTGTTTGAAGAGAACCTGCATGTGTAATTGGTGAAGATTGAACAGACAAATTCCTAGCCCAGAAACCTGTTTTAGTAAAGTCATCCTCATTTTATATTGGTTACCAGTAGGCTTCTGAGACCAATTTAAAGTGCTGGTTAAACCATATACAGTGTGGTGCCAGGTTGCACCAGCACTTCACCAAAATTTACTCTGCATATCTGGTCCAGCAGTCAAGTGAAATCTTATTGAATCTCCACCCACTCTACCATGAAATAAAAGTGGTATTGATCAGACGAAAAATCAGACTGTTACTATGGAATATGTTTTCCTCAAAGATACATATAAACCTTATTTTTTTCAACACTTTGGAAGTTACTTAAAACTAGTCTTTCAAAAGGATAAAATCTCTATAAGTACCAGTCTAGTTTTCCTTCTGTTTGTTTATTTTTTAACAGAATACTACTTTTAAAGGGTCTACCATCTGTGAATTCGAGTGGTTTATAAATGCTGTGCCAAAAAAATAACAAAGCAATCACATTTTATCATTAAATGTCTTAGAGGTTAGGCACCACAGTCTGTCCCATCAGCCAAAGATGCATGACATCACTACTAACTAAACTAAACTCTGACCTAGGTTAGAGAGCCAAAGGAAGTATGGTCAGGAAGTGAAGCGTTTGTGAGTCATGTCATGGGAATATGTGTAGTGAGCCATTCCTGATAAAGTTCAGCCAAACCACAATGTTGATGTTGGATGATTTGCCATGGGAACTATAAGTACAATCCTGACCCTTAGCATTTTATTTTTATTTACATGTATGGTAACATGGTTTTTCTTAGATGATCTTCTTTTTCTTCGTTTCCTCAGACTTTATTTATTTAACTTGTTATCAAAACAAAAGGCTCTAAGGACTATAATGGCATATGTACTAGGAGAATCAACCTTCTCCTGTTTTCTATACTGTAAATATACCGTATTTTTGCCAGAAAACCTAGTTTTGTGACCATTACTTCTTGGTGAGCTCAAATCTTCATGTTGACCTTTGTCAATCTTTGCAATTAAATACACATGGCTCTGTTTTGAACTGGTGGTGGTTGTAGCATTGATTTTAAGTATCCAAGTTCAATTAGGATTTTTTATTTGTACTTGCTATTTTGGTTTACTATATTTCTCCAACTTCATTAGCTCTACAAATTAATTAAACATTCCACTGTCTAACCCAATACTGTGCAGATTGCAGCATTATCAAAAAGTAAATGTAATTAGTTTTTATTTATTTGACAAAGGTGTATTTCATCTTTCCTCTCAGAATTGAAAGTGGCATGCATATTATTCTCTCCTCAATTGTCTTTTCTCACAAGAACAGCCTGGAAAGTAAGCTGGGCTGAGAGATAGCAGTTACCATAAAGTCATCCCTTGTGAATTTCTATGGCTGAGAGTGGTTTTGAACCTGGATTTCCTTAATCTTAGTTCGAAATGGGGCAGAGACATAAATTTTACTATCATTTCCCATTGCACACCACTGGTTTATTACTAAAACATTGTACTCTTCAAAGATCATTGTTATTGAGTCACATCATATTGGACTGCATATTTATATAGGCTTGATTGGCATTTTTAGAAAAAAAATCATACTAGAAAAGGTGGAAAGTAGCAGCCTCATAACATAAGTGAATAATTTACCGTGGTGTGGATGTTTTGTGAATGGGCAATTCCATCAATATGCCAACTATTTTGTAAGAATGTCCATACCTATTCTTACCATTTCAGTTGTGTCTCTTTGATAACTCTTATAGCTAAGTTCTGAGTTGCCTTTCCATTTTCATTTCTCTGCATATATATGCATTCATTTTTCCTCAATATTTGCTTTGATGGGGTCTTCATGAACTCAATTGAATATTTGCACTAAATATGAGGCTTTCATGAACTCTATTTGAGACAGCAATTGAGGGGAAAATGCCTCACTAATTTAAAACTTATTGGGGCAGCCAATTTGAGGGGGGGGGAGAGAAAACCAAGCCCTTTCTTGAAAATTCTCCTGCATTCATCAGAGAAAGCTAGTGAAAAAGTCCACAGAAACTCAAATTGGGAGGCATTAAGGAGAAGAGGAAGGCCAATGAACCCTCAAATATAGAGTGTTCAAGAAAATGATGGCATTTGAAAATCAGAAAAAATGTCACAGGAATATAGGAACTAACTCTTCTATGGTCAATTTTTGTGAATTCACACTGAAGAAACAATTGACTGAATTAATATATTGTCCTAAGGCTAAGCTAATATGAGGTTTGTAAGGGACACATTGTGTTTTTAGATGTTATATAAATACATCTAATACTTAGCAGATAACATTTGAAGTTAGTGACCATCACCCCAACTTGATACCTCGGTACAGTCAGAAAGGATTGGGGTTCAAATGTATAGTTGAGCTGCCATCCTGACCTTTTTGATTCTTGGTGTGGTGCACGTTGATATCGTGAAGTGCACTTCTTCCTTCTGAACATCAAAGAGGTCGAAGAATGGAACTAACTCTTCTATGGTCAATTTTTGTGAATTCACACTGAAGAAACAATTGACTGAATTAATATA
Source organism: Notechis scutatus (assembly GCF_049901735.1). Taxonomy (NCBI): domain Eukaryota; kingdom Metazoa; phylum Chordata; class Lepidosauria; order Squamata; family Elapidae; genus Notechis; species Notechis scutatus. The sequence goes on along the minus strand of NC_142013.1, from coordinate 24,805,247 downwards.
TTGTCCTAAGGCAATTAATTAACTTTATCTATAATGGGGGCCACATACAGTTTTTTAGCCATAAGGCAGCTTTTTGCTCCAAATTTCTTAGGTATACACTTAAGGGTTTCTTTTAAAACTGTGCTGTTGAATGAGTTTATATAAAGATGATTATTCATGTGTTGCATAGGCAATAACATTATTCAATGATTGGAATAGATTTGAGTGAATTTATTAAAAAAAGTGTTACAAAAATAGCATAAGTTCAGGGTCAAAGAATCAAAAAGGTCAGGATGGCAGCTCAACTATACATTTGAACCCCAATCCTTTCTTGTGTGTGTCACAATGGAAAGGGTGAGACTTTGATTATCTTGCCTTTTTTTAATCCCACACTCTCTGGGGGAAAAATCTTATCTAAATTGCAGAAAGATTGTAAAATTTCTTTTCTGATTGTTTATTCTCAAAGAAAGCCATAAAATTAAGGCTACAACACTTGGGCCCAAATGACAATAACATGGCAGCAATTTTTGCATCTTGTGTGGTCATCTAAAACTTTGCAGTTCATGTAAGGTAGCTCTGTCACACTATTATTTGTACAGTGAATTTCTTTTTTGGAGAGTCAAATCAAAGTCTTTTGAATTCAGTGGGATTTACTTCCAGCCAAGCATTTGTAGTTGATAATCCTGATTACTTATAACATAAAATCAGACTCAGACTTTGAGTCTCATTATTTTGCTCAAAGCAGTATGCTTTTAAAATTCTGATATGGACATTAAGTGTGATTTTATGATGCCTTCTTGACAGTAAGCATGTTTTAAACCAACGACCACTTAATGAATCAGGTATTTTGATATCATCCCTCTTCATTTTTCAATTGGATGTATAATGCTAATTTATAACTGGTATGTTTGTTTCCAGTTTGACATGATGGGTGAACTCAAGCATGATTCATAGTACAGTAGTAATGTGTGAAATGTTTGTAGCATATTTCCTCAAAAGGAACATGATCGTGAATTTAAGATATTCCTCCCATAAAAATAAGAATTTGTATGGGTGGGGAGTATATGCACTCATAAATATGTATGGGTAAACACAATGCGGAAGGAGTAGCAAAATGTGTATAATAATGACACCCTTTCGTTCTTGTGTCCTGACATATGGATTAAGCTAATGATATTCAAAGATACCGGCAGGTTGTGTATAATCTGTTGTCACTGTGCTACCCATTACATCAGAGGCACAGTCATCTGAACAGTAGTGGATGGAATTAGAGAGGTACTTATTGGCTATTTTAGGCAGATGCAGGAACAACTCCCCTTTCACCATTCTTATTCAGCTGTTGTCCTCCTAAAGAGCTGGCCACAATAGCACAGGAAACAAAACAACTATATTCAAGGCTTGAAATAGCATACTAGTGAAATGTTGGAGAAATGAAAGAGCACACAGGTGAAATGGTCTATGTGGCATGATGCAGCAGTGGAACAATGCAACAGATAGAAAAGGCATTAAGCATGAGAGGATGGGACCACTATCCCCATGGTTAACAAACAAAGAAAAGAGAGATAAATTTGAAATAAAAATTATGCTTGTAACTCTGCAGAACCTATTCCAAATGATGGTGTCCAGAATGTGTAGTGCCATGATAATAGTGATAGAACTTGTTGGGGTTAAAAAAAAAACCTCATCCTTTATATTTAATCATATAAATACTTCCATGTGGTTATTTTATTTAATGATTGATTGATTGATTTATATTGAATTTATATACCACCCATGTTGCTTAGAGGTGACTCTAGGTAGCTAGATTTATTCCACAAAAATGCAAATACGGTTGAAAAAGATTGATCATCTGGCTCTCCCATATCCTAGTCCAATATGCTAGCAATTGCACTATATTGCTTCTCATGATAACATGATGTAAATTGTTTGCCACTGCCTTTTTTTCCAGAATGTTCTTAGATCTCCCGGTGTAAACTAAGATGTCCTGGTGGTCTTCCATCCAAATACCAATTAAATACCACCCACTTTAGCTTTCTCAAAACCAGCCAAAGTTGTTAGGGGCTGTCACCTCTTTAATATACCCATAACTTGTGAGTTCTGGATACCTGTTTATCTGCCTGACCAGGCATCAAACAAATATGGCTAGTACTGATCTTATAATGTTAATTTGTATGAGCTGAGGATGAAAGAAACTTATCTAAAAGCCAGTTGTTAAACCTGCAAATATTCTGCATGCCTTCTGCAGTATATCCATTTTTTTTAAAAAAAAAGTGCTTTAAATCTCTCATCTTGCCAAGGCTTGCTGTGCTAAATCTACCTAGGAAAAAAAATGGATGGTTCATTTAATTTGCATAAGATAGACTTGATTTTTTTTTAAAACCAAGGAGAAAATACAGTGTTTTCTTAGAAATGGTTTTTAAATTGCCTCTGTCATTTTTCAGATACACATCTTTGTTAAAATGAACCAGCTCAGTACCTTTTGCTCCCTCGGGAGGCAGCTGAGCGGCTGAATAATTTTATAGCACTCTGCAATGCAGATAACGTTCCTTTCTTCCTAATATTTTTGTAAGTACAGCCAAATAACCTTGCTGAGAAGCATTCAAGAGCCCTTCTAGGCATTCATCAGTGTTTCCATTCTAGACAGGCATAAGACAACTCTGATTTGTTTTGTGAGATTACATGTTTTAAGCAAATTGATATTGTGGATGAAAATAGACTAGAAGCTTTCAGAATCTCTATGGATAGCCTTTTTGCAAGACTAATGTTTATATGCAGATGGAATATTTTGAATGCAATAACATGAGAAGAATGCAATAAAGGAACTTGAATATTGCATTTCCAGGTCTTTAAGTCACTCATTGCTATTTTAATCTAATTCATCTAAATAGAAAATATTATTTATTGTTATGGTTGGTCGCATAGTCAGTTAGGTGTTTAGATTGGATTAGGGATTTCTGTCCACCTATTGATTTCTTCCTAAGGATCTGGGATAGGCAAATGTTGTTTATTATTTCTATTAATCATGTTACTAATGACCTTGGGCAGCAGAATTAGAAACAAGCAAACCCCTCAACACAACATACCCAGAGGTGGTATTCAGCAGGTTCTGACCAGTTCTGGAGAACCGGTAGCGGAAATTTTGAGTAGTTCGAAGAACCGGCAAATACCACCTCTGACTGGCCCCACCCCCATCTATTCTCTGCCTCCTGAGTCCCCGCTGATCGGCTGGGTCTTCTTTTGTTGCTCCGCACAGGAGAACGGATTTGGAAAGCAGGTTAGTGGAGTGGGGAGGGAATGGGATTATGCAGTAACCTTCTCCTGCCACGCCCACCAAGCCACACCCACCAAGCCACATCCACAGAACCAGTAGTAAAAAAATTTGAATACCACCACTGAACCCAAGGATCAATTGTTTTATTATTAACCTTCAATAGTAGCATAACTTATCTCCCCTGACCTATATGCCTAGGGAAACAGCCAAGCTTTCAATGCCTCATGAAAGGCTAACAGACTGGGTTCATCTGAACCTTCATGGAGAAGCTGTTCCACAGGATAGGTGCTGCCATTGAGAAGTCATGACTCCAGGGTCCAACAAGATGATATTGTGTAATAGGAAAAAGGCAATCCTGCAAACAGCTTGTTTCTGTGCCATGGAGGGCATTCAGACCTATTAAGACTCAGAATCTGCTATCATCTTCAGCTGGAGTGAGAGCTATACATTTTCTTAGTGACAATCTGGAACAGTGATGTATGGTATGGAGGAGCCTTGTGTTGGCAACATTGCAATGCACTTTATATGGGACTGCCATCTTGAGAGGAGTAGTTTGGAAGTGCAGGATGCTCAAATCTTTCATTTTGAAGAGAATACCTTGTTTTATGATGCCATGATCTCTTGATATGACAGTGATGTAGAGGAAGTTGCTGCTTTGTGCCCAGTGTGTGGTTTGATAAAACCACTGGGCTTTTACCTTGGAGTGCTTTCATTTACAGACTGACTTCTTTCTTTTAGACATTGGTTTATGCAAATGCACTTTCGTTTAAGCAAAACTATATAGTTTGCTAATTTAGAACACCCCTTCTTCTTTTTTTAAACAGATCCTGCCTCAGATGTTGGACAGGGGAAAAGCAGGTAAGAAGCACTGATGCAGTGAGGATATCCTTTGTTGAAGAAGTTCTTATGAAAATTAACAGCTTATTTTGACAATCTGGAAAACCCTCTGAAAATTAGCATACAAGGGATATGAGAGGTAATTTGGAGCATTGGTTTTGAATTAACTGATGGAATTTATCAAATCAACTCATGTACTTAGTTATTTTGATAATGGGAAATTTGGCTATATTTTGCCAGAGATTAATGAAGTAGAATACATTTTGGGCTACTGCTTTCATGTTTCTCATCCCTTACAAGAAGTCTTGGTTCAGTTCATCTAGATACTGTAATTATTTACTTTTGAAATATATACACTAATCATGTGATTGGATTGATATTGGCATACTGGGTGAAACCAGCCAATTATAGTTGTTTATTAAGTCAAATCACAAAGTTTGGTAACCACTGTTAGAAAAAGTAAATGTCTCTTCTTCCAAGGATTCACAGATATTTCTTCTTCCAGCTTCATCTATTAATCATGTTAAAAAAAGTGGGGATTGTAAATATTTGACAGTAAAGAATAATTTGCCATTATCCTTGTGAGTTTCTGGAAGAAAATATATCCAGTATATCATGGCATAAAGTTCTAGGAATAAATAACCTTAAAACAAAATCCTGCCATAGCAATGGAAAAAAACCTGATTTTTTCATTTCTAAAGCTGCTTGTAATTCATGGGCTGTTGTTCAAAGACCATAGATTGATAGCATCTAAAACGACAAGAAACATTTATCAGAAAATAAATATGAGAGGCTCTATGGACCTGAACAATATTAAAAGAAAATTTCTCTGTTTTTCCTGAATAGAATTAAATAGCAAACATTATATGTCAAAGTAACGTAGGGAACAGAAAGCACCCACTTGGTTAACTAGTAAAATGGTGGTGGTACAACTAACAAAGATTTAATTGTTACTTGTCTATTGCCACTAATCTGCAAAAGCCATGTTAAGAATTTGACAAATCAAATCTTATCATATGTTTAAAAATTATTGTTTTTCAAGGTATGACATGCTGTGTATGTCAGAAAATGGTTTCAAGTTCACTGAAAACAAATTATAACTATCATTTTAATGATTGCATTTACTCATAATGTTAAATCAAGATTTATTTATTTTTGTAAAAAAAAAAGGACATGCTAGAATTATTCTTTCAGAAAAGCAAAAATGTATCTAACAAATTCTAGAGCTCATTTCCTTCTATCAGTATCTCTGACAGTATTCATTTAATATATAATATTTCTAGTAGCAGTAAAAAATTATTGCCATTGAATTTTTAGGAATGCATTTTCATATATATTGGATGCCTTTTTTTTCTTTATGCACAAAATAAGTTTTTGCATGTTTTTTGTGAGCCTTTTTTCTTTGTGTTGTGCATTTCTGTAATTTTTTTTAGACCCTGGCAATATTTTGCTTTATTTTCATGAAGAGCGGTGTTTTAGGAATGGGGTTGTGAGATTTCTTAGAGTGTTTTTTCCCCTACATGATTGTGATGGTTTAGATGTTGTAAACATATGTTCAGGTTTATGTGTTTAATTGTTTGCAGAGTTTTGGTGAATTAGGAGAGATTTCTGTGTTTTGCTTCAATACATTTTTCTTATCACTAGTTCCCTTTTGTTGTGCAGTGTGAGGTAAATTGTCATTTGGCATTTTGAGTTCAGATCCCATTCTATGCCTTGTGCATGGAACAAGCTGCATATAGAAACAATACTGCCATCACAGAAAAGGAATGTGAAACTCAGGAAATATAGACAAGTGCAATATAACTTGAGGATTGGTCTCCTTTTTGGCTTTTTCTGATCGATTGAGTTAAGATCTGAAATCTAATTAATCAGACAACATGAAACTTATATTATTCCAAGTTTTGTTTATTATTCAGGATAACTTTTGTTGTGGAAAAGATATTGAGCAGGATTTGATTCATAGTACAGTATGGTAGAAATGTAAATCCTCTCAATCTAAAAACATGTGGATTGCCTCAGAAATAGATTAACAATGCTAAAACAGCAACAAATTGAAGGGTAAAAAGCATTTGCAGTTTAGCTAGTACAGATGATTGTCCCTGTTGATCACATCTCAGAAAGATGGAACTTCTAATCCACCAGATCACAAAGGAATGATTTATTTGGACCAGGTTTCACCCAGGCTTAGGCTAATTACCAGAGGACTTTAGTGTTGAAGTGAGTGGCTGAAGTAATGATTAGGACAGTCTGTGCTGAGCAAGATTAAATTAGAAGGTCTGATGTAACATGCAAACAAACTGGATTTGGGGATAGAATATGTTGCCTTGCATCTCTGTGAACTGGTGGGGTTGAAAAATAGTAGAAGACTCTTAATGTATACTAAGTCTGGGTTTTTAGACTATTTTGTTATGTCAACAAACTAGTTTAAACATAACAACAGACATAACAAACTAGTTTAAAAATCCAGACTTAAGGAACTAATCTCAAGTCATGGCTTTAAATTTGTATTTTTCACCCAAATTGAGCTTAGTTTGCTGTCTGAACCAGTTTCAGGTATTTACACCAATCAGAACTGGCCTAATTGTGGTTTAGTCATATCAATGCCACATTAAACAGAAATAGCTTTGTAGAAAACTAAAAGTTAGCCCTATCTGCCACTTATACTTGGCAATATTATCATATTTGTGAACATTTGTGGCACAGTGGTTAGAATATAGTACTGCAGGCTATTTCTGCTGACTGCTGGCTGCCTGCAATTTGGATCTCACCTGGATTCGAATCTCACCTGGCTCAAGGTTGACTCAACCTTCCATCCTTCCAAGTTTGGTAAAATGAGGACCCAGACTGTTGGGGGCAATATGCTGATTCTAAATTGCTTAGAGAAGGCTGTAATGCACTGTGAAGTGGTACATAAGTCTAAGTGCTATTGCTATTATTACAGTATAGGGAAGGGATTACTTCTGCACAGAAAATGGCTATTGCAATCTATATGCACAAAAGTTTGCCAAGTTAATTCAGTATCTTCTCATTTTGTCTACAGGGAAATATGCCTCTCTTTGTAGAGCATCCTATTTTGTTTGTATTTCGTTAAGCTTTTAAAAATAAAGCAGCATGCTCAGCATGCCATTTCTTGAACAGTCCAAAAGTTATTCCAATATATTTATCAGAATTCTTCAAATGTTTTTTAAGAAAAGCTGCAGCTGCACATAATATATAGCCATTCCCGTTCCTCAGGGAAATCTTTTATGGTATACTTAGAATTAATGGAAAGATGGCTTCGCACTTGAAATTGATTTTATTTCAAAACAGAATTCCATTAATGCAATACTGGAACATCAAATCAATTAGTTAAAAGTATGTATGTGTACTAAGTAATGATTGTGACCTATGCTTCTTAACAATTACATAAATTATATTTATATTCTGTATTTCCTCCAAGATCTCAAGACATCTTACAAGCAGACCTCTCATAATCTTGTTCTCATAGCACCTTGTAAGGTAGGTTGGGCTATGAGAAAGTGACTATTCATTGATTTTCCATGGCTAAAACTACACTTGAAACTGGGTTTCCCTGGTCTGGTCCAATATTTTAGCTACCTAAGCCTAACTCATCAACAACTTTATCATAGTGCTTCTCAAAGTTTGACAAATATATGGATATAATAGTTTATATCAGACTTTCGTTTTCAATCAGGGTTGTTAATAGGTGATACCTTGCTTCCAACGATATAGCTTGTATTCTAAGAACATTGTAGCACAATATATGACTCACTAGATTTGAAGATCCTAGTGACTCAATGTATTATGTGCAACAGAATATCCACATTTACTTGAAAAAGAATCCTTTGATTTTTTTTAATACTTATTTGCTCAATGCATTTACATCCAACATGTTCTCTGAGAACTCAGCATATGGTACATAATGGTCTATTTAATCTTATCCCCACAATAACATCTTTCATTATTTCATTATTGAAATAATGAACTGTCCAGTTATACATTGGAGATTAGCGTAGTGTGTTTATTTTTTCCTTTTTTATTTAAACTAACAGATTTTTAGAAAGTTAAGGACACAGCCACAGAATTAAAAAAAACATTATAGAAAGACTTTTTAGTGATACTTTCTCCCCTTACTTTCCATTTGTTTCCCAATTGCTCACCTAAATATTTCTATTTTACATTAAACATTGAGGGTTATTACGAATAATTGTTGTACTCATTTCATAATTAGTGATCGCATAACTCTTTTCTTAGAAACCATATTCCAAATATATAGTTGTGCCTTGCTGTGTGATGTATATTATATAAAGGAGCCATTCCTGCTTACATTTGATAAGGCTCCTTATGCAGAGAGATATATTCTGGGAGTTGAAATCCACACATCTTAAATTTGCTGAGGTTGAGATGCACTGATATAGACTGTTCTGTTCCCAAGGAGAGACAAATAGTGAAGAGATCCAGCAAACATAAATCTTAGAATACATACAATGTGTCTCAGGAATGTTATTAAAAATAAAACACAAAAGGCCATTCAGTAAAATGTATTACTGTTTTAGTTTCTAGTACAGCATTCAAACATTTTCTGTAGATTGACTTCCTCTCTAAGGTATTCCTTCAGCAGCAAAGGAAATATGTTCAACCCTAAGGCATTTACTTGAAAGGGTTTGGGTTTTATTTATATATTTCACACATTTTGATCTTAAAATTGCAAGGAGAATAATGTTTTCTTTTACCATTTACCTGAAGGTTTATTTTCCTTGCTCTCAGTAGAACTAACACTAAAATTCACGCTGATTTGCAAAAGGTACAATCTGTCTATTCTACTACCCAGATTTATACTGCATGGGTGTTCCAAGAACTCAAAACCCATTGAAATGTCTTGGTTTGTATAAAATGAATCATCTATCTGATGATGCCAAAAAACAGCTCCTATCTTTTTGGCTGAAAAATAAGCATCTACCTGTAGGTACCTCTCGCACTTTTCCTGAAAAATAATACCTCCATTAAAATAAAAAAAATTCTTGAGAAGATACATGTTTGGACCAGGAACTGAAGCTAAATACCATGCTATCTATTTTCACTGCTGCTTTGAAAAAGTGGGAGGAGAGGAAGGAGAGAGAGGGGAACAGCTACTGTTAAGATTTCCAGATCTGTTTTTCCATTATGGGCTACTTGAATGCTGGTGTGAGTTTTGCTTCTCTGTTTTTCCCACAGTCAGTAAGACTTATCTGACAATGGAGTTAGTTTCAGCTGTCCAAAACGAACTGGGAGATACATTCCTTTCACCACTGCCATTGCTTATCATTAACACCCTCATTTTTTAAACGCCAGTTAATTTACAGGCACACAAGGTCTGGCTTTTTTGCTGTTCCTCTTGCTAGTTTCTGCCATCACTATAACTCCATAAAGTTTTATGAAATTGCAGAGCAATTAGATTAGTTTCAAAGAGCCTACTGTAAGAGGTGAACAGTAGTATACGACAAATGTAGTAATACATTTTTAGGATATGAGATATACTTCATAAACAATACAGGTACTCCTCAACTTACAGCCACAATTGAGGCCAAAATTTCCACTGCTAAACAAGGCTGAGGTTAAGTGAGTTATGGCTCATTTTACAAACATTTTTTTGCCATAGTTGTTAAGCAAATCACTGCAGTTGTTAAATGAATCTGGCTTCCTCCATTGACTGCTTGTTGGAAGCCAGCTGGAAAAGTTGCAAATGACAATCACATGACCCCAGGATTCTGCAACCAACGTAAATACATCCCAGTTGCCCAGATTTTGATCACACGACCATGATGGTCGTAAGTGTGAAAATTGATCATGGCACTGTTTCAGTGCAGTTGTAACTTCAAACATCAACTAGTGAATAGTTGTAAGTCGAGGAGTACCTGTAATACTTTTAATAAACAAATGTTTATGAATCTATACCGTTGTTTAAATAACAGAACTTTAAGAGGTTCTGCTGGGTTTATATGTCAGACATTTGCATGAAGCTACAGTATATTGTCAAAAGGAAGTTAGAGCTTTCTTTCGTTTAGGTTCCTTAGCATGACCCGCATTCTTGTGGAACCTATACAATTGTCTTTCCAGAATAGCGATACAGTATTCTGACTTTCTCTGCTGTTTTAACGGAGACCAGTCCTTATTAGTGGATGGAGGTATTATTTTGAAACTAAATTACACTGCTTTTTATTCTTAAGGTACAGGCAATTTCCTCATGAGTGTACAAGTAACTGATCAAAATTGGGGTGATCTTAGCAACACATATTTTGGAAGGTTGAGAGGAATGTTTTGTCAGAAAGTCTGGAAGGAAGTCACTGCAACAGCTGGAGGGCAGCCCGTTGGGAAAAATGGAATAGAATTTTTCTTCTTTGCCACTTCTGTTTTATTTCTAATAAATTATTAAGTGATTAGTCCCATTCCAGAAGTGTGTATCAAGAAAGGACAGTACATTTGGTGATAAAAGGAAAAATAGCCTCAGAAGAAACATGGAAACATATTGTCAATCTGCAACAAGCGTTAGGCAATGGTAAGATGGGCAGTCAATGAATCTGATAAGCAATCAAACTACTGCCAGGAGGAACTTCCTTCACTGGATTTTTAAGAAGTATCACTCACATTTTATTTGTAGAGCTGGTATTTCTGTTCAAGAACTATCTTTCCTTCGATCTTTCCAGAATTCTCTTTTTGTCGTTTGAAGTAAGCCAACTAACGTGTTCAAGTCTTAATTGGAACAGGCCATGAAGCATGCAATTGAATCACAATACAGAGTTCTCAGCTAAGCCTTAAAACACTGAGATTACATTTCTTTTTGCAGACTTGTTAATATAGCAGAGGCATTGATATTTCCTGCTGACTATAAACAATGAAATGCTTTTAAGGCTAATGGAATACATATGTTGGAGTCTGTTAAAAATGTTAGAGGAAAAAACTTTTTGAGATAGAAAAAAAATAGTTTTGATCCTTCCATGGTGCATTTAGGGTAAATTGACTTGGTTTTCTTTTTAGGAAAACCTTGATTTCTCATGTATTTCTATTTATTGTTATATATGTATAAACATAGAGCTCAAACTGCATGGATAATTTTTCTTCAGTCCTAATTCCTAACTAAATTTATAGGGTGTGTGTGTTTTCCCCCCAACATATTTGGATTGTGCCAAACTAAAATAAAGCACTATTAAAATTTTCACAATAGGTCTACACATGGATATTTGCCAGTGTGGTGACATCTGTTTCACTTCAGATTCACCTGACACATTCTCCAGATGGTTTAGAACAGGGGTGTCCAACCTTGGTAATGTTAAGCCTGGAGGACTTCAACTCCCAGAATTTCCCAGCCAGCTTTGCTGGCTGGGGAATTCTGGGAGTTGAAGTCCTCCAGGCTTGACGTTACCAAGGTTGGACACCCCTGGTTTAGAATGTCCAGTTGCTGGGTGTATTGTGACATCACCTGTTTGCTCCAGGGCAACAATGGAGCTTGCCAGGCAATAATGCTTTTGTCATTCTGATAAATGGATCTAGATCTTGAGGATACTGCTGAACCCAGCATCTCTTTTTATACTAGGTTTGGAAGGCAAGTGAGTTACTGTGTCCTTCCAGTAATGTGAGTTTCAAAAAAATCCATTTAAGGTCATAATGGGATTAATTGGAAGACTCCATCAGAATTTTTAAGGAACAAGTGGCAGACAGGTAGGTATGTGGAAAGTGATATGTCAGCTTGCATGAATTTCTGAAAGGAGAAAGCTATCCTATATCCTATATGGACAACAAAGTTTCAATTCCTATGCAGTTTTTTCAGAGATGTACTTTATCTGGAATTTTGGGATGTTTGAACTGCCCCGTCCTTTCTTGGAAGCTGGACTGCATAGAAATCTTAGACTGCCCTACTGAAATACATGTAGTCTTTGACTTATAACCACAGTTGGGACCAGAATTTCCCTTGCTAAACAAGGCAGTTGTTGAGTCACATCCAATTTTATGAACTTTTCTACCACAGTGGTTACGTGAATCATGCAGTCTCTAAGTAAAACCAGCTTCTTCCACCAACATTGCTTCTTGGAAGTTGGCTGGGAAAGTCAAAATGATGATCACAGGACCCTGGGACACTGCAAGTATTGTAAATATATGTTGGTTGTCAATTTGCCCCTATTTTGATCACATGATTGTGGGGAAGCTACAAAGGTCATAAGTTGTAAGTCACTTTTTTTTAGTGCCATTATAATTTCAAAGATTTGCTAGACAAATGGTTGTAAGTGAAAGACTAACTCAGGGCTGTCAAACTCATGGCCCATGGGCTGGATGCATCATGCGCTGGCCATGCCCATGCCCAGTTTAGCGAAGAGGGGAAAGTCACAATACGTCACATGACACCGTCATGACACCGCGAGTTTGAAACCTCTGGACTATCTGCATCAAAGGATGAAGTATCAGCAACAATGTTTGTCCTTTCTTGAGTCCAGAACTAGATTGTTCTTTGGGGACTGGAATGGGGTGAAGCAGCCATTTTAGCAACCCTGCTAAAATGCCTTGCTTCCAGTCTGTTTCCTGCCAGGACTGGTTGCAAGAAAGCATAAGTCTTTTTTTCTTTTGTGTTTGTAAACTGACAAATATGTATCAAATGTTCAGCAAAGATGATTAAATCTTGCCCCTGTTTGCAGACAGAAAATTGGGCTATAAAATAAGCAATTTTTACAGCTAACATCCAGCAGTAGCAATCATGTTGTCACCAAAATATATGAGCATCTATCACCTCCTATTTGCCCTTTTATCAAGTGTGCTTTTCAGGTTCATAAAGTAATATTGTGTTGTACTATTTGTCATATATCTACCAAATTATAGTTTTTTGCCTTACACACTAAAGAGCCTGACTTGCACACTGTAGAGCCTGACTTGCAATGTGTTTCTGACTTTATTGCTCAGGGCCAGTATTATAGATAATGATCCCTAATAACTTTGATAGTGTTTATGTTGCCACAACTATTCTTTCTTAATCTTGAATTGGTCACTTTCTAATGGCTTAAGCTACCTTCCAAGATTGTTGTAAGGATAAAGTTTCATGAGTAAAAACTGGAATAAAAAGCATACATTTTCATATCTTACAGAGATGTTGATCTTCCCTGCAGCACACAAACTAAACTTTTAAGAACTTAAATGTCTCCTTAAGAATCTTAGTTTTCCAGGAAGATACCAGATTTACTCAAGACATAACTTGATGGAATATATACTAAATTGTGGTCTCTAAAACTTGTGTGGTCCTAATGTTACTAATGTAATGGTTAAAAAGTAGTTTTGCGGTCTATGCCTGGACAAAAGCTTAGCAAATTCCATAATAAAACATGACATTTTTCCTACCATCCAATTAGCATTTTCAGGGGTAGCCTCGTGTAGAACAAATCATGTTTCTGTATTGTGAAGATTACAAACAGATCAGTAACATTTAGTCTGCTACATTAATTTCTTAAAGATGTTGACCAATACAAAGCTTCTCCTTTTACATCATCATCTTCACTGAAACTTCTGAGAAAACTATGGCTGTGAAAAGAAAATTTATTTATTTGTATCTCTCAAATTAAGGACACAAAAATATAACAAGAATTTATTTATAATGAGCCCCATTATATATACATAGATACCAGTAGTCCTAACTTAATGACAGTAATTGGGACTGGAATTTCTAATTTCTTAGAGAGATTGCTGCTAAGCAACATGGTCAGAAAGCATAAGCTCACACAATTGCATCAGGGACAAAATTCATAAAATTTCCCTACTGTGGGCTGTGGGTGTAGCTTGGTATAATAGTAATAGCAACCAGAAGCAACCAGGGTTTTTTTTTTTTTTTTACGGATTCAAATCATCCCTACCACCTCTCCTGAGGGGGGCAAGGTGGTTGAATTTCAGCCCTTGCATTGCTTAGGGATGGCAATCCCAGCAGTTCCTGTTGTTAAGCAAAAATTGTGAATTGTTAAGTGAAGACTTCACATGAGTCTGACTTGCAATTTCTTGCCAGCTTCCCACAAGCAAAGTCAAAGTCGAGCCAATTGAGGCCAGCTGAATACTATGAGTTTACCACTTTCTGGGCACCATAGAAAGCTGGCTAAAATGGTTTTGAGAACTGCATGATTTTACCACTGTTTTAGAATTCCATCCTCTACTATCAAGGCTTGTGCAGAGCACTAAATTGGGCTCAAAACAAGGCTGCTGAACATATACTCTTCCCCTCCTTTTCCATGCTTAATAAACCAAGATATCCCCCCTATAAAAGCTCAACATCTCATTCCTGTTATCACTATCCTGATTACTAGATGTTTTCCTGCATGTTAAAAACATCAGGGAGGAAAGCAAATTCTGTGGATTTAACCAATCGTTTTCCTTAACATGCCTTTTGCACCCCTAATCAGGATATTTGGTTTAGAGCCAGTTTGATACAGCGATTAAGGCACCAGGCTAGAAAGCAGGAAACCATGAATTCTAGTCCCGTTTTAGCCATGAAAACCAGCTGGGTGACTTCAACTGACCTCACAGGGTTATTGTCTCCTATTGAAAATAGGAGGAGGAAGATGTGTTGGATATGTTTGCTGCCTTGAGTTATTTGTAACAAATAATAATGGCTGGAAACCAACAAAAGAATCACCATTTGATAGCAGGCCAAAAGGGAAGCAGCAGGTGCAGGATAAGGATCACCAATGGGGACAACTAATTACATGCTGGTATGGTTATCTATTTACTGAAGGATGATGGAGAAAACTTTAACATGGCAGTAGGGTAAGGCCCATATAATTTATTGATTGGCATCCTAAGATCTAATTTTAAGAATTAACTTGACTTTTAAGGAAAAAAATAGACCAAATTAACCAGAAATTAACTTCACAAGATCTTTCTGCTTTCCATTGTCTGAGTTTCTGGTTATTTTTGGCTGGTTGTTGCTTCCAGAACATTTATAATTGGGCGCTTGCACGTGTGGCCAGAAAAAGCTGTTGACCCTCACTAAATATAGGACCAAGCCTGTCCTTTTTGATCTCAGTGTGGTTTGTGTTCTGAATGTTGAGTTTGGGGAACTAAAGAAACTTCTAGGATGAGAAGCTAAATATCTTCAAGGAAAAAACAAAGTCCAGTTGCCTTTTGAAAAAGCATCTTTGGGAGTTTGGGGACATTTCTAACCAAGAAGGAAGACTAAAAGTCTGAAGTTGGTTACGAAGGCGGGTCCCACGCTCGAGCGGAGTTTTCAGCCTGACAGGAGGAGAGAATTTCGGACAGGAACTGGCGCGAGGCTTTTGCTTTATAAAGTAAAGGACCCCGGCCGCTATGGCGGTGACCCCTTCGGGGGCGGTTTCCTCAAGACGCGCTGGAAGGAGGCGACCGGAGAGCGCAGCCGAAAGAGGAGAAGCGGAGAGGTACTGAGGAGCCCAGCCCAGCCGCACAATCTACCCGGCACCCTCAGGGCTCGGGACAGCCGCCAGCCAGCCGCGAAGGAAGCTTGCCGCGAATATTTGGGCGGCCGCCGTTGGTTTGAGTGAGGCGTCGGGGGTTGCTTGAGCGTCTCGGGGCCTCGGTCGTGGAAGCGGCGCGTCGGGGATGCGAGGCGGAGGCTGCTAGGATGAGCTGGAGGAAGCGAGCTGCTAAAGCCCAGCTCCGGAGGACTTTCAGCGAGCAGCTCCGGGACTCCACGGCCAAAGCTTGGGATTTACTTTGGAAAAGTCTCGGCGAGAGGCGGCTGGCAGGTCAGTCCGGGGTCAGTCCGCGGCTCCTTCCTGCGGGACGGGCGGCCCAGGTGCCTGTTAGCCTCAGGAGGAGCCGCGGTGCGCCGCGAGGTCGCGTTACCTGCTTCTTTCCAGCGTCCGCTGTGTTGGGGAGCAGGAGAGTACGGGGCGGGGGGGGCAACTTTTGCAGCAGGTGAATGACCCCCGCGGGTTGTTTGGGTTTTTGCCTTCCCAGCCGCGGCGATTTCTTTGAGAGGCTTGCCTTGCCGTCTTGGAAACGTTCAGAAATCCGGGGGGCGATCCAAGCGGGGCAGCAGTCGAATAGCAATAGCACTTCGACTTATATACCGCTTCATAATGCTTGTTTACATCGCCCTCCCTAAGCGGCTGACAGAGTCGGCCCACCGCAGCCTCTTCCCTTAGGTGCGGGGAGGGAGGGGGGAGGTCAGGTCGAATTTGTAAGTCTCGGCTGACGCGTTATAGGGATCCCCCGGTACGCGGCCACTGCGTGTTTACAAGCGGAGATGAATCTGCGCTGCTCTGGCTTGGAGGAGCAGAAATCGAGCAGCGGGTTTTAGGACACCCTGGAATTTTTGGGGCAGGAACAGTAAGGTAAATCTTTGGTTAGTCGGCTTATTATTACAATATTTTCCTCAACTCAAAGGGTATATTTACTACCCGTGAACACTAAAATGTCTGTTTTATATGTGTGTGTGTAAGGAATCTGCTACTTTGCTCTGGTCTTGTTTTTCTACCTCCTCTATTTGTATGCTAGAAGACTTCAGAGTCTGGCAGCACTTTTTCCAATTAGAAATGTCCATTAAAAGGCATAAAGCTGCAGCTCATAAAAAAAAGGTGCAACCAGACTTCTGGTTGTTGTTGATGTTATTATTATTATTTCTCATAGCTTTTCTCCAATAATCTCGACTGAGCTCTGTATGACTCTGGCTACCCATCTCCTTTTGGAGGGAATTCAGATAACACCACAGGGCTCATTTTAAACCACCTGTCCTAGAATTTGAGTAATATTAGTAGAATAGATGTAGTCCCTACATAAGGATGGTCACATTCTGGAATTATTTGTTGAGGGATAATTTCTGTGTCTTAAATGGACTCCAGAAAATGGTAGAGGACAGGGAGGCCTGGAGGAACGTTGTCCATAGGGTCGCGATGGGTCGGACACGACTTCGCAACTAACAACAATAACAAATTTCTTGTGGCCGTGGTAGTTAAGAATAAAGCTGGATAAGTGTCTATATATCCATGAAACATGAAATTGGACTCTTGATATGTTTGCCTATGTTATTTTTAAATTATTTGCTTCAGTTGACAATCTTGAATTCCTGCCCCATCTGTCACCCCACTCGAGGGTTACGCACTTGTGTAATTCCCTGTTTGTTTGGTGGGAACCCCACCCATGTATATCAACTGACTAGGAAGAGCTGCTGAAGCAACTTGAGTTTGTTTTTGAAGCCACACAGATCAACACACTTATCCTTGAGCTTCTTCTTGTTCTATAAAATTCTTGTCCTTTTCTACCTTAACCATACCGTACTTATTCCTCCTGACTGATCTGATTTTATTTGCCTTTCTTTTAATTCAAACTTTCTGCTTCCAAAGCAAAGTTTGTCTTTCTTTTCAGCCAGTGGTATTTGTTCTTTAGATAGCTGCAGACACATGAAAAAATAAACCTCAGTTTCTTGTTTTGCAAGTTTGCATAAACTAGAAGCAGGCAAAATATAACATAAATATGTAGATGTGTTGATGAAATCAAAATATATGAAATCTTCATCTTCCTGTTAAAGGAAATTTCCCACTCAGACAAAGGAAAAGAGCCTTTTCAAAATTTTAAAAATAGTCCCTACTTTGGATCATGATGGGATGAGTGGGAACAAAGAAGGAGGGACCTAGAATGGAGTAGCTTACATCAGGGGTCCCCAACCACCGGTCCGCGGACCGTACCGGTTCGTGGAACAAGTCCTACCGGGCCGCTGGTTTGCTGGGCGCCGCCATCTTGTTTTGATGAAAAAGTGCTTCCGGTGAGCTTTTCCGGGTAGAAAGCTCACTGGAAGCACTTTTCATCAAAACAAGATGGCGGCGCAGTCTCGATGAGCTTTTCCGGGTAGAAAGCCATTTCTACCCAGAAAAGCTCACCGGAGAGTGGAGCGCCGCCATCTTGTTTTGATGAAAAGTGCTTCCGGTGAGCTTTCTGCCGGAAAAGCTCACCGAAGCACTTTTTCATCAAAACAAGATGGCGCGCCAGCTGATGCCGTACCGGGCGCGCCATAAAAAGGTTGGGGATACCGGGCCGCAGCATTAAAAAGGTTGGGGATCACTGGCTTACATCATTCAGAGCCACTGCCCATTGTATATATTTTCCCCTCATTTGGGTCATTTTCAAACTTGATCTTTCTTTTGCTGGCTTTGACTCTGTTTTGTTCAGTTTCAGCACAAAGAGAGAGGCTCATCAGCAAAATCATGTCCCTCTTTATATCATTTATTTTCACGTTTCTGTTGGATTAAAACACATAAGATTAGTTTGATAAGACTTGGTCTGAGTAGCTCTAAACTGACCAATGGTAATTACCAAATTGTTGTTTACTGTAAGTATTTTTGTCCTGCTCCAGCTCAAACAACTCTTGGCAGTTTACAATAGAATAAAAGCATAATGAACACTTCCTAAAAAACCCTTAAAGATAAACATGGATGCCTGGTTATTACAGCAACCCAACAAACTCCACCTCCAAATGACCATTCAAATCAAATAGATCTGCCTTACGAAAACCAATGGAGGCAAGTTATTGCCCAGATTGCAAGGACTCTGCCTTTAGATCCATTTTCTCTTGACTTCTCATAGGGACTGGACCTTCAGCATTCCTTCACTGCAAGCATGTACATGCTGGACAGATTCTTCTGGAGAAGACAGTCCCCAAGGTCTGATGCTTTCAAAATCTATGTTAAAATCTTCGTATTTTTCCATTTTTAATACATGTGCTACTGAGGTTTACAAATGAACTACTGGGTGGTCTGCTTTAGATTCTTTCCCAGGATCACCTTCAGCAGAGGTGGTATTGAGCAGGTTCTGACCAGTTCTGGAGAACCGGTTGCAGAAATTTTGAGTAGTTCAGAAAATCAGCAAATACCACCTCTGACTGGAGATTTTACAGGATCCTTCCTCTGCCACGCCCACCAAGCCATGCCCACAGAACTGGTAGTAAAAAAAAATTGAATCCCACCACTGACCTTCAGACTGATTTATCAAGTACCGTATTTTCCGGACTATAGAGCGCATCGGAATATAAGCCACACCCACTAAATTTTAAAAGAAAAAAATATTTTTACACATATTAACCGCACCAGACTATATACCGCAGATATATACGTTGTGAAATGAGATGTTTACACAGAAAGCAAAGAATGCTCTTCGCATGCGGCCAGACGTCTCCAACGTCTCACCATTGATTCATTAATGCCAAGCTTACGTGCAGCAGCTCTGTTTCCTTCCTGGATAGACAGATAGATTGCTTTCAACTTAAAAGCTGCATCATATGCTTTTCTTCGTGTACTTTTCATGATGAGGGTGTGAAAAATATTTTGTGTTCGTGCATGTCATGCTGCTTGCATCGAGTGCACCAAAAACTACCGGTAGTGTCGTCTTCTTTGCATTGACCTCTTGCGTCTGTCACGTTTTTGTGCCCCCTGATGACAGTTAACGAAAAAAAATTTATAGATAAGCCGCATTGTTGTACAAACCGCAGGGTTCAAAGCGTGGGAATAAAGTAGCAGCTTATAGTCTGGTAAATACGGTAGTTTTCTGTATTCTCCTTTACCTTCTTTTGAAGAACAATACTTGCTGTCCATCCATTTGGTACTTCACCAATTTTAGAGAGAGAGAGAGAGAGAGAGAGAGAGAGAGAGATGTATGTATGTGTGTATTATCTTCAAAACACTTTTTCTTGAGATGAACTAATTTCTTTTGATACCTTCTTTTAGTTTTTTTTTCCTTCATTGGAAGTATATATTTCTCCTTTTTAGAAATTCCTGCCCAATTTCCTTCCAAATTTGCTTCTCCCTGAGCAGAATACATAGTACTTTCAAGCTAAATTTATTCTGTAAAGAAGACATGTTTTCCTTGGTTTCACACATTACACTTCCATTGTAGCACTGAATTTTAATTTTATAGTTCAAGTCATTCCACTCATGTTATATTTAAACATGTGTCAATTATTGTTAAATATAATTTGAGCCCTTAACCTAATTGTCAGAAACTCTACATATACACAAATAGATATTTAGGATACATTGAAATAATTTATGTGAAAATATCCTTAGGACATTCATACATTTCATGGAAATTTAACAGAATACTCTTTTATTTAACTTTTAAAAAACTGAATAAAATAAAAATAAAAATCCCTTAACTTTTATATAGAAAATTATCTACTAAGTACAGGTGGTCCTCGACTCACGACCACAATTGAGCCCAATTTATGTTGCTAAGTGAGACATTTGTTAAGGAAATTTTGCCCCATTTTACGACCTTTCTTTCCACAGTTGTTAAGTGAATCCCTGCAGTTATTCCATTAGTAGCATAGTTGTTAAATGAATCTAATTCCTCATTGACTTGGTTGTTAGAAGGTTGCATGACTCCAGAACATTGCAATAGTTATCAATATGAGTCAGATGCCAAGCATCTGAATGTTGATCACGTGACCATGGGAATGCCACAGTGGTCATAATTGTGAAAAATGGTTGTAAGTCACATTTTTCAGTACCATTATAACTTTGAACGGTCACTAAATGAAGTGTTGTAAGTCGAGGGCTACCTGTACTAAGAACTTGTCACTCATGCTTTGTATGTTATTAAGGTGAAGACAGAAGCATAAACTAGCAATTTTTTAACGGCTGCCCAAATGTCCAGTGGGTTGCATCAAAAAAAGATATATAGCATTGTCACACTGCTATAAAAATGGTCCTCAAATTATGGCCACATTTGGGTCTGGAATTTGCATCATAATTGTTGTCATAACTTGAATCATCACATGACTGGACCCAGTTTACCATTGTCCTAAGTTGAGTCACACAGTCACAAGGGCAAATCCAGTTTAACCAGTTGTGTTTTTCCCCAGAAACAGGGAAAATAGTCACTAATTGTGATCATGTGGTTGCAGTCATAAAGGTGAGCCAGTTGCCATTCATCTGAACTGTGATCACATGACTGCAGAGTTGCAACTGACTTTTTAAGAGACCACGGCTAATTTGAACTGTCATTAAGCAAATGGTGTTCAGTCAAGAATTAGCTGTACTGGGGAGATTGCCTCGTTAGTAGGGTATTGTGGTTCTGTATCTACAATACAAGATGGATATTGAGGAATTAAAAAGAGTCATAGGAGAAAGATAATAATGGCAAGAGGCTTGGAAGCTAAATGACATGAAGAATTGTTTTTATAAAAAACGGAATATATTTAGCCTGAAAAAGCGAAGGCTATAGGGAAAGAGGTTAGCAGTCTTCAAATACTTAATGGGTTAGGGTGAGGGATGTCGATTGATTTTCTGTAAGTCCCAATGGGGACATGAACCAAAAGACAGAATCTTTACATAGGGATATCCACAATCAAAGAAGAAGAAGAATTTCCTAAACCTGAAAGCGATTGAAAAATGCAACAGCCTATCTTCTGGATTCTCCAACACTGGAGATTTTCAAGCAAAAGTTGGATGGGTGTTTGTCTGAGATGGTGTGAGGATTTTGCCATTTGAAACTTCTTTTCTTACACTAAGCCTTAGAAGCTATTTTGATTGCATTGATTTCAAACTGGCAGGACTGGGGCTAAATCCAAGAAGATGATTTGTTCTTTATTTCTCCTCCCTTTGAAACTATTTGTGATTGATAGGTTTGGCCCTGCTTTCCAAGTTCTGTTTTTGTTTTCTTTCATTAAAAAGATTTTAATTGCAAAAATGGGGAAATCTTCCAAATAAAGATAATACATGTGCAACAGGGACAAAAAAGCATGATAGATGCTGTAGATAGTTTTTGAAAAGATTATTGCTTAATTGATGTAATTCAGTACATACATTTTCTAAAGTTGTAGATCAAGGAGAAAGGTGACAGTTTTCACTTAAGCATGAAAGCTTTTAGTGTTGTAATGTTATCAATTGATTTTTAACAATTCTATTAAATACATGAAGATAGATTTAGCTCTTATTTCCTTCAAAAACAAGAAACTGATGGGACCAAATGCCTTCTGTATTCATCTGTGTGCATGCTAAGAACATTTCTGCAAATTCTCCAGAAGTGTACAGAGGAAGATAATTAGTTAAACAGAATTTTTCTATGGTGGGATTTAGTGAGAATGTATTTCAGAAAACTTACCTGATGCCTAGTTACTTGTTATTTTTTGTATTTTGCAGATAAATTATATCTCTGACTTTTTAATGGACATAGGTTATCAAAATTGTTTTACTTGGGCCTTTTATATTGTGTGTTTTTAATCAGAAAGTATCTTATAATTGATTAGCAACTTTACATTAGATTACTGAATCCTGCTTGTCTCTACTAAATAATAATAAATGAAAATCTAAATATATGATTTCAATTTTGAAAGAAACTGAATCTATTCAGATGGATTTTGGAATTAATGTTAATTTTTGAAGCATCTGAATGTATTGATATAATGCAGTGGATGTTGTTATGGTATTACGTACATTGAGACAATATCAGAATCACAATGTGGAGTAAGTACATCAAAAGAATCCTTCCCAGGAGAAATACTTAATGCCAGTCATGTTTCAGATATTCTGCATATTGTGAGTGTCTGTGCATGTGCACATTTTGTGCCTAATGTGGGATTAGAACTCATGATCTCCCAGGTTTTAGCCTGATATCTTTTTTACCTTCTACACCAAAATTGCTGTTTACATGCCTTTCACTTAAATCAATGAAAATGAATTTTATGATGTCCAGAATACAATGGAGAGACACCTAATTCATTAGGACTCCTTTGGAAGGAGTTACAAGTCCCAATAGATTTTCATCGTCATTTCTAGCCAAATCAATAGGTGTGAATAACCCACAATTTTTAAAAAGACTTAATAAGAATACAGAATATTTGTAAATTACAAAGGAATTAATAAATGTGCAATCCATTCATACTTGTCTTTAATTTTATTTATTTACTAATCAAATTTACTCATCGCACAAAAAGCTATTCTGGACAGCATACAACAATTCAGTAAAACAACAAATATATAAACAACCATATAAAATACAAAAATCCACATTATAAGGTAAATATTATTAAAACAAATACATACTTTTAATACTTCTTGATTGCCTGCATCATATTGACATTGATTTGTTTTCTTTCTGTTGATATTTTATATGTTCTTTGACTGACTTTTTAATAAATGCAAAAAGAACAGGTAAAACCATTCTTTTCAGCCATGTAGCTGCTCACATAAAAAATGAAAAAGTATTTCATAGCAGACACCATTTTCAACAGGGAACGTGGGAGCTGTGTACTTAAAACATGCTATTCATCATTGTGAACTCTGTGTACATACCCTCCTACATACCATACTCAATTATATCCATATGTTTTCAGGAAGCCAACCAAGGATATTTTGTTCTGTTTTCTGCTTGGTACACTGGGGACTTGGAAACTCTACTAACTCTGGTTAATTTCAATAGTGTGTGAATTCCTTGTCACACCAGTGGGAAAAATAGATGCTCTTTGTCCAAGACAGATCTTCTGAAAGAGTCTCATTATATAATCTTGGGTGCTTCTGGGAAGAAAAAGATTACTTATGATTAAATGCTTTCGTGCAAACAGCTAGAGAATGTATGTGGGAGGTTCAATTCTATCAGAATTGTCCTGATCACCAAAAGGTCAGTGATTAATAACATGCCACAGATATTCACAGCTATGACATAATAATAACTTTTTAAACAATTCAATAAAAGAAAAAGCTCTACTTTCTATAATCATATTTCAAGAAAGTTACTGAGTAATGAAGAAGTGTTTATGGGATAGCAAAGAAGAGCCTAAAGGACTGAAAGGAGGAACAGTGGTGGTAGGAGAACTGGAAAATGAACAGGACAGGTAAGACATAAAACAATACTATTCTAATGCCTATGTATTTGTTCAACTTTCCTGGCTCAGATATAACCTTCAAGCCTGGGTCACTGCTGTCTCATTAATTTAGCTTATTTATTTAAGGCTGCAAACACTGGAATACGGGGACCCCAAAAATTCAGGAGGCAACAAAACATCATTAGCAATAAATATTAAATGAAAGTCAAATTGAGCTCTCCCCTATACAGAGAGAGCAGTGAAGCCACTGTTTATACCTGTGATAGATTAAAG
Source organism: Notechis scutatus (assembly GCF_049901735.1). NCBI lineage: Eukaryota > Metazoa > Chordata > Lepidosauria > Squamata > Elapidae > Notechis > Notechis scutatus. The sequence continues at coordinate 24,781,095 of NC_142013.1, read as the reverse complement.
TTAAGTAATGAATTGTTTGTGTTTACTACCCAAAAGCAGTAGTATAACAGAAATGAAAGACTGAATTCTTATCTCCATCTTTCTGAACAAGGTTAAATCTATTACATTTCAATATTTCATGGTTTTGTTTTGGATGCAAAGAAAAATGGACAGAACTCTGATGAGACAAACGGTGTTTTAATCCCCTTTTACTTCCTACTAAAAAGCATTAATGGGGTATGTGGAATGGCTTAGGAAGTGGTGCAAAAGACCGCACTAGAAGGAGAAATCAGCAAATGTATGTGAGCATCAATTTAGCCTTAGCCAATTATCTTTTTGTCCTCTTTCCTAAAAAAGGAAAGCTTATGATTTAGCAGAGTAATGACTCTCTGAACCTTTCCAAATGTTACCACTAAGTTGTCATTTGTAATGTGATGAAGGGGAAATTATTAGATTGCATTAATTAAATTTAACTTTAGTCCTGGCCCTGCCCAGTTCTGTCTTGGCTGTACTTGTATCAAGGAGGAGTGCAATCCCCAGCATGCCTCCCAAGCTGATGCCCTTAAGCAAAAAATGCTGTGTGCCCCGGTTGAATACTTAACACTTATTGTAGCATGCATCAGCCTGAAGATAATATATTACATTCAGGTTAATTAATTAAAATATGTAAATATATCTGGCCACCTCACCGGTACCTTAGAAGAGCAGAAGGAAGAATAATGACTGAGCCCAAGCCTTGATCACGTATCAATAAAATATATATGTGTGGCTAATTGAGAGCTGGTTTGGTCTAAATGTTAAGGCACAAGCATTAGGAGACTGTGAGTTCTAGATCTGCCTTAGGCATATAAGCCAGCCAGTGACTTTAGCCAATCACCATCTCTTAGCACATGATATAAGATTCAGGGTACAAGCCAGTCAGTCAGTTCCTGACACATCAATAGATCAATTCTCAATTGTGTTGAAAAAAAAAGCAGACTCTGTGCTGGTGGGGAAATGGCAAGAAAGGGGGAAATGTATGTGTAGTTAATGTACAAAAATGTACTTGCCAAGGAATCTAAGGAGTGGGGGAATTTTGTATTTTAAATTTATGGTAAAATTATCATATTGAAGGATTACAAGCACAATTTCCTTCATCTGAAGTAAAATACAGTAAATTATCAACAATGCAACATTTTAGTCTGCATGTATTCTGCCTGCAGAAAACATAATATTTTGAGTGTGTCAGTACTTGTAGTACTTAGAAGATATAGGGTAGAAGAAAGTGTCATATGTCATCATTAGACATCTGAGGGCTGAAGAGAAAATATGAGTTGATGTCACTGATGGTCTGATGTTACCAAAGAAGGAAAAAATAGAGTTTTTCATGCTGATTTTGCTGTTTTGAAAAAGTACTGGAAAGTGAGATGAAACATAATATAGGTGAATTCAGCCTAACAGAAGCTTAATTAGGACTGTCAGGTGGCAGGTGTTATATGACAGGAAAGTCTCTTTTCTGCCAGTCCCATTCTTGCTATTCGGAACTGATAGTTCATTTAAGGCTCTCATTTTCCTGCAGTGGAATCAGCTATTCAGATACTAATACTTTTGACCTATTCAGTGCAGTGGTAGAATTAGAACAGATTCTGATATCAGTTTGTTCGTTTGTTTGTAAGATTTGGAGATTGTTCATCTTACAGTGTGACTCAGTTCAATCTCATGTTCAGGGCTATCTCAACCACAATGTATTGCTTTTGCTTTTGCTTCAACTTTTTTATTTACTTTTCAATTTCCCTTCCCTTTTAAAATCCATGTGCCATCAACTGGTAGCTAAAGGATAATAAGATTCTTTACAGGAATTTTCTGATGGCTAAAATGAGTGAGTAATTTGACATCCAACTTCACAATAACTTGATTCCTGCACAAAGTTGCAATAAAATATGTGGCATCCAAGTCACCAGCCATAAATGACATGTTTATTTTGGGGAGTCAGGCAATCTAGACACCAAAAGGGATGGAGGCTGTAGAGTCCCCATCATCTTTCACTGATTCCCCTCAGCAGCCTTTACTGATAGAACAGCAGTAAGTGAACCTTTGTTTTGCCAGATAATGTTCCATTCTGAAGGCCAATTACTTTGCTTTCTCATGAGATTCCTAGGAAAGACCATGGAGCACCTAATGAGACATCAGCTCTGATGAAGCAGGCCCATTGCTATAAACACATATCCCAGCAGAATTATGGATGAAAGATCCTGAGTTGCTTACCACGTGCAAGCCACACAGTTGTACACTACATCCTGATGGTAAAAGCATGGGAATATTTATTGAAAAAATTCCACTTTGGGTATATGGGAATTATTGAATTTTTAGCATGGAGAGCATGATATCAGGTAATAGCTCTATCTATCTAGGTTGAAAATTCAAAATGAGGAATGTGTATATCACTTACAGATAATCCATATCCATATTGCTCCTGCTACCAACTTTTTGCTAAGCTTATAGAAATGGGTGCATTGTATAATGTGCAAATGCCCAAAGTTTAGTTCCTGGTCGAGGGCAGGAATCACATAAGATCAAATTATGTGATTTGATCGAGTATTTGAATCACATAAGATCAAATACTGAGTTCCAATAAGGATGTATCTTCCCAATGATCAGTAATGTGTTGACCCCACATGTTGCTTGGGGCTAGCAAAGAAGGAGAAGAAGGGAGTAAGTGTTTGGACACCAAATTTAAATGTATGATTTTGGAAAGTTTAGGAGTACCAAAATAGGAGATTGGTGGGTGGGTTCTGCTTCTATTTTAAACCAAACCTAAGGGAGGTAGGGAGGTGGGTGGAGAAAGAGAAGGAGAGAGGGGGGTGTCTTATATTAAAGATAGCTTTAGATAAAATGAGATATAGCTTCTTCTATTTCCTCTTTCAATATTTTAAGTTGCCTTGCCCATATTTTCCATTGAGGCACTTAAGCACAGTGAGTTTGTGGTTTATACATGCTGCACTTATCCTGGAAAATGTTTATCTGTGTGGTTGTTCAGAGTCAAAGGTGACTGATAGCACATAATCAGTCCATCAGTGTATTGCATTATATACCTAAACCTTTTCACTTGAAAGCTTGATTGATTCTAATAGTAATTATTTCCAAGCAGTTATTCTTGAGCTAAACAAGGAATCATAGGGACAATGAAAGGAATTAAAAATAAAGGCATTAGAATGATTTAGAATGAAATGGAAATGAGGGAATGATGGGGAAAGTATTTTAGAGATTTGCAGAGGATTGGTGGTGATATGTCAGAGTGGTATTGAAACAAACATTACATACACATTAATTCATTGGATTTATTATCCACTGCAAGGTTCAGCAGATCATTGAAAAATGTTTATATTGTATTGATATAGAGAAAGCATATGATAAAGTGAATAGATTGAATTATGGAAAGTTTTACACAAATATGCCATTGATGATTGGTTGCTGAATATGACAAGAGAAGTATGGATTGGTTACTGACATGACAAGGAAAATTGAATAAGCAACTAAAAATGTATATAAATGGCAAAAAAGTAAAGAAAGTAAATGAATATGGGTACCATAGTAGAATATTTACTAATAGATGGATAAATTTGAAGATGATTATAAATGCTTATAGAAAGCAGGTGGTTAATATGATCAGTTATGAAGAATAAATGTTTGTTGAAATAAATGAAAATAGCTGTGTATAATAATGTCCTTCTGCCTGCTTTATTATATGAAAATGAGAGTTAGGTATATCAGCTGACATAAAAGTTGAGTGCACTAGAGATGAACAACCTAAGAAGTATGTGTGTTAAGACAAGAGGATATTGTATGAAGAATAAATGAGCACTGAATGAATGTGAATGTGTATTCAAAAGTGACTAGCCACTGTGAAAGAAGAATACAGATAGTCCTCAACTTATGACCACAATTGAGCCCAAATTTTATGTTGCTAAGTGAGAAATTTGTTAAATGAGTTTTGTCCCATTTTATGACTTTTCTTGCCACATTTATTAAGTGACTCACTGCAGTTGTTAATAACACAGTTGTTATGTGAATTTGGTTTCCCCATTGACTTTGCTTGTCAGAAGTATGCAAAAACTGTTTACATGACCCCAGGACACTGCAATCATCATAAATGCGAGTCAATTGTCAAAGCTTCTGAATATAAATTACATGGTCATAAGGATGCTGCAACAGTCATAAATGGGAAAAGTGGTCATAAGTCGCTTTTTCATTGCTGTTGTAACTCTGAATGGTCATTAAGTGAACTATGGTAAGTCGTAACTGTAGAGGTAGTCCTTGTTTAACAAATGCCTCATTTAGTGACTTTTCATGATTATGACCATAATGAAAAAGTAACTTTACTTGTATTCCTGAAATACAAAGGAGTTGCGCATTGCTACTTGTTCAAGAGCCGTTTATGTATTGTATTCCAATCTAAGGCACTCATACTCTATTCTAAAACAGGCACTATTTCTCTAATCAGATATTGGCTTGAATGGCTTCCCTGATTGGCAAGCAGTCTGCAGGGATTCATGCTAGAATAATTCTCATTGTCTGTGACTATAAAACATAAAAACTGAAGACTGGAAATGATTTTTTTTTCTTGTCCTATAAATTCTGTCCAGAACTTACCCAAAAACTGGATTTCTATTAGCATCTCAAGGTAATTGATTATGCCTCATTTTTATTTAGTCTCATTTTGAGAACCACTCTAAAAGCAGATTTCTATCTTTCCCCATAAGAAAACCAATTGCAGGACTTCCGGTTTGAGCTTCTTCGGCAACAGACCGAAGCCTCGTCTCTGCGAGGTTTCGATCCGTGCTCGCCGCTGGAGCGCCCCGAGCCGGCTGGTTTCGGGGCTAAGCCATCCCGTAGAGGTGGTGAAGAGGGGGGAGACTGCTTGCAGGGTTGAGGAGAGCCGCATCTCTCCTCCCCAGCTGCCATTACTCCCTTTCCCGAAGGCGGTTGTAGCGGTGGTCAGAAATGGCCACCACAAAGAAGAACTCGACCAGAAAAGAATGTGCAGGAGGAAGATAAGAAGGGAAAGTTTTGGTTGACTGGGTAAAACAGCAAAAGCAACAAATAAGGTACCCTGGAATTGAAACTATTAAAAAAAAACAATAACATTGTTCCCTAAGAAGATTTTTAAGCTGCGAAGGAGAGAGAAAAGGGAAAAGATTTGGTTTTTTTTTTCTCCTTTTCCTATACTGACAGCTAAGAGACTTAAGCAAGAAATTGGAAAAAAATCCACTTTGACATTAATAGGCATTCAATGGTGAAAATAAAAAGTCAAAGGGATAATAAAGATTTCTGGATAATCAAAAGCTTTTGAAAACAGGAAATGAGAGAAAAATAATAAAAGGGCAGGATCTGGAAGGGAGGAGACTGCCTGGAATTAAAAAGTACTTTCAGCAAAATCTCAACAAGGCTTCCAAAAGATACATTTTAACTGAAACATCGCAACAAAAACCCCAGGAAGAGAAAGTGGAAAAAGAAATAAGAAGAAACAGCTTGGGACTATTTGGATTACTTGATGGTCTCTGGATTTTTGTTTATTGCATTTGAATGACTAAAATAAATCGGGTGGTTGTTTAAAACTGTTTAAAATGGCTCCACTTTTAGAAGAACTGAAAATGGAACTTAAAAAGTACAAAGAAGATGCACAAAAAGGGAGAAGTTCTTTTGGCTTCATATTTCAGTTTTTAGAAATGGAGATTTGGAATTATGAGAAACAACAAGAAATGCCTGCAGAACAAGAAGATTGCGACAAAGAAGAAGCCACCTTTAATGAACAAATAATCTTAGATCAGGGGGGAAAAGGAAAGGGGGGAAAGAGAATGGAAAGTTTAAGATTGGGAAAAACAACTCCAAAAAAAAAAAAAAGAGTGAAAAATAAGTATAAAATCAGAAAGCAACAGAAGAGGGAAATGCAGAAGAGAGAATTAGAAGTAGAGAGACAAGGGGTTAAAAAGGGGAGGGAGAAGATGAGAGGGAAGAAAGAAAGGAAAAGAAGTTATAAAGGACAGAAACAAAATATAGAGAAACAGGGCCTATTTAGAGATAATGGGTGAAAATTTAATGGAAAAGGGGATTCTGCAAAGGTACATAAGATAGTATGGTTATATTAGAAACAAAAATAATTTTAGAAAATATGAAACAACGTATGATTAAAATGTCTGATAAAATAGCTATTGTAATTCAGTGGAATGCTTGTCAATAAATAAATGTAACAAAATGAATATTTAATGATTTACAAAACATATGTGAAGAGAAATAAGGGAAAAATTAATTATGGAGATTATACGTGTCTTTAAGGAAGTATGATATTTAATTGAAAAGAAATGTTAAAGATGTTAAGATTTTAATGATTATTAATGATAGAACTGAACTGGAATGGAATGAGGGTTTATAATTACATATATTTATAATCCTTTTTTTTAAAGAATATAGTGTGTATTATAAGAATGTACCAAGCAGAATTCGATTGGAAGTTATGTATTATGTATTATATTGAAAGTCATAACCTTAAGGTATATATTGAAGTTTAAGTAAGAGTTGAATGGATGTAATTAAAAGATATAAAGGTGTCATACTCCAATTAGTAACTACAGGAGAAAACTTGTTTAATGAGAAAAGATAATATGAAATTGAAACAGAACAGACAAAAGTATAAATATAATGATTTGAATTGAGATGAGATAATCAAAATAAAATTGAGAAAATTAAGAGGGGAAAACTATATAGAAAATGTAGAATAGTATAAGATATGGAATAGAACACAAAAAGGAGCATGAAATTGAGTTTTGTGTCTGTATAAAGAAGTTTAACCCGGGACCATGCTATTTTCAAAAAAGATGTTTTACTTGTATTTTGTATGTGTGAAAACCCAAATAAAAGTTTATTAAAAAAGAAAGAAAGAAAACCAATTGCAGATCGGCAACAAGATGCAAATAGCCACTCTTTCCAATACAAAGTGAGGGGTAACCTCTGAAGTTAGTCTAGTATATTCAACCAAATGGATTCTAGCAGGGGTCTGAATTTACCACCACCTGCCTTAACAAATAATTCTACCAGAACTGACCAGCCTTCCTCAAGGTGGATATTTGACATAGCCTATATCCAAACGCGAGGTGAGAGAATGTAAATTTAAGTAAGCATGTATTGAAATGATAGAGGTGTTCATTCAGGCACAAGAAGGAAATGCCCCCAAATGCCTGGTAATTAGTTTTACTTTGTACAACCAACATTCTTTGATCAGAACAAAACAGCAGCGGAGAAAATTGGATGGAATGAAATGAGTTTTTTCAGCAGCTGTTTTCTCTCCTTTCTCCCTTTGGCGTCTAAAATAACCTCCATGTAGAAAACATTATCCAAGTGACAAAGAGACAACATGCCCTCAAAATAGACTTCCTTTGTCTATGCATGGCTGTTGGAATAAAATAAATAGAAGGTGTTAAGAAAGTTTCTGGGCATGGCATTAACAAGCAGTGACAAGAAGATGCCTTTCTCATGGCCAAATTCATGTGTTCAATTGTCTTATTTTTTATTTTCTGTTCTTACAGGAAAAAAACAGCACAAAAAAAGCTTTATTCTCCTGCAGTATACTTACATTTTTCCAATACTAACATTTAGCAGTTTATTTTTATTCTTTGTTCTTCTACTTACATTCCCATATGGCTACTTTTTATAACACAGCCTTTTTTTTTCAATGAGGTGTTATACTGTATATTTTATAAAGAAATTGAGATACAGAAGGCTAAGCCAGTAGGCAGTTGTAGTTCTCTTAGTCAGTGTAATGTATAAATTCCCAGTATGAGACAGAATACATATGGATTGCATTGCTAAATTCGACTATATAAAGTAGTCGTATTTCTTTAGCCAACAAGGGCCAGCCATAAATGGCTTATGAATACTTCAGAGATGAAATGCATTTGCTACTCCAAGCAGAAATATAGGCTTGACAAAATTTTCATAGCAAAAAGGACCCTTTTCCTCTTTTTCTTCCTTCTGAATCCCCTTTTTATTGAGTCCTCCCCCCTTTGAAACTATATTAAAATATTTTAGAATGCATACGCGCACCAATGTCCTATTGTTTCTTTTTATTTTTCTTATATGTATCCATTTCATGTATTCATAACTAAGTTTATATTAATATCTGTTATCTTATAATCGCTTGACAAAATAAATAAATAAAGATTTAGAAGTTTAGAAGATTTTGACCACAGCAATTGGATGGCATAGAGAGATATTAATATATTCAAGCAGAAAGTTGACAATTATCTGTTGGGTTCTGGATAAAATTTAAGTGATATAGTACTTGATCTAAATGGGCTAGATTTCCAGTTCCTGATCAGAATACCTTAATGAGAATGGAAATAGAAAAGTTTGACTCTCTCATAAAATCTCTCTGCTGAGTACTCAAAAAATGTATAGTAAGTATACTGCTCGTCTTGATTCCCTTTTCTAATCTTTAAACTCCCAATCCATTTTGGATTCTGCCTTTTATCCAAAGACAGTTTATTGTGTCTTTCTTAACTGGAAAAAACCCTCATTCTTCATCTAGTCTCAGAGAATGAATGCACTTGTAACTCTCTAAAGATGGAGAATGTGATTGCATTCTGTTACAGTGGGCCATTTTCATGCAATTCTTTATGCATAGAGAAATACAGTGTGATTTTACAATGGAAAAAGATATCGCTCTACATGGGGCTAGCTTTGAAAAGTATCCAGAAGCTTCAATTGGTGCAGAATGCAGCCATGTCAGCAATTCTGGATGCCCAAAGAAGGCAAATGTGATACCTTTGCTCCACAATCTGCACTCAATGCCAATTTGCTTTCAGGTTCAATTCAAAGTATTGGTTGTGACTCATAAAGCTCTACCTAACTATCTCTAGAACAGTCTTCATCCCATTACATTGGCCCATCCCATTCAGCCAGGCTGGGAAGATATTTTGCAGACTCTGTCAGTTAAATAATTTCAATCGGCAGGATCTAGGAAGAAGAGAGCTTTCTCTGACCTGTGGGATAGTCTCCCTCTGGGGATGAGGCAGGCCCCCACTTTCTTGGCCTTTTGAAAAGGAATTAAAACATGGCTCCGTGGCTTCGAGTGGTGACCCCAGAGGAACATTTAACGATGGGGCCGATTAGTGCCCTAATAGCCCTCTCTTTGCCTTTTTTAAACAGTTTTTAACAGAGTTTAATCATCCTTGCCTCTTTCTATTTTTTAATGTGCTGTTTCTTTGTTTTAACATTTTATTGTATACCACCCAGAGTCAGTCTCTGAGAAAGAGGGACAGTTCAAAAAAGTGAAAATAAATAAACATTCAGTGGCCAGATCTTTGACTCTAGGAGATGATTTTGGGGAGAAGAGTGGCTGTTCCCTATAGGATATGTGCAGGTATCTAACCTGGCCCTTGAGTTGATGACATTTTCTCATCCTATTTTTAAATATGCTAGTGGTTAGCATGTATGTCCATCCATATAATTGTAATTTTCACTAGAGAAGCAATTTTTACTTGTATCAGTCTGTTGACTGTGTACAATATTATCTGTTTCATATGAATACTTATTGTATACTGTACCTGTATAACTGTATTAGAGCTAGTTAGCCTACTTAAATAGACTAATTTTTATTTCTTTCATTTGCCATCGGCTTACTATCTTCACATTTTATAGCTCCATTGCATTGTCATTCGTGCTGTATCAGTTCGGAAAGTTCATAGCTTTTTATTTGACCTATGGTTTCTATAATAGAAAAAGAAATAATTTAATTGAAAAATAATGTACTTTTTATCTAAAAGGTTCCAAAATATTGTGTGGTTGTACTTTCAAACTGATCTCTTCTACTTGATATTTATTACATGGACTTATTATCAGTAGATTGACAGAACAGCAATTCAAACATGTTTAAAAATGATAAGATATTATTTTTTGTCCTCAAAATAAAGTCCTAAAGTGTAAATGTCTCTGTTGGTACATTATGTGTTCCCCAACCTTTCAACTTTACTGTTTGCATTCCTCCTTTCTCTTGTGCATATTTGTGTTCAGTCAATAAAAAACACATTTCATGGTGACGGGATATGTGCACAAAGTCCAATACCAAAGTTTTGAAATTTGCCCTTGCAGTGGGAAATTTCCTTCCCCCCAGGGAATCATAATGGACAGTTGATTTCCTCCCAAGTTTAAAAAATATAGTTATGGATACAAATAGTTGTATCATATGTATTAGGATCATAGTTCTAGGCTCACTTCCAAGGAAAGTTGACAGTGCTTTGCGTGTGTACATGTGTGTGTGTGTGTGTGTCTTCTTGCTGCAATAATGTCACATAGTTATCTCAATGAAATAAATAAATTCACAGCACCTCATCCCAATGACATTATGTGGGGGCTGGGTTGTTTTATTTAAGCAAGTCACATCTACCCGACCCATTAGAGTGGGGAGGCAGGGAATGCTGAGGGTCCCATCCCTGAGGGAGATACACCTGGTGGGACCCAGAAGAAGGGCCTTCTCCATGGTGGCTCCCTCTCTCTGGAATATCATTCCCCTAGAGATTAGAATGGCCCCCACTCTAGCACTCTTCTGGAAGGCACTGAAGACCTGGTATTGCCAGGGGGCCTAGGGAACCCAGACAGGGATGGAGCCCATCAAATGGCTAGTGTGATCTGCTGTCGTCAGGGCGGGAGGTGGGAGTTGGTTTTCAATTTAAAAAAAAAAATCCAAATTTTGTTCTATTGTACTTTACAAATTTATTTGATTCTTTTTGTTAGTTTTTATTGTTTTTGTTTTGTTTTAAATATGGTTTTACATTGTGTAAGCCGCCTCGAGTCGCCATGGGCGAATAGGCGGCAATATAAATTAAATAAATGAATAATAATAATAAATAAATTTACTGAGTGTCCTCTGTGAATTGATCAGCTTTTAAAAAAAATATGTCCAGTCTAATGGCCATCACTATACATTGCAATTATTTTCAGAGTTTATGCAGCTTTCATGCTCCACAACACTATATTCTCATTAGGAACATGAATCTAAAATGTGACACAGTATTTTCAGAATGGTCCCCTTCTAGATTTCTGACGAGCATCAGCATTTTACCTAACGATCTCTATACAGAATTCAATGTGGGTTTTTTTATATACTGATTGTGCTGGGAACTACATATCACAACTCTAAAACTGCTTTTCGAATCTGTCAATGCTCCATGGTGTTTATCTGAAGGTAGTTTTTTTTTTTTACTTCACCGTTTATCACTTTGCACTTTAACAGTCTCCGTGCTTTAAAATTTTACTGTTTGGGGCCACTATTTATGAAATGCTGGATGTTAACTGATTAATTTTCCCATTTTATTGGGCCTTTGGGACTAAAATTGGAAGCCATCCTGTTAGGTGACCTATGCAGATTTGCATTTCTTTGTTTAAATATTCAAGTATTTTCTTATTGCTGTTTTTTAAAAATTCCCCTTGAATTTGTAAAATGCAGTTGGGGGATTAATGTAAATAGAAAGCAAATTAAATATAGGATCCATAGTTGGTTAATACTTAAATCTTTGTGTTACCAATTACTCAAAGCTCCAGAATATTATAGTAGCTAATAGAATAAATGTTATAAAGTTGGGAAAATATACAGTAATCTCACAATTGGTTATTTCATAGTAGTCAAAACATTCAGAAGGGTTCTTAAATTTTACATGATGGGTTTTAAATGTACATTTAGATTTTAAGCTCTCCTTCAAATGCAATTCATGCTTCTGTCTACTTAACAGATGCCTTTAAAGATACAGAATGTCCTTCCAACTCCCATAATTCTGAGCCAATACGGCCAATATATCTGGAGAGAGACAGTGTACAGAAATCTATCAAAGTACTGTTTTCTTTTGGCAGAAAAAATAATTAAGAGAGCAGTTTCTTAAGTGCTCTAACAGCATTGACCTAAGATGATATGTCAGCATGTTTTTTATTTAAACTTTAAAAAATAGCTCCTGTATACGCCTATCATATGTTCACATATTTTCCATATCAATTCACTTTATATAAACTATGTAGCATACTTATTAAATCATACAGTGTAGTACTTTCATATATTTTTATTACACATTTTTAATGTGTAATAAATACTCTACCCGACTCTGTAGTTTCTTCCCCAAACCCCAAAAACTTTAACCTTAGACTGTCTACTATTGACCTCACCCCTTTCCTAAGAGGTCTGTAGGGGGCGTGCATAAGCGCACCAACGTGCCTACTGTCCCTGTCCTATTGTTTCTCTTATTCTTCTTTTATTTTTCTTATATGTACCCATTTCATGTATTCACAACTATGTATACACTTATACTTATTATCTTGTAAACAATTGGCAAATCAAATAAATAAATAAATGAAAATAAATAAATAAATGTAAGGACGAAAACTGTATAGGAATAGACCACAGGTATTGTGGAATGTCTGGGACTAAAGGGCCTCTTATATATAATGTATATCTACAACATGATCATGACAGTAGCCATTGGTAGCCTTGTCCTCCATGAAGAGAAATTACATCTACTGTAATTTCTTTGGAAGCTGCCCAAATGGGTAGCATTATTGCATCTTGTGCAAACAGATGTCATATTTTCCTGAAACTTTGTTTGAAGTATGACTTTCTTTGGTTATTTTGAATCTTCAACTATTCAACTTCATTGCAAGTTTTCTGGTTTGCAGAGAAAGATAAAATATTTTGTATATAAGGTAAAGCTATACACATTTCATGTACTAAACTGTCCTACTTATTTTGGATAAATATTCTATATAAATTCTGACAATAATTCTAAATATTGAAATCGAAATCAATTTCCATATTTAGCTTTCTTTTCTAATAGTAGCTCTTTCCCCCCACCAAAAGTAGAACATAGTTCTGTGTAAAAATGCTTATTATCTTATAAGCTAATCCCTCATTTTAAGATAGCTTTTTTCTCAATACTTTGAAAATTACATATAGCAACATATATGCTTGTGTATTACTGGAGTGTTTGTTCGGATGTGTTAGTGAATCTTTGGCTGTGTGATAGGAAGCCATTGCTGTTGTTCTGGAACCCCATTCCCAAACTTATATGTTAGGATAAATCCTAACGAGACAACTGCACTACATTTTATTATACAGGCAGTCCTCGACTTATGACCACCATTAAACTCAAGATTTTGGTTGTTAAGTGAAACATTTGTTAAGTGAGTTTTGCCCCATTTTATGATCTTTCTTGCCCCAGTTGTTAAGTGAATCACTGCAGCTGATAAACTCATAAACTGGTTGTTAAAGGAATCTGGCTTTCCCATTGACTTTACTTGTCAGAAGGTCGCAAAAGGTGATCACATGACCTTTATGACCGTAATGGTCATAAATGTGAACCAGTTGCCAAGCATCTGAATTTTGGTCACATGATCACAGGGATACTGCAAAGGTCGTAAGTATGAAAAACAGTCATGTCACATTTTTCAGTGCCATTCTAACTTTGAACAGCCACTAAATGAACTGTTGTACGTTGAGGACTACCTCCATTATTATTTATTAAGTTCTGATCAGAACATTATGCTTTAAATATGAAGAGAAATATGTTGCCTGCTCAGATAATGTAAGGAAGTTTAAAGAAGAAAGGAATCCGGGCATTTCATTTGAAGGAACTGGGATTGGTGATTTCAGAATTTATGAGTAAAAATTTCCTTGAATAGATGCATTATTTTTATAACATCTTTGTCAAGACAGTTTACATAGAGCAGCTGCATTTCGTCTGCAGCTCCCTGGCTTTCAAAGTTCTGTTAAGAACTTTATTCTGTCATTTATTTACATGCCACCATTGTTTTGAAGTCCATTGCAATGCTTTTTATTCACTATAAAAAACAGAGTCTAAAAATAGCAAAAAAAGAGAAAAAAATAAAGTCTTCCAAAAACTTTTTATGGGTAAGTTTAAAAAAAACCCCACATTCAGATTTAGTTTGCTTTTTTCTATAAGTCATCTTGCTACTGTTTTACTGCAAGCTAGACAATGCATACTATGGTAGTACAGTACTTGTCATCCATGAAGAGCTGAGTATCAATAATAATAGCTATTTAGTTTTTACTGGAAGTGGTTAAGATACCAATCTAAAAAAGCAGGACACTGTGATTTTAAGTCCCACTTTAGCCATGAAAGCAAGCTGGGTGACCTTGGTCTAATTATTCTGTCCCAGCCCAACTTACCTCACAGGGTTCTTGTAGTGGGGAAGCTAGGAAGAAGAAATGTGTTGGATATGTTCTCTGCCTTGAGTTGTTTGTCAAAATAATAAAGACAGGTGTTGGAAGAAATGTCCATCCAGGTTCAGTTCCAAGTGGGAAGAAAGACATTGGAAACATGGAGACTGCTTGGAAGGATGGTTTAATGGTGGGCAGGATCACATGGTTTGAGGTCCTGGGCAAAAAAATGAGCACATGGGTGAGAGGGGGAGAGAGATTTATACCCTCTGTTGGGGTTTGAACTTGCTTCCTGTTCCTGTGGCAAGAAATGTATACAGATTGATTGTCAAGACTCCCATGCAGGAGTAACTTTGTAGGTTGTCTTGAGTCCAGGCTTGGTTGAATCTTGCTGGGTGATGTAATGAAGAGGCTTTGGGCAATTCCTATTGTGACTTAATGGCTTTGTCCTAGCTTGGATCTGAGTGTGGGCTAATCCTATCACCCTGGAGCTGAAGGTCTTTTGTTCTGTAGATAAGCTGGCACCAAAATATCTGCTGGGGCTGAGTTTCTGTGTCCCTTAAGATGTCTATTTCTCTTTAGGGGAAATATTCTGCCTTTTTAATATTTCCTAGAATATTTCAAATTTTCTAGGAGGGGGTGGGTGCTAACTTTCTACACAGGATACAAATAAAATAAAGTAAATTTGCTAAAATTCTATTAACCCTAGATCTAGATCTCTAAGTAAAGAATAAATGGTTGGAGTAGCTGCTTTTCTAAGTAGGTCTTGGTTCTTCAGAGTGAAGAATCTACTTGGATAAGCAAGGAAAGAACCAAATATAAAAGAAATCTAGTTGCCATGACTCAACTTCCAGATTTGATTTGCAGTATATTTACCCACTAATTTATGATAAAACCAGGAAATATGGATGGTCCTCCTGGCTAAAGCGACAATTTTGTTTTTTTCTTTGTTTGCATTTTATAAAAGGTTAAACTCTGTTGACTTGGCACAGAAAAATTATTCTCATGGGAAATAAAGGTAAAATGATTGTTCATGAAGCTTCAGGTACAAATGCTTTTAATTTAATTAGTTAAATTGGGATTTCTATAAGCTCTCATACATTATTTATCTATACACATAGTCAAATATATAGCTATATACTAAAAGGATATAAGAATTAAAAAAAATAGATCTCAATGAACCTTCTGATTTATGTCACTCAGTTTATTGTTAGTGTTCTTGACCTCTTCAGTATTAACTGCTTTGTAATTTAATGTCATTCCCTTTAGGGGTATTGTTAACTAAGAACAGACTATTAGTTCTGTTATTTCTCTGCATAATTACTTCACTCCATTTAATATAAATTAGGAAAGAGCAGGATATTAGAAAAATTCAGATTTAACTGATATTTACATTTAGCGTTATCTGATGACTTACTTACACTGTGTACTTTGTTTGGGCGTAAACTATATAGAACAGAGGTTGGATTTATCTTCAAGCAGATTTGTAAGGAACTGAGCCTTTGGACATGTTTCTATGCCATTGCGATCTTGCATGATGGATGAACAGCATATGCCTCTAGAAATGTGAAGGTCTGGAGGTTGTGGGGGATAGGAGGGGTGGGGGGAGAGAAGCTTTCCTTTTTTTTCCTGGGCCTTCTGACTGTGACTGTCCCCTTATCACATGCATAAAGTAATCTGTAATGCAGGAGCTTGGCCACTGATGTCCATAGCTATCACTGTTCTCAAAAATGGCAATAAAAGTGAAGGTTAATTCACTGATGCATGTTTCTAAAGTGCTTGTATTCCCAACATGAAACCATAAGTAATAATATGCCCAGCAACATTTTGTAATGCCTGTGAGGAGGTAATATTAAAAAAAACATAATGATGGTTTGTTATAGCCTAAGTACAGTATGTCTATATCAAAGAAAAGGTTAAAGAGCAGAAGGTGGCAGAAAATAATCCCACAGGTTTTCCTTCTATTTAATTGTTGTTTTGTAACTGGCTATGCCTTCTGTGGCAATAATAGACTTTAAGGATACTCACTCATGAAATATTCTCAAAATTCCAGATGTGCCCACCAGGAATCACTGCTGGAGCACATATGTATTATAGGGTTAAGGTTAGGGTTAGGTATTCTGCCATACTTCTGATGAGAGAACTCACCATATGCAACTATGTCATCTTCCAGAGAACAAGAACAGAGAATAACAGAGAAGATCTGTTGATACACTTAAATTCAAGGACATAAAAGGGCTGGATATAATCTTCACTCAGCTTTGGTTTTGAGTAAATCCATATCACACCAGTGTCACTTCAAACTAACCAATTTGTCAACTAGTAGGCTTGCCTCCCAGTCCTAAATATGTGGTGTATCTATTAAAAACAACTTAGTGAGAAATCAGCAGGTTGCAACAGTCACAACTACTGTAAGATGCAAGCTGGGAAAAGCTTTGTGTATATGTTTGGAGTGTGTGTATGTTAATGACTATTTCTGAAGATCTGTATAAAGAAGCTTTAAAAGGAATTCCTGAATAATGGAAGGAATTTTTACTGCCATCTGACAAAAGAATGCTACAAGTAAATTTTTGGACAAAGTTCTCTTAAGATTGTGCCAAAGAATACTTATTCTCTCCTCCTTCCTTCCCTCAAATTCTCCTATCGTAGCTCCCCAGTGGCAAGGCATGCTGTTTGTGTTTGCTTTTCAGCGTGATATGTGGCTACAAGTGCTTGCACAGCCTTCACTTTCCTCTTCAAGGCACGCTGTGTACTTTCACATTCTTGACTTTGACTGATTGGCCCTTTCCGATCATGTGAGGGAGCTGGAATCCTGAATTGTAGCTTTTTGGCACTCCTCTTTTTCTCTTTTAAATTGCTTGCTCTTTTCAGCTCCTTGGGCTTCCTTCTTCTTTTCTCTCGGTACTTCAATTAGATTGAGGAATTCTCACCCAGGAAAA
Organism: Notechis scutatus; assembly: GCF_049901735.1. NCBI lineage: Eukaryota > Metazoa > Chordata > Lepidosauria > Squamata > Elapidae > Notechis > Notechis scutatus. Next base: position 24,763,986 of record NC_142013.1, on the reverse strand, counting down.
CTGCAGCAGCATTTTGTTTTGTTTTTTTGTTTCTGTTTTGTTTTTAAACGGGACACAGATGTTAAGGCAGATGGCTAGTACGTCAGACTCAGGCTGCCTCTGTGTGAATGCTATGTTAACAGAAGGCCAAGAGATGTACTTGCTATTTGATCAAACTGCAAGACGCTCTCCATACAGGAAAAGTAGGATCCTAGCACGCCAACAACTTCTGACTAAAATTCAACAGGGTGAGTCACTTGCCTTGAGTTTTTAACTGAAACAGATGTTTGGGTAATTCTTTTTTTAGCTCATCTGATCAGGATTTCATATTGTGCTATTTATCTAGTTTAATTATTTTGGTTCTTGGAAGCAGTCAGAATGAAACATTTCAATTTCAATCTAAAATATACATGTGCATGTGCTATGTATGAGTAAGTGAATTGTATTTCTGCAGTATTATCCTTCGGCCTCAATCTGCACAGCCTCCCCCAATCAATTGTCTGTTTTTAATTGCTATTAGTGACCCTTGTGCAGTAAAATATTTGGAATGGCAGAACCATACATGACAGATTGTCTCCCATATGGACATGAAGGAACTGCTGAGATTTTAGATTACTATTCCTCTGTGTACTTATTTCAATAATTTAGAAAAGGTAAGAAGAAAAGATGGACCCAGGTCTCCAGAGGACTCTCAAAGCATGTTCTAAAGCACATAACATGTTGTGGAAATCTCAAGGCCATTCAAGCAGCCTCATTAGGCATATAGAATAGAATAGAATAGAATAGAATAGAATAGAATAGAATAGAATTCTTTTATTGGCCAACGGTGATTGGACACACAAGGAATTTGTCGGTGCAAATGCTCTCTGTATACATAAAAGAAAAGATACATCAATTTCTTCTTCCAATCTATGTAATTTTGATGCTAACGGAATGGACCTTTGGCCAAATTGCATATAATCAAAGTGAACTTTGGAACCATGCGCAAAAAGCTGATGATACACACACAATCTGAACAAATCTTTCAGAACTTAAGTGAAATATCTAAAGAGAGGATATCAAGTGCCCCATATTTCCCACTAACATGTAAGAAACTGGAAGCCAAGGCACCTGTAAAACTGCTTGAAATAAATCAACTAAATACCAGTAGCACATATTAAATCATGAAAAGCAGCAAGAGTAACAAAGTTCTGTGTGATTTCTTATTTTCCTAGTTGGGTGCATGATGTATGTTTACTTAGTAATAAATCTCATTGAATTTAATAGGGAGTTGCAGCAAGAGCTGTGACCTTTGGAATGCAGATCTAAATTGTTATTACTGTTCAGTTGAAGTTGTATATGAAGTGAAGGGAAATCCTATTATATTTATTAAGGAACCATGCATATTTCAGCAATAAGCTGCTGATGAAGGAGATTATTCCCTTGGCAATGGAGTGAACTGTTGTTTTCAGTACAGTGTCAGGAACTGGAGATATTTGGAGGATGCTGCTCCTTGCTGTGGCTCTGCTTTCAGGAAGGATATTATGTCATGCATAATTGTGACCGAGAACAATTTTTCCTTTTGGGTTTATGTGAGTATTCCAAGCTGTATAAATTTAGTCTGCGTTTACAAGTGATGTTTCCAGGGAAAAGAAGAAGAAAGACTTCAAAACTTTCAAGATCGTATAATGTAATGCAACCATATGATGATAGGTATTTTTAATACTATTATATGCCCCCAATTGTATTTTTCCCATTAAAACTTTTAAAAGGGCTTAATTCCTCAAGAATATGTAAACTTTTAAAGTAAGAATATAAGTCTTATCGTTTTAGAAACTTTCATTGTGATTTTGACTAAGATTTGCTCAGTTCTTGGGGGGCCTTCTCAATAATATGTGGCTGATGAAAACAAGAAAAAGGCTTTCCAGTTACTTCTCAAATGAGCCTTTTCTTTGTCTGCCCTGAAATAATCAGGAAGACATGCTTCATTTCTAATATTTTTATTTAGAAACATTGCTCTTCTAGGTTAGGTTGTTCTGTTCTAAAGCAATACACGTGGAGAGGATCACATTGAGATGGCTATCATATTAATACATTAATATTGTGTGTTACATATGCAAAATATGTTTTTCTAGTATTTATTGTGCACAAAATGATTTTAACTGGCCTTTTTGTTTAATTGATTTTAGTATATTTTATGCTGAATACTGCTCTGTATGGCATTTTGAGTTAGAAATATAGAATATTAAGATTGAATACATTCTTAACCAAATTAACTAAATACCTGAATCAATAATACACTGTGCAAAACAATAACATATTTACAAATTATTTTCTTATGTTGTATTGAATTTTTCTATCTGGAAAACATTTACGAATTGTATGAATCTTGAAGTTTTGTAGATTGTATTTGAAACAAATACTGGGAAACATTTTTCCAAACAGGTGTAATAGGGCTTGGACTCTGATACAAGTGATTTATTTTGATCCGGCTGCATACAGTAGTAACTCAAATAATCTCGAAGAAGCCAGCAGACATAATTTTGAATTCATCCCTCTGTATGTTACCAACATGGCACATCATGCATATATAATGGTTTATTGTCCAGGCCAGGAAATTTTCTTTCTGGCAGAACAAATATTGTGTATGTGAGGATAAGATAGTATGGAGGAAATCTATTCTTCCACTTGAGCCAAAGAACTTACTATGTGGAATCATCTGTTAAAAGCTGAAATGAGTTTTTAAGGTTGCCATTACTTGTCTTCAGTTTCCAAGAAGCAGTAGTGTATTTGAGACTATAATGTTATAACTAGCTGACAGATAAATGATGTTGGATTAGAAAGTGCCAAAATGACTTTGATTTGAAGGAAAATCAACAAAATAATATGGCGTTTTGTCAATCTGTATGTGTAAACAGAGGTTTCAGTAGAAGAGAACTGTATATGTAGCTCAGAGTTGAATGGGAAGTCCTTGTTGCTCTCTGAGCCTGGCTGTTTGCTTGGAGAATGTTTCATTACCTAACTACTGTACAGGTAAAACTCAAAAAATTAGAATATCGTGCAAAAGTTCATTTATTTCAGTAATGCAACTTAATATGTGAACCTAATACATGAGATAAACTCATTATACGCAAAGCAATAGTTCAAGCCGTGATTTGTCATAATTGAGATGATTATGGCTTACAGCTCATAAAAACCCCAAATCCACAATCTCAGAAAATTAGAATATTCCATGCAATCAATAAAACAAGGATTGTACATAGAACAATATCGGACCTTTGAAAAGTATAAGCATGCATATGTACTCAGTACTTGGTTTGGGCCCCTTTTGCAGCAATTACTACCTCAATGCGGCGTGGCATGAAAGCTATCAGCCTGTGGCACTGCTGAGGTGTTATTGAAGACCACGATGCTTTAATAGCGGCCTTCAGCTCTTCTGCCTTGTCCGGTCTCATGTCTCTCATCTTTCTCTTGGCAATGCCCCATAGATTCTCTATGGGGTTCAGGTCAGGCGCGTTTGCTGGCCAATCAAGCACAGTAATCCCACGGTCATTGAACCAGGTTTTGGTGCTTTTGGCAGTGTGGGCAGGTGCCAAGTCCTGCTGGAAAATGAAGTCAGCATCCCCATAAAGCTTGTCTGCAGAAGGAAGCATGAAGTGCTCCAAAATTTTCTGGTAGACGGCTGCGATGACCCTGGACTTAATGAAGCACAGTGGACCAACACCAGCAGATGACATGGCTCCCCAAAACTTGCAGTGTGTGCCTCTCCATTCTTCCTCCAGATTCTGGGTCCTTGGTTTCCAAATGAGATGCAAAAGTTGCTCTCATCAGAAAAGAGGACTTTGGACTACTGAGCAACAGACCAGTTTTGATTTTCTTTAGCCCAGGGAAGACGCTTCTGAAGTTGTTTGTTGTTCAAGAGGAATACGACATTTGAAGCCCATGTCCAGGATACGTCTGTGTGTGGTGGCTCTTGATGCACTGACTCCAGCCTCAGTCCACTCCTTTTGAAAGTCCCCAACACTTTTGAATGGTCTTTTCCTGACAATCCTCTCCAGGCTGCGGTCATCCCTGCTGCTTGTGCACCTTTTTCTTCCACACTTTTCCCTTCCACGTAACTTTCTATTAATGTGCTTTGATACAGCACTTTGGGAACATCCAACTTCTTTTGCAATTACCTTTTGAGGCTTTCCCTCCTTATGGAGGGCGCCAATGATGGTTTTCTGCACAATTGTCAGGTCAGCAGTCTTTCCCATGATTGTGCTTCCTACTGAACCAGACTGAGAGACCATTTAAAGGTTCAGGAACCCTTTGCAGGTGTTATGGCTTAATTAGCTGATTAGAGTGGGACATTTTGAGCCTAGAATATTGAACCTTTTCACAATATTCTAATTTTCTGAGATTGTGGATTTGGGGTTTTCATGAGCTGTAAGCCATAATCATCTCAATTATGACACATCATGGCTTGAACTATCTTGCTTTGCATGTAATGAGTCTATCTTATATATTAGGTTCACCTTTTAGTTGCATTACTGAAATAAATGAACTTTTGCATGATATTCTAATTTTTTGAGTTTCACCTGTAGATAACATTATCAGTGTTGGTGAGTTTGCACCCTGTTTATATACAGTAGTTTGCCCTCCCAGTGTTGGTGGGAATGTAGTTTTCTCCTTCGTAGGCCTGTGATTAGAGTATTGTTTTCTGCTTGAATGTTTGTCTGGTGTTAGTCCATGCTTAGATGAGTGTTGGCTGCTGGAAAGGATGTATTCTGGTCTTTTTATTTCTTTCTTACCTTTATATTGTCTCTTTTGAATGGCATCCAAATGTGGTTTATTTCTATGTGTCTATTGATGACTGATTTCTCTGAATGCCAAGCTTCCAAGAATCCCCTATCATTTAGTTTGGCCTAAGATGCTCACAGTTTCTCTATTGAAACTATTGTTGAATTTGTCCATATGCAGTGAGATTAAGAAGTTTTCATCATGTCTTCTGACTGCTACTTGCTGTTCATGGATATGCTCTACGAATCTTCTGCTTATTTGTCCTATTTACAGTAGTGACTCTTACAGTCATTACTGTACATTATATGTTATTGATGATTCCTGATTTTTCTTCTTGGGCTACTCAGACTTTTGGGATACTAAGAGGTTTGGGGGAGATTTAGTAAGTGTATGTGCAACAGTGATGTTATGTAGTTATAATGATCTGTTCCTGAGATGTTTTGATATGTGATAGTATTAGTTTTCATAGCTTGTGTTAGTTGTACTTTAGTAAATTGAGTGATCAGGAACTTTTTGATAAAGTTGTGTAATCATCTATTTTGTTGGAAGATATTGGAGTATTTCCTTTTTCTCATGTTCTGGGTTGCTGCAATGTGTTTGTATTCATTTAAATTATGTTTTTACCCAACTTTTCTATGTGAGAGGTTGAGTTGTTACCTTGATAATGAAGAACTTGCTTAGTGTAAATTGTTTTTCTTTAGACTTGTCTTTCTAATTTGCTGTTGTTTCATCTGTTGATGAGAATACCCAGGAAAGGGGCTATGCTGTTGTTTCCTTCTTTCCTTTTGAATGTAATTCATTTGAAGATGTTGTTCATTATTTTATGTGTCTTCTCTAGTTGTTAACTTTTTATTATAATAAATGTGTCATCTTCTTACTATGGATCCATGTGTGTGTGTAAGATATTTTTAATGTTATATTCATGTAAGTAATTCAACTGTTTTGCCTAATTTCATCTATCAGAAATTCTGCTTGTCCTTCTTCTATCAGGGAGTCCACAGCAGAGGTGGTATTCAGCAGGTTCTGACCAGTTCTGGAGAACCAGTAGCGGAAATTTTGAGTAGTTCGGAGAACCGGCAAATACCACCTCTGACTGGAGATTTTACTGTATCCTTCCCTTGCCACGCCCACCAAGCCACGCCCACAGAACCGGTAGTAAAAAAATTTGAATCCCACCACTGGTCCACAGCCAAACCAACTACATGTGGTGGTGCATAAAGTTTTTGTTTTAAAATTGTAAGAATTAAAAATAGGAGAGTGGACATTATGAAACATTTTATTGAAATGTATGTACCAAGGAGTTATTTCCAAATAGAGGCTTCATATTTTTAGGTCTCTAGAAAATATGCTTTTTGTGGAAATCCACCTAAGTAGGAAGGGAAAAGTGAATGGAAGCTGCTGTGTTGTGCCTCTTCCTTAATAAGAACAGATCAATGGCAGAATCAGAAAGCAGAATGCAGAGAAAGGCCATAGGGCTCCAGAAATCGACAGAGGATATTCAACAATGCTGTGTGTTGGTCTTTGCCAAACTCTCTTAAAAACATATAACAATTATATCACTTTTTTTAGTCTAAACCTGTGTAATTAATAAATATAGAATGTTTCATTCTAAAATTTCAAGACTGAAGATTTAGCAAGTGAATCGAGTAGGTAGCCATCAGGATACCAGAAGAGCCATCTGACTACAAAGTCACATATCCAAGGTTGATATTTATGTCCACAGGTCCATTTTTATGCCATTATTTAAATGAGTTTGAAGGATGAAACTGTTCCTGCCCATATCAATTGCCTTTTTAAAATTTCTGAATTTAAATTTCATAGAAGCTGTTGTAAATTGAGTCTGTGCATACATAACTGAAAAATTGAAGAAGAAACAAAGATGCTAGTTATATATACCTCTGAAATAATATATGTATTAGGTAACTTATGCATGTCAGCGTATGCTGTCATAAGTTGACGGCAAAAGCTTGCTTATTTATTAAATTTCAAAAGATAATAACCATTTCTACAACAAAATTGTGTCCGTTGTCAAATATCTTTCCAAGAATTCTTCCAAATATCAGTTTTTTTAAAAACCCTCAATTTTATTCTTGTTGTGATGCTCTTTATTTAAATGAATTTTAAGGGTGAAACTATTTCAGTCTCATATGAATTGCCATTTGTTAATTTCTCATGGTGGGAATATAGAAGCTGTTGTAAGGAATGGAGTATGTATATATGTAAGTGAGAAATTGAAGAAGAAAAAAAGACAAAGATGCTAGTCATGTGATTTCTCTCAAATAATATACATAGCCTTCTGAAGCTATATATCCCCAGGAGGTTCTGTCCAAGATCAAAAAACGGCATAGATGAATAAAGGATGTAATAATAAGAGTCCATTGGAAAAGAAAGAAACTTTCTTTGTATGAACTTTATTTTAAGTTGCAGCCCTCATTTGTCTAATTCTCTGTCTTCTGCCCATACTTCAAATCCCATTCCATAGTGTTCAGGAATGTTTTGAATCCTTAGAAAGAAATTTGAAAGGGGCACAGCATGCTGCAGTAAAAAAGAACGGTATAAAACTTCTCTCTGTGAACTTCCTACACTTCCTCTTAGGATTCGGGCTAGCATTAAGAGTGCTCTGAGTTAGCACTTTCAGTAATGCATAATGTCAACATTTAAACACTAAACTGCTTCGAACTGCAAGATGGATGGCATATAAATTAAATAAATAAATAAATATTGGCTCTTTCAATTTTCTATTTTAATATTAGCATGGTTTTTACAGCATGGTTTTATAAAGACCATAGGAGTTTTCATTAAAAAGACTTTTAAATTGCAAGAGAGCAAGTGTCCATTTACAAAACTCAAACCCCTTTTCATTGCTTACCAAGAAAGTTACAAGCCTTATATAATTATGTGCTAATCTCAAATGTCAAAGATTAAGGAGACAGTTCAGTTTTGAAGCTCTTCCTAAATGTCATCAGAAAGAAACACCACGTTTGGGGGACAGCATTTGAAGCTTTAGTTCAGTTGTATTTCATACAAGATTTGTAAAAGTGCATATTTTGTCATGAAGCTCTTACTATAAAAAGGACATGAAAAGTTTGATGTGACGTTAGCTCAACAAAACACCGCATTTTTTTTAATTCAAGGGTTCTCACATTATGTAATTACACCCCTCCCAAGTTAAGCCAGTGGTTTTGCAAGACTTCCTGATACTGCACAGGTATAAAAAAGATGGACAGCTAAATTAATTTTGGTTTTGCATTTAACCGATCAAGGAGAAAGATATTGCAAGTTATACAAACTTCTGGTTTATTTATTTGTGTTATTTATTGTAACTTGTCACTATACAGATCTTATGGCATCTTACAATCCATTAAAAATTATATAGTAACAATTTAAAACACACAAAAATAAAAAGTGACACTTGACAACAAAACACTTGGGTCACACTGGTAATCAGTTCTGAATATGAGAGGTTTAAATCAGGTCTTTATTTGGTTCCCCCAAACTGATGGTTATTGACTTCCTGGGCAAGCATAGAAGGACATCTCTTGTGTTTTCACAAAACCTGTCTCTCTTATTTATGTGACACTGAGGTTTTCAGATAGGTCCATAGTAGAAGACTAGGTTCAGCAAACATTAGGGTTCTATTTCATTAAAGGATTTACATGTCATTAGTAAAAATATGAATTTATTTACAAAGAATGCTATCCATTAGATAAGTTGATAACACTGTTTGGACCAAAATCAAATTGCCTTATTGTTTAGCATGATATGTGTGCCTGCTCTTGTTGACATGACTGTAAACAAAAAATGGTATTCCTGTGTCAAATTCATGTCTTCTTGTCCATGTTAACTTTAAAAGTTAAAGTTCAGATTCCCTCTTTGCATAACAATGATGGTTTTGTGAAGCAGAGAACATAGATAACAGTGTGATGATGATATTGTGTTATTAGGGTTAATTTGGGTGACAAGAAATAGAGAATTTAATGCAAGAGTTGTTCTGGTAACTGTGTACTATGTCATTGTGGTATATTTATTAATTGTAAAATGTACACATGAGTATAAGTAATATGAGGCTGGTCCATACCTCTTGTCATTTTCTAAGTCAGATAGAACCATGCTATGAGTAATTACAAAGAACAGGACAGAACAAAACAGAACAGAACAGAACAGAATAGAACAGAATAGAATAGAATAGAATAGAATAGAATAGAATAGAATAGAATAGAATAGAATATTTGGCCAAGTATGATTAATCACAGAAGGAATGTGTCTTTGGTGCAGAAATATACTTCTTTTTAGATGCTCATGTATGTGATAGTCTTCTGCAACATGACTTTCATAAGTTACGTTGGAATCACAACTTTTAGAATTTTCAGTCAGCAAAACCAAAGACTACCTACACAGTTGTTAAAATACAGAATTATTTCCATTATTGCAGTATTGTCACTTTAGCATTTTTTATTTAATGGCACCTTTGTGTGGAATATTCACATAGCATTTACCTGAAATTCCTTTAACCAAACATATATATTCCAAAGATCACTTATGATCCAAGTAAAGCATAAGTTTGGTTTTAAAAGCTGCAACAAGGATGTGTGTGTGTGTGTGTGTGTGTGTGTGTGTGTATGAATTCATGCATGCATGTATGTATGTATGCCTAAAATTCCAGTTACATGCCTTTGAATCTGAATTACCTGTCAGTCTTACTGTGAATTAATGGTAAGATGTGATTGTTTTGTTTTATTATATATTTATACTATTCTATTAGTAGATCTGAGGGCAAGCATTTGTGACTGCTTGTCCTCTAAATTTTAAACACTAAATTTTAGTAGTGTGAATTTGTTAAATGTAGTATTATTTAAGTGGTTAATTTAATTTTTATCACAGATAACATAACTTGATATTTAACAAAATAAAATCTTAAATGAAAATGTACATTTATATACATTATATATTTATACTGAAATACTTATACAGTAATAACATTATTTAAACAAATAACAGATTGGATAAAGCTTTCCTTACTTCAAATGAACTTATTGAAATCAGTGAAAGTACATTATCCCTTATTAAAAAGTTCCATTAACTTTTTGTATCTGGAATCAACCTTCCTTTTTGTAGAAGTTGAAAAATATTTATCTAGTATATGAAATGCCACTTTTATTTTTAAAATTTCCCCTACTGGAGGGCTGCCATTTCTCCATGTGGTTCTCCTGCCTTCATTCTTGCTGGTAGTTTCCACATCCTGAACAAGATGTAAATATGCGTGATGTGGAGTATTTATTGACACTGCTTGTGGAAAAACTATGGGGACTTAGTAATGATTACACATATGTTCTTGAAAGTAAATAAGGTGGAGGCTTTCAAGAATTCATATTAGGTGAGTCACAAAATTATTATGCTTTTTGGAGCTTTTAGAAATAGACTTGACTGTGTCATTCAGTACTTTGCCTATGAGCCATGAATAGTTCCATTGACACTGTGCACCCACGCTGGTGAACAATTCTACTTATTATGAACCAAAATTAGCATTCTTTTTTTAAAAAACTTTTTCAGACTTTATAGAATTAGCACAAAATAGTTCCAAGATTCTTTGTTCCAGGGGCAAATCTATTAAATCTATCCTTCAATGTGACCCCAGAAGACGTGCATCCCTCCTTTTCATTTAGCACTTAAGATATGACACCATTCCTCTTGCAAAATAAATTCTAGTACATAAAAATGTATGCATAAGATAGCTTGATCATATTTAGACATTTTGGATTAACCTGCAGTGAAGGTCAAGAACTGTTCTGACCTAGGCTTCCCCAACAGACAACCTACTCTCTAATAAACAATTTGGTTTCAGAAAAAAACTATCCAGCAATCTGCAACTGCAAAAACATATGGACTACACAACTCAATCAGGGCAAAGCAATAGATGTAATTTACATAGACTTCTGTAAAGCCTTTGATTCAGTGGTACACGACAAACTACTCCTAAAACTAAAATCTTATGGTATCTCTGGACACCTGCATAACTGGATAGAAGCATTCCTGTCAAACAAACAACAAATGGTCAAAATTGGGAGCTTCCTATAAAATTCTGTACCTGTCAACAGTGGTGTCCCCCAAGGCAGTGTTCTAGGACCAACTATCTTCATACTCAACATTAATGACCTCTGTGATCATATTAAGAGCCACTGTGTTCTTTTCGCTGATGATGTAAAGCTATTCAACACCACCGACAGTACTGCTACCCTTCAAAAAGACCTCAACTATGTATCAGAATGGTCAAACAAATGGCAACTTCAAATCTCAACAAATAAATGCTCTGTCTTACATATTGGCAAAAAAAAATTCAGAAAGTAAAATACAAGCTGAATAATCAAGACCTTGTTGAGGATCCAAACTCTGTCAAGGACCTTGGAGTACTCATCTCTAATGATCAAAGTGCTAGAGCCCACTGTAACTACATAGCCAAAAAGGCATTAAGAGTTGTTAACCTAATCCTGCGTAGCTTTTTCTCCGGCAATATCACACTACTAACTAGAGCATACAAAACAATTGCTAGACCAATACTCGAATACAGCTCATCAGTCTGGAACCCGCATTACGTATCTGATATTAATACAGTTGAGAAAGTCCAGAAATATTTCACAAGAAGAGTTCCCCACTCCTCTACTCGTTGCAGAATACCTTATGCCACCAGACTCGAAATTCTAGACCTAGAAAACCTAGAACTATACCGCCTTCAGTTCGATCTAAGTATAGTACATAAAATCATACATTGCAATGTCCTACCTGTCAATGAATACTTCAGCTTCAACCATAACAATACAAGAGCACACAATAGATACAAACTCAAGGTAAACCGCATCAAACTTGATTGCAAGAAATACGACTTCAGCAACAGAGTGGTCAATGTCTGGAATACTCTACCTGACTCTGTGGTTTCTTCCCCAAACCCCAAAAACTTTAACCTTAGACTGTCTACTATTGACCTCACCCCTTTCCTAAGAGGTCTGTAAGGGGCGTGCATAAGCGCACCAACATGCCTACCATCCCTGTCCTACGGTTGTTTTTTTCTTATATGTATCCATTTCATGTATTCATAACTATGTTTATACTTACACCTGTTATCTTATAATTGCTTGACAAAAAAAAAAAAGCACGAAGCCAACTCCTCATCCCGATAAACCCCTTTTATTTAGTTTACAGTGAATTCCTCTCCAGCAAAGTCCTGGCCAACAATCTTTCAAGATATTTCACTATTACAGACCTTTATCAGGCTTGGAGAGTTGCCAGGCCAATATCTTTCAGATGCCACACTGTAGCAGAGGAAGAGATCTTCACCCAAATGAACTTATTATCTCCTGCAAAACCCCACTCCCCTTTCACTCCTCTTTTATTCCCTATGGGAGGGCCATTCACCATCCACCTGTGACTTTACTCCAAGTCAACCCTTGTTCCTTAGCTGTTCCCTTCTTCTGGCCGCTCTGCACATGCGCACACTGGGAACAGGCTCCAATGTTCTGCCTCACTGATGTCTGACTCTGAAGGCAACTGCTAACTGTCAGGCAGCCCTGGCCCCATCTCTGCCTCTGATGCAGAGTACTTGTCAGAGCCTTCCCCAGACTCCAGGACTGGCCCATGTTCCTCCCCAACCTCCTCATGGTCCGAATCTGCTGCCAGCTCCACTGACTACTGGTGGGCCACACAAGAACACAGTAAAAGTTTTAACACAGATTCTATAATAGTTTATTGTAGCTTCCTCCTACTAACGAAAAGGACTCTAGGAATAAGCATTATTATAATTTGGAAAGAATGTGCATGACTCAAATGAAATATGTGTTCTAGGTTTTTGGCTAGTTGCAGAAATTATTAAGTTCAGAAGTTTGAACAAAAAAAATAGAATGACGTCTATAATGTAATGATAGTTTAAACCAAAGATTGGCTACTTACTCCTTTCCCTTAACTAATTAAACTATATTAAGAAAATACAGTTCTATTGGTTGATGACATTTTTAAAAAAGATATTGGATATATGTAGCAGGACCAAAGAGCATAAAAATAAGTTCAAAGGGATAAGTTCTGTAGAACTGTTCATGATATAAAATATTACAGAAATGTTAGATTTTTAGAACTAAGGAGCACATTTTTTTCTTTGTCCTGGAATATTAGATGCAATATGGCATTAATTATACCTCTTACTAGCAGTAGCAGTTCTAATCTCACCAGCTCAAGGTTGACTCAGCCTTCCATCCTTCCAAAGTTAGTAAAATGAGGACCCAGATTGTTGGGGGCAATATGCTGACTCTGTAAACTGCTTAGAGAGGGTTGTAAAGCACTATGAGCCGTATATAAGTCTTAAGTGCTATTGCTACTAACTACCCTATTTAATGAGTATTCTGTTTCTCAGGACTAACTTTGAACTCCCCCCCCCCGCATGACTGAATAATCTACTGAATATTTTTTTTTACTTCTTTGCTTTTTTACCCATCCCCTGTTGGGGAACATAAAACCTAACACTTTTTTCTACTGCTAGCACTGATTATCTTAGTCTTCGGGGGGGAAAGTCTTGTAAAGCTCTATATTGACATACCAGGAAATAAGCATAGAACTTTTTTCCATTAAAAAAGGTCTGCCACTGAACCACAGATTTTCCTTGAAACAATCTTGGATCTTCCTGGCCTGGCTTCAATAGTAGCAAATTCCAGAGCATCAATCAGATGGAGAAAGAACTAAGCCCCCTTTGCTCTTGTACATTCAGTTCATGGAATATACAGTGTTGCATCTGTTTAAGAAAGAAAGAAGTATTCATAAGATTTCTCAAAGAAATTTCCTGTGACATTTTAAGACACTTTGTTGGTAACCATTTTCACATATTTCTGCTTTCAGTCATCTTGCCTGCTATGCAGGTTGGGAGTTTTAGTTGAATTGGGTATTATGAACTCAACTCACAGACGAGTAATGGCAAAGTTATTTCCTGAAAGTCTTTGGTTTTGTTTTGTTTTTAATTCAGATTGCTAAAAATTTCACGTTCAGGTCATAGTGTGATTGCCTGGGGTGAGAGCGAAACTATTCTTGACACTGACATATAAAGTTGGAGTGGTTGTAAAATACAAACTATAGCCTGCAGTATTTTTGGGTGAGATTATACTTGTTCTCTAATCATAACAAAGCAGTTTCTCTTTTTAAAATTCTAGTACCCAAGTAGAAGAATGAATTATTTAATATTACTGTATTATTGGTGGTGGTGGGGAAACTGAGTGGCCATTCTTTTTCTACACTCTTTATGCATTCATTGGGCTGCATAAAGAAATACTTCAATCCATTCCAAAGGTGCTTTTTTTAAAAAAAACAAAAAAACTGGACTTTGTTTTTCCTTGAAGACATTTCACTTTTCATCCAAGAAGCTTCTTCAGTTCTAATTGAATGATGGAAGGTGGAAGGATTTATATTCCTTACAGTCATCTGGTCATTAGCATTCTTTCTGAGAATCATTGAGGCCACTTGGAGGTTTATCTGTATCCTCAAGTGAATAGTGCAAATGGGTGTGGAATCTTCTTGGAACTGCTTTAGGAAACAGTGATTCTGAGAGGGCCAACTTCTAAACACCCACTTTCAATCCATCTTCTCTCAAACAGCTGATGCTAGGTGATCAAACAATAGCTTAAGATAGAAAGGGATAGAATAACTCAGCTAATTTATATACTAACCCATAGTGCCTTACAGCATTCTCTGAGTGGTTTACAAATGCTAGCATATTGCCCCCAACAATCTGGCTCCCCATTTTATCAATCATGGAAGGATGGAAGGATGAGTCAACCCTGAGCACCATCAGAATTGAACTCCAGGCTGTGGGCAGAGTTTGCCTACAATACTGCATTCTAACCACTGCACCACCACAGCTCTCTAATATTTTTCAGGTGAAAAAGATTATTCAAAAAGATCTTGAATGTCTTAAGCTATGGACTGAAATGGCTATACAAGATGCAAGTGGTAAAAGATGGCACAGGAAGATGACGGCAAAACATAACTGCACAGTGAGACAAAACTAGTCACCAGGTTCTGCTGAAATCTCCCTGACAATTTTTAAAGTAGTCATATTTGAAATCATTGATCTCATATTAATTAAAGACTCTTAATTAGAATATGCCTGCTAGTTTAAAATAATCTGCCATGCTATAATTTGTGTCTCTATATTTCCTGTGTTCCCAAACCCTGATTATCCATGTTTTTGCAAATATTTGCAGATGAGCCATATTAAAACAGGAAGCTAGAGGAGTTAAATGAATCAGAGTTTTGGTTATGAATAGGAATCCTAGCTCTGATGCACTATCTTGTACAAGAATTGATCACAGATTCTAATCTAGTTTCAAAGGAGACAGATTCGATAATGCTTTATCAAATGATCTAATCAATCAATCAATTCTGACAAATTAGAGCCCTTTATATATGTACCTACAGTCTAACTGATGTTTCTGTTAAGACAAATGAAATGCAAATCATAACTTTCACTATCTTCTCCAGTTGTAATACTTTTCTTTCTGATTTTCTAAGCAGCTGGAGAGCTTAGGGTAGCTTTGCGTCCAAACCAATTATGAAAAAATAATAACTGGAAAAACACACTAGCCTATTAGTGCCTTACCTAATTTGATCTGGGTTACAGTAGAACTCATTAAAATCTATTGCAAGAACACTGTGGATACAAGCATGCATCTAGTCAGTACAACAGAAAGGGCAAATTTGAAACAATAAAATAGTTATAGGGTTCAATACTTTTCAAGAAATTGGGACAATTTTATGCTTAATAATAATCGGGTGGGATCCGACAGGGTTAACTACCAGTTCAGTCATTTACGAGGTTCGGTGATTTACGATGTGCTTCCCTGCAGCCTTTCAAAAAGCCCTTTTTTAACTGCAGCTGTGCCTCGCGCAGCAGCTGCAGTTGAAAAAATCAGGAAAAAACGGTCAGGTAAGAGCCCGGGTGGGCAGGTCGGCAAAAACATCAGCAGACATAGAACCGGTTCTATGTCTGCTGCTCTTCAGAGCTACCGGTTCTACAGAGGTGGACAGAACTGGAAGAAACCCACCCCATGATAATAATAATAATAAAAATAATATCTTTATGCCTAATCTGTATCACTTTTCACTACTGATATGTTACTGTACCTGATACTGAAATTGTTCTTTCCTCAGATCTATTTCATACTTTCCTTCAGATTAGAGCAAACTTGCAAACCAATTCTGTAGTTTTGATTGATGCTGTCATCTGGTTGGTAATGATTTCTAGCTACCATACAGATAAATAGATTTTATCCATGAACATTATAATAGGCAAAGCCCATTTCTACATTCTTTCTATCCAATCAGATATATCTGATCTCCTTAACATGGGATTAAAATGGGGACTAAATGTAGCATCAGATAATTTTGTCCATAAATTTCTTTAGAAGTCAAAAGCAGCCCTAAGAGATTGTGAGTTTATTGGACTAAACTACATATTATGTTAGATCTGTATGTACAGACTGAAATCAATGGTTCTTTTTCTCCTGAAAAAAGCAGGATCATCCTGATCCAGATAAAGGCTATAATGCATGAGACAAGGAGTGTAGCCATTTTGGTTTGCCATGGTCCACCAGAAATAATAGTCCACCAAAGTTTCCAGACAGGTCAAACTAAGAATTTTAGTGAAGGGAGGGGGCAGTTAAAATCTTCTTCACTGTAGGGTTGTCTCCAGGTCTGAAGGCAAAATGAAGGCAAAATGTAACTTGGATCATGTACAGGCATGCATGCATCTGTCAGGAGCACCTTACCAAATGCACCTTTTCCTTATCCCTTATAGATGACAGCTGTGTCCCTCATGAAGAAGTTGTTTAAGATGCCATATACATGCCCATGCACAAACCAAATCTTGATTTCTGAATGCCATCCTTCTTGATGGGTTTACACAAAACTTAGCTGCTATATCAGAGGTGGTATTCATCAGGTTCTGACCAGTTCTGGAGAACCGGTAGTGAAAATTTTGAGTAGTTCAGAGAACCAGCAAATACCACCTCTGATTGGAAATTTTACAGTATCCTTCCCCTGCCATGTCCACCAAGGCACACCCACAGAACCGGTAGTAAAAAAATTGGAATCCCACCACAGCGCTATATGTTTGGTTTGGTTTTAATTTTCCCTGTGGTATAAATTATGGCATAGTATTGCACTGACTCCCCAATGAGATGGATTCATGAGAGCGAAGAGATGGAAGGCTACTGCAAGCTACTCTCCCTATTACATTTTCAAAGGACCATGGAAGCTCTTCACAAATACATTTGGGAACTTATAAAAGCCGTACCATCTCTAATGGTGTCCCAATGAGTTTTGTTATGTTTAGCTTTCTGTATTATTACTTGTAAGCTCTATCAAGCAACATACAAGCCGAGGTAATAAATGAATAAATTTCCAGAAGTTGCTTTGGCTTATCTTATTTGAGCCCTGGTGGCGCAGTGCTTAGACTGCAGTACTGCAGGCTACGTCTGCTGACCGCTGGATACCTGCAATTTGGCAGTTCAAATCTCACCAGGCTCAAGGCTGACTCAGCCTTCCATCCTTCTGAGGTGGGTAAAATGAGGACCCAGATTGTTGGGGGCAATATGTTGACTCTGTAAACCGCTTAGAGAGGACTGTAAAGCACTGTAAAGTGGTATATAAGTAAGTGCTATTGCTATCTACCCTTCTCATCCCTCTCTTAATACTAGGGACACCGATGAAACTGCCTGATTGTACATTAGGACAAGTGAAAGGAAATACTTGTTCACAAGTTATTAAACTATAGTATTTGTTTCCACAATTATGTAATGGCTGCAAATTTAGACTTCATAAGTGTTAACTCACCAATGGCTACTAGTAATGATGGGAGTAGAAGCAGTTTGTTTTTCAGTAGCCTTATTTAGAGAACTCACAAAGTGCTGCTATGATCATGTTCTACTTGTGAACCTTAAGCCAGAATTTCCAAGAATTCTGAGGGCCATCAAGCTGAGATAAAGTGCTCCAGGCATGTACACTAATATCTGTAATTAGGACATATTGACAACTAATCATGAAATTTGTTGGTTTCATGAATAAATTCTAGATGAAATAATGCAGCAATTCAGCCCCCGTGTAGTAAGAAATCATTGCATAATTTTCTGATAAAATCTAAATTTGTCTTTCTTGGTTGGATTTTTGAATCAATCATTTGTGCCGCAATACTGCCCTCTCTCATAAGCAGAAAGCACACACTGTATATTTTTAATCAAATTAGCTTTTTTAAAAAATCTGTAGCTTGAGGATATTGGTTTATTACTGGTTTCCAGCTCTATTTTCATTTACCAAATGACATTTAGAGAGCTTCTGTTTTGAACATAATCACCTAAGGGCATATGTTGCATGATTCAATTGTTGTAGAATGTCACTCCCTTCCCAGAACACATGACTGAAAACATTAGCAAATTTAATCGTTCCCAGTGGTGTGTTTTTTTTCACACATCAGGATTTTTTTTCCTGAAAGGTTTAAACAATAAAAATTAACTTCTATAGATGAAACATTCTGCCTATTACCTTTTTCCCTAGGCGCCTCTCTTTCCCATGTCTGTATCTAAAACTGTTTCACCCATTTTTTTATAGTGGTTAATAGTGTATTTAGATGCATTAATAAAAAAAACTCAAAATCTACATTTAAAACAAGAAACTGGTGTATAGGGGATTTGAAAGATCATTTCAAGTTTATTTAAAGGGGAGTAGAGATGGTTGATGTCAAGATTCAAGCCCCAACTCTTTTTTATGTGTGTCACACATCACACACACACACACACACACACACACAAAGGAATAGAGCTGAAATCATGCTTGTATTTCTATTTTTGCTTTCAAACCTAACTCATGAGTTCCTCCATGCTGCCTCTGTCAATGGCTTTGTTTGTTTTGTCACCAGCCTTCAAAAGGCATTGGTAGTTTTTAGTACTGCAATAGCACCATCTTTTGTCAGCTGCTTTTACTGGCAAAGAGATGGCTTCAAAACACTCTTATATATGAAGGAGAATTTCTCACCTAAGACCACAAGATCTTGGGGGCAAAAGTACTGCAGTGTAAGGCTAATTACGTAAATCTTCTAGGCCCATCTGGAGTTCCATCTGAACGAGGCTTTTCTGCCATGGCACCTGTCATTTGAAACAGCATCCTCACTTTTATGGTCCTGTGGAAAGCCCTCAAAATGTGCTATTTTCAACAAGCTTGGAGATGCCTTGGTAATAGGGAACCTGTGTGCTGGTTGTGTTATATGTCATGTCTTCCCTTTAATAATCTTGTTTTATCTATTCTTATTGTCTTAATAGATTTGTAAAATGTTTTAATTTGTTGTTTTAATGTTTTAATTCATTGATTCACTACATGTCAGATAGGTGGCCGTATTAATTTGGCCAAATGAACAAACAAATCAAATGTGTAGATAATTAGTGCCAAAGTTTTTGCAGGAGTCCATATCAAGATTTAAGATAGATTGTTGTAGATGCTTCTTTATTTTTATTCACCTTTTCTTTCTTTTATCTCCATTTTATTTCTCCACTGACATACCTGTCAGCCCTGAAAGGTAGACCAGATGAAGAAACCAATGCCATATAGGTCTAATACTACTTTTATTGAAATAGCGATAATAACAGAGTCTTGCATGTCTGAGTGTGCTTCACATTTTCTTTGTGTGTACTAGGGAGGGTCAGGGGTGGGATTCAAATTTTGTAACAACTGGTTCTGTGAGCATGGCTAGGTGGGAATGGCTAGGTGGGCATGGTCATGTGAGTGGCTTCTTTTTTGCAGCAAAGGGCCTCCCACCCCATTTTTTTGGCCTTCTGGGCCTCAGGGAAGCCTTTTGGGGTGCGTGTTTGCTCCCAGAAGGCTTCCCTGGGACTCAGGAAAGAAAAAAACGGAGCATGCGCGATAAGGACTGATTGAGGGGGGAGGGGAGAGGCGGGTGGAGAGAGGTGGGGCCAGCCAGGGGCATGATTTGCTGATTCTCCAAACTGGGCAGAACCATAACAACTGGTTCTATAGAGCCGATCCAAACTGGTAGAATCCCACCCCTGGGGAGGGTACTGTGTGAGACATTTTCTCAAATTAGGTTTTTTTGGGGGGAAAGAATGGATTGTTGCCTTGGTAGTAGCTATTTCTCCTATTCTACATGGCCTTTTCTTGTGTCCTCCACATCACTTTCCTGACTGGCCACTTCCTCACTTCAGAGACTACGAAATCACCTGTTTCAGCTGATTCAGAAAGGAAGATGAATCAGAGTTTAAGAGTTTGCTATTGCTTCCTTCCTAGGGCTAAAGGAAAGTGACTGCCCCTCCCAGTTACCCAGCTGGCTTTGTACCTAAAGTGAGACTAGAACTCACGGACTTCCAGGTGCTAGACTTAGCCTGATGCTTTAACCACTAGACCACACTGCCTCTCAATCACAGTAGTTAAAAATAAATAAACATGGCAGAAAAAAATGAACAATTCAGATATTCAGGTTTCAAGTTCAATGTGCCATAGTCTTTTAAATTGACCAAAATTAGTCTCATCAGCATTTTCTGGTTCAATACATGTACCGGTATGTACCTGAAAATGTGGGGTATACAGTTAGTCCTTCCTTATCAATAGTAATTGAAACTGGCAACTGTGTCACTTAGTGATAAGGTCATAAACCACAACATCATGGGGCTCTGTCAATTTAGGATGACAATTACAGCAGTTCTAGTTGCCATTATTAGGCAATTCCCACACAGTTGCAGTGTGGGAAAAGATTGTAGCCTTAAATAACCTTTGCATTTCAGTTTCCTTCCTAATTGTTGTAATTATGGGAAAGCCCTAGCGTCAATTTTGGCAACTGCAAGTAGAGATGGCATACGTTTAAAAAAGAAAGGTTATATGATATGCGGATTGCTTAATTTTAGGGAAATAAATCTGTTGGAGAAAATGTATCTTTATAGCATTCTTCTTCAATGTTAAACTCCATAGTTTAGTTTGCATCTCAGATGTCAAGCCAGGGAAGTCAGGAGATTGAGGAAGTTCAAATGAGTATAAAGATTTATTACAAGCTTAAACTTTCTACAAGAATCTGAACTACTAACAGTTAAGGAAAATTAGCGGGAGTTAAGAAGGGATTCAAGGTGGGCTGAACTTAGATCTCTTGTGAGCACACAGGGACTCATGACTGATGATGTGTTTGACCCCTCCCTTAGGCTCAGCCTGCTTATCTCCTCCATCAATATGTGTTAGACAACAGGGCTAAAAGAACTGTTTCTTGATAGATTTAATATTTCAGATATCTTACACTCTCATCAATTACTAAACTTAATTATAGACATCGGTGAAATGATACCTGGGGTTAACCATACTGAGAAGAATGTTCAAATTAATCTGGTTAGCCACTGTTTGTTCCTTGTCCACTATCCACTCCTATCCTATAATTTTTGACTGCGGTAATGTTCCTCCTATTCCTCCAAATATTTGGCAGCCATTAACTATGTAAAAATAATGGAACTGTGTAGAAATAACAAGATACATCAAAAGAAATTATAATCTCTTTTTGTAGCTCTTCTTACAGTTCTGTGACTACAAATTCATTACTTAAACTCCATTACCTCATGTATATAAGTGAACAATTCTGCCTGAGCTGAAGCATCTGTAAGAGGTCAAGTGGGAGACTAGTGATAAAAGCACTGTTGCAATGAAAGTGCCATCGTATGTTGTAACATCATATGCATGAATGAAAGGGATGGAGTTTACAGCATGACACCATTTTTGTTATTTTTCTAAAAGCAATGGGGCCTGCTGATGCCTCTACACTTGAGTTGAATAAGGAAATTACAGAGCCCAGAGTCTATTGCATTGTGAGCCTTTTTTTCTCCCTTTTTGGTTTCAGCAGCTGGTGGCTGCACATTAATAGCCCAGTATGATATACTCAAAGCCTGTAATGATCTATTAAAATCAGGACCCAAAAGATGAATTAGGTCCTCCCTCTCTTTTTCCCTATCTGCTATTTGGTAGGATTCTGGCCACCTAAGCAAGGTTGAACGTATATAGATGATGATGCCTATAGAGTGTCAGTGGGCCTTTCCTCATTTTATATTTTCCATCCTTCAATTATTTTAATTTAAGACTCATACAGCCTGTGAGAATTAATCATCTGTTTCTAATAACCCAAAATGTATATCCAATACTAATGAACATGTTTGTATACTCGCATGCCTCCAAAACACTGGAGGCAAGTTTTTCCTCTCAAATGGAAAAGTCGTAACAGCTGCATAACACACAAGGACCGCAGTGCTTCCCTCTGGTTAGATTTCTGGCAGCAAATTTCTAATGGAAAGCAACTTTCCAAGCTGCCTAATTACTATAAGCCTGTTAAGTGTAACTTCTTTGGTGGCGGAAAAATACGCTTCCTTTTAAAAAAATTTAATTGGATTGCATAGTTTGTGAACACCTGTGCTTGTTCTGATTCCTCCTAACTCAATACAGTTAGGTATGTTCTAAAATTAGGGGGGAAATTTTGAACTAACACCACCCAGAGTAACTAGAAGCATTCATTCATACCGACTCCCATGTAAGGATTTGTAGGATTGAAGTTTTAGATCAGTCACCTGAGAAAGAATTCCAATATTTAAAATGCAACTTTGCATATAATAATAAATCCATTATTTTTAATTGGGAATTTTTAGATTGTTTCCAGTAAATGTAAAACTGTCTTTACTACTAATATTTCAAGATTAAATGTCCATTGCATTCTTTCAAAAAGAGGGCATTTTTCAAGAACTATGAATGCATTTTTAATTCTGCCTTACATAGCATTATTGACAAGTATGTTTGTTGCCCACCTTTTGTGATATCTCCCAAGAATCAAACCTTTGTCTTGGGTTATTCTATTTTCTTGGCACAATGGAAAGTGAGATAGCTGTCTTCACAGCATTGATGTACTCCGTCTGGCATGATCAAAAATCTCCCAAATTGACAATCTCATACACTAAGACTTTTTAGCAACACAAGGCACATTTAGAAAATTATGAATATTGCAAGTTTATTTAAACATAAATATCTAATTTCAGATATGTTTTGTTGGTGACATTTTTTTCTATAATCATGAAAATGTTTATTTTAAATGTTTGCACATTTCTATTCCATCCTTGCTTCTAAGATGAATATCTGGGGGCGGGGGACATGTTGGAATGCTTACTGAGAAAATGAGTTTCTCTTTTAATAATTCAAACGTGCAGGGTTTTTTTGTAACATGCTGGAGACAAACAGGATAGTTTTATGAATTATCACATGCAAAACTGACACAGATTAAAGGTAAATCCTAGGTGTGTTAGGAATAGGATTACAGTTGTTCAAATTTCTTAAATTGTAGTCTAAATAAGGCTGGAGGGCTCCAATTTAGCAAAGATCATATTTGAACTTATCACTGTCCTAGAGATGGAGTGCCAGCTCCAGGTTTTCAGGAGGGAGGCTTGGGGGAAATGTTCTCAATTGCCTTTTTGAATGAGTAGGCTCACCTTATTTGCCTGCTCTTGCTATTTGACTTCTCCTCCTACCCTGCCATACAGGTGTTTTGCTCAAGAGGGCAAGATACATCATTGAGGGAATGCTCCTCCTCCTCCTCCAAGGAAGGGAAAAAAACAAAACCAGCATTCAGCCCTTTTTTGTAGTATACTGATGCTGCAATATACAGATAACAATTATCCTACTTATGCCTAACATCCAAAACCTTTCAGTTCTCAGTTCCAGCTTTATTGATTATGGGCATTTATTGGCAGTGTAAACCTACTTAATATGGTATAAGGTTTCAGTCTAGTAAATAAAACATCTGTGGATAATTACATCACTATCTGTCAAAGACCTAGCCCAAATGTTCTCTTTATGTTAATACAACTCAGTAATTTATTTGCCAAGATTTTTAAGTAGACAATTCTTTTTGGAGTTCTTGCATGTCCATATTTCTTTTTCACAAGTAGTCATTTTCTTTTTATAACCTATGAGATTACACTTCATCTTTTTATAAAGAAAATGTTTTACCGGTATATTGTGGATTCAAGGGCTAAATCAGGAAGTCTGATAAATTCAAGGGCTAAATCAGGAAGTTTGAGGCTAAATTCTTGAAACTAATGAGAAGGTCACCCAAAAGAATCAGAAATACCATGAGAACTATCTGAAATTAAAGGTTTTGTTACTGCATTTGGCAGACAATGCAAAGCAGATATATTCCCCATATAATACCTAGCAAGTGTTTTATACACTTGAACAATAGGGTAGAAAATTCTGATGAATTTCAAGCTTCATTTTTAAAAAAACATTCAATCTCTATTTTCACCCACCTAACAAGAAATGATCTGATGACATATCTTGAAAAAGAAGAAAACATAATCAAATTAAACCACAATTTGTATAGGAAATAGAACTTTAAGAGCAAATAAAACATATTCATCGTCTTTACAATTTGAGATCTAAAATTTCTTGAAAAGGAGAAGTACTTCCACCGGCACCAATAAGCAACTGTATGAATGCCAGGGAAACTTCCTTGAGGAATCATCCAAAAACAACACAAATAAGAACACTTCGGGGTAGAAGATGCTTCTGGACTCAAATTGTTTAAATTATAAAGGTTTGGATCCAGTATAGTTGATAAAATACTGATGTTATGTGATTGTATTTAAAAAAAAAAAACAGTTAGCAATTTGGAAGTTTATGGAGTCACATAATTTTGTAATTGATTTCAAGATGACTGTATATGAATGATGTTCCACAGAAATTAGTGTTTGTTTTTAAATAATTTGTTGCCCTATAGCTCATTAAAGCAAGGGCAATTTCTTTACATGAAATTAGGAAATAAAAATGATTGTGAAATAGTAAAATAATGCTTTTGTTTTTAAACTGAACTTGTTATGTAATACTTCTGAAAACCATGGTTGAACTCTAGATGGTGAGATGTAGAACTGCACAGATCTTTGACCTGCTGTCATTTTTCAGACAGCTCACATTCAGACATGGTTTTGCCCATACTTAATCTTGACTTTAATCTATTTTTCTTAAATCTCTTCCATTGCTTTTCAGTTCTGCTGATTAAATAAAATTATGTATTCTTAATGTTAGTCTTGCTCTGCAGAGAAAAAGAACTGATAGTAATCTTATTTAGGCCCATTTTTTAAAAATGCATTTTCAACTGTAGAAAAAATAAAGATGGCATCTGGAAAAGATATGCTTCTGTCTACGTCTGGAACATTTTAAATTATGTTCTCATTTTCTAATGGTTGAATCAAACAGCATCAGTTAAGTTGTTCCTCGTGGTGCAGCTAGGACTGGCTTGGGGTATGTCTGTGTAGAATGTCTGCAGGATAAAAATCTAAATCATCTGCAATATTATCAGGGCAGAAAATTGGGATTCTCCATTATATTCACCTCTAAACACAAAAGGTCATGGGGACACAAACCCATCATCATCATCATACAGGTTACCTTGGATTTGAAAGTGGTAGTGGTATTTGTCACTTCTGCCTGTTTCTTTATATAAACTGGGTACAGTTACAACTGCTTGGTTTGTTAACTTTTTTACATTGAAATTATATTTTCCTTTTCTACAAGAAGTTAATGTTTTCCCCTAGTCATAAGCAAATTGCACTTTTTCTACAGTCACGATTTAAATGGTTTAAAATGTGTGGCCATATGATTCTGAAACTTAAGCCCAGAAATTATTGTGTAATCATCAGCCATATCCATAATAGCATTAGCATATAAAACAGCATTTATAGGATCAGAAGATTTTGGACTCAACTACATATAATAATACAAAAATATTTTAAAGATTAATATATTCTTGAAACCAGAGACTTTTCTTTTGGAGCTGATGGATAAACAGCTGCGGGGGGAAAACTTATGGAACTTTGTTTTGAATAAAATAGAATAGAATAGAATAGAATAGAATAGAATAGAATAGAATAGAATAGAATAGAATAGAATTCTTTATTGGCCAAGTGTGATTGGACACACAAGGAATTTGTCTTGGTGCAAATGCTCTCAGTGTACATAAAAGATATAAGTGATGAATTATGATCATAGTCATCATAAATACATTCATTGTATATGATAACTGCAGCAAGATTATTATATGCACCAACATAGAAAGATTCAACTTTACCCATAATAGAGGAATGGATGATAGAACTTGTTGAGATGGTCACATTGATAGCTTTAACTAGACAGATATTTAGTGCTAAGTAAATAGAGATAAGTTTTATGATAACTGGAAACCTGACTTTTTAAAGTTTTTTTTTTAATCTGACATGTATTACTTTATTTTATATATTAAATGTATATGCAACCCCTCTCACCATTGAAAGTGATTCTGGGCAGCTTCATAAGTAATTCAAGGCAACTAACATACTTAATACTGTTTCCTCCTCCTATTTTCCCCGCAGCAACCCTGTGAAATGTGCTGGACTGAGAGAGAGTGACTAGCTCAAAGTCACCCAGACAGCTATCATGCCTAAGCAGGACTAGAACTCACAGTCTCCTGGTTTTTAAGCCAGCATCTTAACCAGTACACCAAACTGATTTTGTGCGCGTCTGTGTATCTATGTATGTGTATGAGAGACAGAAGAAAGGAATTATGATACGATTTGGTTGATTAAAAATAGATTATAGGAAAAAAGTATAAATGAGGTTGTAACCAGAGATTAGATTACATTTATAATGAAAAGTGATATTTCTTTCTCGGTCTCGGTCTCTGTCTTTCTCTCTCTCTCAACTTTTAGCTTTGTACTTTCTTATTTCCTTATTTGTTTCTTCTCTTTTTACTCTAAATATTAGTTCTCGATTGTTTTTATTTTTCTTCTTAAAATTTTAATAAAGTTATACAAAGTTCACAAAACATTTAATTATTTAACATCATCTTTTCTTGCAGGATCCAATCTGGATCAGTCACCGGGACCAGAGGTTTAGTCTTCCGAGTTTCAGGCTCATGTTGGAGAGAGAGAATTCCCTGAGGAGGGGCTCCAGCATGAGTTCAAAAGCTTGCAAGAATAAACTTCTGGTCCGATTGACCGACTCAGATTGGAATCTGCAACTTTATTCTGGGACGTGTATATTTGCCTTCATTCATCTTTGGCCAACCTATTTATTTCATAAAATATTTATTGAAAAATGACTTTTACTTCTGGATAAACAAGTGCAAAAATTGCTTATTTCTTTAACAAATAATATAAACAAAGCAACTAAAATGAACAAAATAAAATTTACAATTAAAACATACATGAATATATTTAAATTTTCATAGCAACGGTGTAGCGCCCATTTGCCTTGTTCTAGTTCTTTATTGTTTATTGGCCAAATTTTATTGGACACATAAGGAATTTGTTTCCAGTGCATAAGCTCTTGGTGTAATATAAAAAATAAAATGATATAATCATATCAATAGGAAAAAGTAATAGGAAAGATGAGAAGGATAATATTAATACGGCCCTACTACATGGGTAAATATTCTTAGGTATAAGACATAAGACATTGCTTACAAAAGTTACAAATCCGTTTTTGATAAGATATGTGGGAAATTTGAGGAAGGCAATAATACTTTATATGCTAAAAGCAATTGAGAAATCAATAATTTAGGGATACTTAGTGAAATATCTAAGATTGTCTGGAAGTTTTGTTTTTTCACTTTGGTCTTGACTGATTGAAGTTTGGTTAATCACTTTTATCATACATGCACACATAGCTCTAAAAAAACAGTTGCATCTGTCAATACAGATAAATGCTAATCTCTTTCGGATTTCTTTTAGTCCTTGTTTCATTGCTTCGTAGGTTCAGGATCCTTTCCAAACAGCTACTATCCGCTTGCTACAATTATGCTTTGGGCTATTTTCCATGTTATATTTCTGTACCCAATACTATATACGTATTCTTACAAGGTTTATAAAGCATCCAGAAAATGGTTAGAGGCAGAAAGAATAATCACACTCACCCCTAATAGGGTATGGGGAGAAACTAATTTATTTTGCATTTTTGGAGTGACCTAATTTGCACACAAATTAAAAATACAGTAATTGTTTGATTACTATAATATGTTTATGCACATTCTTTTTGTACGGAGGTCTCCTTTGTTTTCTCAGCCATATTACTCAAATCCCATACCGAAATATTCCAGAGATGGATTTTGAATTGAATTAAAAGGTACAAAGAATATGTACTTCTCTATTTAGTATTCTAATTCGTAGCCTGCATTTTCTGCCTCCTAAATCTCTCATTGGTTTACAAACTTTTTTAACAATTCAAATAAAAAGAACAATGCCAGAGAGCAATCTAAAAATATTAAATAGTTTTAGAGAATCAGAAGTTTTAAATTGGTAGGCCAAAATATAAAGGTAGGAAATGGGGCTATATAAAGCATTTGAAAACAGCACTTTTAAAAGCATTTTTGCATTGAGTGGAATATTCCCCGCTCCCTCGAACAGGTAAAGCACTGCATTCTCTGGAAGACTCCCATGTCTGCTTTAGAGAGTCTCTAAACTTATACAGATAGCCCTCGACTTACCACCACAATTGACCCCAAAATTTCCATTGCTAAGCAAGACAGTTTTTAAGCAAATCACTGCAGTTGTCAAATGAATTGCGCGATTGTTAAGTGAATGTTCCCCGCATCCACCCCCGTTGACTTTGCTTGTTGGAAGCTGAAAATGTTATAAATGGTGATCTTTACACCCAGGGGCAGTGCAACTATCATAAATGCATACTACTGACCAAGTAGCCAAATGTTGATCATAGGGATGTTATAACTGTTGTGGTTTGCCGGCAGCAGGTGTGGATGGCTGAGGTCTCTGAGAGCAAGGACTCAGATGAGGGGCCTGTGTGTGATGCAGGGATGGGGCCAGGACCATCAGGGAGTAGAATGCTGCCTTCGGAGATTGTGGAGGCTGGCAGCAGTGATGAAGAAGTCCCTGAGGAGCCTGTGCCCAGTGCGCGTGTGTGCAGGGCTGCTTGAAGGAAAGAGCAGCTGCAGCAGCATGGGCAACTTGGGAGTAAGGCTGCAAGGTAATGGCCCCTCCCTCAAGAGATAAAAGACAGCTGAGAAAGCGGAGTTCTTTGCAGGAAACAAAGAAGTTTTTGCACTCAAGCCTGATGGACATTCGGAATATCTTGGCTGGTGTTTCGAGACTCTTTGTGTTTGAAATCTTTCTTAGTAACTTTATCTAGTGTTCTTGGCAGCCTTGCACCACCTTGGCAAGGCTCGTTCTTATCAGAGATAATTAATTTGAAACAGCCTTTTAACCGTGAAGGAACGGAATTTGTAAAGAATCATTAAAAGGTTTTTCTGTTACCTCTGTTTCATGTTTGTTTCCTTGGAACAAGGTTTGGATCAGAACAATAATGGTCGTAAGTGTGAAAATGTTCATAAGTCAGAGTTTTTTGATGCCATTGTAACTTTGAACGATCACTAAATGAATAGCTGTAGACCAAGAAGAACCCATAGGTGCATTCACAAAAACCTTGTTTCGCTGGCAGTTCTGATGGAAAAGGGTCTATATATGCACATCCAGGCTCTGACAATGTGAGATAGCCTTAGAAGCAGCTGTGCAAATATCTCTACTTGATGGTTTCTGAGGATATGTTTCACTATGGTAATGTGCCTATAAGGTGCCCCCTTCAAATGCTTTGCATGTACCTCTTGCTGAACCCAAGCTCATAGTCTCCAGTCAGGACTTCCAATAGTATGGAATCCTGGGAATTGTAGTTCAGAAAAAATTGAGAAACACAAGTTCCTATTCCTTTCATAAAAGCTGGAATAACATAGTCTTTGATGCCTATCTTTTAAAAAAGCAATGGAGATGAGTAGGCATATTTAAGAGCAATTTCCAATGTTTTCATTATGACCTATCCTCAAGTACTTATTCTCTATATTTCTTTTTTTTTTTTACAAAGTTTTTATTTTTTACAACAAACATAAAAACATAAAGCCCTCTTTCAATTATATACATACAGTGTGTCAGTTGGTTACAATCTTTTGTGCTATCCTTTTTTTCACCATTACTCACAAGTTATATAAATTGTCACCTTATCGGCCTAGCTTGTACTTATATAGTATCAATTATTAAACATTCATTTGACTATTTTTCCATCATTTTATAGGAGATATTCTAATTTTCATTATGATTTAATCTTATACATTCATCCAATGGTTATATATTTTATATTGTATTCTTTATCAGTCTATTAACTTTTATTGTAAGGCTTACTATCTCAAGTAATTATTCTCTATATTTCTGATACTGGGAAAAATCAAAGCAGTCACCAACTTAGTTGTGTAGAATCATGTGGAAGAAGTGGTTCTTGAGATATTCTGGTCCATGATAATTTTAAATATTCATCGTTACAGTCAGTACCTTGAATTGAATCAAGAAACAAATTGGCAACCAAAAAGGCTGATACGTTAAAATACTTAACTATTCAGCTGGGTTTAATTATAATATTGATAAACGTATTTCAGCCAATTTAATTTTTCAAAGTCAGGTTTGCCATACATAGAGCAACTAATTTAATCATGACTAACTACTCCATGGATGACTGGGATGTCTGATTTCTTCCCAGGTGAGATCCACTAACATATAAAAAGTGAAGTTTTGATTAAAAATATCTTATATCAACTGTTGCTATTTCAACATTCGAATATCAGATTGATACTGAACGCATCCAATAGGAATACACCATACCCTGGACAAGTTCTATACCTATTCTGCACTCATAATATAATCCAATATCCAGCTTGACTGAATCAAACTTCAGTTTGTTCATCCTTATCTAATAGAGCAATGATTCCAGAATCAGATTCATGACTTCTACAGAAGTGGAAAATGGAAACAGAAGTGGAAGATGGAAACAAGGGATTGCTTTTATTATGTTTGCACATGTACATTTATTTTAAATCAGCTTAATATAAAAATTCATTATTTGGTTCACCAGGTACTTGTATTAGGTTAAGGAAGGCTTGGGTAATCTTGATAGGCTCTTCATGCTTTGTTGGAAAACTACCAGCCAGGCAAGGTTGGAGTTGAGCCTTGAATTGTTGTGTAGCCATAAGAGACTTAGGACCAGAGGTGGTATTCAGCAGGTTCTGACCAGTTCTGGAGAACTGGTAACGGAAATTTTGAGTAGCTCAGAAAACCAGCAAATACCACCTCTGACTGGAGATTTTACAGTATCCTTCCCCTGCCACACCCACCAAGCCACGCCCACAGAACCAGTAGTAAAATAATTTGAATCCCACCACTGCCTAGGAGTGGCACAAATATTCCATGGAACTGTATCTGTTTGTTCTCAAGAGAAGGCAAGCAGTTTGGGGGAGGTTTTTGTATTATAGGTAGAATATAATAAAGTAGTCAACTTGGACCCATCACTGTGTAGCTCTGGTTGCCTGTGCCTTGAAGGTCATAACTCTCTAGTCATTAGATATCAGTATTCATGATTGGTTGGCTTTTATATGAACCTCATTAAGATGAGTGATTGTTTTTCCAGCGGGTTGCTTCATGGCCTGATCGCACGATTTACCCAGTGGAGCTCATGGTATGAGAAATGGTTTACAGACAATCCAGCTGTGAGTTTTCATTTATACAAGAACAGGAGGAGGGACTAGAAACCAGCCAAAGCCAAGAGAGGCATTGATTAGTTCAGAAAAGATGTAGAGCACAGTCCTGCAAACAGCCTTGTGGAAATAATAGCTGGCAGAGATAAGCAAGGGAATATGCTCAATGGCAAAGTGAAACCATCTGTCAGATTATGAACATTTCTCAGTAAGCAGTAGAAGAAATAATGTTTCTAGCCGAGCCTTAAGATAATTTTACACAAAGTAAGTCTGCTTCCTCCAATATGAATGTGGTTATTGCTATGCTAACTATCTCCATTTGCTCTTCCGATTAGAGTTTTAACAGTTTTAGTTGAATGTGAGATATGCAACCAAGCTTACCGTGCAGTTGTTTATTTGAAAACAATGCAAACGAGCTTTCAATTGCTCATTTTTCAAATTTAGTTTTGTTGTTTTATTTAAGTGCTATTTTTTCTACTAGATTTTAGAATTTGTCAGATTACCATTAAAGATTAGTCCACTATATATGTAAATGGTTTACTGACAACAGCTATGTATGGTAAACAAATGGAAGAAACTATGTTTGTAGTTGTAAGAGAAAATGTATTCTTCCTAGTCAGAATAAGTTAAAAGCAGAAATTATTCCCCTGACTCCTTTATTTATATCAGAATAATGGAAAGAAATTACTGATTCCAAAATGCATTCAATTGTTCTTTTTTATTTTATGTATATTCATTGAGAATTATAACTTTGGTACATGTAAGAATAGTTAAATGTGTTTTTACTTCAATCCTAGAATAATCTTTGTCATCTGCATCCAACTTTAGGAAGAAACACTATCTTTCGACTTGGGAGTTTGGGGTGGCGTGGGAAGGATCTGTATCTTCAACGAAGTTTTAAGTTGACTGATGTTTGTATTTTAATAGAAGTTGTGAGATAGAAATGACATGAATGTAATTCATTCAGTAACTATGGAAATGATCTAGTTTCTAATGAGTAGAGATGTTAATAGCAAGCAGGAGGTGAGCTGTTTTGCTGTTGTTACTCTGCACAAGATCCTAGAAACTGCGTTGCTTGGCACCAATCATTTCTACTACTCTTTGTACAGCAATTGAACTTTTACCATTCTACTTTTAAAACACAGTTTGCTCTTAGCCAGAAGTGGAAGCTTTAGCTGTTAACTCTTTGAATTATGCACAACCTCTTTCTCTCTCTCTCACACACACACACATACACACCCCAGACATTATAACCCAATATGGATAACAAAACATTGTAGCATGTGTGGGAAAATGGCTTTAGTCCAACATCTGGAATCATTTATCTTCTGGTAGGGTTTGGAAAAATGACTGGTTTATGCATTTTACAAAACTCCCTGCTGATTGATGTCATTAATTCACGGGGATGGGAGTCTGTTCTTACCAATGAGGGAGGATGTAAATTAGGAAAGAGGCAACATCATGCCCTCGTGCTATTCACTTATCAATAGTACAGGCAGAATAGGTTGGATTCTGCCCAGGATTCTTGATGACCTCTCTTTTTAAAGTTTTGGCAGATGTATGTATTATTCTTGACAGTTATAGTTCTGTCCAGTGGCTTCTTAACTATAAAATACTAGTTTTTCAGCTGAGGTAATTGTTGATTCAGAGGATCTATTTTTGTTACCATCATTTTTTATTTAATAGGCTTCTTTACAATTAGGGAAGATCTTGCTGCCAAGAATGGTGGGAAAAGGTAACTACTGAATTGATGAAGTGTTTATGTAATATGTGTCCTTGCCATGCAAATTCAGTCTCTCATTTTCAGAGTATTTATTTATTTGTATCCTACATCTCCTCCATGAGCTGAAGGCAGTTTATGTAGATGTAGGAATCTTCTTTTGATCTCTATAACTGCAATAGTGTAAGGGAACATCTGCTGAGGAAGAAATTTACTGCCAGCAAAGACGTCTCTGGTGATATTTTCTTTAAATTGTAATCCTCTTGTGTTCTTCTCACTCTTATTCTATGACCTTTTACACCCCACCCCCAGGAAATCTATTCAGGAGGAAAAGATATAATGGTTCTCCATTGTTTTGTTGTTTTACTGTAGTAGTAGTAAGGGTTTCTGGGAGTCCACCATATAGAACTTCCCCAAATTTTTATGTTCCTTATGTCAGAATGTGATAGATAAGTTGTATCATAATAATGACCACTACACTAATAATTCTATTGGGAGGGCTAGGTGGGACATCAAACATGGAATTTATTGCTATTAGGATCTGCATGATATATTTAGCAAAAACCATACATTGGTATAATAGCAAGATCTTGGCAATCATTAAGGCACACAATGGTTATATTTCATTGGGAGAACCATTTTAATGACTTTTCCTTGGTTGTATTGTCAATCTGCCCTTGTGATCATAGTTGCTTTGAGGTCTTCTGTTCCCTTCTCATGGCCTCCTTGTTTGATTATTTGTCATTTGCTGAGGCTGATGTTTGCTGTGCACTGGCTATTTCCACCCTGCCTGACTTTGATGTTACCAGAATCAATTCGAAGCATTTTTCAGCAATAAATCAACAGGCGCTGTGTGATATATGTATGTGTGTATACTTGCTAATTAAATAAGATGCTTGTGTATTCAAAGGCAGAGAGATTAGTTTTTTTATTTTAATTTTTAAATTAACACTCAGTTTCATAGCAACTACATAAATCTGAATGAGACTCTAAGACATTTTGCATACATTTGTAAGGGAATAAGGAAATAATGGAACAGTTGCAAAGATAAGAAAATAACCCCTTTTCTCCCCAACCCTGGTTATTCTTTCAAAAATACTTTTAAACATAATGAACATTTAATCCTCCTAGCTATATTAGAATGCACCGCAGTAATCAAGTGTCAGGCATGTGAATGGCTGTTGTTAGAAGGGTTGAAACTGGCATAAAACTGCCAAGGCTGTGAAATCAGTACCTATCCACAGCCTCAAACCTAGGATCAAGCAGAAGCCATGAATCCAGGAGAAACCCAGGATAGGGGCTGATCCCTTCCAGATGGGATCTAGGGGCCCTGGCCAAACCTTGCAGCTTCTGGACAAACAGCAGCTTCATCTTAATTTCCGGAATGTCTATTTAGGTTTTTTTAAAAAATAAATGTAAAGGGTGAACCCAAATACATTTGTGGGTAAGCTTAATCCTAGCTATCTGTATTTAAATACCAACTGTTGTATTTTTTCTGCCACCACCCATAAAATTGCTTTTCTAGTCAGTGAGTGTCCATATATTCTACCATAAGTGTATTTTGTTGCTGTTTCGATTTTTCTATTTCTGTTCTCAGCTTGCTACGGTATGAAGAATGTGATTCTGTGAAACCTGTGGATCCTAATACACATAGAAACATCCTTTCTATCCCTTTTCCATTTTAGGATGCACCGAATGAAGAGGTGTGGACTATTCGGCAGTGTGAATCACTGCTAGATTTTAGACAATATTTACATTTTCCATTTTTCAGCTCTAATGCCCCCTTTCTTCGTCTTCCCTATAAAAAATTATATAAATAGATTATAGATTAGCCCACTTTTCGTTTTAAGTGAGAAACACTCCATATTTTGGATTCATA
The DNA here is from genome assembly GCF_049901735.1 of Notechis scutatus. Taxonomy (NCBI): domain Eukaryota; kingdom Metazoa; phylum Chordata; class Lepidosauria; order Squamata; family Elapidae; genus Notechis; species Notechis scutatus. Next base: position 24,729,048 of record NC_142013.1, on the reverse strand, counting down.
ATCCTCTAACTTGCTTTTAATCCTGAGGTCCAGTGGTCTTTGTTCTTTTCAGTTCCACCTTCAACTGGTTTTGTGAACAGTGCTGTTAGCAATTAAGATGATCCCAAACTGATTACTGTAATGTAGGAAAATTATTTCCTTGAACTACAAAGAGAAACATTGTATTCATAAGATCAAAGCAAACTATTTTGCTATACTCTCCAAGTACTGTGCAGCCAAGAAGGACTTCATAATTTACCTAAACATATTAAAATTCAGGGTATTTTAACATGTGCAGAGCGCCTCAGTCAATACATGGAGCTCATACACAAATTCTATTTCACTTCTCTTTTAAAAAGAAATCCTAAGCATGGAATATGTAGACTCCATTTCACATGTTTCAGGGACTTTTGACATAATTTTCCATATATAAAATCTTTCTAATATTTAAAAATTATTTAGTTGCAGTGATTTACATGATTCTCAGCAGTTTATCTTGAAGGCAAGTTTTCAACACTAATCAATGGCTGTTTCCAGTCCTTCCTTTGTCTTCTCAATTTTCTGGAACTGCACTGTAAAATAAGGAAGAAGGAACAGATACCATTTTTAATGATCTCAATTATATTCCAGGGCAGGTAATGGAAATATATGCTTTTTAACAGCTACACAAAACCAATGAGAAAATTTTTCCATAGATTGACAATATGTCTACCTGCTCAGTATATTCTTTCTGTCAAGTTTTAGGCAAGGCAGCTGGTGTTGATCAGTGTTTAGAATCTGTGTTAATTGGATTGTGGCAAAGAAGGGCTACCACATAATGATGCCTGAGCAAAGTTCCATTAAAAATATGTCTTCTCTTTTTCCTTCCTGCTAAACCATCTCAATAGATTTTATGCGCTTGGAGGCAGGAGTGGAGAAAAGGACTTTATTCAACTGGCCTTTGATATCATCAGATAGCATTCAGGCAATAAAATCTAGATAAAGTAGAAGTACTTTTATTTAAGAGTCAGGGATAGAGTATCAGACAGTTTGAGATGAAGGCTACCTTTTTTAAAAAAATCAAATTCTTCTGATTTTTTTAAAAATAAGAATTGTTTCTGCTTTGTCTATAAACTGTATTTTTGGTGTAGTGTGTAAGGCATCCAGAAAGTATCCATGATATCAATCACTCGGAGACATTTTCTCTCCAATTGATTTATTTAGAAACAGATCTGGCATGTCAAAGACAATTTCCCAAAGTGAAAATTTTTCGTGCGTTACAGAGAATCCACCTTCTCTCCTCCCACTTCTACACTTCATAAATCACGAGAACCAATTAACTGCCACTGGAATTTCTTAATACGACATACAGAATAACCTTGAACTTTTCAACTCCTCCAACTCTCTTTAAAAAAAAAAGTGGCAGCTGAATTTCAAAGCTGACAGGCGTCCCACCTTGAAAACTCTTCCTCCTAAAAGAAAAGAAAAAAAACACATACAGGGGTTAATACATTGTCCTTAACCTCCTCTCCCCCCTCCATGAGGACCCTTCGGTTTGTGGGGGAAATCCTCATGGAATTGGTTAACCAATTGATCAGCATGAACATCCCAATTCTTTACCCACCTTGCATCTGAGAGGGGGTATCCTTTCCATAAGACCAAATATTTCAATCGGCCATGGTGTAATCTAGAATCAAGAATTTTTTGAATTTTTTGAATGTTTCCCCCTGTACCGTTAACGGTTGGCAGTGATCTTATCATTGATGCAGTAGCTGGTTTTAGTAAACTACAATGGAACACCGGATGAATTTTCCCCAATAGTCGAGGAAGACTTAATTGGACAGTGACCGGATTGATTATCTTTGAAATTGGAAACGGACCCAAAAATTTTGGACCCAGCTTCTTACTGGGCAGTTTCAACCTAAAATATTTGGTCAACAAATATACTTTGCCCCCTACTTTAAAAGGCGGTTGAAGGGATCTATGTTTATCCGCCTGTTTTTTATAATTTTTTGCAGCTTCGTTCAAAGCTTTTTTTGTATCTTCCCACCCTTTCTTTAATGAGTTCATCCATTCTGTTAGGGACATGGACGAGGGAGGTTGTCTAGGTAACTCTGGCATTGGGACAAAATCCATTCCATTGATTTGGAATGGAGTCAAGCCCATGCTGCTATGTACTGCATTATTGTAAGCAACCTCTGCAAGAGGTAATAACTCAGCCCAATTTTTTTGTTAATAATTTACATAGCATCTAATGTATTGTTCAATCATGGCGTTAGCCCTCTCCGCTGCTCCATTACAAGCAGGATGAAAAGCTGAGGATAACCCTTGAGAGGAACCAATGGATTTAAGAAATTCCCTCCAAAATTTTGCGATAAATTGTACCCCTCTGTCTGATATTACTCTACAAGGTACTCCATGTAGTCTATAGATATGTTCACGAACAGCTTTGCAAGTTTTTTCACAGATGGAAGTCCTTTGCAGGTTATAAAATGGGCCTGTTTAGAGAATAAGTCAATTATAGTCCAAATGATGGTATTCCCTTCACTCTTAGGTAGTTCAACAATAAAGTCCATTGCAATTTCTTCCCAGGGTTGGGTTGGTTCAGCAACTTGTTGCAGGAGGCCAGGGGTTTTTCCAGTTCTGTGTTTCATTGTGGCACAAATTGAACAACTTTTTACATAGTCCTCGACATCAGATTTCATTTTTGGCCACCAGAACTGTCTTCTCAGTAAATGTAGGGTTTTTAGGAATCCGAAGTGGCCTCCCAGCCGGGAGTCGTGGCTACGCTTTAGTACCAGTAGTCTTAAGGCTGTGGGTACATAAAGCTTAGTCCCTTTCCAAGCTAGTCCATCATTCACTGTCAACTCAGTTTGATGGTCCAGGAACCAAGGATTGGTCAATAGGGCTGTTTTCAATTCCGCAGTCAGCTTATCTTCCAGGCATTTGGGGTTGCGGTTGGCTTGGGCTTGAGTGATCACTTGGCCTGCCGATTGAGAGTCTGAAATTAAGGCTTGTACTATTTCCTCTTGGTGGCTGTCAAACTGAGGTTTTCTGTACAGAGCGTCCGCCAGTAAGTTTTTCCTTCAGGGGATATATTTAATGTTGAAATTGAATGGCTTGAAATATTGGGCCCAGACTTGTTTGGGCGATAATCTCCTAGACATCTTTAGAGCCTCGAGCTTCTTATGATCAGTCCATACCTCAAAGGCCACTGGCGCCCCATCTAGAAAATGCCTCCAAGTCAATAAAGCCCATCGTACAGCGAATGCTACTTTCTCCCAGACCACCCACCTTCGCTCTGTCTGTCAGCTTTTTGGACACATAAGTGCACGGCATCAATCGGCCTTGAGAGTCTTTCTGCAGCAAAACGGCTGCCACCACTACATCACTTGCATCTGTTTGGACAATAAAAAACTTGGTTGCGTCTGGGTGCTGGAAGATGGGCTCAGCTGTGAAGAGGCATTTTAAGGTCTTGAAAGCTTTCTGACAGTCCATAGTCGAAACCAGGGGTTGACTTGGCTTTGGTTTGGTGGGTGATGGGCCCGTTTTTAATAGCTCTGTCAACGGGAGGGCAACTTCAGCAAAGGACGGAATGAATTGTCTACAGAAGTTGGCAAACCCCAAGAAACTTTGAAGTTGTTTTCGGGTTCTGGGGGGTTGCCAGTCCAGCACCGCTTTCACCTTTCTGGGGTCCATTTCAATCCCCAGGTTGGATATTCGGTAGCCTAAGTAGTCCAGCGACTCTTTGTGGAATTCGCATTTTGAGAGTTTCACATATAATTTGGTGGCTAGAAGTTTTTCTAGAACCTGTTGGATCAATTGAACATGTTCTTCCATGGTTTCGCTGAAGATAAGGATATCAATCAGGTACACAAGGACCCCCCGGTAAAGGTGCAGGTGTAGCACCTCATTGATGAGCTGCATAAACACTGCAGGAGCCCCCTGAAGTCCGAAAGGCATGACTTTGAATTGGAAGCTACCCAGAGGGCAGTTAAAAGCAGTTTTCCACTCATCTCCCTCTTTGATGTGGACCCGATAGTAAGCTTCCCTGAGATCTAGCTTGGTGAATACTTTGCCCTTCGACAGGTGGTTCAATAAGTCCTTCATAAGAGGGAGAGGATACATGTTTTTGATGCATACGGTGTTCACGCCTCTAAAGTCAATACACAATCTCAACCCGCCATCTTTCTTCCCCTTGAACAACACGGGGGCAGCTAATCTTGGTTTGGCAGGCTCAATAAAACCTCGTTCCAAATTGCTGTTGATGTATTTCCTTAAATTGGTCATTTCAGCAGGCGTCATGGAATACATCTTTGGTTTTGGTAATTTCGCCTTGGGCTCTAATTCTATGGCACAATCAGTGGCTCGATGGGGAGGTAAAACATTACACTCTTCTTCACTGAGTGCTTCAGCCAAGTCCTTGTATTGGTCAGCTACCTGGGGATTATCTGGGAGAAGGTGGGGTGCCATGGATGCTGGCTCAGGTTCTGGGTTCAAGCTAACTGGTGTCTTTGTAGTGGGTGGAAGAGAGGGCAATGGGCCCGGTCCAATGAGGATTTTTCTGAATCCATCCTCCCATATGATCGTTGGGGCCCATTTGTCTAACCAACCAAGTCCCAGTATGATTGATTCTGACATCTTGGGGGCCACTATAAAGTGTATGAGTTTGCGATGGGGCCCTAATTCCATCTTGATCAATTCTGTCATTTGAATGGCTGCCCCCCCCAATTAAAGTTCCATCCACTTGCTCAAATCTGATTGGGCGTTTTAGCAGGTTAGTCTTTATGCCCAATTGTTCAACGATGGGGAGTCCTATAAGACATCTAGAACACCCAGTATCAATGACAGCTTCTAACTCCCCGGCCTCCCTCGTGTTTGGTACCACTAACTTGACCTTAACTGTAAAAGGTATGATGGGATCACTCACCATTGGGTTGTCTTCGCAGGTCGGGTTCTCGGGGACGTGGTGTCAGTCCGGTGGTCCATTGCTCCTATCTGTGCAGAGGGGGCTTTCCCAGCTGTGTTTGGTGAACCCACCCCTGCCCGGAGGTCTTCCTTGAACAGCTGTATTAGGCTTTGACTACAGGAGCAGGGGCCAGACAGTCTGCTGCCCTATGACCAGCTTGGCCACATCGGTAACATTTCAGAACCTTGGTGGGTTGGGTACGAGCAGTTTCAACTGGTCCAGTTGGCGGTCTCCTCGCCACAATTCTCTTAGTCGGGGCTGCCAGAAGAAGTTTCCTGTGTGGGTTGATGCTGCAATCTAAACTGAGGGAGGCGGCATACCACGATTGTAAGGTCTCTGGGATTCCCCTAATTTCATAGGCCTTCTTTACTTCTGGATTAATGGCTTTTTTAAAATAGTGTAAAGTCATTCTTTCAGGCCAATCCATGAGGTGGTTTGTGACCCTTCTAAAGTCCCAAATGAATTCTGACAAGGGTCGCTTGCCTTGCCTCGTTTCCATTAACTTCTCTTCATTCTCTGCTACCCTGTCTGGATTTTCAAATCTGAGTCTTAATAATTGAATAAATCCATTTACATCGTATAATTCGGGGACTTGTTAATTGTGTAGTTGGGCCACCCAGTCTGATGCATCCCCTTCATTCATCCCATTTGTTATGGCCATAACCAAATCGTGCTCTGTGGCGTATTGATCTCCAAATTGTTCTTTATGGTATTGGATTCAAGTGAGGAAGTAATTGAAATGTTCATGGTGGCCATCAAATACGTCCTCAAAGGGTATTTGGTCTGGCCTGGGTCGTGGTTGCGGAGGTGGCACATGCCAGGCCCCTGCAGGTTGTACTGGAATGGCAGGAACAGGCCGGGTGGCATATGTAGGCTGGGTAGGGCCCCTGAATCCTGTCTGGATGGTGCCTCTCTGGAATAGGGGTCCCTGTGGCCTCGCTGCCAGTTGGGGCTGCAATTGTGGTTGCCAGGAGGAAGATGGGTGTGGCCTGGTTCCCTGGTCAGGTGGAGGGGAAGTGGCTGCTGTCTGCTGTCTGGGAAACCCCCCTTCAGACCAGGGCTGTGTTGGTGCTGGCTGCCATTGGCATTGAATCCACCCCTGGCCTGGATAAAATCCCCACCCTGGAGGGATACTCTCTGCAGGGGGAAAAATTCCTTCTGGAAAATGAGGGGATTGCCTCGGAGGCTGCAACATACCTCTGTCAGTTGATGCTTCTTTCTGGCTTCCACCAACTGGCATCTGTATAGTCTCCTCGTTCCTCACAATACTTGGGTAAGTGAATATGGGTGGTCTCAAGCTTCTACCCGTCCAAACAGATTGTGAGACCAAACCTGTCACCTTTAAATTCTGGAACTGTTGATGTAAATCTGCCATTGATGGACTTCCAGGAATAATCTGGGGGTTGTCTTCTTGAGAGAATTCTGACCCCAATTGTCTCTCTTCCCTCCAATCTGGCAGAATAGCCATATGCCTAGGGCTAGAAAGATTTCTCTTCAGACAGCTGGGTTACATCTGGGTTATAACAACTTCTTGAGTTGAAACACTTCGGTATAGCTCCCAAATCTCTTTCTCCTACTGCCATCCTGAAAGTATCCATCATCTCCTCCAAACAAGGGCTGACAGGTTCAATTAATGCTCCAGAGGGAGGGGCCCCACACTCTTCCCCCCTGCACATCTCCAACTTCGGTTGATTGTTGATCTTTCTCCATCTCTGGAAAAAGAACTCCGGGGTATCAGCCAAGCTCCTTCAAAAATTAAAAAGTGACTTTGGGAAATAAATGTAAGGCATCCAGAAAGTATCCATGATATCGATCACTCCGAGACAGTTTCTCTCCAATTGATTTATTTAGAAACAGATCTGGCATGTCAAAGGCAATTTCCCAAAGTGAAAAATTTTTGTGCGTTACACAGAATCCACCTTCTCTCCTACCTTCTCTCCTCCCACTTCTACACTCCATAAATCACGAGAACCAATTAACTGCCATTGGAATTTCTTAATACGGCATACAGAATAACCTTGAACTTTTCAACTCCTCCAACTCTCTTAAAAAAAATGTGGCAGCTGAATTTCAAAGCTGACATAGTGTTTCAGTTGCTATGGCAACAACTGCCCTTAAAACCCAACTAGAAACTTCAATTAATGCAGAGTGTTGCTATTCAAATTTTGATTGAGACAAATGATGCCTCTATTATAGTTTTTGGACTGACAGTTTGTTCTTAGGCGAGAGTCGAGAGTCGTGTAGTTGGTTATACCTTTGAAAGTTGACACCATGATTCTTAAGGGAACATCTCTCTGTATGTCACATGCCTTCCCTTAAGGAATATACAAATTTTCTCTAGCAAAATGCTGCACTTTGCTTTTTGAGTGATGCTCAGGGACTTCAGTGTGGGTATGGGTATGGCCAGAACTAATAAATGGGTAGACCCAATATACAAGGTATTTATGATTAATAATTAAATTTGTTCAAATTATTTAAACAGGTAACATGGTCATCCTATATTATATATTTTTCGTGTTCTGTCTATGGTCCTTTGTTTTCAACAAATCAAATCAAATGTTGCATCCCTTTTGTGAGAGCCAACTACATATGATTAGTGATAGTATATAGAAAGGAGGTCTCAGAGTTTGGATAATCCTGAGAACATACAAAGGTTTTCTCCTTTATTTTTATTATGCTATACTTACACTTGAAAATAGAATAGAATAATAGAATAACAGACTTGGAAGGGACCTTGGAGGTCTTCTAGTCCAACCCCCTGCTTAGGCAGGAAACCCCCTTATCATTTCAGACAAATGGTTATCCAATCTCTTCTTAAAAACTTCCAGTGTTGGAGCATTTACAACTTCTGGAGGCAAGTTTTACTGATTAATTGTTCTAACAGTCAGGAAATTTCTCCTTAGTTCTAAGTTGCTTCTCTCCTTGATTAGTTTCCACCCATTTCTTCTTGTCCTGCCTTCAGATGCTTTGGAGAATAGCTTGACTCCCTTTTTTTTGTGTGGCAACCTCTTAGATATTGGAACACTGCTATCATGTCACCTCTAGTCCTTCTTTTCATTAAGCCAAACATACCCAGTTCCTGCAACCATTTTTCATATGTTTTAGCCTCCAGTCACCTAATCATCTTTGTTGCTCTTTTCTGCACTCTTTCTAGAGTCTCAACATCTTTTTTACATCATAGCGACCAAAACTGGATGCAGTATTCAAAGTGTGGCCTTACCAAGGCATTATAAAGTGGTGTTAACACTTCATGTGATCTTGATTCTATCCCTCTATTTATGCAGCCTAGAACTGTGTTGGCTTTTTTGGTAGCTCTGCACACTGCTGGCTCATTTTAAAATGATTGTCCACTAGGACTCCAAGATCCCTCTCACAGTTACTACTATTGAGCGAGATACCACATATACTGTACCTGTGCAATTATAACTCTGGTTTGGTTACTGCTTTATTTAATATATTGCTTTTGCACATGTATTCTTTCTGATGTGGCCTTTAGTTTTATACTTTCATTTCAGAAGGTAGATTATTATTTTTTATTATTTTTATGTATATATTATATTTGTAAGCTACTTTAAGAGGAGGAAAGCATTCCTTAGTATTAAGAAATGGATATGAGATGAAGAGGATTATCAACCCAAGGAAATATGTGAGGGAACCAACAGTTCTATATTTTTGCATAACTGTGTGTGCACAAGCATTTGTATGTATGTGTCTGAACACATACCTGGAATTAAATGTAACAGTGTTGTATTGTCAATGTTTTGCTGAACTGCAAAAAGAGTAGTTAAGGCACAATATGCACGTTTATTTCATTTTATGCCTTCAGTGTGGAATTATGTACTTCCTGTGAGAAGCATTTGGTATTTGGAGTTTGCTTTTATGGATACCATTAAGAAAAAAATTGCAGCAACAGAGTGGGAGACAAATGTGTCATTATAGAGACTCTGGTTCTATCAAGCTGTTTCTCATGCCCATCAGGGACTATAATTTGAAATTGCTTGGATAAAGAGAGATTAACAACTGGTTCCCCTAGTGAGAAAACTATACAAAAACGATCCCTTCACATTTAGACAAGCCTTTATGGACATTATTGAGCAAGTGTAATGAAAGGGCACCTTCTTAGTCTTTAAAGGATCTTCTTTTGTATCGGCTGTCCTCAAGATAGCCAATCATAGTCTTGGTAACCATCTGCTGTCTTGTTTTTTTATTATGTTTCAACTTTTTGGGTCTGCAAACCCCTTTTCCTTTTCAGATCCCTAGACACCAAGCAATTACAGTTCTTAATATGTGCTATTTAATCTGATCTATTTTGCTTCTCTTTCTTTTCCAACACATGCATAGTTAATGAAATCCATAAGTAGAGTATTTTGGCTTAATATGTCTTAAAATCCTACCCATCAACTGTTGTTCATCAACTCAATTGTTTATATAATTTAGGAGTAAAAACTTATATGTAAGAGAAGGAAACAAAATCTCAACTTTTGTACAAGAAAGTTGTACTGTACTTTTTTCTACGGTTCTAGAATCTTTTTTGTATTTTAGTGACCAAAATTGGATGCAGTATTCCAAACGTGGCTTCACCAATGCAGTATAGAGTGGTACTGTGTTGTCTTTTTTGGCAGTAGCAACACATTGTTGAGTCAAGCGCTGATCTACCAGGACAGCTAGATCCCATTCACAGGTACTACCTTTGAGCCAAATACTGCCCATTCTGTACCTGAGCATATGTTTTTCCTAAGAGCAGAAGTTTATTTTTTCTCACCACTGAACTGCATCTTGTTGGCTAAGACTAAATGCTTAAGTCTGTCAAGATCCTTCTGAATCTTGAGTCTATCTTCCAAAGGGTTAGCAATTCTTCACCAGCTTGGTATCATTTGCAAATCTGATGAGTTGTCTTCAATCCACTCCTCTAAGTCATTTATGAAGATATTGAAGAGCACTGACTGGACTCATGATATTGTAGAACTTTGAGATACCCTCTGCATGCTTCCTTCCATGTAGATATAGTTACATTATATATTCTGAGTGTGCTTGGTCAGCTAAGTGTAAATATATCTGGTGATGGTATTGTCTATCCCACATTGTTCCATCTTACCAAGAAGTAGACTATGGTCTACTTCATCAAATGCCTGGGAGAAGAGTCCTATGGCCAGAGCCTACACCTGCAAATCCAGCATAGCCATGAGCCCAGAAAGCATGCAAGCAACAGACTTACCCCTTCCAGGGCAGTGACCCCCATCCACAGTGAAATATAGAATAATAGCGAGCTAGATAGTTTGTAGACAATTTTAACTTCCATCTCTTTTGCCCCATCCAAGTCCACATAACCTGTAGAGACAGGATCAAGACTTTGACAGAATTTCCAGTCAAAACTAAGGTGGAAATGTAGAACTGAGATTACCAATCATATCTCATTCTAAACCAACATATAGTTTCTTCCAATACAGGCAGTCCTTGACTTACCACAGTTCATTTAGTGACTATTTAAAGTTACAATGGCACTGAAAAAAGTTGACTTATGACCACTTTTCACATGTATGATCATTGCAGCATCTCCGTGATTTTGTTGCAAAATTCAAATGCTGAATTTTGACTCAGATTTATGACAGTTGTTCTGTCCTGGGGTCATGTGATCCCTTTTGTGACCTTCTGGCAAGCGAAGTCAATAGGAAAGCCAGATTAACTTAACAATTGCGTTGCTAACTTTAACAACTGCAGCGATTCACTTAACAATTGTGTAAAATGGAGCACAACTCACCTAACATCTGTCTTGCTTAGCAACAGAAATTTTGAGTTCAGTTGTGGTCATAAGTCGAGGACTACCTGTACTTTTATGTAAATGTATAGCTGTAGTGATGGAAAGACTGAACCTCATGGTTCTCCACATAAGAACATCCATTCCTTTCCACAAGGGAGGATCAGTGATTATCCCTCCCTCACCAATACCATCCACTTATTTTTAGTAAAAATATAAAATATTATTCAAATATAATACTGTTCCTAAACTGCCTAGCATTTTCTCTAATCTTAGATACCTACATTTAAAATCCCCGGTAAGCATAGCTAGAACTTTTGAGAGACTGTTCCTAACTTGGTACTTATTAAAGGCTTTGGGGGCTACATGTCCCTAATTCATGTTAGGAATTTTCAGAGTTGCAGTCTTAACATATTTGGAAGGTATCATGTGGGCTTAAACAGGCAATATCATCTCGACAATTTTAATTCACTTTAATTTATTTTATGAAGCTGAGTGCTATAGTAACACACCCAAAAAGAATAATTTAATGTACTTGGTCTTCATCCCAAATCCCTAATTTAGCTACTATTTATAAGAACTTTAAACATCTTCCTTTGAGTAATCATTTCAGGAATCCAACTGAGCATTTTTCTAGAAAGGAAATTTTGTTGTCTTATAAATGAAGATATCCTGTCTATAGTCTGTATAGTTTTCCATGGCCTCTTCCTCAAACTCCATTACAACTGCTTTAATAACCTTGCCACATATTACTTTCCGGGAATTAACAGCCATTTGAAGGTTATTGGTCTGAGGCTGTACCTCAGGTTGTCATCTCCTCAAAGTTGCTCATTAATCCTTAGATACACAAAGGGCTGCAGACAGAATTTCTTAGTTAATCAGCTTGTTCCAATATCTTTTCCATTTCATAGCATCTGGACAAAGTTACTGGGGTCATCTTGCTCTTTTCCCACTGGTGCTGTTTAAAAAGTCCACGTTTGGAATTTTTCATTTTTTTTCTTCCTACCAGGAATACATATTGAACAGAAAAGTTATAAAGTGCTTGTTTAAAACAACTATATACAGCATAACTTGCATGACTCATCAAACTTAATGTAAACTACTAGCTGGCAGCCAAGACATCCATATTCCGGTAGGTGAAATACAATTCAAGAGTTTAGGGATCTGATTGTGAACACAAAACCCATTTATGCTAATCTCATTTTTTTAAATAGCTGAACCAATTTAATACCCATGTGTTCATTCTCAACATTATACTTCATGATAATATGCATTTAATTCTAGTTTACTGTCAAGTTACAAACCTGTGCTTTGTTATGAGTAAAATTTTGTATGTGATTGTGTGTATGTGAGTTTGTGTGTGTATTTGTGTGTGCTCACACATACACATGTAAAAGAATGCTATTAAGGCAAATAATTGTTTCATAGATTTTGTATTTAGTATTTTAAAATTAAATTTCTGTAGAGGCAAAGAAGCATATGTGATTTTACTATAACCTTATTGCATTCAAGTAAAATTGGTGCCTAGTGAAAATGTTGGCCCATTTAGACACCAGGAATCAATAGATTCTTTGTTCTTCTGTGTTTAAAGGAGATCAAAACATTCGTTGCAGAAGAAAATGAAATTTAAGTTAATCTTAAATTGCTCAACCATTTTTCCATATATGTAACTGTTATATCTAAAAAGAGATTTTACATAATTTGTATATACTTATGTACCATGATGGGAAGGTAATATATATTTTATGTTAAAATTCTTTGTAGTTCATGTTACCCAAGCTTTCTCTGTATCATCATGTATTAATGCAATGATTTGTCTAGTTGAAATCCTTTTTAATAGTATATCACATTTGGGATGCCCAAGTTTTCCTTTCAATACATCTAGAACATTTTCTACCTGTATTAAAGGTTTTTACTATATTTTGTCCATCTTGTAGAGGAATTTCTAAATGTCTGAATACAACTATTATTTTGGTAATATTTCATTTTTATTTCTAAAATCCTTCTCAGCCAAAAATGGTTACATTTATTCATACTTGAATTTTTTAAAATTACCGTGTTTCTCATATAATAAGGCCGAGTCTTATTTTTTTTTTTGAGCCCCGAAAAAATGGCTAGGTTGTCTTTTTGGGGGTGACTTAATTCCCCCCCCTTGCATCTTCGGGCGGGTGGGCAGCGTCGGTTTGGATGTTGACCTCGGCGTTGGTGGGGCACTTTGTATCGGGGTCAACGCAGGCAGCACCATATCTGGGTGTGCAACAAGAGTACCTCATAACGGCAAGCCCCCCCCCCCCACCATTCCCCTCCCCATTTTGCATGTTTTAATATAGGCCTTAATTTGGGGGGAGGGGCTTAATTTCATTTCATGCCTATAAAACATGCTGGGACTTCCTATTGGGGGAGGCCGTATTGTTGGAGAAACAGGGTATTAAAGGTTGGAGTTTACAGTAATTAGTTATACTTTGAATGAATTAAAACTTTTAAATATTCCTACTTTTGTGGGATATCATCTCTGTTTTTGTAACTTCTTTGGAGATCTTTAATTCAATATGAAGTTCTGATTTCTTAATATTAATTTGCAACCTAAGCAAGTTAGAGTTTAATCTTATACAAGTCTTTATTTCAATAAACTATCCATATTAAACTATCTATATTTACTTTTGCTTTCCAGGATTTTAATTAGAATTAATTAGGAGATTCTGACATGTATGTTATAAGATATACAGATTTATCTCACACATGTACATAATACACACAAACATGCACACCAGTGTGGAAATGTCAGATGTTTTAGGATTGCAATACTTGTCCACAGTTTGGTTTCTTCAGAAAACAGTTCCTGGAAATTGAACGGTATTTCAGCAATAAAAAACTTATCTACAAAGTAAACTTCATAGAACTCAAATCCCTAGAAATTACATGGGAAATAGGAATCTGTAGTGTTACTACAGAGGATGACTATTTCCCGTGTGATTTCTTGGGAGTGCAGCATCCCTTGGATTTTATTATAACTATCTCTGCCTCCTTTTCAGACCCAGTTGCCGCCCAGACTAATTTCCCATTATGTTCTAAGGTCTTGTCTGTTGAAAAATAAATTCATAAAAATTGGTCCATCCTTGTATATCTTCTATTTTTTCCAGATTGCTCCCTTCAAATGTATTAAGACTGTAGTTCCCAGAATTCTTAGCTATCAAGCCAAAGCTTATTTGGAAATTTTGGAGTTTCATCCAAAGAAAAAGGAAGGGTACCACGTTGGGCCTCTTCAGGCCTTCTTGGACAATGCTAGCGGCTGTCAGTTTTTAGGAATTAAGGCATACCCCGAACTGTAGAATCATGCAAAAATCTTCTTAGACAACTTCTTAAAGATATAATAATAGTTTTCTACCATAGAGTCATTGCAAATATAGATCAAAATCATACATGTTATTTTGTATCATTTGAGTTAGTCTTAATAAAAGTATTGTCCAACAATAGATTTGAAATACAGGTAGTCCTCAACTTATGACCACAATTGAGCCCAAAATGTATGTTGCTAAGTGAGAAATTTGTTAAGGAAATTTTGCCCCATTTTATGAGCTTTCTTGCCACATTTGTTAAGTTGTTAAATTACTAATATTGTTGTTAAGTAAATCTCATTTTTCCATTGACTTTGCTTATCAGAAGGTTGCAAAAGGTGATCACATGACCCCGGGACAGTGCAAAAAATGTAAATAAACATAAATGTGAGTCAACTGTCAAGCATCCAAACATAAATCATGTGACCATAAGGTCATAAGTGTGAAAAAATGGTCATAAGTCACTTTTCAGTGCTGTTGTAACTTTGAACAGTCATTAAGTGAACTGTTGTAAGTCGAGAACTACCTGTAATCCAATTTGAATTATTTAAGCTTAAGGACATTTTTAAAAGGAATAATTAAAATGAAGTTCATTTCAGTTGAGAGGCCTTCATTTGATTTACTATTACATGAAATGCGACAGTCCATTCTCTCTAAAGGGAATACAGGGGAATTATTATGCTATATTTCTCCTACACCTTGTACATATATATATGCCTGTCTTCTGGAATAAGCCTTCTCTGAGCTTCAGACATCTCCCACTTTAATCATATTCCAGAAGCCTTAAAGCTTGCTCTTCTCCCTTGGGGTAGAGCGGAAAAAAATTCCTCTATACTTCATCAAAGGTATCTAATATTTGTTATCTATGTATTGATGTTAGTGTCCAAATTGCCATTCTATTATTTCCCTTAATATATTTCCTATTTATTTTAACCGTATGACTGCTATGAGCCAACAATGACTTAATGGCATCTAATGAATAAATCAATCAATTGGATTTTGTTGTTATTGTTGTGAGCCACCCAGAGACATTGTGAAGTTGGGAGGTACTAAAATCTAAATTCAGGTAGTCCTTGAGTTACAACATAATGGAGCCTGCCCATCGCACTTGTAAGTTGGTGACAGTTGTAAATCTGATCACCGACACAACTGACTTGATTTTACAACCCTTTTTAACGCAGTTGTTAAGCAAATGCTGTGGTTGTTAACTGAGCCAACAATTTGCTATAGGATGCCAAACCTGGAAGTAAAAACTGTCTTTCAGCAAAACCATCATAAAACCTGGTCATGTGACTATGGGACACTGCAGTGGTCGTAAATGTAGCCTGGTTACTGAATGCGCTAAGTGCGATCATGTGACTGTAGAGGGGACCTGACCATCATAGCTTTGAATCTGGCTACTAAATTCCCCAGGGAGGTCTAGGATTACCCATTAATAACTTCTGAGATTTTTTTGAATTTCAGAAAACATAACTAAAGGAAGGAACAAATTACACAAGTACTTAACAGAACTCTTTATCAATATTTGATTATATCTTTGATGTCATAGGGGATTGCCTCATAAAGAAAGGTTTCCTTTTTTTGTTATGAAACACACTGAAGGTTTTTTTGTTGTACTCTTATTTGCCTCTAAAAATATATAGAAATATGTCTTTGGAAGTTTCATGCCATCTGATCCTCATGTTAGATTCAATACTAAGCTATCATTATATGAAAGATATGATACATTATGTGATGTATTTTAATACATTACATGAAATGTGTTTTACATTTTGTGTGAAAAACTTACTAACATGATCCAATACATCATCTATAATAGAGCATACTAATCTTGTGTAACATTTACATTCACTTGGATGTTTATACAGTATAGTATAAATATATAATATACTAAACTAGTTAACTATCTTCCATTACATACTGATTATCATCTCAGAGCATTTCTGAAATATTCATGGAGAAAGTCTAATGAACTGAGACTGAGTTGTCTATGGAATCTAAAAATTGTATTTTCCATGTTGAATCCGTTTTAGAAAAAAAAAACAAAGCTTCCTTCACATAACTTTAGAGCTGCTGAATGGGCAGAGCCTTTCTTTTCAGTCACATTTTGCTGCTGAAAAGGTTTGCCCGCTTTTGAAAGAGTAGCATTGCATCAGCTCTAAAAAAGATGGTATTGACTATATAGCCTTTAAGAGCAGAGGTCTCCAACCTTGGCAACTTTAAGACTTGTGGACTTTGAAGTCCACAAGTCTTAAAGTTGCCAAGGTTGGAGACCTCTGTTTAAGAGTCAGTGCACAGAACTGTGATAAAACTATCCTTTCTTCTTTCTTTGTTAAAAAAGCCATTTAAACATTAGATTGATGGCACTGTGGGCATTCTTTATCACACTGCCATTTCTTCAGCAGTGCAAGGGATGGGATGTAGTCACAATCATTGATTTTTATTTGTGCACATGGATATAGCCTCACATTCATGTGTATGCCATACTATCACTCTTTTATTGCTCAGTTTGGAATTAGGCAGGACAGTATATTTTTGCAATAAAAAATCAATGCGGAGAAATTTATACACATTTTCACCTGCTCTAGATAATAAATGTTATGATCACACAGTTGCTCATGTGGAAAGAATTATATAACTAAGTCTACTTGTGAGGCATGCATGAGTAAGTTGAAGAACACGTATATACCTGAGCTTGTCTCATAAAAAGCAGAGGAAATAAAACAAATTTCCATATTTCAAATATATTTTCATGTCAAACAAGGATCATTAAAGGAAGTCTTCTATGAATATACTTGCTGGGAGTTTTTTAAAGTATTAACAGTTCATTTCCTAAATATGCACATAACATGCATAAAGCACTATTTTGCTTTTTGACAAATAGTGACATCTTTGATGGCAGGTGACAATACCTGATCGCAGATATTGACAAATGACATGCTTTTGGCAAATGAATAATGAATGGCATGTTACTAGCCATAGCTAATTGAATTTATGACTGCTAACCAATAGAGATGAATGTATCTTTTCCATTTTAATTTCACCAATTTTCCATTTTTCTTGTTATTACCATTTCAGTTTTTTGCCTCTTTTAATAGACTGCACAATAACTGCCATGCATAGTTTTTATGTCTCATAATGTTTGTAGTATATGCATATTTTTGTAAAATAATTTTTTTAGAATATGCTCTTTAATAATATTTTGTGCAGTAATGTATGCATTTTTCCTAATGTATAACTACCAGCATGCTTTGTATTTGATCTTCCAATTCCCTCCCTCCTCCCCCAAGACTACCAAATACCTCACCAAACCTTTGATAATAGGTCTATTTGGACTTGGTAAGCACTTCCTCCATCTCCATTGTGACATGTGTGTATAAAATTGCCCCCTTAATGCACAATCTGTTCCTGTTAGAGCACCATTTATATATCATAGTTTGACTGGGTTCTTTTAGAACAAGAGATGTCTTTCGATTGACCAGGATGACAACCCACATACTCCTCCCTAGACTCTGTCCGATCCAGATGTTTCTACCTTGTTTCTTTTTCAGCTCCCGCACAAGGTCTTGAAAGTTTTCACCAAACTTTTTAATTGTCCTCCCCATTTCCTTTGCTTCTGCTCAAACTCCTCACGAGAATCACTTCCCCATTGTTGTTTCTCCTCCCTTCGAGATTCTGCAATTTCAAAATCAGCCATCTGCCTATTGCATTCCTGCGAGAACTGGAAGTATAAGATTAGACATTGCTATTTTTAATCACATGATATTAAATAATATAGGTGTGATACTGTCCATGAAAATGCTGATTACAATCAAAATACTGTCACACTGATTTGAGGTGCACTCCAGGGAAGTTGTATGATTTCATGTAGCTTTTCCACTGCTCCCATTGGGTTGCTGAAATTGTGCATGACACCTGGTCTGATATAAATGAAGTATGAATTTGAAATGAAAATATTCAAATGTGAAGATCCTAAGTACATAGAACATAGAATATCAGAGTTAAAAAAACTGAATATGTTTTACGAAAGTTGCTTGCTTTATTGGAATAGTTTTCTGAACAATTGGCTAAAAGACCAAAGTTATAAAATTGTGTATTAATAATACATTGTTTGATGTGGGTTTTTTTCTTTATTCCTCAGAGCGTGAAGCAAAAGAGTCCTGTGCTTGGTTACGCGCTGCTGGATTTCCTCAGTATGCTCAACTTTATGAAGGTATGCTTTAGAAATCCATGTTTAATCCATAACATTAGTTACAGCAAAGATTGTTGTGTTTTTTGATGCTTTATTGTTGAAGGGAATACACATGCATCTTCCAAAGCGTTAGAACTAAATCTGGTAGATTTCATCAATAGAAATACTAATTTTGGGTTAACTAGAAAATCACATTGAATTAAATAATTAAATCTGCATGTTGAGATATTCTTAGACTCCGTATTGTGTAGATGTACCTCAGCTAATGTGAAATGTTTTTTGCAGTGTGTTCTAAACTTGAAAAAAATGAGAATCTAACAGGACCCTAACATTTTGACTGGCACTTTCAAAAAATTTGGGTTTTGCCTGGGTTCCACCCACAATTTTTTGAGAATGACCAGCAGAGTGTCTTTTAAAGGCCAAATAGAAGGCTTAGTGTTATAAGCTCAAATTATTTTATTGGCAAGTAGTTGGTATGATGTCAGTATGCAATTTACATGTGCTTTTCATTAAAGGCAATGCTAATAATGATGATATGGTGAATGCAGAAGAGTAAAAGAGCTTTCTGCTGGAATAATGCCGCCTTCCCTAACTCCTTGTCTTTCAATTATGTTAACTTTTACTTTCTATATTTATTAGCCGAAGGGATGGAGAGTAGAAAAATCAGGCAGGGAATGAACAATAACTCTTTTTCTATACTAGTGACTGGAACATTACTATTTACTGACTGTTACTTATTTACAAAAAAAGGTTGAAAAATGAACCTTCTAATGTTGTATTGCATTCAGAACAGGATATATTAACATCATTTTAATGAATAAGTTTTATTTATTTTGTATATATTGTTTGAGAATGTATCCAATATCTCTCAAAGTCAAGTGTTTGTTGCTATGGAAATAAATAGTTCTTCTCTTGTAGATTACCAGTTCCCTGTTGATATTGCTGCTGTGAAAAAAGATCATGATTTCCTTGACAAAGACCTTGTAGAAACTCTTTGTAGGTAATGTGCTTTCTGTTTCATACTATTATTTTAGTATACTTTGTAAGGTTATGGCGTTTTACACAATGCAGAGGATTCTGCAAATTTTAGGCAGATTTTGATTGTTACCAGCCTCCTTTCTCTGCTGGAAATTATGGGTTTTATTCATCCTTGGTTTGCAGCAGCTCAGCTGGTTCCCAAAGCTGGGCCTTAAGTAAACTTGAGCTTCCTGAATGGATCAGAATTGGAAAATGAAACCTTAAAAAATGCCTTTTAAAAACCTGCTAGGTTTTCAAAGAGTGTTAGTTATGAATGAGTTCACCATATATGAATTGTTGCTTCTGTGGGCAAACTGCAAGGAAATAATTTCACAACACCTTTTCTGTAGAACAGGGGTGTCAAACTTGTAGCCCGCGGGCCAGATGCATCACATGCTGGTACCGCCCTGCCCGGTTTAGCAAAGGGAAAAAAAGTCCCGATAGGTCACGTGATCCTGCCGTGATGACGAGTTTGACACCCCTGCTGTAGAACATTGTTGGTGTTCTAGCATTTTAATTTTATTTAGCTTCTCACACTCAAAGGGTAACAAGATATCACTGATTAGTGTTTCTTAAAGTGGTCTTGCTTAGGATCTGATAGATATCACAGATGGAGAATCATGTCTTCTGCCATTGCCACTTCAAATGGGTGTAAGAATCCAAGTGGACCAGATTTAATCAGAAAACTAAAGACTTAATTTTTTTCATATCTTTGGCAATCTGTTTCAAAGTTTTAGAAAGGCCACAGAAGATAGGACATAATTTTTGCCTAAAAATAATCAGCTTAAATTGGCATTGCCTTAATTAAATATAGGCGTTCACTTTGAAAAAAAATACCTTTCCTTTTTTTTTTTAAATGGATTCTGTCATTTCTTAAATATTTAATCTTGAGGAGATCAACTCATGGTCTAAAAATGACACCAAGATAGAGTTTATAGAAAGTAGGTGTTATGGAATAATAATTCCAGGCCAATCAAACAGAGGAACCTAACAAGTGAAGAGAAAAGTTTATTCAGCAATGAATTTTGGAACTGCCCTCAAGAACAGATACCAACATTAGAAGGGTTATACTATGCATAGTAGTATCTATTTCTCAGTGGTTTAATGTATGCTTTTGCTTTATGTGGCCTATATTTCATGCATGTACAAATGTACTCTGCCTCCTACATGTCTTTTAAAATATTCTAAATGGTAAACTATTCTATATGAGTACGACTGTACTACCTTACTTTTTTTATATATAACCTGTTCATTTGGTATTCTTTTAATTACTTACAGTCTTTAGATTTTACTGCAATTAGAACAGTAAAGCACAAATATTCAGGCTTTATTTTTGTCAGAACTGTTTAGACCAGGGATCTCAAACACAATTTTCCTGGGGGCCGCTGGAGGCAGAGTCTGGGTGAGGCTGGGCCACATAATATTATACTTTATATTATACTTTATATTTATATTATACACTAATATTATACTTTCATATCACGGTGGGGGCCACAGGATATCATCCTGCGGGCCGCAAGAATGAGACCTCTGCTTTAGACATTTTTGTGATGTATCATTTTTGTGATGTATACATCATTCAAGTTGTCATATGGGAGCCTAGTTTCCAAGGATTGGGAGTCCAGCGGCAAGTCTTCTCAGCAGTAGCCCCTTCATCTGGAAGCAGTAGCCTTCAAAGACAGCCACTTTCCTTTGGGCATCCAGGAAGACTGTTAACACAGCACTTTTACAAAAATTCTGACACAAGAAGTGTCAGTTAACTTGCAGGGTTGATGATCCCTGCCTCAGATAGTGATGGTCTTTTTTTTTTTTCTTAAACAGTATATAAACTGCCTAAAACCACAGGTGAAATGGAATATACATTTTGGCAAATAAATAATTTTATTTCTAATAGAGGGCATTAGGTGGAGGGCTTGATAGAGAGGATGCATTTGTGCTTAAATTTTGTTTAAATTTTATATAAAAGTCCATTTCTAGTTATGATAACAAATACCTATTTTTTTTCAAACCATCAGACTATTTGCTAGATTATATGGGCTTCAAGATAATGTAATTTCCTATTCTCATCTCATTCATAGGAATTAATCATGCATCTTGCATTCAAATCAAAGAAGAAACTAAATTTGATATTATGAAGAGTCAATCAATAAGTTCAGTATGATTCTTGTTTTATTTTTAGACGATTGAACACACTGAATAAATGTGCCTCAATGAAACTAGATCTGAACTTTCAAAGAAAAAAGGCAAGTACATGCGCATTCATATATTTTTATGTAGGTGAAAATACTTAAAATCTCCTGAAATCAAAGCCCCAGATGATGTTGTATCTAATTGTTGAACCTCAAATACAAATGTTATCACCTTGTAATTTTTGCATCATTTATAAAGTCCAACAATGGCCTATATTGATAAGAAAATTAAAAAAGTGTTTCCAGATGCAGCGTATAGAAGAAATGTTTTTAATCAACAACCATCACTGTGTTTTTGAAGATTGACTATGATGAAGTAAAGTTCATGATTTATCAATATGCTTTTTCTAAGGCATCCTAGAAAATTAGTTTCTGTTCTGTTTATACCTTCCTTCTCCTAGAGAAATCTCATATGGAGATTCAAAACCCAGATTGTGACAGGTCTCCCCCACCACACCCAATGTCTTAGAGAATGGCTTTCTCCAGCTCCTTTTTAACTGCTCACTAAGAATGTGGGGATTTGAAGGTATCTGCATAGAGAGAAAACAATTCCCAAGGGTCTTTTCAAAATACAAGGAAAGCCTGTTTAGTTAACTAGGTAGTCTGAGTATGACCCTACAACATGATTCCTTGCCAGATAAAAAGCAACAGACTTTTTTTTGTTTTTGCTTTATTTTCTTTCATTTGTGCTGACTTATTAAAATAAAGTTTGCCGTGTTTACTGCTCATTGTATAACACAGGCGTTATCTAAGGCTTAAGGGGTTTTAAGAAGGAATGTAGAAAATGTTGTTTGATATGAAAACTTTTGTAAGGGAGCCAATAACATTTTATTTACAAGGCACTCCTCTCCCTGGGGCACTTTTTAATCAGGAGCTTGCATAGTGCAGATCATTGCTCCAAGGAACCTTGTACACATTGGATTCTCTCTCAAAATGCTTGACAAATTCTTTTCATTGGTGCTGGAAAAGTCATTGCCAGCAGTGCTTGAAGCAAAATAAGAAGGGATAGGATGTCAGTGCTGTTTCATTTTATTCCTTTTCAAGTAGACTTAAAGCAGGCATTCATACCGTTTGTCAGGCTGAGGGGTGCACTCAAAAAAGTGTGATTTGTATTCTGAGAGTGCTCAAGCACAAAATGCCTATAGATAGCATTCCCTCAAATCTTGGAACCTCAGTAGGGCTTCTCTACTAAATTCTATCAGAAGAGCAGATTCTATTTGGAGAAGATGGAAAAATGTAGACCCTAGGCCATGTTGGGCTTTAAAAATGAGTGTCTAGAGGCTTGAATCTCACTGACAATGACTGACAGCATGCAATTCCAGCAATAATGGTGTTACATGAGGAGATCTAGATAATCCTTCAACAGTCCATAGTGAACTGGCTGAATGGTTTTTGAAGGCAGCTCCACGTAAAAGCAAATTACAATAGTCTGACCATATGATGACAAGAGTTCAAATAACCAAGAGCAAATCATTTTGTTATTATATACTTTTCTGTGAACTTACAGTCTCCCAATGACTCATATCTCAGAAAACATACTTCAGTGTTTTTCCTTTTTGCTTTGTTGTCTCTATCAACATTTAGAGTGAAAATTCCTTAGGACAAAAAAGTAATTTTCAGCTTTGAGCATAAATTACTTGGGTGATCTTGCTAATCAGGGATCAGGTATAATTAGGATGATGTCATGATATGCTTTTCAATCCAACAGACTTTTAATCTGAAGCCCCATTCTGTTCAGTAATAATTGCTCATAGAAAAATATACATAACATTTCAGCTTTGACAATATATGAAGGTAAACAACTCAAAATGAGAACTAAAATAATTAAGAAATGAAATCTTTTTTTTCAATACAAAAGGATTTTTTTCAGAAAATCTAAGTACTTAACAATTTTATTTTAAGTAAAGTTATATTTTTTATTTCCTGTGTATATGAAATTATTCAGATAATATTTTTATTTCTTAGCTTCATATGATCTCTAATTTTTATGTGCATCATAACAGAAAGACCTTCAGTAACTTTGCTTCTTGTGAATAATGTAATTACTCTATTTTTGGATTCCTCTGGGAAAGTAGACAGATGTTCAAAGCACATTAAGAAATTTAATATTCTGTCATTCAGTAAATCATTATTTTACTGCATTTGCCTTTACCTCTTCCCATATGCAGCCAAGTCCCTTTCTACTATTTTAGCATCTACATTGCAATTCAATATGAATCGAATCTTATCTATTTTTTCATCCTACCCAAACATACAGAACTATTTAAAACATACTACTGTAGCACATCCTTTCTCAGTGTAGTTTTTCTAAAAAAATGTTGAACTCTACTTAGCTAGTGTAACACTTTGCCATCTAAGCTTTTGCACTTCAAGACCCTATACTCTTGTCTTCAGTTTTGAGCTGAAGAAGCTCCTTGAATGAGAAGCAAAATGTTTTCAGAGAAAAAAACAAGAAAGGCCAGCTACCTCTTGGAAAAAGCATCTTTGTTAGTCCCTATACTCTTGTGTTTAGAGAGGTAAGTAAACAGCTGGGGGGGAAAATCAGACCCCTATCAAATTAATAATACAGAAAGCTAATAATGCACAGCAGAATTCATCGTGTAAAAGGTGGAAATAGAAAATAAGGCTTGCCACAAAGTCAGGACAACTAAACTAGAGTCTGAATGTCAAGAGCCAAGATTTCAGCAAAAATAGAAAGTTAGGAACATAGTTCAGAATAGATTTCAGTGCTACATTCTGAATAGCATGAAATCTTAGGAAACCAAAGTTCTAGGGTACTGTCTGGGCTTCCATTGTCATTTTCAAGAAACTTATAATTCCAATCAAACTAGTCGCTAATCAAAACAAATCCTGTGATCTTTCTTTAGACACTAATACATTTTTGAGTTTGAACCAGTAAAACTTAGATTCCTTAGGATTTGATGAAATTTCATTGTGACCCATGGTTGAACCTGCACCCTCTATTCTGAAGACAAGAGCCTCTGAAATACCCATTGATTGATATTTATTTCTTATCTGTCTCTCCGTGGCAAGACAATTTGATTTTGCTGGTACAAGATGAGAAACTATTTTGACCATCCAATGTCCTGATGACCATTGGAAACTGGTAGTTACAAACTTTTCTCCACCCCTCTGTGTATGTATGTTCAGTTAGCTGACACTCCTTAATATTTCTGATGGCTTCAGCAAATATTAAGCAAACAGAACATTATTTGCCATTGCTAATGGCAACAAAACATCCTTGATCTGCAGATTACTGATGAAGAGGAGGATAAAAAAATGGGAAGAAGAGCAAGATTGTGTGTATGGATGGATGGATGGATGACATGTGTTTGGGCGAGTGTAGATAAAAGGGTATCATATGCAAATGCATATGAAAGGGTAAAAGGGTATTTCATATGCAAATGCATATGAAAACTTGCATGTCATTATTAGCCATTAGTCTGCAAATCAAAAGTGATGAAAAGAAAGATGAAAAATGATGTATTACGCTTGTTATCAGTAGATGGACGGATGGACATTCAAATGTTATGTCTTGTTTTCAGTGTGAAGACTCAGATGAAGAAGACCTTTGTGCCATCAGTAATAAGTGGACTTTCCAAAGAGCAAGCCAGACATGGTCTCGAGTGGAAGACCCTGATCCCTTGATTCATCAATCAGGCAAACATGACTTTCAAGGGGACATTAAAATGAAAATCACAACCAGCAACGAAAGTGTGCTTACTGATTTGAGTGAGCCTGAGGTGTCCTCTATTCACAGTGAGAGCAGTGGAGGAAGTGACCATAGGAGTCAGTCTGGAATCACAAGCCTCCTCAGGGAAACTAATCGTTCAGGACAATACTGTATCAAAAACACTTCTGTGCAAGTCCCCTCTGCAATTGGTGGTCCTTCTTCCCAGCTTTCAGAAGTCTCTCCCAACTTCAGGAATGAGAAAACACGAACCAGAGCAAAAACCTTTCTGAAGCGTATGGAGACATTAAAACCCAGAGGACAACCTGGAAAATTAAAAGGGTCTGGACTGACTAATCTCTCAGTCATTGGTACACCTGTTCTGCAGCATGAGCCCAGAATCTTAAAGGAAATGCAATGTGTGCAAGTAGAAAATGGAGACTTCCAAAATAAAACAGTTGCACTCCAAGATCCAGTCAGACAAGGATCTCCATTTTCAGCCAATTGCAGCAGTGAAAACAGCCAACTGGAGATTAACAACAGCACCATAAGCACTCCTTCCTTAAAAGAACGCAAACACCATGAAGCAAATAAACGGGGTGGCATGTACCTAGAAGATCTAGATGTTCTTACAGGATCAACACTGAGACAAGTGATAGATCAAAGCTGCAAAAATGAATTTCACTCCCAAGAAAACCTAATATTTCATATTCCCAAAGACCACAAACCAGGAACATTTCCTAAGGCACTTTCTATTGAAAGTCTCTCGCCTACAGACAATGTCCTGAACTGGAAGAGAGACAGCGTTTCATTAACCAACAAGACATCTAAAGAACACAAACCCCTTGTTTCCTGTTCAAAGGAAAGTAGAGTTAGCATTTATGACAATGTTCCAAGTTCTCATTTATGTGCCAGCACAGGAGATCTTCTGGATCTGGAAAGGGAAAATCTTTTTCCTCATTTGGATGGTATCTTGCAACATGTCAATGGACTTCAGGAATATATTGATGACTGGTCAAAAAATGTATTACCGGAACAAAAAAAGAATGCTTTATCCATTGGTGAATTTGAGTCATTATCATGCCAGTCACCAAGTAAAATTTCTTTAGAGTTTGAACAGAACTCAATGTCTGATGGCCATACAACCCCAAGTGATATTGACCAAGACGGGGCATCTCTCAATGAATCAGAAGCTCCTGGTGTCAGAGAAAGAAGAGACTCTGGTGTTGGAGCATCCCTTACCAGACCAAACAGGTTTGTAGCAGATCACACTTCTAAGAATGGGAAACAGGGAAATTAAAATACACTGTTTTTCAATTATGTATTTGTTCCTATATCAAAATCATAGCAATTAATTGCAATTTATAATGCTATATATAATTTACAGTTTCAATTTTAAATCAGAGTAATCCCATAAAATCTTCTACTAAATTCCCTTGCCAACTTAAATGGTCAAAAATAACAACCATTACAGCATCCTATGAAAATAGAGTCTTGGGATAACAGCTGTTTGAAATTTTCCAGCTACTTGAAACATTGCTTTAAGAGGATTAGATCAAGGATGGAGAATCTTCTTTACTTCAAAGATTGAGAGTAAGGTTTAACTATATGATGAGCTATGGTGGAGCAAACAGTGGATAATGCCCAAAGCAAAAGTGATTGGGAGGATTTGATGATCTGAGCAAAGACAGAAAAGGCAATGCTAAAATTATATTGTTTGATATGGAAAAAAGCCTTTGATAAAAGGCATAGATAGTATTAGTAAATTACATAGCCAAATGTGAAATACCAAATAAGTCCAGATTCTAGATGGTCATTTTTAGTTTAGTTTACTTTACTTTATTGTCATTGCACCTCATACAACGAAATTAAATACCATCTTCAGTGTACTATGAAAATAAACACATTCTTCACATTCTATACATTGAACTGAAAACCCCTGATATTGCATTAATGTTGCACTATATCCAATGGTGGGATTATTTTACCACCAGTTCTGTGGGCGTGGCTTGGTGGGCGTGGCAGGGAAATGATGGGTGGTATTTGCTGGTCCTCCGAACTGCTTAAAATTTCCGCTACGGGTTCTCCAGAACTGGTCAGAACGTGCTGAATACCACCTCTGCACTATACAGTAGAATTCAATAGAGTTATTGCCCTTTTTTTTCCCTTCCATTTAATAGTATCCAATTCTCAGAAACTGCCTGGATAGGTACCTGCAGTTTTCAGAAGTGGTTTTTCGTTGCCTCCTTCCTAGGGCTGAGAGAAAGTGATCAGATCAAGGTAACCCAGCTGACTTTTGCTTAAGGCAGGACCAGAACTCATGGTTTTCTAGTTTCTAACCTGATGTTTTAATTGCTACACCAAGCTGGCTCTACTACCTGTAAAGATAGTGGAGAAATATATATAATTTCCACTTTGATATTTGTTTACATCCTTTAGTTTCTGCTACTATACTAGATCAGTGGGTCTCGGAGTGTTCTCCTTTCAGCAAGCCTGCAAAGTCAAATAAATACATTACAATTTCTGTTTTTTAGATTAGATTAGATTCAACTTTATTGTCATTGCCATGGATACAGGCAACAAAATGCAGTTAGCATCCAACCAGAAGTGCAAAACAACAGTAAAATATAAATATATGTATGCAAATATGCAAGGCATCTATGAATATGTCAATGGAAAACACAACAAAATGTATGTACATGAGCACACAAGGATAAGCATGACTGCACATATTTGAACATATACAACTGTACAAAATGTTTATGGACACATTGAATATAAGTACAAATGCACAGAGAATTACACAAAATACATCATATATTATCAAGGGAAGCATCAGCATAACTGTGGGGACAAACAAACTGAGGAGTTCAGCAAGGAAACCGCTGTGTGGTGAAAGCTGTTCCCTAGCCTGCTGGTCTTAGACTGCAGGCACCTGAACCTCCTCCCAGATGGAAGAAGAGTAAACAGTTTGTGGGCTGGATGCTGTGGGCTTTATGCAAACTCCTTAACGATGCTATGGGCTTTATGCAGACATTGTTTCCTCTGAATGTCCACAATGGCAGGAAGTGGAATCCCTATAATGTGTTGGGCGGTTTTCACCACCCTTTGTAATGCCTTTTTTTCTTTTATAGTGCAATGTCCATACCAAACTGAGGTACAGCTAGTTAAGATGCTCTCAACTATGCAGCGGTAGAATTTTTATTTCTAATACAATAAATAT
Source organism: Notechis scutatus (assembly GCF_049901735.1). Taxonomy (NCBI): domain Eukaryota; kingdom Metazoa; phylum Chordata; class Lepidosauria; order Squamata; family Elapidae; genus Notechis; species Notechis scutatus. Next base: position 24,700,740 of record NC_142013.1, on the reverse strand, counting down.
TGATAGATATAACCCACATAAACCAAACGTCTTTGGGTTCTCAATCAGTTTTAAGAATATAAAGGGGTTCTGAGACTAATATGTTTGAGAACCACTATATCAGATCATAATATCCATGGTATTTTACACAATTCATCAGAATAAAATTGGTGTTGTTTGCTGATAGCATTTTATTGTCTATTTCTGAATTTCATATTTTGATTGTAACACTGATGTGCTTGATTATTATGTTTTGGATAAATTGTGGGATATTCTTTAGCTCGTTTAATTTAGAATTGATGCGAAGAGCAAATGCAAGTATCATTTCATATATGCACTGAATGCACTGTATTATTATTCCATCACACATTTCTCAAATCAATATAATTCTTTGGATATTGATAGCCTTACCTGGGGGTAAATAACATTTAAAAAATAATATAATTTCTATATTACTTTATATTTTGCATAGAATTATCATATACTTATCCAGGAGACATTTTTAAACACTCGGTGCATTGTTCTGTATATTTCTATGGGGGTTTTCAATTCCCAAAATTACCTAGAAAAAGTTGCAATTAAAAATAGAGGCGTTGATTTCTTGACTCTTGAATCAGACACACATATGCATATTTTTAACCGGTATTGGATTTTGCATAACCATAATTAGATGGACTGTTTGTGGCTCAAAATATAATGAATTAGCAATATTTTCTGTCTCTGATACATCAGTTCAAAACTATTTCTGGAATAGTATAAATATACTATTTCTGAAAATTTGCATTTTGATTCTTTTTCTCACACCAAATTGTAGTAATCTTGTGGTAATCTAGATGCTAAACATTAAACATTATATGGAAGATCTTGATAGATGCTGGGATTTTTATTCTAGATCAATTATTGGATGATAATGATGTTATCATTTTTTATGTTAAAGGATAAATACAATTTGACTGTTGCCACCCACTGGTAATATTAATAACTACAACTTTTATTGATAACTCAGTTTGGATCAGTGGATTTTTAAATTGGGAGATACTTAATTTATGAGCGGTAATCACTAAAGCCTGTGAGATAAGAATCCCCATATTTATTTATAAATATGTGTTATTGATAAATCCAGGTGATATGCAGGCTGAATGGAATAAGGAATTTGAGTTCCCCTTTTTTGTCTAAGCAATATAAAATTGTCTTTTAACAGTGTGAAAAATGTCACTTCATCTTAGATTATGCTTCATTCATCAGAATAATATTTTTGTACTCATTGGATCTATTGTACCTGCATAAAATCTTGATGCACAAGAACATTAAGTTATTGAATGTTCCATATCAGTGTATTCATCTATAAATGTCCCAGAAATAGAATGGCATCTAGTAGGGCAAATGAAATTTACTAGAAATGGCAATTTTAAACTGTTATCGTTGCTATAACATGCCTCAAACGAATAGGTTTCTTAAACAGGATCTTGTAAAAGGAAAGCCATTTTAGACTCGTGCTGGAATTACATTCTTCTGACTCTAGGACAAAGTCTTTTAATCCATCACAGATTTCAAAAAAAACAAATCTATCATGACAATCAGACATTTTATTCCATTTTTTTTTGTATGTACATAAAGGCGATTACGTTGGCACAGTTTCCATATCTCTCACCAACTTAGCCATGCCCTAGGATCACTCCAGATCAGCAATCAGTCAGCTGCTCAGCTAAATCTGCTACAAAAATTTTCCCTGCTCCGTCTTACAGCAATTATGGAAAAATACTCCATGTCAAACAAGCATGGTTGGACATGGTAAGTATGTTTTATAGTTTAAATGTTATTTAGTTATAAAGCCTGAAAATACTCGTCATATTTTTTTTTAAAAAATAATTCATTAGTAATCAGCTTAGTCAAAGGAGGTTTGTAAAGATTGAGTCAAAGTTCAGGAAGAAATGTTGAAGAATGGTTATTTTACAACTGAATTTTTTTGAATTGACTTGAGGGTCATATTGGAAAGCATGTTTTGCACATATATACACATACATTAATTATCTAGGAGTATTCTAGATTTCAAAAGAAAAAGTAACTTTCAAGCATGCATGGTTGCTCACATCACAGCTGTCAACACCTTAAATTAGCTAGTATTTTCCTGCATCACACAGCTGATAGATCAAGACCAAAAATGTATTAATACTAGCAGATAATATTTTAACTCATTATTGGCTGCTCTGTCATCTCTTTTGTTTCCATTGGATTGTATTTGTTTTATCTTCAATGCCAAACAGAGATGCTATGAGTTGGTTGATTATTAGATTTTTATCATGTCAGATCGATTTATCTTTAGGATAAACATATATTCAGGTGTCCTTGAATTCATTTCATTTAATGATGGCTTGAAGTTTTAACAGCCTTGAAAAAAAATGACTTATGACCATTTTTGAAGTTACAACCGTCATATCATCATGGTCATGGGATTGCAGTTCATATTTACAACAATTGCAGCATCTTGTGGTCACTTGATTGTGATTTTTGATTACATGAGTCTTCCCAGCTGGCTTCCAACATGCAAACTCAATTGGGGAAGCTGGATTTGCTAATGACCAAGAGATTCACTTAGTGACCATGTGAATCATTTAATAACTATGAAGAGTCACTTAATGCTTGCAATAAAAATTGTATAATTGGGTCTGGTCACATGGTGACCTGCTTAACAACTGCATCACTTAGTGACCAAAATTCCACTCCCAGTTGTGATTGTCAATCTAGATATTTATATTCGCTTGGTAAACTGAAGGCAGCAAACCTACTTAATACTCCTGCCTCCTAGTTTTCCCATAACAACCCTATGAGCTGGATTGGACCAAAAGAGAATGATCAGCCCAAAGTCACCCAACTAGTATTCATGCCTAAGGCAGGAGTAGAACTCACAACTCTCCTGATTTCTAGACCAGCATCTTTTTTTTTTTTTTAATTTTTTTAAAAAAAAAAAAAAAAAAAAAAAAAAAAAAAAAAAAAAAAAAAAAAAAAAAAAAAAAAAAAAAAAAAAAAAAAAAAAAAAAAAAAAAAAAAAAAAAAAAAAAAAAAAAATACCACTCCTAAGAAACTAGCTCTTTATTTTACAGCAAATTGCTACAACATTCAGAACTTCAAATGGCCAGCATCTAAAGATTTTTTCCTCCATCAGTCTTCAATAAAATAATCACTTATATAAATAAAAAAGTTTCTATAAATTGATTATTTCTCCTATAAAAGAGGGAATGTTTTTTTATTTCCAAGTATTGCCTATACATGATGCTATCCAGGGAAATTCTGCTGAATTATTTTAGTGTCAATTCTCATTCGGCCTGATAAAAAAAATCTGTTGCATGTTTCTAATATAACATTTTAATTGTGCATTTCTGTCCTCAAGTCTTCAAGGCATCTCCTCCAACAAGATCCAAATTTATATATTTTCTTTATCCTCTCCCTTCCGGCTTAATTCGTCGGGAGGAGAGTAAACTTTCCCTTCAGCACCTCAAAATAGCCGCTTTTTTTTTCTCTTGTGGAAGAAATCATCAGAAAACCATCTTTTCCAGGAATTAAATTAGATAAATCTCAAAGCCCTGGGTCGACCAAGAAGAACTTTCACTTTCAATAACTTTCTCTTCTTCCTCCTGCGCATACTTGCCCGGCTGTCAACTTCTTTGTGGCGGCCATTGCGGACCGCCGCTGCACCGTCCTGGTAACAGGGGTTCTGCCGCCAGGGAGGGGGTCTGCAACACCCCAAACCCTTCCTCCGGATCCCCTTACCTTCAGCTACCCCTGCAGGGCAGCCTTGCTCCGCACCCGTCCGGGTCGGAGCCCCAAAACGGCTAGCGCGGCAGGGATCGCGCAGCTCGCGAATCCCTACCGCTCGCGAAGCCGACAAACCGGAAACCCCTATCTAGACCAGCATCTTAACCACTCCTAAGAAATTGCTCTTTATTTTACAGCAAATTGCTACAACATTCAGAACTTCAAATGGCCAGCATCTAAAGATTTTTTCCTCCATCAGTCTTCAATAAAAAAAACACTTAAAAAAAAAAAAATTTTTAAAAAATTATTAATTCTACAAAAAAAAAAAGAAATTATTTAAATTACTAATATAACCAAAAAACACCCCAAAAAACTCCCCTCAAAAAAAAAAACACAAACCCTCCTCATTCGGCCTGATAAAAAAAATCTGTTGCATGTTTCTAATATAACATTTTAATTGTGCATTTCATTCAGTGCACTGCAAGAATAATTAAAGTGTGGTAACTCCCCCCCCCCCCCCCCCCCCCCCCCCCCTGCCTCCCCCCCCCCCCATTGTGATTGCTCTATAGAGAAGGAAAAGGTACAAGCAGCATTCTTTTCAGTTGCAGTGTCTGTCTTTCTACAGCACTCATAAACTTCCAATCGAACATGAAGATCTTTGACCTGATTCAGTGTCCTAATTCAGTTTGAGTTCCTTAGTATGGACTCTGCTTCTGCTCCAGGAAGCTAGAGAATTGGTTCAAAGCAACCAAACCCAGCTCATGCCCTAAATGAAATCTCATGTCTCACACCAATCTCTTATGTCTTCAAGAGGCAAAGGCATTTGATCCCAGAAAATTAATTGGGCATACACCACACTACACAATTTGGCAATGGGGATTATACAGCGCAGGCTCCCTTGGTAACACATCTTCAGATTTGATGTACAAAATTCAGTATTTGCTCTACTGTAGCATATTTCAGCTAAATAACTTCACCGCATTAACTGGCATTTAAGTAGGCCATGTGAAATGCTAAGGATTATTGCCATCATTTTATAGCCAAATGCAGGCAAAAGCAATAAAAGATATTTATCTCACAGCATGAAAAGTAATTCTAGAAGTCTAGCTGAATTCCTTTGTGTAAAACTCTATCAACAGAAAAAAAAACCATCAATAAACATATGCAACATTTAATCAACACTACCTGAGCTAATATGGGATTTTAATTAGTTGACTTGTGTCTCCATAGCTCCATTGCAAAAGAATATCACAAGATTATGCTAGTCGATAGCTGTACGATGTAGAGCTATTCAGAGTAAGGTCTATAAAGAGAAGCATTCATCCATTTAAATCTAGAGGAAGAAAATGGAAAACACTGAATTTTTGCTATGTTCAATATCGCATATATGAACTGATGGTGTGCCATTTTGTAGCATTTTTGGCAGAAATGAGTGGTTTACATCTGTTAAACTAGAGACAGACAATTGACTGGGATGGTAGGGACATCCACAATGGTAAGGACAAATCCTGGCAACCATGATTGGTGTGGCTGCATCTATTTCTGTAAAGATATATTAAAATATGCTACTACTTCTAACCTTCCAGGATCTCTAATCTACATCATCCTAACATGGTGTACATTAGTCTTAGTACATTATTAGTACATTATTTCTGGGTAAGTCGGCATTCGTCATAACAAAGTACCTGGCTTTATCTCCTGCCACTTTTATTTATAATGGAAATATAGGACTATATGGGGAGAAACAGTATTACTGATTTATTACAGATACTCCTCAACATACGATCATAACTTTCCATTGCTAAGCAAGACATTTCTTGTTAATTTTGTCCCATTTTATGACCTTCCTTGTCACAGTTGTTAAGTGAACCACTACAGTTGCTAACGTAGTGACATGGTTAAGCAAATCTGGCTTCTCCATTCACTTTGCTTGTCAGAGGCTTGGAAAAGGTGTTCATATGACCCCGGGGCACTGCAATAACTATAAATACATGCCAGTTGCCAAGTGCCCGAATTTTGATCCCATGACCATGAGGATGCTGCAAGAGTTGTAAGTGTGAAAAACAATTACGAGTGTCACTTTTTTCACTGCTGTTGTAACTTTGAACAGTCGCTAAACCAGTTTCCAGTTTTAAAATTAAATGTTTTTTAAAAAAGATTTTAAAACTAAAATTAAAATCACATCATTTAAGTGGACACATTCTCTGGTTAAAAACAAGATCTTTGTCATCATCTGCTTCTTTTTAAACTGGAGATGCTAGTACTAAATTTGAGGTGTTCTCGATGCAAAGCATGGTATCTCTTCTCAAATATAGTTGTTTCATAAAATTAAGGCGAATTTCTCTGGATAGCAGCAGTTTAAAATTCATGTACAGGCAACGATTGGAGACAAAAGAGAAATTGTTCTTTAAAATTCTTTTTCTAGCATGTCAGGAATAGATATTGGTAGCTCATCATCTCCATTTGAGCCCTCCCACACATCTCTTATTGTCTGTAGTTATTCTTAGCCTGTTAACCATCTCCACAACTCCTGTGGCCACTACATTGGGGTTTGATAGCTCACAACTGTCCTTTTTCTCATGAAGTTTAGATTATATTTCTCATGTGCATAGGTGTTTGTCCACTTTTGTTATTACAATAATAACCAGAGCATAAAATAACTCTGAAACTTGATTCAAAACCCATCCTTTTAAGCTTCATCCAGGATTTACTATATTTTTTTACAAATGATAGCTAAATCATGATAAATTATGCAATTTGAGGTTATGGACATAATGAGACACTTCGTGATAATTAATTGTACATCCTTTCAAGTTTAATCTTCTGCCATTACTTACTGAATGTTAAGTTGTTGCACATGTGCTGAAGAAGTGAATTGAACTAAATGGTGAATGTTTCATTGCTAACAAACTATTCTTGGTGAAAAAAATGAAATGTATAAAATGTAAAACCTGCAAATATGTTAGGGATAAAATAGTACTTTCCTGAATTGCATAAAATAAGACAGAATAATAAATGTCTAAAGATTCATAACTAGTGGTTTATAATACAAACATCATGTACATCAATGTTCCCAAAACTACTTGTGCTTCAAATCTATTCCAAACATCCAATAATATTGAACCAGCATAAAAGGCATAGAGAAGAATTAAATTTATGAGCAAGAACTATTTGATATTTCATACATGTAAAGCACTTATAATAATGTGCTTAATAAAAGCTAAATTAGATGATAAATAGGTCAATGCATTTCACATACTTATTTGGGGGGGGGGGAGAGAAAATCCATTACAAAGGTGATCAAAAGAGAGAATTTAACTATTTCTTCCAAGTCCATGTGCCTTCCATGAATGTAATTGTTATTTCAAACTGAAGGGAATTTTAAGAAGTTTTTCGATTGGCACTCTAGCAGGACAGGAGCCAGAGGGCTCTTTATTCTTATCTTTCTGCCATAACTACAATTCTGTTAAAAAATATTTACTCAGGGGTGGGATTCTACCAGTTTGGAATGGTTCTATAGAACCGGTTGTTATGATTCTGTACAGTTCAGAGAACTGGCAAATCGTGCCCCTGGCTGGCCCCGCCTCTCTCTGCCCGCCCCGCCCATCAGTCCTTTTTGAGCATGTGCAACATTGCGCGCATGCTTGACATCACTGACTGCATTCTTTCCTGCCCAATCACTTCTTAAGGGATTTATTTTATTTCCCCCTGCACACGATCAGCTATTCCTATGATCAGCTGTGCCGGGATTCACCTCACTTACTGCTTAGCCCAGGAGGCTTCCCTGAGGCCCAGGAGGGCAAAAGTGGAGGGGGGCACAGCCCCACCCCCCATTTTTGCCTTCCTGGACCCCCAGGGAAGCTTCCTGAGAGCAAAAACACCCCCCAGGAGGCTTCCCTGAGGCCCAGAAGGCCCCAAAACAGAGCGCAGGGGGAGTGCTATGTCCCCCCCTGCTCCTTTTCTTCCTCCCTGAATCCCAGGGAAGCCTTTTTCCCTCTTCCCCACAATCAGCTGTTCCTATGATCAGCTGTGCCAGGATTCCCCTTGCTTCGACCAGGAACCTTCCCTGAGGCCCAGGAGGGCAAAAAATGGTTGTGGGGGGCATAGCATTCCCCCCACAACACCCTCCATTTTTTTCCTTCCTGGGCCCCAGGGAAGTTTCCTGGGAGCAAAAATGCCCCCCAGGAGGCTCCCCTGAGGCCCAGAAGGTCCCAAAATGGAGCTCAGGGGGGGTGCTGCACACACCCCCATGCTCTATTTTTTTCCTTCCTGGGCCCCAGGAAAGCCTTCTGGGAGCAAAAATGTCCTTTCAGGAGGCTTCTCTGAGGCCCAGAATGCCCCCAAAATGGGGGGGGGGGGAGGTGTGCTGCAAAAAAAGAAAGAAGAAGCCATGCCTACCCAGTCACATGGCCATGCCCATCTAGCCATGCCCACATAACCAGTTGTTACAAAATTTGAATCCCACCCCTGTATTTACTCCCTTATCTATAGGAGTAATCAGTCACCCAGGTCATGGTTCTTGCCAAAGATGCTTTTTCATAAGGCAACCGGACCTTGTTTTTCCTTGAAGACATTTCACTTCGAATCCAAGAAGCTTCTACAGTTTTGAACCAAAGAAGCTTCTTGGATGAGAAGCAAATCGTCTTCAAGGAAAAACAAGGTCCAGTTGCCTTTTGAAAAAGCACTTTAGGAATATTTACTCCCCTTTGTATTGTCTGAATTTTAGCATATTTCTCCCACTGAATGTTATTAGAGCTTCATGTAAGTGCTCCTGGTCTAAAGAAGGAATGCAAGTGAACAGACAAACCCAAAGTGTAATGCTTGTTTCATTTATTTTATAAACATCCAGTAGGCAGCATGCCAGCGTGAAAGACTAATTACTTTCAATCAGATCAATTAAAGGAATAACTAAGGCCAGGTGTGTCTGAGTAATACATTAATAAATCACAACTTATTTTGTGCAAGCTTTGCAATATATAAATATCATGAACTTTGGATGTCCTCATTACACAAAAGTTCTAACCATGTGGACTCCAAAGGCAAGTCATGCCCTATTCAATATGTGTGTATGTGTGAAAAAAAAGTCATTGAAACCTATTAGTCAAGAAAAGATTATAATGTTTTTCTTGGAATGGCAATGGAGAATCCTTCAAGAATGGCTCCCTGTTAAAACTCATTCTAAAACTCCAGGAAATTTTTTTTCTAGGGATTGCAAGTGGGTCATGCAAGAAAATGACCCCAAATTTACAAGCAAGTCTACAAGAGAATTGATAAAGAATAATTTCAACATGTTGGGGTTTCCCATCTTTAATTCTGCGCTGGGATGCATTTCAGAAATGCAGGGGGCTTTTTCTTGTACTCATAACTTGTCCTCTAAGAGCAGGTGATAGTCATGAGTAGGGAGCCTTTGCACAGGTATATTTTGTATGCCAGTTGTACTCATTCTATACCACAGACTGAAAAAGTTCCAGATAGTCTACTTCATCTGGGGTCACTTGAAGCAGTGAGTCAACTACTCTCTCATCAACTCCCCCAAAAATAGATGGTTGAGACTGGATAAAAGTTGTCTAACACAACTGGGTCCAAGAATGTCTCTTAAGAAGAGAGCACACAACTGCCTCCTTTGAGACAGGCAATACTAAACCTTCCCTCAAAGAGGCATTAATCATCATTTGGACCCAGGTACATGCCACTTCCCAGGAAGCCAAGCAGGAAGGACATGAATCCAGAATACAAGTGGCTGAGGTTCCCCAAGATCAACCGGCTCAAATTTGTCTGAGATATTGGGATTCAGACAATAATCATATAAATAATCTGCATAAATAATCATTGTTTTTAAGGTCCGTACCGAAGTTCATGAAATGGATGAAGGTTCCAGATTACAAGGATAAGAATATATTTGGTGTTCCTTTAATAGTCCATGTGCAAAGAACAGGGCAACCCCTTCCACAGAGCATACAACAAGCCTTGCGATATTTACGTAATAATTGCTTGGATCAGGTAGGTTCTTCATTTTGATAGATGCATATGTAAGTACACAAAAGTCACCTGACAGCTTTATCTGAAACTAATCTTCTAGATCAGGGCTGTCAAACCTGCAGCCTGCGGGCCGGATGCATCATGCACTGGTCATGCCCGTGCCCGGTTTAGCGAAGTGGGAAAAAGTCCTGATACATTCCATGACAACGCGAGTTTGACACCCCTGTTCTAGATGTTGTAGGCTTTTAAAATAACTTGGACTTTTATTATTTTGATTTTATTTCTGTTGGGGATATTTAGCATACCTGTAGTATAAAATATATGTGATGGAAAGCATCCTATTTTGCCAACCCCCAGTGCTGTAGATAAATATTATAATGAAAAGAAACTGTATAAAATCAAGAATGTGATCACTATCAGAATGACCAATTTCAAGATGATTAAATGTATTATTTACTGATTCTGTTGCTACCATACTCAAAATGGAGCTTTTTTATATCTAAAGAAAAAAAGGATTTTATAGACTAAAAAGAGCACTTCATTAGGACATCCAAGCACACTCAAGATCAGTCGTGGGAGGGGGATCACTATCTCCCCCACCCCCAGCAAAATAACAGTTTCCAACCTCCACTTCCATTAGTTTCTCTTCCCTCCTGTTTTCATTATATAGGAAGGGATTCATACCTAACATATCCAACCATTTCTGTCTGATTATTTTGTTTCGGTCTATTATACAGAAAATATGCTTAAAACAGACATCAGTTTTAAACCTTTGGAGACCTAGAACACCTGGAGCATTAATTTTAAGGACTCAAAAATACTAAACATTTTGACAGGATTTAATTATATTCAGATGGCTGAAGAGTAGCCAGTAAGTTTTCTCTCCCTCTCTCTCTCTCATTCCACATATCTAATCCTTCTCTTCTTTTCTTTTTACATCTACTAATTGTGGTTATCTAACTTTCACTATGGGATTCTTTTCCAAAGAAAAATGTAACAGTTGTCTTGAAAATGTAGAGTGGACGCGTGCTTTTTCTTCATTTATAATTAATGGAGCTCAAGATCAGAAACAAATGCTACTATATATTTTTTCTAATTAATTTTTTTATGCAGTTCTTTGATACAGTTACAATTTCTCTGCTCTAAGATGTAATGGCAAATTAGTACTCTATATCCATTTCCACATATGCAGCATGTAGAAACAGACTGCTCTGTCAGTCAACCCATATTTTCTTTATTACATCTGTGCATTGAAATTCCCTGTATGTCTAGGAAAGAGCAGAGAAGTCACACATTCTCTATGGTTTTTTTTAATCCTGAAAAGGAATGAAGTCCATCTCAATTGCTCATAATTGGAGACTTGTATAACCTTAAATAGAAAAAGAGCTAACATGAATAAGGTGTCACCAAATATTGTAGATGTGACCTGTTCAAAACACTTAATGTTATCATTGCAGCTAGAGAATTGTGTGATTAAATAAAACCATCTAAGAGGAAAAACTGCTTGGTATTGGTGGCATTTCTGGATTGCAATTTTCAAAAGGAATGGTACTAATTAAAAATATAAGACACCAAGAAATATGCTTACATTTTCCTAAAATTTGACTCATTGCTCTGATTATTAAAGGCTGTATATAGTATGAGAGATTTACTTTAAAAAGCATCAAGTGCTATATTATATTCTGAGCCTTTTTAAAAAAAGATCTTTAAAATATTGAATAAAAATCCCGATCTTACGCATGGTAGGCTTCCTTCTCTCACTGTCAGTGTTTCACACCAAATTTAATCCTAAATATAATGTCTGCCAAGCTGGGTTTTGTGACCAAAGGCTGTGACAGTTTTACTAGTAGAGGGTTTTTTAACCCCTTAAATTGGATGTGATTCTGCAGTAATTTAATAATTGACCCCTCAATTTATTTTTGTCATTGCTAGATCCTCTTTTGAATATAATATCCAGAAGCTATTTTATTCAAGTCTCCTTATTTCTTGAGCACCACAATTTTATGCATTTTAGACTGATAATCAAAATTATTTCCCCAATCTCCATCTTTCATATCTCTCTGCTAAATTTATTAGAAATCGTCTGCTTGTTCACCTGTTAGAAACACATATTTTCACACTGCTGTATTGCCTATGCACATGCATATATTTAAAATAAAATTACTTTTACACAAGTTCTGAGCTTTTTATCCAGCACCCTAGCCCATTAACAGAGCATGGAGCTAATGTTCCTCCTCTAAGATAAGGAAAGAGCTAATTTATAGTTCAGTACTGGCTGTAGTCCAGAAGAGCACAGCTTCCTGTCAGTGCCAAACTGCAGCATCACCACTCTCATGCCACATTATTAGAAGTTATTATAATAGTCCCAAGTGTGATAAATCATCTAAAAGCCCTGTTGTGTAAGAGAAAATATATATGTAGAGATTCTGAAGCCAGGGCATTATTTCTAATTTTTTGTCAACTGTTACCTTTTTGGTAGTTAAGGCATATAATTTGCTAAAGGTGGCTTCAGTGATACATCCAGTAAAGAAAAGAAAAAGAAAAATACAATTGTGATTGATCTTGTGCCATCTACTGGTTCTTCACCCCGGTGCAATATACTGCATTAATTCTTCTCCATAATCTTTGTAACACCCTCATAAAAATTCTGTGCCTGCCCAATAACTTAGTTTGAACTGTTGTGTCATTGATTCCATCTTTAAAAGGGAGGCTTGGTGTATCGTAAGTATCATCCTGAGTTTTAGTTGAGGTCTTAGTCCTATATGTGTTAAGCCTACATAGATCTTTCAACAACTCTTTCATTGTTTTTTCTTTCTCAAGTGCCACATTATGGACACTACCAATTTTCAGAGTCTTTGGTACACTCAATCACCTCATTGTTGCCACTACCACTATGATTGGTGCTGTTCTCTATTACAGTTTACTCATCTAAAATATGGCCTTTCCATCCATAACAGCTGCAAAATATTCAGTGCACTTCTTCTGTGAAGTTTCCCCTTTTCATATTTAATAAACCATAATGTTTCCATATCATGGAGGAATACAGTAGTTCGTAATTGTCATCAGCCTTTAGAGACTACATCATAGCCAGTCATATTACCACATGTTCTTGTGACATCTGCTTTCGCATCTTCTTTTTAAAAATTTTATTATTGTTTTGCTGAGTCAGTTATGTTTTGCTATGACATTTTAACTGTATTTTAATTACATATCGGATATTTTGGAAGCCATCTAGAGTCTTTTGGAATCAGATAACTCTAACAAATCTAAACAATAATAATAATAAAGCAGATAACAAGACCTGGCAATGGTTAAAAGCAGGAACATTGAAGAAAGAGACAGAGGGCTAATTCTGGCTGCACAAGACCAACAACAAATGCACACAAAGCCAAAATTGAGAAGATAGCAACAGCAGCAAATGCTGCCCCTACAAAGAAACTGAAAAAACAATGGCCCACCTAGCTACTATAATGCTGCAAGAAGATTGCACAGACTGACTACAAACAATGATATGACAAAGTACAACAATGGTAAATTGAAATTGCAAAAAATACTTTTTGCCTACAAGTAAGAATTGGTGGGACCACAAAATAGAAAAATAATATAAAAAAAGAAGAAGCTAAAGTGCTCTGGGACTTTAGGATTTAAACAAACAAGCACCTGCCACCTAACACCCCAGACTTAACAATTGTCAATAAGAAAGTTTTTTAAAAAATTCTGGATGGTAAACATGGAAGAAAAGTGGAGCAAATGGAAGAGAAGTGCCAAGTGGAAGAGAAAGAACTGGAGAAAATCACAAATAGGAAGATCTGCAAATAGCAGTTAAAGAACTGTGACAAAAGAAGGCAAAGATAATACCAATAGTAATAGACACCTTGGGTGTAATCCCAAAACATCTGGAGCATCACTTGAGCGTCAGCATTGACAAAATCACCTTCGGTCAATTGCAAAAGGCAGCTTTACTTGGAACAGCTTACATCCTGCAACAATACCTTTAACACCATCAAACAAAAATTGCCTGTCACAGGTCCTTGGGAAGGATTCTTTATCTAGATAAAAATTCCAAATCCACTCTAAATATCTGACTGTGCAATCAATATAATAATAGTATTTCTTTGGAAAGGTATGATTACCTGATTCTTTCGATGACACTTCTCCATAGTGTCGCTGCAATAATTAAAAAAACAGAATTGTCAATATTCATTAAACTTCGCAATAATGAATATTACTATGCATTTTTGCTACTTAGTTGAAGCAATTGCAATAACATTTATAGATATTAGTAATATTTGTAATTTGAAGTTGTAAAATTTTAATGTATTTATCATGATTAACATTTGGCTATTGGATTTATTATTGTTAAATGCTACATGCTACATACTTATGTATGTCTTTAATTTATTTTTACACTAATTTCCTTATAAAATATCTTAAATTATTTACAAGAACACAAGCAAATAAAATTACTATAATTCAAAAACATTCAGTATAATATATATCTTGGCACGTACACTCACAAAGGCACTTACAATCTGGATGCAGATATAGCTGCACCCTGAATTATCAGGAAAAACATTATTCCAGAGAATGGACTCCTCCTAGAAAAAGTCCATTTTCAAATTTTTAGGAAGAAGTAGTAGATATGTTTGCCACCTTGAGTTACTCATAGCTTATAAGTAACTTATATATTACACCTCATATACTTATAAAAGGTGAGTTAGAAATAAATAAAAATGTTGATAATTTTTGATTAGCTAATACAACTGAAGAGAAAATTATCCAGGCAAGGCCTATTTTGACAAACACAATTTTAGATTATCAGCCTGAAATCTTGAATTTGCTTACTCCCCACAGCCATCTATATTCCTGCCTGAAACCACAAACTAATCAGTGAACTGAGACCATAGAAATTCTAACAATATAGTAGAATAGTTGTAATTTCATTCCAACAACCAATTTTCTTCTTTTTCCCCTCATTATTCAGTCAAAATTCTGTATCCACAGAAAATGCTCAGTCATCATTAGAGGCTGTAGGAATGTTTTTGTTTTTTTCTCCCCTAAAGGCAGTTTGTATTTCTGCAAACTCACATACTGCAGATGTGTGGTATACTTAATGAGATAGCACACAGAGGAGGCAAAGAAAGACTAAGTACTGTAATTTGGAAAAGGAAATGTGCCCACTTTCTCATAGTTTTTTCTCACTGTGCCATCTCTTCCACTATGAAATGAAGAGAAACAACCTTAATACATTCCATATGTTATAACTTTGCTTCACTTTAGAATAAAATTGTCATTTGTGCAAAGGAATTAGCTTTGGGGAAAATTCCTTTTAAGAGAAGTGTTCTAAAAGGACAAAGTGGTGTAAAGCTGTGAGCCCACACATTTGAAGAAACATTTATTGTAGAAGAAAACACACATTAAATAATCCTAATTCCTATCCTGCTCCCAGAAAAAGACCAGGAAGCCATCATTAGAGAGGAGAGGATAAAATAATGCATGATCAAACAACACCTTGAATTATCTTTCAAGGAATTGGGACAAATAGTATAATTTAAACTAATAGGCAGCCTTTTAATGGCTAGGAACCACATGTAGCATATAGTGGGGTAACAGACTAGTGAGCAAGGCTGTATTATGTCCACCTGTAGGATTGGGACTGTATAGGTTTTGGTGCTGATAAGCCAGATTTAGGGCTTAATTATAACATTTTCTTCCATTTTTTTCTGTTTTCAAGTATAAAAGAATGAAAGCAGATCTCTGGTTTCCAACAATAGTCAGGATGAGTTCTATCAGAGAATATCAGAGTTTGCAGGTTACCCATTCTGGCTTAAGCAAAAAAAAAAAAAATGGCAAACTCAGACTTCATGCTCATGTTCTCTGTAGTGTAAAGTACCAGCTCTCTCTTGTGAATAAGTTGTCACAAGACAAGAGCCCTGTAACCTAAAAGAGACAGTTGGTATAGTTGTTATACCTCCACAACCACAAAACTCACTGGGTAACTTTGGGTCTGGAATTTTCTGCCTAACCACACAGGGTTATAATAATATAATAATGTCCATTGGTTATATTATGGAAGAACTCTTATAATAGCAAAGACATGACTATGACCTAATCATGCAACATTCATTAACTGCTCGTGTTAAATTCCAGGCCAATTTAAAGTGGGAGAACAAGTTTCAATGGTATTCAACATATAACAATTTTCAGCGGGATCATAAGGAAATTGTGCATGTCATTGATACAGAACCAGAAAAACTGTGAAATGATGTCAGAGAAATTGTTGAGGATGAATGTGATAACAAACTATCAAAGATGAAGAAGAAGACAAACAAACTGGATAGTGGAAAGTACCAACAGGAGATGAGAAGTCAAAGCCAGGAAAAATAAAGATCTCTGAAAGGAACCTAAAAAAGAACCATGACAGAAGAGACATGAAGCAGTATTACAACATCTATAAGGACACTGAGTATAAACTCATACAAGAAAACAAGTTTTCTGAAAAAAATCTTTGAACTAAAAAGGTCCCAACCACAAATTGTTATATTAGAAGATGCCAAAGGACAGTTAGTAACTTATTTGAAGAACATCAAACAGAAATTGAAGGAGAATATTGAAATAGAGATGTCAACATCCAAGATACCCAAGAAGATATTTCCTACTTACAAGAACAAGATAGACTTCCTGTGAGCAACAAGCCCAGCTGATGTCTTGCTGGCTTCTGCTGGCTAGCAAGACATCCTTTGTGAGAGAAATTGTAGCTAGATGCTGGACCAGTCTTAATTGAGCAATTATCTTCTGAGTTGAAATAACGTCTTGGCCATACCAAGCCCATTGCTAGTTGTATCACTGAAAAACCCATATTTCACTATCAAAACATAAGATGTTTTTTAAAAAGTTTGAATTAAATATGTATTTTGACTTAGCATGATGATGACAACGATGACGTTATATAATCTGTTATGGCATATATTGTAGGTGGGCCTTTTTCGTAAGTCAGGCGTGAAATCACGAATACAAGCACTGCGTCAGATGAATGAAAGCTCTCCTGAAAATGTCAGCTATGAAGACCAGTCTGCATATGATGTAGCAGATATGGTGAAGCAGTTTTTCCGAGATCTGCCTGAACCTCTTCTCACAAGCAAGCTGGGAGAAACTTTTCTCCACATCTATCAATGTATGTATTGAATTTGTTTCATTTGGCTAGGGAATAGTTATGGAATATTAAAGCCTTTCAATCTTTTAAAGATCTGCATCTTCTTTTGCAGTTCCCAGAGTTCCCCCAAGTTTCTAGTAAAATTTAACAGCAAATTTCTGAATAATGATGATACCATCAGTTCTCAGAGCCTCAATGGCATCAGCACTTAAATATATAAAAATATTAATAAGTACATGAATATTGTACTAAAGAATATACCTTGTGGCCATGCTAGAAATTAGAGGATTTTATCATCCAACATACCTAGAGAACACTGTTTGGAAATTCTGTTGCTATTCAGTAGAGCTGTAGATGTCAAAACATTGAGAATACATGTTTGCAGTTCTCTGGATAATGCGGTTTAATTGCACTATTGCATGTAAAGTATTTACATACAAGGCAATAAACAGTTTCTATATATAAAAGCCTTAACATAGGATTTCATTCAATATGATTCTGAAATAACACATAATGGATATTTTCCCCAGGGCGTGTGTGTGTGTGTATTTATATGTTCTTTAGGCAGCTGCTAGAATTATCATTTTACAATTTAACAAAGATATTTCAGATGAGATCATAGTGTGTGGGGAACAACAAGCTTATGGTATAAACAGGTTCCCTGGCAAGGAAACAGAAAAGAAACAGGAAGGAATCTCCTGGTTCAAGGGATCTTATGCTAACAGGATGGGAATTCCTTTTGATCTCTTTCTATACCACTCCATGCATGCCCCAGTTCTGCTTCAAGGACTGTGTCTCCTTACATGGGAATCTGTTCCACAAGCAGTATTGATTCCGCTGGCAGATAGTAATGTAGAGAAAGCTCAGACTATCTGAATATGTTATAGAAGTCCCTTTACATGATACTATCTCATTATATCCTATGTACAATATGCTATCTTTCATTATATGTGAAACTGAAGGTTGTCTCTATGATTAAATCCCTTTCAGTTTTGAACCAGGATAATCCTCTTATCCTGAACCAACCAGATAAAAGCCATACCTTTGCTCTAGATCAGGCTTGTCCAACCCGCGGCCCACGGGCCGCATGCGGCCCAGGTCGCCTCGTAATGCGGCCCAACGCCCACCCCAACCTTCATGAAAGATCCAGCAAGGAGGAGGAGGAGAGGCAGGCGCGAGGTGGGGCGAGGCGAGCAACAGAAAAGGCGGGCAACTGCAGCCCAAAAGTCCCGCCCCGCCACCTCCTGCTGTTGCCGCCGCCACCGCTGCTGCTTCTGCCCCCGCCACCGCTGCCGCCGCTGCTGCATTTGCAGGAGAGGCAGGCGCGAGGCGGGGCGAGGCGAGCAACAGAAAAGGTGGGCAGCCGCAGCCCAAAAGTCCCGCCCCGCCACCTCCTGCTGTTGCCGCCGCCGCCGCCACCGCTGCTGCTTCTGCCCCCGCCACCGCTGCCGCCGCTGCTGCATTTGCAGGAGGAGAGGTAGGCGTGAGGCGGGCGAGCTTTCTTCCCCCCCTCCCCCCCCCCACCCCGCAAAATTTGGCCGGAAAATTAATAAAAATAAATAATTTGCAGGAGGAGAGGTAGGGCGAGGCGGGCGAGCTTTCTTCCCCCTCCCCCACCCCGCAAAATTTGGCCGGAAAATTATAAAATAAAAAATAAAAAATTTTAAATAAATAATTAATAATAAATAATAAATAATAATTTTATTTTATTATTAATTTAATTTAATTTAATTTAATTTAATTTAATTTAATTTAATTTAATTTAATTATTTAATTTAATTTAATTTAATTTAATTTAATTTAATTAATTTAATTAATTTAATTTAATTTAATGTAATTTAATTTAATTTAATTTAATTTAATTTAATTTAATTTAATTTAATTAATTTAATTAATTTAATAATTTAATTTAATTTAATTATGTGCGGCCCAAACCAAATTTTCATCTTCTAATGTGGCCCAGGGAAGGTGAAAGGTTGGACACCCCTGCTCTAGATCTTAGCACATAATGCAGCCAACTAACTTGGCTAAGGGAACTTCTAATTTATACAAAAATAAGCAGATCTATGTTTTCTAAGCTACATTGACCTGTTCAAATATTGCACTATTCCATAATGTGGAATAATTTTGTTAATTTTGTCTTGGTTTTTTATTTTGCTTGTAAATCGGGAACAATGGTTTAGCATTATAGATTAACCAGGCTATTGGGTCTTGCTTAAATAATGACGTAAAATAATGCATGAAGCAAGAAACCAAATAATAAATAACATGCAGAGTTTTTTTCTGTGTGAACAAGAAAAGTTTCTCTGTCTGTATCTGAGAATATAGTTTTCTTTCAGAAGTAATCTTGAACTAAGAGATTAAATTCCACATAATCCTGTTTGTACTTAGAATCAAATTTCATTAAATGGCACCATTTTTCCCCCTACAGATGTTCCAAAAGAACAACAGCTTCGGGCAGTTCAGGCTGCCACAATGCTGATGTCAGATGAAAATCGGGAGGTTTTGCAGACCTTGCTCTGCTTCTTGAATGATGTCACTTCTGTGGAAGAGAATCAAATGACTTCTATGAATATAGCAGTGTGTCTGGCCCCTTCTCTTTTTCATCTCAACATCATCAAGAAAGAAAGCTCGCCACGGTGGGGATTGTTTACTAGTTATCTCTAACTCTTCCATTCTGAGCTTAAAAGTAATTCCATTATTGTCTTAATACTCAATCATGTTTGAAGTGGTGTTTACATTTGCAAGAGTATCCCCTTGACAAATTGACTGTTATTACTGTTTGAGAATATAAGCATATATATTGTGAATTAGGGGTAAAGAAGTATGGTTTCAATAGAAGTCCTTATCCTGGGTTGCTATGGAGCAAATCCCTAGCGACAGTTCTAACAAATATAGGGCATTTTTGATAGGCTTATTAAGATACTGTTGGATTACTTATTGCATTTCAGAAGTCTGCGTGTATGTGTTAGATTACCTGTTCAAGACTAAATGTACTCATCTTCTGGAGAAAACCCAGTCTTTTTCAAAACAGGCTGTACTTTTCTATCATAGTTGCTTAATTAATATAGTAGTAGCAATCATTCATAGATAAAACAAAATCGTTCTCTGATTTGCCCCCTTAAATGGTCCCAAACATTTTTTTTCCCAGCAGAATGAACATGGAGGTCAGATTCACACTTCACACTAAGCCTTAATGCCCTTTGTTTGCCCCATGGCTGCCATAATGCTGACCTTCCTTGTGTAATACACAAAGGAGAATATTTTAAGTGCTTTTTTATTACTTTGTACTTTGAGAATATCTTTTTTCCAACAATAAACAGGGTGTTTCTTCTCCTGTATAATGTGATAAAAGAAGGTTATTGTCTTGAACTTTGTGTGGATAGATACAAAAAAAAAATGCATTTCAGCGTTTACTGTCAACTCAAGAACAGCCTTGGCTTTTATCTTATTTAAAACATTGAATTTACTTGCAGAGTAATGCAAAAGAAGTACACAACAGGGAAGCCAGATCAGAAAGATCTCAGTGAAAATCTGGCAGCTACTCAGGGACTGGCACACATGATCACCGAGTGCAATAGACTTTTTGAGGTAAGTGAAAGACTTAGGTAGCATTATTCCTCTAAAAGAATGTCATGAAGCACTAAGCATATATACTAGAATAATATTTTAGTGTATTTCTTTGGATATTTTTATGGCACATCTGCATAAATTGATTTCAGTACCAGTTGAGATTCAGTTTATGATCAATTACTATTCCAAGATCATTTCTGATAAGCAATCTTGTATCAAGCCAGCTATTTCCACTGTATGTTTGCATACTCAATTTCTATAGGTAAGGAAAGTGTATTACACATGACTTGATTTAGAAAGACATATAGTAAAGTGAATCGGCTTGAATTAAGGAAGGTTTTGTGAAAGTGTGGAGTTGAAGTTTGGTTGTTGAACGCAGTAATTATGGGTAAATGGTTAAAGAAAAGCAAGCATGAAAATATATGAATTTTTTTTTTGTAAATTGTTCAACACTGAGCAGAGAATTAGACATGGATGCCCAGTCTGTGAACAAATATTATGGGAGACTTACTTAAGACTGGTGTGGTATAACAAAAGATTGTTTCAAGAAGTAATGGGTACTAAATGAATGTAGACAAAAGCAAGTAGAGTAGTTCTTGACCTACAACCATTCAGTCAGGAACTGTTCCAAGTATGACAGTACTGAACGAATGGTGGTTACATCCAGTTCTCAGAGTTCTGGCTATTCCAGCACCCACACATCCATATGAGTTCAATCTGGATGCTTGGCAACCAGTTCATACTTATGACCAGTTGCCAAAAGCCCCCAGTTCACTTGATCACTATTTGCAACCTTCCCTACTGGCATCCCAAAAAAGGTCACAAGTTATTGAAGGTCACAAGTTACTGAAGTAAATCTCTCCCAATTGTGCACCTTCTCCATATTGTCCACTTCCACACCTTCCACACACCTCCCTCGCATCCCCATGCACCCTCGTGAGCAAACTGCACTTTCCTTGAGCTAGACTATGCATCTCTGCAACCTTGTGCCCTCATAACTTGCAATGTGTCTTATCACACACTCCTTGTATCGTTGTGCAACCTCATGCACTCTTCCTGCATCACGCTATGACTCTTGGACACCCTCCTCCATGACCCATGGAGGATCATGGAAGAATGATATGGAAGAATGTATTGAGGTAGTTTGAACATAAAGAGAATGAATAAAATCACAAGACCTATGAAGACATGAAAAAAGTGAGTCAAGATGAAGTAGAAAACTGTGAATAATATAGTTGGATGGAGTTTATGTAATCTTGATAGGAAGCATGGAAACTTTAAAAATGTAAATTAAATATATACAGGTAGTTCCTGAAAACTTGCTGAGGAAGCTTAAGAGTCCCAGTTTTGATGCCATTTACATGAGCCCTCTGTTTAAGCATTTGTAGTAATGTGAATTTAGGAAATTTCCATGCTCCGTGTCTGAAGGATTGTTACATATTGGGGTTACCTTGTGGGTGTATTTGATTTTTTTTTCATGTTAATACTTGTAAGACACTGAGAGACTCTGGCAATGGTGCAACATAGAAGTCAAAGTAAGTAAATCAATAATAACATTATTTTTTCCTCTGTCTTTTTTTTCCTTGGAGCAGATTCCACATGAGATGTTTTGCCAGTCTCGGAACTCTTACATTGAGGCTGAAGTACATTCTCCAACTTTGGAGGATCTGGGCAAGCAAATGGATGAAGAAAATGGGAATTACCAGACCTACATAGAAAGCCTAATACAGAATCTTTGTAAAGATGCTAAGGACAAATTCAAAGGATGGGTCACTTGTTCCAGCCTGGAAAATACAGACCTCTGCTACAAAAAAGTAATTATAAAATAATCTGTTTACTTCTGCACAGTAATTTTGATAAACAATAGTTTCCATCTTTACTGAAAAACACTATCCAACATGCCAACACACTGTACATTAAAGTGGGCCTTTTAAAATATGCCATTTTAAAAACCATATTTTGTCGTCCCTCCCCCAAAAGTAAGATTTTAGGTGCTTCCAGATGTAGACTTTTGTATTATTAATCCGAACTTTTCATACAGCTTTTTAATGCTTTTTTTTAATGGAAGACATGTCTCTTGTTAGTGGAGTATGATGTTTTTCAGCTCTTATAAACAAGGCTGGAAAACGGCACATTATTAAACCTTCTTTGGAAATGCCCCTTGATGTTGCCATTGTGGATTGGAAAGCGTAGAGTTCAGGCACAATGAGAAAAGTTATCCTGACTTAGCTGATATATTTGGAATGTCTCTATATTCACTACAGATAGTCGCAACTTACAAGCATAATTGAGACTAGTTCAGTCATGAGTCATTGCAGTTGTAAGTCTGGATTGATTCTTCCAAAGGTTTTGTTTTGTTGGCAAGTGGCAAAAAACAAACAAATCATAGTCATGTGACTGCAGGACACTGCAATTTGTAAATGTGAGTGAGTTACCAGCAGTCAAAATTCAGCCAAAGTGACCTGCTAATATGATGTTTTGTGACAGCCAGAAGTGCTTTACAGGCTGTAAAGTACCTTTTCTAAGAGCATCATAACTTTGATGGGTCATTAAATGACTAGGCTTGTTCTGATTATCTTGTGTTTCCAGTTGCAGATCTATTTCATATCTTGGCCTGACATAAGCTGTCATGGAATTGAATTGCTTCCTAGAATTAAATTTGCACATTTCAATTAGCTCCTTAATTCAGGGATTCTGAATTTAATTGGTACTAGAAAATGTCTGCTCCTAATCCAACATAGCTTTAGATGGAGAGAGAAATTAGTGGATCTTCTCGGTCACAATAATGTTTCAGTGCATTCTAACCTGTATCAGCTGTATGCTTAACATGCAATCTCTTCTTTTCCATTTCATTGAGGTTGGAGATGGAAATCCATTAAGACTATGGAAGGCATCCATAGAAGTCGAGGCTCCTCCATCAGTTGTCTTGAACCGTGTGCTAAGAGAAAGGCATCTTTGGGATGATGATTTCTTGCAATGGAAAATAATAGAAACCTTGGATAAGCAGACTGAGATCTATCAGTATGTTTTGAATAGTATGGCTCCACATCCAACTAGAGATTTTTTAGTTCTCAGGTAATTTAGAGAAAGAAGCAACTAATTATAATATGATAACTAACTTATAGTCCAACATAGCCTTTCTGAAGGTGTCATCCTCCAGATGGACCTAAACTCCCACAATTCTCAGCATAAAAAGTAGCCATCTCGGGAATGCATCCAGTTAGGGAAAGCTGGTATCAGCTTATGTCTCTATCTGTGCTTCCTTTGTTATGTATGGTCATCTCTCTTTGGGCTCCATTGATTTTTCTTCCAATTTATTTTCAAATCAAAACATTGTATAATCTATGCATTATTGTGGAGTGTTCCCATAAAATCCTAACTATTAGCTACTCAAACCAGGTGTCTGACAAGACATATTGTTTAATCTATATTGTCATAAATAACATCAATGCAGCTGTCTTAAATTTTTGGATTTGCTCTGCTCCCATGAGAATAGCTGTTGTTTTCCTGGAAAATAATTTATTTTGACAGGAAGCAAATGGCTGTGCAAAAAAATATTCACATAACAGATCACTAAAGAAATAAGAAGTGTATCTATTATTATTCTTAGTATGGTGATAGAAGTGTGAGACAAATAGAGGAAACAAACTGCAATAAAATAAATATTTTCCATAAAGTTATTAAATGAATTTATATTATATTAAAATATGGTAACCATATTTTCTTGGAAAAAAATCAAGGACATACATGAAAAAGGGACAAATCTGAAAGCGATTCATAAGGTAGCAATTTTTAATTATGTTTATAACTTTGCTTTACAAAGGAATATTGAAGAGCAGAACCAAAGCAAACGTTACAAAAACACATATTCCAATAAAAGTATCTAAAATCAAACTGTACCTGTAAATTAATTTTAAAAAAACAGTTCCGTTTCCATATTTTTCACATGAATGGTACCATTTGTACAATAAAAGCCAAAACAAAGGGCAAATGTGAGTTTTTTTAAAATAAATAAATCTAAAGGACAGCTTATTGAAATAAAAGACTGCTAGTTATAATAAATGACATATGGTCATTGTATATTTAAGGACACTTGAAAGAATTTAGCAACTTTCCATAACTTTGTGCCCTCCGCATTCCAGACCTGATGAGACTCTAAGATGCAAAGGACGCATCAGCTTTGAGGCTGATTGATTAGAAATACTGAGGAATGAACAGCCTTAGTTTGGGAAAGGCTGAAAAACAAACATGATTGCCATTATTTTTATTGCAATGCTGCCCCTCCAATTATGATTTTCCTTATTAAAAAACCATCTGAACAGGTCCTGGAGAACAGATTTGCCTAAGGGGATGTGCGTGCTAATGGCTATCTCTGTAGAACATGAAGAAACTCCTTTGATGGGGGATGTGCGAGCAGTTGTCCTGGATTCCCAATATTTGATAGAACCTTGTGGCTCTGGAAAATCTCGACTGACACACATCTGCAGGATTGACCTCAAGTAAGTTCTATAATGATCAATGCCAACATCTTTGTCAGCAATCTTTTTTCACAACTAGCATTCCTGTGCATTGTTTGGCAATATAAGTAGGACAGTACAATTACTAAAAGAACTTTCATCCTATAGCTGGAAATAAAAATATACACATTGATCTTATGACTCTTTACTCAAGAATATATTCATTAAATTCAGTAGAATTTATTCTACATTAATACTATGTACATTAAAAGAACTGTTGCGTGTATCTGACTAGCCTTCGGTCATACAAGCGGTCCAGAACTATGATGTCATTTCATGATTGATTCTAGTAGTTGAGTGTTCCAAATTATTTTCTGAATTCAGTTTTAAACGCAGTTATGATTAAAGAGATCAATACTTAGACTTAAGCAATTGCTATGTCAGATTTATAATTGAAACAGTGTATTTGAAAAATGTATAACCTCAAGCAAGTTAGAAGTTACAAGGGTTTCCCCCCTTGCCAATATATGCACGCATACACTTATTTGGGTAATCTATACATGGCCACTTTATACAGAAAAGACCTACTGTATGTCTTATTGTAAACCTGCAGACACAAAACGAACTCTGATGACAAATCTTTAGCCCATTTCTAATGTCTGGAAATTTTGGGGTTTCTGCACAGGATCTATAAGTGTATCTATTGTCAGAAATCTGCAAATAATTTCTTTTTGTGTTCAGGTGAGATTGAGGAACTGGTAATTTGATGTAATACTTTCTTTTTGTTTTCCTTCAGAGGTCATTCATTAGACTGGTACAATAAAGGCTTTGGACATCTGTGTTTAGCTGAAGTGGCTAATATCCAAAATTCATTTCAGCCTCTGATTGCTGAGGGACCAGAAACAAAAATCTGAAAGATGTGGAGCCTGCATGTATAAAATGCCATGCATACCTGACAACCACTGGATTTACGTCTTGGTTTGCATGGCAGCTAAAGAAGAGCGGCTTGGAAAAATCTGCCATTATCTGGATTTATTGATTTTCTTCACTGAAGAACCCTTTTTTCACTGCTACTTTTTTCTGACTTTAACAGTAAACTTATGTCCTGTATAGTTTTGATATTTAAAAGCTTCTAGGAAGCTTGTTTTAAAGTGTTAATATGTAATTACGGTATTATTATACAATATAAATATTGTATATCTTTTGTTATGTATAATATGTGTATATATTTACATCTATCTTTTTATAGATAGATACTGCTATACAAAAAGAAATTCAATATATAAAGTGTTCTTGGGAAAAATTCACCTGCTTGGAATTTATTTTCACTTTGTTAGACCCCCAATATACCCTAGCTTAAATTAACTGCATTTACTATCTTTATAAGATAGTAATTTCTAATTTCTTATGTGTCTCGTGTTAAGAACTCTGCCTGTTTTAGTGTTTGCACTATTTCTAAACCGATACATGTAAAAGAAGAGGATACTTCCCTTAGCTTAATTTGGTACCTTCAGATGCGTTGGATTTCCTGTTGGAAAGAAACGTCCAGTTTAAATCCAACATGACCAGAGGCCAACAAGCTGGAGAAATCTGGTTTATAGTATTTATAGGACTATTAAAGAGTACATAGTCACAAGAGAATAGCAATGAGGCAGCAACAATATTAACTCAAGTAATTACAATCTGGCAATCATTTACAGTGGCCTGCAGAGTCAGCCAAAACAATAGTTTCCAGTGAAGAGTGTAGCTCCTTTATTAATAAAACAAAAATTTACAAGATTATTTTGATGAGATGTACTGAAATCAGTACCTACAGCTTAGGAATGTAGTGTCAGTTTAGACTTTCAAACGTTTCACTTTAGAATAATCCCGTCAAAATCCATAGGACAATATTTGTGATCTAGCACTAAAATCTCTGGTACAGGCAAACTTTCAACCAAGTTTAGAGGAGACTGATCATTTATTCAGATAACTTTTTTTAAAAAAAATTTATTGATTTTTAAAAACATAAACAAACAAAACATGAAACATAAAAACATAAAACATCTTTTTTGAAAGCAGCTTGATCCCGGGTTACATCTATTCGTACAGACACAAATTCAAGTTCATGCTCATTTTTATATACCATTCTATATCTTATTACCATTCTACATTTTCTATATAGCTTCTCCCCTCTTTTAACTTTCTTAATTTTATTTTATTTATTTCATCTCAATTCAGATCATTATACTTATATTCTTTGTCTGTCCTGTTTCAGCTGTCTATTATCTTTTCTCATTAAACAAAATTTCTCCTGTAATCACTAATTAGAGTATGCCGCCTTTATATCTTTCCCCTAAAATTATAACATTTAATAAAATACATAACTTCCGTTCAGATTCTGCTTGGTACATTCTAAAACTACACACTATATTTTAAAAAAAGAAAAAATTATGAATATATAATATAATTAAAACAACAATCCATACCAGTTCAATTCTATCATTAATATTAATATTCATTTAAATCTTAAACATTTTACACATTACTTTTCAAATAGGTATCATGCTTCTATGGGAACACTTATAAACTTTCCATAGTTACTTCCCCCCCACTTCACTCATATTTTATAAAACATTGAGTAATTAAAATGTTCCCATTCCTTCCTAATTCAATTCTCTCATTTATTTCATTTCATTTATTTTGTTCACAAAAATTTCACTGAATTACACTGACTATTTTATCCCACTTTTTAATCATATGTTGTTACCAATTTTCTAACATTATTTCTAATACAAATATAACAATACAATCCAATGTACCTTTGCAGAATCGCTTTTTCAGTTGATTTTTCACTCATTATCTCTGAATAAGTCCTGTTTCTTTACATCTTGCTCCAAACCTTTGTAACTTCTCTTCCCTTCCTTCCTCCCTTGCTTCTTCTCTCTCCCCTTTTTACCCCCTTGTCTCTCCACCTCCATTTCCCTCTTCTTGTTCCCCTTTTCTGTTGCTTTCTAACATTATATCCACTTTTCACCTTATTTTTCCCTTTTTTGGTTGTTTTTTGGGGTCTTAAAGTCTCCATTCTCTTTCCCCCCTTTCCCCCTTCTTCCCTAAGTAAAGTTACTTGTTCGTCAAAGATGGCTTCTTCTTTGTCCCAATCTTCTTGTTGCGCAGTCTTTTCTTGTAGTTTCTCATAAGTACAAATCGCCATTTCTAAGAATTGAAAAACGGAGCCGAGAGCCCTTCCCTTCTTGTTCCTCTTCTTTATATTTTTTAAATTCAATTTTCAGTTCATCCACAGGTGATGCCATTGCAAAAAAAATTTCAAACAACCACCCAAGTGTTTTTAGTCATTCAAATATAATTTCCAAAAGTCCCAAAGTCACCAAGCAATTCAAATACACACAAGCTGTTTCTTTTAACACTTTCTTCTTTTTTCACTTTCTCTTCCTGGGGTTACTATTTAGTTACAAAGTTCCAGTTAAGATGTATCTTTTAGAAGTCTTGTTAGAATTTAATCAGATTCTTTTAAATTCCAGGCAGTCTCCTCCTTCCAAATCCTACTCTTATTCTTTTCCTCTCCCTTCCCACTTACAGCAAAAAAAAAATTTTTTAATGTTCAGAAATCCCCTTGACAATAAATTATCCAGTTTAATTACCTCTTGATGCCAAAGTGGGTTTTTCGGATTTCTCATTCATCTCTGTTCGCTGTCAACGTAAGGAAGGAGAGTGAAAGAAAAAAAACACTTACCCTTTTCACTTTCATTCGCTGCTTCCAAATCTTCTTTGGGAGTGATGTATCTTTTTTAAAATTTAAATTCCAGGATACCTTGGTTGTTGCTTCTTATCCCGGTCAGCCAAAACTTTCACTTCTTAACTTCCTCCTGCACTTTCTTTTCTGGATGAGTGCTTCTTTGAGGCGGCCATTTCTGACCGCCGCTCGTTCGCCTTCGGGAAAGGGAGTTTAGCCAGCTGGGGAGGAAAGATACGGCTTCCCTCGACCCTGCTGGGATCTCCCTCCTCTTCACCACCTTTACGGGGTGGCTTAGCTCCGAAGCCAGCTGGCTCGGGGCGCTCCAGCGGCGAGCCCAGGAAGAAACCATGCATGATCGCAGATTCCTGCCTGCCGCCGAAGCTCTGCAAACCGGAAGTGTTTTATTCAGATAACTTTTGGATAGGTTGAATGTCTATGGAGATTCTCAATCATCCAGGTCATGGCTGTCCCAAAGGTGCTTTTTTCCAAAAAGAAACTGGACCGTTTTTCCTTTTCCTTTGAAAATGTTTCACCTCTCATCCAAGAAGCTTTTTCAATTCTATTCTATGCTATTTCAGTTTTGGATGGGTTATTATAAGCTGATTTTGAATGAGTAAATCAAAAATTGAGCCTGAAATTTCTGGCTTAAAATATAAAACTTCAAACGTGTAATGTTTACTTCTTATCCAAGGAAAGTGTAACACCTCTTTAATTTTCAACTCTATCATATAAATTTCTAACTCTTCTCATATAAAAGAGAATCCCTACCTTTTGCCTTCTCCTTCAAAACAACAATAGCACAAAGTATTTGGAAAATGGCTAGGACTCATCTTATAAACCCTGAAAAGTAGTTCTTTTTCTAACATCTCAAGGCTGAAATGTGATGGCACTTAAAAGAGATGTTGAAATAATCAAATTTTGCAGCTTTATAGGTTTGGCCAAGCTCAGAATAACTATAGTTGATTAGAATGTTGACTGTCATCTCTACTTTGTGCTACTGCTTTTTATTTATTTAACCACACATTTAACCATAATTTGTGGCTTCCCCTTAAGAATATAACTGCCTGAATTAGATGAACTGGAGGGATGAATTGGGCATCTAGTCTAATAAAATCTTTATAAATCTATTGTCAAATATTGCTCCTAGCAATATTATAAGCATCAGCTGTATAATTCTAGGTAGTACTAATAATTCTGGAATATTTCATTTAGAATTCCAGTCTATACAAACAAAACACCAACAGCCCATTCTGTAACAAAAACTATATGCTAAACTGTGTTCCAACCACATAATCCAATTTTGATTTTTGCTAAGGCTTTGAAACAACTTCAGTTAAAAAGAAGTTGATAAAGGATTTTGGAAAGAGATAGCCACAATATGTAGAGTCTTCATATTGCCTTAGTAGAGGCCTTCTCTCTTGATCCTGAATGCCAGACTTGGAAGCAAGTCCCTTTTTTATCCGAAGGGCTGAATTTCCAAGAATGGGCAGAACCCTTGATCAGGACAGCACTGCATTTCTCAGAACATAACAAAAAAGAAAAGAAAACTGGTAGCATTTTTGGCAGCCATGTGAAACTCCACTGGATAATATATTTTCAGGGACGATTGATCGTTTTCCTGAGGGGGAACATGCTCTAAAAGCATATTTGAAATAATACATGGGGATCAGGTCTTTTTGAAAGTAAAGCCAGCATAAAACAAAAAAACTTGTGGTATTCCCAATATGTATAATCATTTTCAAATTGTTTAAATCTCAATTCAACCTGGCTTTTGTTTGTTTGAATGTATTTATTTGGTTAGTCCTTTTGTTGATTTGAGAGTATCAGTAGCACTCTTTTCTTTCCCCCTGCACAGCCACCAACATCCTTTACAAACCTGATTTTATGAGTTTAGAAGGGGTTCCATGGGCAGGAGATATCAAATTACCATTTTAAACATTTAAGTCAAACTAGATTGCAATGTTTTATTCAATAGAACCTGTGACTATAAAACGGGATTGTCTGTAATTTCTTTTTCTTGACAGATCTCATATCTTTAATGCCAGAGTGGCAAGGACAAACTCAGCAGATAAAGCTGGTTCCAGCACGCTGATAGAGAAATGATTCTCATATATTTGCTAAAGACTCTGGAAGCTACATGCTGTGTCTGCAAATATACGGATCATTTCTCTATCAGCTGCACATTGGTTAAAAAAAATAAATTACACAAAAACACCAATAAGCTGATAAAGCATAATAGGTTACACAGATTCCTCTGCAGTTTTTATATAATTATATATTTTATGCCTGTACATTCCACAACCAAGACCTTCAATTCAGTGATCAAAAAACTGGATGTATTGTTTTGTTTATATCGCATGCTCAAAATTACTTCTGTCTTAATTTATTTTACATATTCTGGATTTGTATCCTGATCTCAATCAAGAGCCATAACTCTTGGTAGAGTCTCTGTAGCTCTCTGTGTTACACACATGCTTAAGGAAGTAAATATTTGCTTGAATCATCATATATACATGGCTTAGCAAACTGAATTAAGTGAATCCATGCTCACAATGTCAGTCGCATAACAGGAACATTTTCAGAGATTTTGTGAATTTGATTCTCCATTTTACATTTAATAATTGTATTCTCCATTTTATTACCCCAAAAAACTCTCGAGTTGCATCATCTAAATCAAGGCTGTCAAACTCATGGCCCATGGACCAGGATGCATCATGCGCTGGCCACACCCATGCCCAGTTTAATGAAGGAGAAAAAAGTCACAATACGTCACATGACGCCACCGTGACAACGTGAGTTTGACACCCCTGATCTAAATGTTTGGATTCTTTCTATAGCCATTTAAATACACACAGATCTGAGCTGCAGATCTACCAGAAGACAAATAAGCATGATGACTTTTTTCAAAATATATGTACACACCACAGCAATTTACTTTGAAAAGCTTTTGTTCAAACTCAGAAATTAAAAACCAAAAAAAATCCTGTCTTCAGCCCCTACTATATGAGATGCCAGAGTTCTCTGCTTTGTCCTCACCATGCGGTAAGATCATCACTATACTAATGTACCCATATGTCTCCACCCCTACCAGATTAAGCAATGAACTTTTTTCCCCAGTGTCTGCAGAATTGAGTATTTGGATGGGGAACAACAGGCTTCAGCTGAACTCTAGCAAGGCTGAGTGGCTTTGGATGTGGGAGCCTACTGGTTCCAGGACTATACCATCTTTGGTACTAGTGGGTTTGCATTGTCTCAAACCGATCCAGTCCACAATAGGGATCCTTGTAGCCTCATAACTTCTGCTTAATGAGCAGGTGGTAGCTGTGATTAGGAGGGCCATTGCACAACTTCTTCTTGTGCAACAGTTGAGCCTATTTCTGGATCGGCAAGCCCTGCTCAGTCATTCATGTTCTAGTCACCTCCATATTGGACTACTGCAATGTACTTTATATGGGGATATACCTGAAGAATATCCAGAAAGTCCATCTGGTACAGAATGCAGCAGCACAGGCAGTTATATGTGCTACTAGAACAGCTCTGAACTGTGTGCTCCCTGCATGCTTAACAAAACTATCAAAATCTTGGTATGAATGATTATTTCTTTGCCATCTACTACCTGGATTGACTTGTTTAATCCAGAATGACTGCCTGTTTATACAATCATTGCAGAAAGCGCCACTAACATGAATCAGATTCTTTCCAATGAACCAGCACTAATGCAAAAGCCATGTTTTTAAAGTTAAATGAAAATGAAAACTCTTAAACATTGCAGACACTTTAAAAAGTAAGTGCAGGCTCCTAGTCTATCCACAAGGTTAAAATATTATCTAGATCAGATCTGGCCAATTTGTAGAAGACACATTGATAAATTAAAAATTATTCACAAAGGAATAATTGACAGCTGCAGCTGGTGGCGTCAGTGAGGCCTGAAGGCTTTGAAGATGCTCAGCAGCATGTTTTTCAGGACAGTGGTAGCAGATTCTTACATGCAGCAGCAACATTAAACAGTGGTGAATTTACTGAATATTTAGAAAATGCCTCTGGGCTACACAGAGCAGCCTGCAGTCATATGCTCTATAGGTTTGATCTAGATTTTGCTTTCCCCATTATGGATTCCAATGGAGGTGCCAAATAGATTCCAAGATTACTGCAAAATTCTTTTGCTCCTTAAGATATGATGAAATAACAACGGGAGGCAAACCTCTACAATGGTATAATGTGAGATGGGCTCTAAGCTCTACCAAGCAAGCAAAAGAAAAACAGATGCAGAAAAAAATAATGATCAAACATGAAAACCAAAGACCCTGAATTCGGTATAACATCAAAATCAAATCAACATGGAATCTTTTATAGTTCATCTTTCAGAAACATGCCACAAACTTATCAAGCCTCCACGATGAGAATTCCCTTATAGCAAAACAGTTGAGGAAACACAAAAACGGCCCAGAATCAAATGTTCAGCAAATGATTTTTTTTTTAAAGAGAGATAAAGCCAAGCTTACCCCTATGACATGTGTTAATAATTGAACTTTCTTAACTGCAGCATAAACAATAAACAATAACATTGCATAAACAATAACATTATTCTATGTGCTTTGTGCAACACATCAGAAGTTTTTGTGTTTTCTTTTTCTTCTTTTACTTTCCCCCGATCTAGAAGAAACTCAGATTATGCCAAGACCTTTTCCAACAGCAGAGAATATATGTTCAGCTATACTAGTCACTGAGAACCAAAGAGAGAATTTCCATTAAAGTCCAACCAGACAAGACATGCAGATAATGAATAGGCGTATTAAAAAAGCAAGAATGTGAACTGTGTACATTTGTAACTCTGCAGAAGCTTCTGGGGAAAAAACAAGAATCTCTCACCTTTCCCTCCATCCTTTTAATCATTAGCTTATACTGTATGCTCAAAAGGAAAGGTATTTATATTTTCTGTTCACATCACAATTTCCCAACAATAAGAGGCTCACTTGTAATTTGTTCTGCTCTGTTCATAGCAACTGCTCAAGCAAATGATAAACTTCTGCAGTCTAGGACGCAGCCATAAACTGTACATGCCATAAACAGCACATACGTTGCAATACTATACATGCAAAACACACATGGCTTTGATCATACACTTGTTGCAATTTTGACTTTTTTTGACGCCTTCCTTGTGGATACCACAGCAACATTATGCAGCTTTTTGCTGAGAAACAACACAAGGCAATCACAGGAAGTTTATGACAGAATGTCCTGACTAACAAACTAATGTATGACCAAATGTCTATGGAGATTCTTAGTCATCCAGGTCATACTTGTCCCAAGGGTGCTTTTTTCAAGAGGCAACTGGACTTTCTGGTTTTTCTTTGAAGAAGAACCAATCAGAGCTGAAGAAGCTTCTTGGATGAGAAAGGAAACATTTTCAAAGAAAAACCAGAATGTCCAGTTGCCTCTTGAAAAAAGCATTATCCTTTGGGATAATGTATAACCAAATATCTTCTGAATGTACAGGAAGTCCTTAATTTATTATCACAATCGAGACCAACATTTTTGTTGCTAAGTGAGACGGATGTTAAGTGACTATTGCCCCATTTACACCTTTCATGCCATAGTTGTTAAGTGAACCACCACAGTTATACAGTTGTTAAGTGAATCTGGCTTCCACATTGACTTTGCTTGTCAGAAGATCACAAAATAGCAATAGCAACAGCACGTTTAGACTTATATACCGCTTCACAGTGCTTTACAGCCCTCTCTAAGGGGTTTACAGAGTCAGCATATTGCCCCCAACAATCTGGGTCCTCATATTACTGACTTCAGAAGCAGTGGTAGGATTCAACTGGTTCACACCTATTCGCGAGAACCTGTTAATTTTCTAAGCAGTTTGGAGAACTGGTTGTTGGAAGAAATCTCCTTTTGTTTTTTTCCATTTTACAGGGCTAATCCTGTAAGGAAGGCAGGAAGGAAACACTCTGGTGCTGTTTCTAATCTAATCTTCATTGCCCTGCCTTCAGAAATTGCCTCTCTATTAACCCTTATAACAGCTAAAGGTTCTTGGCATTATGCCCAGACTTACTGTCGATTGAGCTCTGGAGTTTTGTTTTTTTCTTTACTGATACTTTGCTAGGGTTTGACTTTCTTAAAGGGGAAGAGCTTTTTTACACTGCTGTTGGGAGGAAATACTCCCCTGTTGGGAGTATTTCCAGCTGGGGTGCAACTATCAGCACTTTGAAGAAATAATTGAATAAAGAAGCAGAGCTACCGGAAAGAAGCTTTTAATGACAAGGAACCAAGATGAGTAACATTCAGCAGGGCTTCTTGGCTAGCTAGAAAGATTGACATTCAAACATGAGTTTACATACCCTTTCTGAGGTTTGGTCTAAAACTGTTTTGGGGTGAAGTTTAATTCTGTTTGGCAAGGTTTAATCCT
This sequence comes from Notechis scutatus, assembly GCF_049901735.1. Taxonomy (NCBI): domain Eukaryota; kingdom Metazoa; phylum Chordata; class Lepidosauria; order Squamata; family Elapidae; genus Notechis; species Notechis scutatus. The sequence goes on along the minus strand of NC_142013.1, from coordinate 24,665,695 downwards.
GTGTTTATTGATGGGATAATTTTCCCTATTCAGCTTTGTTTGAAAGTAAAAATGATAATGAAAAGAAAGCAAAGTTGAGAAATTTGGCTAGTTCCTGTGTCTATTTGTTCTGGTAATTGGTTTAACAAGCAACACTACGTTTGCTCTTTTGATACATTCTAGCACTAATTGCTTTCTTTGTAGTTAGGCTTATCTCAAGTGCTTACACTTGAGCTTGCCTGGGGTATGAACTCGGGCAATGAGCCAGACAAGGCTTGCGTTTTAGTTTTAAAAGGATTTAAACACTCGTGATTTAATTATTTGTATTGTGTTTGAATTTTTTCATGCCTCGTGGTGTTTTTTTTTTAATCTGGTTTTCCTTCACTACTGTAGTGGTTCCTGGCACTGTCTTTTTGGGGTGCAATTCCAAAAGGCAGGATGCAAACTTGGCACTGATTTTTTTACTGTCTTTCTGAAGGGCATGTGATCTTTTCTTAAATCTGGATGATTTCCTTAGGATATCTTGTGAGGTGAGTGAGACCAGCTGGTGTCTTTAAGTGGTGCAAATGGATCTAAGGATTGCTTCTCATGGGTGTGCTCTTTCTGGAGAGCTTAAATGACCTCTCTGCTAAAGAGTTGCACTTTATGAGCAAGAGTTGGCTGTTGATAGTTATCATTGCATTTTAACTATTTTAATTAATTTCAAAATATATATTTGTACAGAACCTTCAACCTATATGAAATTTTCCATAATTTACCATCTTTTAAGGGGATCTGCTGTATGTCTAGCCTTCCAGAGAAATTAAATTGATGAGGATGCAGGATCAAACTGATTAGGTCTTTCAGGGATTAAAATTTCAGATCAGGACACACTTCACCTAGCCTTTGAAGTTTTTGTTTTCATATAAGACAATCATTTCCTAAATATTTTAAATTAAACATATGCAAAAATAAAAAGTAGCTGAATCAAAAATAGTAAATAAACAAATTGTTTTCAAAAATATATGGAACTACTTCAATAAAGAGTACTGTAATTCAATTTATTAAATAAATAAGACAAATACTTGGTTCACTTTGCAAATATATTCTCTGTTACCACTCATTCCATAAAATACAGTAAGACAAACATAATTGGAATTTGCTAATATAACTGCACAGTCATATCACATTTATAGGTTTCAGGAAAGTAGAAATAATATACAGGTTATTTGTATGAGATGACCAGGCTAAGTCCAAGGGAGGGGTCAAACTCGTCATCACTCATGAATCCCTGTGCACCCACAAGAGATCTAAGTCCAGTCCACCTTGAATTTCTTTCTATATTTAATTCCGTGAATTTCCCTTTACTGTTAGTAGTTCAGATTCTTATAGAGAGCTTAAATGTGCAATAAATCTTTATACTCACTTGAAGTGCCTGAATTTCCTGATTTCCCCGGCGCTTGACATTTAAAGAAAATTTAAAAGGACATGACTTGAAATAGAATTTTCAAAGCAGAATCAGCAAAAATAGATGGTGATTGCAAAACTATTCAGATTATGATTTTACACTTTTTATACATATTTTATAATAGACTATTTGTACAAGATACATTCACAGTAACATACAAAACTCACAGTTGCTAAATAAATAATAGGGGGGAAACAGTGTGCAATTTACAATTGGGAAATAATGGGTTTATGAACCCAGGCAATAAATTTCACATCTCAGTTGTCCTTGTTTTTCCATTAAATAACCATTTTTCTACCCACCAAAGTGTAATTTAAAATAGAAGCTTTCAAACTTTTTTTTACATAGGTTAAAATCCATCTAGTGATAATTTTAGCATTGTAACAAGAATTCTCATCTAGCAAAACAAAACCAATGGGCCATTCCCCCGCAATGCTGCAGAAATGTACATATACACAAATTATCATTTACAATGTAATCATAATATATTTTATTATAGAATGCAGTTCTCCGCTTGCTATTATTGGGTATAGTTCTTCAATAGATCACTACTCCCTGATTTAAGATACAACATACATATTGTTATACCCAAATTCTTCTGTATTGCATATCCAATATTGAAATGTGTTATTTTAAGATTGTTTTATTTATTTTAGCATTGGATTTGTGCTTTTTTAAATTGTTTGTACAATTATTACTTTTGGAGTTATAATGAGATTTTAGATCATATGTCTATAAGCCTTAGTAAGATCACACCTAGAGTACTGCATCCAGTTTTGGTCACCACATTATAAAAAAAGATGTTGAGTCTCTAAAAAAAGTACAGAGAAGAGCAACCAGGATGATTAGGGAACTGGAGACTAAAACATATGAAGAACGGTTACAGGAACTGGGCACGGCTAGTGTAGTGAAGAGAAGGACCAGGGGAGACATGATAGCGGTCTTCCAATATTTGAGGGGCTGCCACAGAGAGGAAAGGGTCAAGCTATTTTCTAAAGCTCCTGTAGGCCAGACAAGGAATAATGGATGGAAACTGAACAAGAAGAGATTTTAACCTGGAAATAAGGAGAAACTTTCTGACAGTGAGAACAATCAACCAATGGAACAGCTTGCCCTCGGAAGTTGTGGGAGCGCCATCACTTGAGACTTTCAAGAAGAGATTGGACTGCCATTTGTCAGAAATGGTGTAGGGTCTCTCGCTTGGGTGGTGGGTTGGACTAGATGACCTTCCAACTCTGATTATCTATTACCTGTTAATGTTTCTATTGTTTTATTGTTTTGTATTTGTACTGTAAACTACTGCATGCTGGTTTGGTCAAGAATGAAAGAATAGAAATACTGTATGTTATGCAAGTAAAATAATTTCTCCATAGTTATCTCTATTATTTGAAGTACCTGGTACTGAGAATGTTCAAAACTGGCAAAACCTATCTTTAATATAGTTGTTAAGGCATAGGGGTTAGAAACTGAGACACTATGAGTTCTAGTCCTGCCTGAGAAACCAGCTCAGTGGCCCTCGGCCAGTCATTCTCTCCACCCTAGGACTCAGCCCTAGGAAAGAGGCAATAGCAAACAACTTCTCAAAAACCTTGCCAAGAAAACTGTCTGGCAGTCTCTGAGAATTGGGCAGATGGAACAGAAGGGAGAAAGAAGTCAACAACAGCAAAAACTGGGTGTGGGGGGAGGGGAAGGGGGCAGGAAAAACCTAAAGTGCACTTTTACAAAATGGAATACACAAAGTGTTATGGGCACTTGTAACAATCATATGCATGTTTATTTCTGCAATGTCCTCTGGGATTTAAATTATTGTAAAATTGTTTATTATTGCACTTATAGTTAAGAGTACAGTGATTCTGCCAACCAAGTTGAGAATTTGGGGAGTCAACAGTAAATTAGCAGGTGTCAATTGGAGAAAGGCTAGATGAGCACATGATGTCTGTCATCTCTATCTATCCATTCTATCATATATCACCTATATCTGTCTATCTGTCTACCGCCTATCTCCACAGGGTGAGTGCAAAGAAAGTAAAGATTAGCACCAAATGCTAATAGGAAAAAATAAACTTTAAAAAATAAACTTTAAAAACATAAAAGCTTTTAAACCTGCTGGTTGCTAGTTCCACTTTCTTCATTTCAAGGCTAATTTCAAGGGAATGATCAGGGCAGGACTTCCATTATTTTACCCGAAAATATCCAATCTTGCAGTTGCTGTCTGACTAATATTGCTTTCACAGCTTACCAGGTGTCATATTTACTCCGGCCCTATTTACAACTTTCCTATGCAAGATCCAATAAAACAGATTCTTTCACTGGTGTGAGCAACATCAGCAAGTAGAAATAGGACAAACTGCAAAATTATCCTGGCTGCCTCTTTTTACACAAATAAATTAACGTTAAATACTACAGAAATCCAATACTTCAGACATTCGTATTTGACTATATAATTTTCTCTTTTATAGGAAAATTTAGTTGAGCACTTTCACAATTGATGAAAATGCAGTTTTAAGATGATGGTTTTTCTTGCCGTTAGAATTCTTACTTGTATGCTGGATTTTTTATTTTTTTTTAGGTTGAGTTTCCATTTTAAGAATCAGCAAGTACACAGGTATTGACTTAACATTTATCCATCTACGGCAGTACAGTATTATTTCTACTTACTGATAATTGAGCCTTTTAGACCAAGCACTATATGCATGGACTAAATATGCGGCACTATCCCTGAGCTCTTAAAGTCTAAGACTTTATAAGGTGTTAATTGTATCCTGAGAACTCAATAGTCAGGAGTTTATTATTAAAAATATAGTATATCTAAATGAATAGCTTCATCAGTCTAATTTTAAACCTCCAGCTAAAAAAAGGTTCTCATGGTGACTAAATAGATACATAATCAGGAAACAATAGGAGAGTTACAATGATTATGGAAATAAAATCCTAGTTTCTAGAACAGGAACTAAAAATTAGCTCATTAAAAAACTAAGCATGTTCATCCACAAAGAAGGTGAATCAAGTTTTGGGGTATAAACAGGAAATAAAAAAGAGGAGAGAAGGGAGTGTACTGAAAGAAGGCATCACTGACAGCATACTGAACAAGCTTTCCTCCTCTCAGCGTTTGAACAAGTTATTCATTTCAAATCCCATCATCCCCAAGAGATAATCCGATCAAAGAGATCTCCATCAACATGGTGCAGATAAACAATGACATGAGGATCTTTCTAATTATGTAAGAAAGGGCAATGTTCTGCTCCTCCCTCGATGAATCAAAGCAACTGTTGGAGAAGAGAGATGGAATTAATATTAAGGAACTAAAAGTAAAAATGCTAACACCAATCCCAAGAGGAATCACACAAACTCCATGGACATGATTCATTTATGGTCTTAGAAAACCACAGCATTAAATGGCCTACACAGTGCAACAATAATCACAACCTACTGCATAATTATTTCCAGACTTTTCCAAGTAACACAGGTGAAAGACGGCAAAAAACTGGATAAGGGTATTTGGATCGTCTCTCAATCTTCTTGGAGTGGTAAGCCATTAGAAGTATAATAACGATGAAAGCAAAGAGTATGAATGATATAAACACCAATAAAAAGTTTCTGGTTTTCAAAGTTTCACATTCTAGGCAACGAAGAAGCTCTTTGGGGCAGAGCTGCTCTTGGCTTTCTGAGTCAGGAGAGACGTTATTGTCAATTATCTGCCTGTAGTACATCAGTGAAGGTTTTGCCTCATACTTGTTCATCACGTAACGGTAGAGGCCATATGATTTGGAATCCCCTCTGTCACTAAAAGAATAGACAAAATAGCCACGGAGATTAACATCATCCAAGGTGTAGGCTAAAAAAAAACACAGAAAAGAACAGAAGAACAAAAAATTAGTAGTGTGTTTATTTTAGCAGCAATCTTATTTGTACATTAGTATATGACCAATACAGAAGAAGTGATAGAAACAATATAATCTTTATTAAATTCATCACAATTCTCAAATGTGAAGTTACCTATGCCTACTTTTACATTAAAATAAAAATACCAAAATGCAATCACAAACAACTCACCTTGTTTGGAACAAACACTGAAAACCATCAGCCTTTCCTCTCTATTCTTATGTTATTTTTACTTTATCTTTGCATAGGAAAATAATTTTAAAAACTTTCCTGGCCATTAAAAGCAACAGATTAAAAGAGATACTACATCACAGCAATAAAAGATAAAGCAATATACAATTTTTTAAATGTCACTGTGGTGTAACTTTGGAAAAAGAAGATAGGATGACAGACAGGTAAAAATGTGCACAAGAGATTGCAAAGACAGCCAAAAGAAGACCCCTAAGAGTAACTACATGGATAAAATATATATTTTAGAGCCAATGGTTTCATAGTTTTAAAAAAAGATATTTTTCTATTTTTTGTCAGACACAAACATTTTCACCCTGCTTTGTATTTGCGAAAACTAAATTTTCAGTAGACCTTGCTATTCTTTGGTTCTGAAGACCCAAATGCTATTACAAGCATATTAGAAAACATGTTTGGTTTAAGGACTTGCAGACAGATGCTGTTTGCACCTGTGTGCCTTGGAATTCCTTGCCTTGCCTTCAAGCCACTGTACACCTTTAGTTTTTATTTCCTTTATAATCTGAAACCACAGTCCTAGTATATGCATGAGGGGGGGGTGCATAAGTGCACTAACATGCCTATCGTCCTTGTCGTATTTTTATTTTTGTTCTCATTTGACAAATTCCAATAAATTTAAAAAAATATCTTTCTCATCTTTCCCGCACACATTGTTCCAATGCAGCAAAACACATGGTTATTAAAGCATTAATGTTTTTTCATAGGATCCTTACCTTTTAAGGCTTCGTTAATATAATTCTCCAGGTAATGGATCCTTAACTTGTCATAAGACTGATTCTGCTCATCGTCGATTCCACTGGCTAAGATATAAATTGGGATATTTCCATATTTATGTTTAATCCAATTGAGAAGCTTCCGTAGTCCCCAGGGCACCATTGGAGTTTGGCTGGGTGATTCCAACCAAGTTAAATCTTTTATCATTTGGATATCAAGAAGGGGATCATACTTTTTGGGAATGTCTTTTTCGGAACCGACAAGAGTTGTGGTATAGTGACCCAGAGCAAAAAAATCAAAGGAGCCATGTATTAGATTACTTTCCTCTGCTGAGAAATAAGGTAATTGAGAATTATAAAGACCTAGATCATTTTTCTGGCGAAGCAACTGTCGCATCACTTCTGGATAATTACCAGATCCAAAGATTGGCTCTGCCAGCCAGCCAAGATCGAATTCCAAAGCACGCCTGGCTGCTTCCTCACCCTTTTTTGAAAAGGGGCTGGCAGGCTCAACCCAGTCAGCATGTAAGGCAATTGATATTTTACCGTTTTGAATCTTTCTGAATTTTTTATCATACAAGTGCCATGCTTTGGCATGAGCTTTCAAGAGATTATGTGCAGCTGTGTATGTCAGGTTCTCCACATTGGGTTCATTCATGGTGATCCAAAATTTCACATGATGTCCAAAGTTTTTAAAACAGAACTGAGCATACTCAACAAAAGCTTCCACAGTATGTTGGCTCTCCCATCCTCCATTCTTGGCCAGTGAAAAAGGGAGACCTTGATTCATAGCTCCAGGTTGCCACAAAGCAACTACAGGAGTGATATTAGCTTTGATTAGTTCATTGACAATACACTGATAATAAAATAGAAGTGTTTGGTTTACATTTGTCTCATTGCCAAGAGGGAGGATCAAAGGCCACACTAGTGAAAAATGAAAGTGTGTGATATGCATTTTTTGAAGTAAAGAAATCTGGAGTCTGATATGAGAAAAATCAACACAGTGAGGCTTGAGTTTCAGAACACCACTTCCATCGATTTTGATGAGATTCTTGGTTTGGTGAAGTCCCCATATATAAATATTAGGGTCAATAAACTGAGATCGTTTTGCATCTATCTAGAAACAAAGAGGGAGAAAGGAATTAAATCTGTCACAAATAGAAAAAGCAACCAACAAACTAATATTATCACAAAAGCAACTGAACATGGTATCTCTTTTTTTGCGAACATACAACCATCTCTGAGTTTATTCTGTATTTCTACCAACGTATATAAGAAAATGTTATACTGGTTTGTTTATTTATTACTTATCAAATTTCTATACCACTCTTCACTCTTAATGTGGTTTGGGAAGTTTTCAAATATAAACATATAGGTTCCTTAGGAGGAAACAAAATTTCCCTGTACAGTAGGGAAATAACAAAAGCTGAAAGATAATAAATTTTGTAGTTGGTCTCTAGATGTGTATAGACATTTCTCATATGAAACAAAGAGAGATGTGTTATTTATGAAGAGCTTTATCACAGAATTCCATCAAATTGGTACGATTATAAAATGTTTGTATTGAATCAGACAAAATCATCATCTATTAGCACTAAAGAAAGACTAGAAAATCTCACTTGGTTTCTCAATTGTCTTACCTGAAGAAAGTTTTCTGTGACCCCCCAAACAAAATTACAGGGGAATGTTCCTTTAAAAGGTTGGGTTTCTGGTGTTGGGAGGAAACCATTGTCTTGAATCACCTTTCGGTAAAACAAACCTGAAGATTTCATTATCATTTTTTTATCCTGGCTTTGAAAGTCAACATAAAATAAGCCCCGTCGAACGTAGCCTCTGAACCATTCAAAGCCATCCATTAGGGACCAAACTGTATACCCCATCACAGTAACTCCATCGTATCTGATAGCTGAAGAATAAACGACAAATACATAACTAATTTCTCTGTGCATTAAACACTGTACCCTTCTGAACAGTTACATCAATTTTAAAATTTTCTTGAAGGCTCAATACAACTTTGAAAGAAACCCCTGAAGTTGGTGTGGCAAGAGCTGACTGTCTGATTCTCTCTCTATATATATTTTGACTGATGAAATTGCTTGGATGTGCAACGAAACATCTGAGATTAACAAAATTTGGTCCAGTTGCCATGATTCAACCTTTTAGATAATATCAATTCTTGTTCAGAAAATGTTTTTGCAATGATAAATAGTAAATCTTTTTTTGTTTGGAACAAGATTCTAATCTCATCCAATCAAGATTTCTCACATTCAAATATTTCCCCTCATGTACGAAACTGTCCAAGGAATTCAGCTTAAATGGCCTTTCAATTGTAATCTTCCCATATTTTCCCATATCTCCTTTCATACTGTATTTTTTTTTACTAAGAAAATAATATATTAAGGGGGGGGGGAGAAAACAGCTACATACTGTTTAAATCATCTGTATGGAAATACCTATTCATTGATATTAAAATAGAACTTATTTAATTGACATAAGAAAAATGCTTATCTTAAACATTATAAATGGCTTAATTAATATATCCTGACCAGAATGCCAAAGGCAATCTTACCTTTTAATGTGTCCAGTATGAAATTTTTAAGATAATACATATAAGTGGCATCATCTGTCTTTGTACTTCCAGAAACATACCAACCGTTTTCCACAATGAAAATCTGTGAGGGATTATATTCCCTGCTTATCCAGTAAAGTAGCTGCCTCAGGTTCAGTGTTTGCTGCTGCTGGAACAGCATGTCTGGATCCACACGAGTAAAACTTAATGTGGCTCCGAAAGAAAGAGCAAAGAAATCAGCTGTTCCTCTGATTAAGTTCTTTTCTGCATCAGTGAATTCTGGTAATGTCAAGGAAAGGTAACGTTTCATGCTCTGAGGGTAGTCTCCATCAGTAAATATAGGCTTAGCAAACCAGCCCAGCACAAAGTCAAGAGATTTCTGACAACTCTTTATATTCTTTTCTGTCATGTTTTGAGGTTTTATCCAGTGAGAACTTAAAGCAATTGATACTTGACCTTTTTGAGCAGGACGAAAATTGTCATTATAAAGATGCCACACTTTGGCATGGGCCTATAGAAAAGAAAGAAATACACTAGTGAACCAATGTTGCTGTAGCTGTTAATATTTTTATATTTAATTTATATGGTCAAACAGAATTATGTTAGTCACTAATCAACCACTGAGGCCATGGCAATGTTTAAGTCAGGGGTGTCCAACCTTGGCAACTTTAAGACTTGTGGACTTCAACTCCCAGAATTCCTCAGCCAGCAAAGCTGGCTGAGGAATTCTGGGAGTTGAAGTCCACAAGTCTTAAAGTTGCCAAGGTTGGACACCCCTGGTTTAAGTGATCACGGCAAAATGAATGGTTTCTATGACTTTAAACGCTGGGTTGGAAATACCAACCCTATTCTGATAACATGAACAGAAAAGGTCACCCTGACTTTGCATGTTGGCTGAAATACTTCATCCATTTCTACTGAACTGTAACAGGGTCAAAGCAACCCCTCACTCCATAGTACCCATTTGAAATGATGTAATGGCCATCAACAAAATTAAAAATAACAAATCACTTGGCAGCAAACTGTCTACACACAGGATTAAACAAAAAAGAGCTAGGCAGATAAAAGTTGTAAATGAAAACTGAAAACAAACACATCGTAACTAAACAATGGCACTCACAATTAAACTCAGTATCAGAATCAATTACTATGCCAAACGGCTCTTACTCCATTTCATATTATTTATATTCATACTCATACCCTTTTTCTACCAAAGTTTTCTGCCCTTTGCATGTTATTTATTCCAAAAGGGTAAACTGAAGGTTACCATAACTGAACTGCAAACATCTGGTCAACTACTGAAAGAAATGACTATACATCTATCCACGCGTTGTCTGTCTGTCCGTCCGTCCGTCCGTCTGCTATAAAATTATTGGCTGTACATCTTACACAAGGTAACTCTGGGCTTACAATCATAGAAAGCTATCTATCGATATACATTAAAATATAAATATGTTAAAACCAATCATTAAACTCTAATTACACATGAGGAGGGTGGGTGTAGAATGAGGAGAAATGGGATCTGTTGTTACTTGATCAACCATTTCCATTGTGCTATTCCCGCTTTGGGGGCCCAAGTCAACTGGCAGAGCCAGGTCTTTAGACCCTTACAAAAAGATAGGAGGGTTGGAGCCAACCTTACATCATATTCGACAAAGCAGTTAAAACTTGGCCTTTCATACATATTTTCAGAGATTAGCATCTAGTGCTTACTTCCATTTAAGCAGGTTAGGTTTATTTATTTATTTATACTGTAGTGGAAAGTGATTTTATTATTTTTGTTAGAATGTTTTGTAAACCATCTAGATTCTAGAGTTTTCACAAGTAGCTGTTAAATACCAAGAAATGAATAAACAGCTATTTTTTTCACTGAAAGATAATGTAGAAAGTTGAATTTCACTGAGGTCCAAGGAAGAAATATTTTTTAATCTCTTTTCTACCTTCCCCCTCCTCCCTATTCATCCAGATTGGGTCTGTTATGCTGTCATGTACATGTATCCCAAACACTAAATTGATGTATTGAAACATATTACATTTGGCAAGGTAAATAGCAGGCAGAGACAGCTAACCAAGACCAAAGTCAGAGGCGAAGGAGTAAAAACTTCTAGTGTCCATACTACTAAACCTATAGTTGCCCACATCACTCAAAAATAATAACAGAAAAATACATATATTACATATTTCTTTAATGTACAGAGGATTCAAAGTGATGTTAAACCATGGCACAATTTGTTTTTGATATGCGCAGTTTGTAAATCTTTTACAAATGAGCTACTGGTTTGCAAACTATGCTTTAACATGATTTATGTACCCAAACAGTTGTGACTACTTCAGCAAAATGTTGTTAACAAAAATCATGACTTACCATGTGTGAACTAGCTATCTCTCTGTCTTAATATCTACTTTACAGTCCTCTTCAAGAAATTAAGCGTGATTAGTTTCAATACAAACTCAGTATACTGTTAATAACAATAATGATGAGTGGATTCTGGATGCATGTGACATTAACCAATAAGAAAAAACTAAGGACACTGTTCAGAGAGTGAAATCTAACTGGCTGTCTTTACTTTCTATGAAATGTTTGAAAAATTAAATGTAAATTGATGTTACCACAAATTGTATCATGCGGCATATGTCTGTCTCTCAACTGCAGAGGAAGAATTTGTGCATGAGAAAACACAAAAGGATAATTGATGAGATGACCTGATGAATGAAATTCAGAATTAAATAATAATAATTTATACCTCATCCCACCAATAACAAACTAAACAGAACATGCTAATTTTTTGACAAACTACAGTATTATTATTTATAGGCTGTATATATAGATTGTATTATACTTGCATCTGTGTGAAAATTTCTCTGCATTTTGGATTCATCATCACGAAATTTTAATACAACTGAAAAGTCAGCAGTCAAATAAGAGTAAAAGTTTCTTAGCCTTTTAACAAAACGGGCTCCCATATTTAAAAAGGGCCTTGGATAAATGTTTGTCTCCTATTCCAAGGGGCCATATAGGTGTCCAGAAATAGCCTTTTAAATAGTCCTACTATACCCTGGGATCAGTATCAGTAAATTTCCTTTTCTGTTCTTATTATTTTGGTATAATTTTTATTGAAGAAATTTAAAATATAAATTTTAAAGATAAAAACAATACAAATATTAGAAAAGAAAGAAAGTGAATAAGAAATAGAAAAGAAAAAGAGGGACGCAGGCAGGCAGGCAGGCAGGAAGGAAGGAATTATAAAGAAGCAGTTCTAATCTTTTTGACAGCAGATGTAAATGCATTTGAATTTTTACCCTTTCTCTCTCTATGTTTACATCATAATTTTACTTTTTTCATAAGCTACCTTTTTCCAATCCTCAAACCCATAAATCACAAGTTCATTTTTCTTTTTTCATCAAAGAGAACATAAGTAGTTTCCAGTCACCAACAAATATAATTATTGTATTGACCTATCTCTAATAAAAAGTATCAGCAAATTTTCTTACCATGTAAGAAACTTATAACAGCTAATATAGTAGGTTAAGGGGGGAAAAATGGCACAATTTACTGAAAACAAAGTAGAAAATATTATGAACATGCAAAAAAACTGGGAGAGGGGTGGAAAGAAAAAAGTTACCAGAGAGGCAAGTTGAAAAGCTGAAAATGCCAAAGTGACATTTAGGTTGTGTAAGAGAAGACCAAGCTGAGCTGGAAAGTGGGGTTAAACATGTCATCAGTTTGGAGTTATTATGTTGCCACAAGGGACCCACCCCATCCTCCTGGGAATTCTGTTAATCTTTATCTACAGCCAATTTAGCTTTGATTCTTGTATATAGACAACAATAATGAACTCTTCTGTGCTTTGAACTCAACAAATGTTCCTGGTTATTTACATTTGTTTGGATGTGTTATACAATAAATAAGAAAAGGAACTCTTGTGGCAAGAATGTCATATTTCAGAAATCAAAAAAGATAATTTCCTTATTCTTAACAACTCTTGTCTTAATGGCAGTGGGGATCAAAGATATGTTCCCATTGAACATAAAAAGAAAAGAAAATTGGACATAAACAGAAAAACAGATTGATCAAGGCTAGACTGGGAAGTCAAAAATGAACCCTGGATGAAGGCAATGTTAAAAAAGTTCTGCACTGCTGACTTATAAATATATCCATGAGATCAATGGAAGGTGAAGTCTACTCAAAGAGACTTTATTGTTGAACTTCCCTTTCTCTTCCTGAAGCACTCTACAATGCCTCTTAAGAGAATCCTCATAATCCTTCCAGATTTAAGGAATACACAAAAGAAAAGTGGAATTTGTTGTACTGAATTCTATTCTGCTGGCATGGGAACCAAATTAAATGCACAGGTAGTCTTCACTTAATGACCACTCTCTTAGCATTCAAAATTATGATAGACTTGCCAAAAATTATGTACAACCAGTTCCAGAGTTTCAACATCTGTACATACAACTTGTAGTGATCTAACCACATTTGGACACTTGGCAACTGACTGACCTTTATGGTTGGTTGCAGTATTCCACAGTCACATTACCTTAATTTGCAACTTGTTTTGTTGGTTTCCAGTAAAATACACCCATAAGAATACATGATTTGTTGAATGACTGAGGCATTCATTTATTGAGTATGATGACATTCACACCACAGACAATACGGCTACCCTTCAAAAAGACCTCAACTATGTATCAGAATGGTCAAACAAATGGCAACTTCAAATCTCAACAAATAAATGCTCTGTCTTACATATTGCCAAAAAAATCAGAAAATAAAATACAGGCTGAATAGTCAAGACCTTGTTGATGATCCAAACTCTGTCAAGGGTCTTGGAGTACTCATCTCTAATGATCTAAGTGCTAGAGCCCACTGTAACTACATAGCCAAAAAGGCATTAAGAGTTGTTAATCTAATCCTACATAGCTTTTTCTCTGGTAATATCACACCACTAACTAGAGCATACAAAACATTTGCTAGACCAATACTTGAATACAGCTAATCAGTCTGGAACCCACTTTACGTATCTGATATTAACACAGCTGAGAAAATCCAGAAATATATCACAAGAAGAGTTCTCCACTCCTCTACTCGTTGCAGAATACCTTATGTCACCAGACTTGAAATTCTAGACCTAGAAAACCTAGAACTACACCGCCTTCGGTCCAATCTTAGTATATAAAATCATACATTGCAATGTCCTACCTGTCAATGAATTACTTCAGCTTCAACCATAACAATACAAGAGCACACAATAAACTCAAGGTAAACTGCACCAAACTTGATTGCAGGAAATACAACTTCAGTAACAGAGTGGTCAATGTTTGGAATACTCTACCTGACTCTGTGGTTTCTTCCCCAAACCCCAAAAACTTTAACCTTAGACTGTCTACCATTGACCTCACCTAAGAGGTCTGTAGGGGGCGTGCATAAGCGTACCAACGTGCCTACCATCCCTGTCCTATTGTTTCTTTTTATTTTTCTTATATGTATCCATTTCATGTATTCATAACTATGTTTATACTTATACCTATTATCTTGTAAGCAATTGACAAATCAAATAAATAACAAAATAAAAATAAAACTGCCACCAAAAAAGTCATAAAGTTGGGTCCAGCCATGTGGAGCCCTCGACTTACAATCACCATGACTTATGATGGAAGTTCCTGGCTCCATTACAGTCATAAGTCAAAGACTACATTAAGCATGTAAAGCATAACTAGTATGTTAGGAATTGTTCCCTGTATGAAAACTGCATTTTTTTATTTCTCTTCTTGAACTGAGTACATCTTATTAATGCCTGCTTCATTTTTGCTATTTTTATTTTTTGCCTGATGATTTTGAGCAACTGCCCAGGAATTTGCTGGACAACATACATTAATCTTCCTTTGTACCTACATTTGTTTTGAAATAAGCCTACCTGCCTTGTAAAGAGGCAGGCTATGAGTTTAGTGTAAGTAGTTCTTATAGATAGGCATTTGTATCAGAATTTTAAGCAAAAGCTTTTCACCTACTATTTTTTTAACTAAAGTTGGAACATTTTTTGTGCAAAATCTATACTTGAACTCTTCCTTATGTTCACTCCTTAAACCTGAACAACTTTGCACAAGATTGGACTCAAGTTATTGTTTCCAAGGGTTCATCTTTTCTTGACATTGATCTTTGATAATTAAAGCTTCTAACCTCAAAACTTTCTCACAAATTTGACAAATATGGTTATAATATATTTATGTGAAGAACTTGTCACTGTTCAGTGCACAAGACAGGATGTGGCGTTGTTTAACTCAGTTTCATTTCACTGATTTCATTAAGGCACATTAATCAAGCTTATGGTTGAAAAGCTACAAGAAACAGAAGATGAGTAATTAATCTAATCTCTAATGCAATAAACAAACTGTAACTCCAGTGCACATATAGGAGAGTTCATAAGAATTATATGGTCCCAAATTATACAGAATGCCAAGGCCTTGCAAATAAAACTGATGAAGTGATAACAAAAAATGAAGGTGTTAGATTTATTGACATAATTCTTTTTTTAAAAACAGATCTAAATAAAATAAGTTATTATCTCTGTGCCTGATCAATTTAATATTATTGTGAATATTGCATGTAACCAGGGGTGAGTTTCTACCAGTTCTGTCCACCTCTGTAGAACTGGTAGCTCTGTAGAGCAGCAGACATAGAACCGGTTCTATGTATGCTAATGTTTTTGCCCACCCGCCCACCCGGGCTCTTACCTGATCTTTATTTCCCGATTTTTCAACTTCAGCTGCCGAATGAGGCACAGCTGCAGTTAAAAAAACAAGAGGGCTGTTTCAAAGGCTGCTTCTCGGCACGCAGTGTGCTAATGACGATTAACAGGCATGCGTCTCACAGCAGACAGGGAAGCTCGTAAATCCCGAACCGGTAGTTAACCCTGTCCTATCCCACCCCTGCAAGTAACCATCTTTGTCATAGCATCCTCATTCATAAACTCTCCAAACCAAAGATAGGACCCTTTTAGGTATTTTTAATTACTTAATTACATTAATTACTGTAGTGATTTTTAATAATGTTAAACATATTAGCTCCATATTCTTTTTTGAAAAAAAAAGTATTTTGCTTCACTTTTAACTGCCACATGCAACATTTCAAAGAAATCATTATTTACAGTTTTAAATGATGAAATAGCCTTCACAACCCTTTCTGATTTTATATTCTTCTTAATATAAACATCTCTAAAAATTGTGACACTGTGCTGGCTTTGATCGAGACACTAATACAAATTACTCGTATCTACCTTGGATGCTGGAGTTAATACAGATTCTACACTGGAGGTGACATTGATATCTCACTGTCACAATTGCACAATTATTTCACTAATTGATGTCAATAAGATGTTTGGCTGGGGAGTACTCTTGATTCTGACTGCTGGTGACTTGTAAAGAACTATAAAACTGTACATGCATAAAACTTTACTCTTATCAAATCCTTTAAATCATAAAACAACATAAGATAGCCACATTATACACCGGAGGTATCAAACTCCAGGCCAGCCCATGGGATGCTTAGATCTGGCCCATGAGGCCGCCCTGGAAACAGTGAAAGACCACCCCGCAGTGCCTCTGACAGCAGAAATGGATCTCAAGAGGGCCACATGCGCCCCTCCCTCCCAAGCTCCATTTTTGTTGGCAGAAGGCTGGAGTATTCCCCCAAACCCACCCAGGCCACCACCTGTGCCCCCAACACAAGTGATGTCAAAATGGCCACACCCAGCCTGGCCACATACCCCCCTGCCGCCCAAGGTCAAACACAACCCTGATGCAGCCCCCAATGAAATAGAGTTCAACATCCCTGTTATACACCTTTGTGGAGTGATATGTCCTTCTGGATGGAAAAGATCTGATGGATTTCCATCAAGTCAATG
Organism: Notechis scutatus; assembly: GCF_049901735.1. NCBI lineage: Eukaryota > Metazoa > Chordata > Lepidosauria > Squamata > Elapidae > Notechis > Notechis scutatus. The sequence goes on along the minus strand of NC_142013.1, from coordinate 24,648,958 downwards.
TCAAACCATACAGATTAGCTTTTCCCAGGAAGGATTTTCTTCCAAGTAATTAAGTCTATAGAAAGATTATATAGTTGTGTCCTCGACTTGCAACTATTTGTTTAGTGACTATTTGAAGTTACAATGGCACTGAAAAAGTTACTTATGACAGGTCCTCATATTTATAAACTACTACAGTATTCCCATGGTGACATGACCAAAATTTAGTTGCTTGGCAAGTGGCATGTATTTATGACAATGTCCTGGAATCATATAATCGCCATTTTAATCCTATTAAATTCAGGAACTACCGTGTTTCTCATATAATAAGGCCGGGTCTTATTTTTTTTTGAGCCCCCAAAAAATGGCTAGGCTGTCATTTCGGGGGTAACTTAATTCCCCCCCCCTTGCATCTTTGGGCAGGCGGGCGGCGACGGCTTGGGTGTTGACCTCGGCGTTGGAGGGGCACTTTGTATCAGGGTCAACGCAAGCAGCACCATATCTGGGTGTGCAACAAAAGTACTTCCTAACAGCAAGCCCCCCTGCCATTTCCCCCCCCCCCCATTTCGCATGTTTTAATATAGGCCTTAATTTGGGGGTAGGGGCTTAATTTCATTTCATGCCTATAAAACATGCTGGGACTTCCTATTGGGGGAGGCCGTATTGTTGGAGAAACAGGGTAGATAGTCCGTTTGTCCCTTTATCCTGGGTTTAGCACTGAATTCTATTAAATTCAGGGACTAGCTAACAGACCTAAATTAGTTCCTTTTAATGTCTGCATTTCACATTTCTATTGAATTGACAAAAAAAACCTGTGAATTCTCTATAATTTGATTTTTTTTTTAAAGACTGGTAGGAATAATTTATTGCACTAGTTTCAGTAGCTGTAATATGTTATCACTATTATGACTTCTTTTGTTGAAATAGTTTAATCAGCTATTTCACATATAATCTATTTGTTCTGGCACTTTGTTTAGTTTTCATAGTCCACGCAGTGCTGACCTCTGCTATTTTAATGTGTTTATCTAATATCCTTACATTGTAAAATACGTTTAGCCACAAGTAGAATGTATCTTATTAAAAGTTACATTAACTTTTTACATTTGACAGTTCATTGTAATTTCAGACATCTTTAAAATATTTAAAGGTCTTTAAAGATCTTTTTAAAAAATCCATATCAAAAGGGCAATACAGTTATTAGATTAATTGGAGTTTATAAAATAGTTTCCAACAACTATTTATCATTTGAGTACTGGCATTACAAAAGAAGTAGATATGTTCACGCCATGTTTTATGTGAAGCATTCCCTCAAATCTTTCTGTAAATGACAAAAATTGATTGTTTTTCCATCATGTTCTTTTTTTAAAAAAAAGTTAGCTTTTAAAATAAAATCTGTGTCTACTGTATCTTTATATATACATATAGATTGGCAGGTGGAAAACAAGTGATAAACAATATTAAAATGTTAAATTAAGATGTTGCACTAAGATAAAAAATGACAAAGAAAAATCAGATATAATTACTGAATGGTTGGAGATTGAGAACTTTTATTGCTAATGGGGTAAATTTCATTCAATACAGTGGAATCTATTTGTTCTATATTTCTTTATAATGAATCGTATCTCTCAAGCAAGCCAACTAGGCTGTCACTAAACTCAAGCATTTTTCCCTAATGAGTTATGTCCAACTTATGAAAACTTCTCTTCTTGCCTGATGCTTTTTTAAAATTCAGCTTTCTGAACTTTGTTCCAGGGATCCAGGAATGTCAGAGAAGTTCAAGGGAACACAAAGGTATAGAGAACTGTTTCTCAACCTCTGCAGGTTTAAGAAGATGAGAGTTTAAGTCTTTACATCTTAAACCTGCCAAGATTGATAAACGCTGGTGTAGAGAACTAACACTTTTTATAACTGCTACATATCTTCATGTTGATAAGTAAGTGAAGAGTACCAATAAAATCCTATTAAATTACTGCAGGATAACTTGCTATTTGTTTTCATTAACAAGTGGGTTAAATGTCAGGAAAGTGTCTCATTTCTATTCATAGTAGCCAGACAAACCCATGTGAAGCAAGGTTTTCAGTATCTGTGTCTATTCCTATCATGTTATATATCTGCTCATTCCCATTCAAAGTTTTCTGTCAAATGGCAATTTACTCAAATGTTCATTTACTGCCAACCTTAGCATTTTAGTTTAAATCTACAGCTGGGGCAACTCTTGAAATGTTGCCATAATCTAGTAACATTAAACTGTAATAATTTAATGTTTAATCAGCCTCAAGACTGTTTATTTGCTGCCAAGGTCTAACAGTTTAACTCTATATTAGCTGGAAGTAAAACCCCACCAAAGCGCACAGGAAATTGCTTCTGATAACAATGGCACAGGAATGGAATATTAACTGGAGCAGGCCTCCAAGATCAATCTCCAACCAACTTGGTGGCCTCCACAACTATTGGGCTTCAACTCCTCACAATTCTCAGCCAGCCTGAGTAACAAGGCCTATTGGATGGAAATACAGAAGTCCGGCAGGTATTTCTCAAGGCGACCATTAATTATCCTGGACAAAAGTCAGCATCTTGGCCAGCTACTTCGGACCAGCGCTCAATGAAGCAATGCGTAGCAAAGAGCAGCAATTAGGCTCACAGAAGCTGAGGATCCTTTATGTACTCCATCCTTACCTTCAGGAGGTTATGCGCCACTTTGTAGCCCAACTTCCGCCCGCCTCGCAACCCCCGGGTCAGCCTGCCCGTGGCGTAACCGTGCCACGCCACGAGGTAAGGATTGTCTATGGTGAGCCAGTAGCGCACGTGGCGGCCAAAGTGCTGGAAACAGAGCTGGGCATAATCCAAGAAAAGCTCGACGAGAACCGGGTTCTCCCAGCCGCCGTAAAGGTCCTGCAGGGTCTGAGGCAGGTCCCAATGGTAGAGGGTGACCACGGGCTCGATGCCACGCTGCCGCAGGCCGGAGAGCAGGCGCTCATAGTAGCGCAAGCCGGCAAGATTGGCGGGCGCCGTGCCGTTAGGTAGAAGGCGCGCCCAGGCTAGCGAGAAGCGGTAGTGGGAGACCGTCAAGGCGCTCAGGCCGTCCAGGTCGCGCTCGACGTGGTCGTAGCTGCTGCTGCCCGAGTCCCAGGAAGGCCACTCGGCCGGGTTTCTTAAAGACACTGCGGAGCGTTGCATGAGGGTGTCCAGCACCGAAGGCCCTTTACCGTCCCGGTTCCAGGCGCCTTCCACCTGATACGCCGCGCTCCCGGCTCCCCAAAGGAAGCCTTGAGGGAACGTGTCATAGAGAAAGAGCGCGTCGTCCGGGAAAGGCAGGTGGGCGAAGCGAGACCAAGTGGCCTCGCCTTGGCCTGGCTTTCCAGCTAACGGGCGGCAAAGGAACATTCCCAGGACGAGGAACGGCAGCCCCGACGTCGTGGCGGGAATCATTGCGCTGGCGGGGAAACGTCCAGGAACAGATGCGGGTGAGAAGAGACGGTGCCTGCCGGCTGCCTTCTCTCCCGCCACCGCCCTCCCCCCGCCGGCAACCCAAGTTTATTCCTTGCTTTGCCCTGCCCGCGGAGCTATTAATAATTACCTGGGATCGCGCCGGGAGGGGGGGGTTCCCTCCTCCTCCATGGAAAAAAGGAGCGGGGAGGTTAACCAAGTTGTTCCGAATCAGCTGAAGGGAAAGGGAACGAAGGAGGAGAGGGAGGAGATAGGGAAGCCAAGACCCCTGCCCTCCGCGCCTGGGCTGAGGATTGCTCGTACGGCGCCTGTAGGGGAAAGGAAGTCCTCAGGCGCTCAGTCGCCCCTCATCTTTCTGGCGGTAAATTGACGGCTCGTCGCCATACACGCTCCAACACAATCCCAATCCCACAACGCGGAGTCAAGAGAGGGAAGGAAGTGAATAGTTTGCTTTTTCCTCTGAAACTTCTTTGTTTCTCTCCCGTTGAACGTCGGATTCTGCCGACGATTCCCTGATACAGTTTGCCTACTGCTGCTTGGTTTGCTTAATAAAGAAAAAAGAATCAACACCTGGAGGAACTGTTCAATTTGTAGGATACTTTTTCAGACATGAGTTCAAACTTGGAGAAATATTACTCTGCCTTTATATTTAATATGAATTTTTCCATTGCCCCTTAACGTCACAGCTTTGTTGATCACTTTGTCCAATTCACAGCTTGTTTCAAAGTAGCAGAACAACTTATCTTGTTGACCCAGAGAGAGAAAGATCACTCACCCCCAACCCAAGCAGACTCTGGGAGGTTGTTCAAGGTCAAGATAAAAAAAGGTCTACAGATAATTAAAGTGATTCATAAAATATAATACAACTTAATTTCATTAAACTAACCTACCTGTTTGTGTTAAACTAACTTAAAGGTCAAACGTCTTACAATTGTACAACAGAAGCAAAACTGGGCATTTTATTATATTTTGGTCTCTCTCAGAGCAGATCTTAATACTGAGTATTATATTCATGCATTGTTCAAGTATGAAGATATTGTATTTGCATATTTTGTGTGATTCCTAAAAGGCAAGGCCTGGGGGAAAGCTACAATGTAGCCCAGGTGCCATTGCATAGTTAAAGGAAGCCATAAAAAAATTATGTCCAGTCTTTCCCTCCAAATTAGTGTCTACCCTTCCAAGATGTGTCATTGGACTGACAAAGAACAGCCTCACTGAATTAAGTATTAAATCATTCTCTTGAATGCAGTCAGTAATTGACGGCAGTCGTAATATTTGAACTAGAACAGCCTCCTTAGATTCTGGTCTGTGAATATTTTATTTAATATATATGGTTTTGATCCAAGGTTATATTTTAAAAAGCAGGGATCTGGTGAATTAGTTTCTGAAAGCTAGGCCAGTCTGCCTTGATAGAATTGCTGTCAAGTTGCTTAGTCATCAATGCTACTAGAAAAGATGCCATGTTTTCTGATGCAATCAGGACTTGTTTATTAAATAAGCAATCGGGCGTAAAATACATAGTTCCAGGGAGAAAAAGTCAGTTCCAAAACATTTGTGCAGTCTAATATTCAAGTAATGCATAAACTGTATTATGTGAGCTGGAGAGAGGATTAACAAGAAAGTAAAATGAAGTTCAAATCCTGGCCAATTATATCCACAACTTCTCTATAAAGACACTTCTCAGAATCCATTGTTATTCTCTACAGCAAGGGGGATAATCTGTGGGATGTATACAGGGCATCCAGGTTCTGTGGAATGTAAGAATGGAAACTATTAGGAGGAACCTTATTGGAAGTTAGGTGCTTCTAATCTCCCAGAAGCCTGTTCCTATTCTCAAGCCTAGGACCTCTATAAACAATGAAAAACATGTGCTGGGTTGATAATCTCTTTACTTCATAAAATCAGGAAACTACAAGTAGCTATTAGTCACAACTAACAGATGTTTCCTAATGGCCATTCCCAAAAGGGAGTGTCTATCCTAAGCAAGGCTGGTAGCATGCTAATGTAATAAGGGAGAAGTAACAGTGCTTCTCCTTCTGTCCTGCCAGAATTGTGATTGAGTGGTCAATCACATTCATTTTCTGATTCTCTGTAGTGGTGATCCATGGTTGTTTCTGGCACTTAATTCAAACATTCTCAAGGAAAGGAAGAAAAGAAAAGAAAAAAACTGAAGACAAGCTGTAGGATTAGTGAACAGAAAGAGACAGGGACAATTTAATCAAGACCCTAGGTTACCTCTGGCTATGAGAAGTTAACCAGGCAATCAGTAGAACTGCTTGTCAGATGGTGGGAAACTTCCTCAAGCTCCTTTCAGAAATCTGCCAAATCCACTAAGATAAACCCTCTTAATAGTCCCACCAAGCAGAGTCCCTGGATGGCAGTTAATCTTATTTGGATCAGCAAGTAATCTAATTACACCAGTAGAGTCACAGGAGCACCACTCAACTACTTTGATCACCTGCATGTGTGAAACTAGAGGTTACTTGGGACAAGCTTAGGATCATCCTTGAAGTCCACGTGCTGAGAAGCTTTTCCTAACCCAACTCCCGAAGAATGAAAATTGAAAACCACCCAACAGTAAAAGGTGAACAGATTCCAACACCAGCCCAGAGATAAGATCATGGAGCCTAGAAAAGAATTGGTCAGCCGGATTGTCAATATATCAGTAGGACATTCAGCTTGTTCTATCAGCTTAACTTAACATGCAGACACTCAAATGTGACCATTTCAGAAACAGCAGCCTTAGTCAACAAGTTATTCTATAAAATAAATACCACCACCCTGTCCCAGCCTTGAACCTATAACAGGTGGTAGAAATCTGAACAGATCTTCAACAGAAAAACATCATTGTTTTTATCTAGCCAAATCTTGGTGATACATTCCAGGTTCTCTTGCTCATCTACAATTAAATTATAAAATCACATGGTCTAATTATAAATGGACCTAGAATTTACCAGCAAAGGCTTGAGCCAGAAGTCGCCAATAATCCAACCACCAGAACCCAGGAGTGCAGTAGATGAAGCAGAAGTGAAGATTCCCTTTTCCTGGAATCAAAAGTCTTTCTGAATCAATTAAGTTTCTTTTTTAAATCATAAGATGCATGCTTAAAATGTAACTATAAAGAAAAGTAAAGATATAAATGCAACACAAATGTAAACAGATATATAAATAGGCGAGGTATCTAAAATAATGTGCATATAGCAGTGAGCCCAATTCTTATACATAGATGTTTCTAAGAGACAAAGTTAATATTTTGCTAAAGGTAAAAGCCATTATAATTTTCTTTTATTTTTAGACAACAAACGTGCAGATGGAAAAACCAAGCAGTTGGTAAAAATAAAAGAGCTTTGTTTATTTTTATTTTTTAATTTCTTCCTAACCTTTCATGAGTCATCGTGATAGATGGGGCCTACTTCATTCTGCTCTGTTCATAATTTCTGTAAATAGCCACAGATTTGCCTTGCTGCACTCTACAAGGTCATGTCTGGATTTCTTTCCCCTTGTGGAGAATGGGGAAAGTTTTATGTAGAATGTTTGCCAATGGGCTAATAAATCTGTACACAAGTAGAGTTTAATGAATTTTTTTTTCTGGGTGGAACAGCTGTCAATGGTTTTAACATTCTGCTTTTGTCTAAAAGCAGTAATTTCTTATGATTTGATCCCAAGATTTGATAACTGGTTAATGTGTCTTAATAGCAGAAGATTTTTCGCTGAAAGGGCAATTCATGGGCAAGGCTGGTATCTGAGATGTCTGGTTAGCAAACTGAGTAGGATAGACCTTCATCTGGCAGTTTGAATCTAGGGAGGTTTAAATGAAGTAGTTTGAAACATAGAATGCCCTCACCCACCCACCCACCCTTGGGACAAGTTAGCAAATCTGCTTCCCTTTAGTGCACTGCTGGAAGCCTTCGCCATTCAAGCAAGGCTAAATACAGCCTCTCATTCTTGGGGAAACGACATTTGCCTAATACTATTGCTGGAACCAACTTTTATTGAAAAGAACCAAGTAACGAGGACACAAATAACACAGTCATGAAAGAAACCAGAGCACTCCAGCCAGCTAGAACATCAAAGGAGAACCAGGAATTGGGATCCTAAGATATGAGAACTTTGATTAGCCGTTACAGAAGATCAGACCTTAGTTTAAGAACCAAGAAGTGGATGAATGGCTGACATTTAAATTAACATACTAGAGCAGGGGTCCCCAATCACCGGGCCCCGGATTGGTACCAGTCCGTGGATCATTTTGTACCGGGCCACCTATTTTGCTTGGGCGCCACCATCTTGTTTCGACGGCGCTTGAGAAAGTGCTTCCGGGTGAGCTTGTCGGTCGTCGGTTGGAAAGCAGCGTTTGGGTACTGAAGGAATCCTCGAAATCCTTTGTTTCGTCGAAGGGGGTGGTGGCTTCGAACGAAGAGCCGTCCCAATGACGGTGGAGTATCGCGTTACTCAGGAGGAGATTAAGAAAGAGCCCGAAAAGCCGCGAGACCGCGAGAAGGTACAAAGGATGAGTTGAAGGTGGCGGGGAGAAGCGGGGGACGGCTGGCTGGCCGGTCGCTCGGCTCGCCTTGCCTTGGTCGTGCGTGCTGATGCCGCTACCGGTCTGTGGATCATTTTGTACATTTTGTACCGGGCCGTGATACAAAAAAGGTTGGGGGCCACTGTACTAGAGGGTATAAGGCAGTTTTGTCTATCCAGGAACTTGCTACTAGTGAAGCAGGCAGGGAAGAAGAGAAATTAACTAGAAAAACTATAAAGACCAACAACAATAAAGTCTATTGGAGTACTGAAATTCTTGCAAAAAAATTAAACAGGTCAGGATCAGAAATAGTCACTGGGAATAGTATAGCACACCTTTTTAGTTATAATTTTCTAGTTTGCATTTTTGACTTCTAGATAACACCACAACACCCACCCACCCCAGTCTAGGGCTTTTCATTGTAACAGGCTCATTATGAAACTGCATTTGAGGCCATTTCAAATATTTAGGATTCTTCCGAGTGTGTAAGACATGCTTGTCATTAAGTTGCAACATGTTTTAGGCTCTTTTTGACTGTTTGGGGACAAAATGAAATGCCTTGTCTAAGAAGTTATTTTTTGGCTCTTTTTTTTTGTTCAAAAGGCCAATGCTATATAACTGTTTTGGCAAACCTATGGCACGTGTGCCGGAAGTGGTGTGCAGAGCCATCTCTCCAGGCATGCCAGCTGTTGCCCATTGCTCTTCTGGGTTCCAGCGCCAGCCAGCTGGTCTTCACGTGCGTGGGAGCACTGGAAACGAAGAGCAGCTCCCCGCTGCACATGTGCACACCAGGAAGCTGAGCTTCCGGTTTCTGGTGCATGCATGTGCGTCCAGCTGGTCTTCATGCACACGGGCCAGAAACCATAACATCAGGTGGCCAGCGTGCATGCGCACATTGGACACCGGAAGCTCAGCTTCCCGATGTGTGTATGCACACCGGGGAACTGCTCTTCCAGTTTCCGGCGCTCCCCTGCCTGCACACGCATTCTTCCATTTGGGCACTCGGTGCCGCAAAGGTTCACCAACACTGCTATATAGATTCTACAAGAAAATTATAACAGTCAAAGAAAGCAGCCTTTTGTCTTGCATTTTGCCTCTAAATGTGCTAAATACTTGGGAAAGCCAAAACTCTTTCCTCTTTCACTGATTCCATAGAAGCTTCAAATGGCAAGTTGTGCTTGCCATTTAATAGAGTGACATTGCTTGAACCAAAGGGACATAATTCAGTAGAACAAGTCCTGGAATCAGAGAGACATATCCAATGACGACTTTTCTGACATTTTCAGCACTTTCTTGGTTTCCTCTGGGCTAACACTATGCTGATCCAATACATAAAGGGTGCTTTGGAGGGTGAGTCACTGCACTAGCTAGTGCCACCTTGAAGAAGTTGTACCTTTTCCTGGGCTCACACAGCCGTGTGATTCCAATAAAATATAAGTTTGAGCTAAGGAAGTGGTGAAACTGATAAAAGCCTGACATCCAGTTGCTGCCTCTTTAGGGCCTCCTTAACTCAAATGCTTATTTTTTGGAGTAAAGCAGTGACTGCAAGCTTAGGAAGAAGCATATCTTTAGGATAGGACTCAGTGAATAGACTTACATTTCCTTGAATGCATTTTTGCTTCAGATCAGAATAACTACCCTCCCTCTCCTACTGTGGACATATCTGAGTTGCAATCAATCCTTGTCAGTCGTCAAAGATGATAAATTTAGGAAGGATTTGTGATCCTCCTAAACACTCGCATTTCTAGTCTATAAAAAGTATGTTTTAATCCCCAGGACTTTGCCCTAACTGCTTTTAAATGTTGCCCATGTTCTACAAGTGGTTGGAATTACTGAATTTTATATACCCGCATGGCTATTTTTACTTACCTATTAAACTGGGAGGTGGAATGTTTGAAAACATTCCTCCCAGTTTACTGAAACTCATTTACAGGTGGTCCTTGACTTACAACCATTCATTTAGTGATTGTTCACAGTTACAACAGCACTGAAAAATGTGCTTATGCCCGGTCCCTGCATTTATGACCGCAGCAGCATCCCCATAGTCACATGATCAAAATTTGGATGCGTGGCAACTGGCATATATTTACAACAATTGTAGCATCCCAGGGTCATTAGATTGCTATTTGCAACCTTCCCAGCCAGCTTCTGACAAGTCACTAGGGGAACCCAGATTCACATAATGAATATGTGATTCACTGAACAACTGCAGTGATTTGCTTAACAACCATGGCAATAAAGGTTGTAAAATTGGGTACAACTCATTTAACAACTGCCTTGCTTACCAATTGAAATCCTGCTCCCAATTGTGGTTGTAAGTCAAGAACTATCTGTACTGCAAGTGAAGATAACAGATAACAGATAATCAGAGTTGGAAGGGACCTTGTAGGTCATCTAGTCCAAACCCCCCGCCCAAGTGGGAGACCCTACACCATTTCTGACAAATGGCAGTCCAATCTCTTCTTGAAAATGATGCTCTCACAACTTCCAAGGACAAGCTGTTCCATTGGTTGATTGTTCTCACTGTCAGAAAGTTTTTCATTATTTCCAGGTTAAATCTCTCCTTGTTCAGTTTCCATCCATTATTCCTTGTCTGACCTACAAGCGCTTTAGAAAATAGCTTGACCCCTTCCTCTCTGTGGCAGCCCCTCAAATATTGGAAGACTGCTGTCATGTCTCCCCTGGTCCTTCTCTTTACTAGATTAGCCAAGCCCAGTTCCTGCAACCGTTCTTCATATGCCTTAGTCTCCAGTCCCCTAATCATCCTGGTTGCTCTTCTCTGTACTTTTTCTAGAGTCTCAACATTTTTTTTGTAATGTGGTGAACAAAACTGGATGCAGTACTCTAGGTGTGGTCTTACTAAGGCTTTATAGATGCAGTAAACAGTCCTGAATTTTGGATTGTTCTTGATTTGCCTGCCCGAGGACTGGTCACAAAGGAAGCAATGGCATTCCTTGTCAGGAAAATGGCCTAGAGACGGGAACCCTGCAATGTTTGGGTTGAGATAGCAGCAATAGCAATGCTAACCATCCTCTTTCTCACTGCAAGGTTGCTATGCTGCTTCTGAGTTTAAACAGTAACTGGGGATTTTACTGAGCTGACCCATCAAAAATATAATATACCAACCCAGATATGATAGCTAGAATGTGCTTGGAGAATGTTTAACTGAACTCTTGTTGGCATGATGGATAATTATGACACATACTGTAGATTTCTTTATCCCATGCAAAAGGAAGAAGAAGGGAATGAGTCAGTCTAGAATTTGTTCAGGAAGGAGATCAGCTTCCAGCTGGAGTCTCCCTGAGACAGTCTTCTTTCTAGCAAGGACCAGGTATTCCACGTAGACCATAAGAAGATCTTGTCACAATAGTAAGCAACCTCTTAGAATTCATAGTCATATATAGAGTATTAGTAGCATGATGTGAGTGCATGAGTTTATGAATGTGCAGGGATTGTTACTTCATATACTCAGACTGAGATAATGATGTAATAAAAGACAAGACCTTTTCTAGTCTGGCTAGAAAAACATTTCATATAGCAAAAAAGTACCTTGGGTATTCCAAAGGTAGTTGGAAAACACTTTCATAAATGTGTAAATAAATAGCTAACCATAAAAGGTTGCTTTATTAATAGATTAGTATATAGTACTGACAGAGATCAGAATAACTTTTACAAAATACTTGCAGGCTGTTGAATTAATCTGAATGCATCATAAACAAGATGGTCAGAAGTCAGGGAGTAAAGAGGGAGACACTATGGTGGATCTTCTAGCTCTATTTTTGCCAGTTGAATCCTTAGAGAATTGAGAAATCTTCCAGTCACATAAATTGGCTTTCATCAAATTGTGCTGATCTCACTCCAGTGAATCATCTCTGTTCCTCTCTAAATTTGGTATAGAATAAAATATCTGCTGCATTACAGCAGTGCATATTTGTTCGATTTGTTTATAGATAATCAGGGGTGGGATTCTACCAGTTCGCACCTATTTGCTAGAATAGGTTGTTAACATTCTAAGCAGTTCGGAGAACCGGTTGTTAGAAGAAATTACTGGCCTAATTCTGTAAGGAAGGCAGGAAGGAACATTCTGGTGTTGCTTACAGAAACTGCCTCTCCATTAACCCTTATTACATTCTTGGCAGGACTAAACTTCCTGTCTCAGGAACTTCTCTGGAGTTTCCCCCCCTCCTCCTTTGCTGGTACTTTGCTTGTGTGGAGTGACCATTCAAAGTTACAATGGCACTGAAAAAAGTGACTGATGACCATTTTTCACACTTACAACTGTTGCAGCATCCCCACAGTCATGAGAGGCCAGGCGAGGAGATGCGTGCCTCAATGTGAGTGATGTTGAGTTGGCCGCACCCAGCCAGTCACATTACCACCAAGCCACGCCCACCAACTAAGCCACGCCCACAGAACCAGTTGTTAAAAAATTTGAATCCCACCGCTGTAGATAATGTTGAATTTCCAAGATTATTTATATGCCTTGATTTCATATTCAGGGAATAGGAGCATATGAACATTTAAAATACTCTTATCTTGCTTGTTATCTATGCTTTGGTCATGGAAAAGTTTGCTCAATACAATCGTGGTTAACAAAAAGTAATTCTTGTACATACCATATATGGGAGAATTTATTAAACACCATGGCATTTCCATCTGAAGTAACAAATAGAGGCTTACACTGCTAGAGATAACTATACAGATAAGTAGCCTTGTATTAGAGGAAATTTGAGGAAATAAGTGTCGTTTGCCCAGACTTGACACTTTTTTGAGCTGCTTGCTGTCAATTTCCTCTTTGTTTCATCATGAGAAGAGACAATTTGGAAAGCTTCAGATCAAACATATTGGACTTCAGAGCATCAAGGCTCTATCACAGTATTTTTCCAACTTTTGTCCCCTTATTAGTGAGTTCCGATAGGATAATTAGGACTAGACCACCTCGGCCCCTGTCCTTGTCCTCCTTCTGCTTCCCCTGTTTCTATTTTGGATAAATAAAGATATCAAGTTTTGATCTGCAGCCTACTCAAACAGAACAGATTGAAAGTCATAAAAGAAAAATAGAAGGGGGAAACAAGATATACTTTCCCTCTTCCAACTGAGTTTAAAAATTGTTTCATGATTAAGTTAACTTACAAATTGATAAATAACAATAAAATATCAGCAAAGGAATTACAGTGTACAAATAGGGGAAATGACACACCCATAAATATGGGGGCTCAGGGCCTGTTTTAGTTCAAACAAAGCCACTATTAAGACCCAGCCCACTTAAGACTAGAAAAGGTCTTGTCTTTTATTACATCACTGCAAGTTTGACACTCCTGAAATAGAGGATGATGCAACGCACTCTTACACATTCCCAAACACAAAGTCTGTAACCTTGTATATCAGCCCTTTGAGGTAGGTTGGGAAAGAGGCTCCACAAGTTTAACTGGGACTCTGTTGTATTGAGGTTATTGAGGTTGAGCCGCGGTGGCACAATGGTTAGAATGCAGTACTGCAGGCTACTTCTGCTGACTGCCAGTTGTCTGCCATTTGGCAGTTCAAATCTCACCAGGCTCAAGGTTGACTCAGCCTTCCATCCTTCCATCCGAGGTCAGTAAAATGAGGACCCAGATTGTTGGGGACAATATGCTGACATTGTAAACCACTTAAAAAGTGCTGTAAAGCACTGTAGAGCAGTATATAAGTCTAAGTGCTATTGCTATATAGCAACAAAATCTTGGAATCTGTTCTCTCCCTCCACCCCAGTCCATTTGAGATCACCTAGGCTGAGCTTCTTCTGCTTTCTCTTTCTTCATGCTTTCTCCGTCTCTTGGGCAAGTACAGTTTTGTTTTTGTGACAGTTTCTGCCTATTTCTTCCAAAGTCCTCTCTGGGGCTCCCTACATTTAGCCAACCTCCAGCAATATTTTTGAAGTCCTGGGAACTTCCCAGCAATATGCCATCAAAGCCTGATGAAAAATTGAAAGTTTGGAGGCAGCACATTTTTTTTTAAATACTTAACAAATTAATTTCTATCCCCTCTGTGAAAGTTACCATAGTTTTGCAATATATTGCACACACCTAAAAGGAGAGGAGGAGGAGAAAGAGGAGGAGGAGGAGGAGGAGGGAGGAGGAGGAGGAGGAAATTCTTTACCTCCTGCTGTATGTAATGAAGTAGTATACTGAACATAAACATTTATATATCTTTTGTCATAATTTATTCCTATGGCCTCAAAAGTGTTGCTGAAAGGACATCAAGCATGCCTCCTCCATTTTGCAGCTATAGTAGCATATGATTGATGATGAGTCCGTTCTCCCAAGGTAAGGCTTTGGTATTATCACATTGGGATGACTATTTTTAAAATTCCCAAGACTGTTGGCCATTCTGGGAACTATCTGCCCTAGCAGGGTTGAAACAATTAAGGTTTTTGCAGTGCAAGAATTTTTAGGAAGCCAGAGTTCTGCTATTTCAAATTATTTTGAAATAATTATTGATATATTGTTACTTCAGTGGATGCAATTGTAATGTATGGAATTCTTGGACAAAGAGGAAAACAGTATTAGAGTACCTGACTTAAGTCACAGTGCTATATTCATCTAGATCTAGATTTATTATTAAAGTATATCTATTATACTGAGTAAGGACATTCTGTGTGACAGAATTACACTTATTTAATCTATGGGTAGCATTTGACAATAAAAATAAAAAACAAAAATGAGAATAATACAGGATGGAGATGGTGAATGTATAAATAAAATTCTACCAAGATTTTTTTTTTCCAGAATTGCTGGCATCAGCTTACATACAAATCATTTTCTGTAGACAAATTGATGAGGTTATACCCCAGGAGAGACACTTGCAGGAAAAATCCATATAGTACTAAAGAATAAACAGCTATGAACAATAAAATTGTTCTCCTTCCTCCCCCTGCTGCATATAATTGACAATAATAATGATGCTTCCTGCAAATATAGGAAGATTCATTCACAAAGAACCACGGCTTCAATTATACTCAATGTTCTTATTTGCCTTATTTATTATCAGTTAAGTCACTTTATTTTCACAGTTTAAAAAAATCAAATATTAGTTCTGCCATTTAACTTAATAGAGGATCTAGAAGATGGTATTCTCTTATCCGGAAAGCATACAATGCCCTTTTAGCAAATCCATAACTTTTATCCTGATTTGTTGGCTGAACAATTAGATTTTTAGGGAAATGTCATGATGATAGAACAGTTTATCCGTAACTGAATGGGAAAATGCCTGGATATTCTAGATATGCCACCATAAGTTCCATGAAGAAAGATAAGATAGAAGTATAATACTTGTTCAAATATAGTTATTTTTAACACCAGTAATCTACAGTGACAAAATAAATGCCCTTAGATTCATTTACAGACATTTGTAAGCATTTGCCCATGAACTCTGGTTTTATTTATAGATGACATGCAGATCCATGCTTATACTTAATTCCTAAGCTGTTCAGTTGGTATCTTGAACATCTTGTTTTTTAATATATATTTTTTATTTTTCGTTGTATATTGCCTTTATTGTTTTTAAAAATGACTACAAAATCTACAAAAATATCCAACACAACTTTTCATCCTATTTTCCCCACAACAACAACAACCCTATGAGGTGGGTTTGGCTGAGAAAGAACGACTGGACTAGTGTCAGCCAACCGGCTTTGGTGGCTAAGGTGAGACTTGAACTCAAAGCCTTCCACTTTGTGGCCTGGTGTCTTAACTGCAAATGTGCTATGTGCAAAAGAGGCATTCATTGGTGGACTGTGGATTAAGACATGCAAAAGTGTTCATATCTATGGGTGCCATGCTAAATATTACAGGAAACTAGGCCAGCTGTGGTATGCTGATTATCTTCCATGTTGCTCTTTTTTTTTTTAGAGAGAACAATTGAAACATTCTGGAAAAATACTTTAAACCCACATGGGATAGAGCCATTACACATTGACTGGGCAAGTCTAAAGTTCTCTTCCTCCCTACAGAGAAATGAAAAAAGACAGGAATGTTTTCCAGCTTAAGCAATCTTATTTTGTGGATAGTTCTGTCTCCTATCTTTACATCCAGGGTCCAGAAAGGGAAATTAAATTCAGCTTATGCCCATTTCCCCTCCAGGTTCAGATGACATCAAGAGTTATGGCCTGAGCTAAGAAAACACATGGCAAACTATGGGTAAAAATTATGGTTCAGGCTCTCCTTTTCATTGAAATTTAAAGCACAATGCATTTTCATATAGAACTATGATATAATCGGTTATTTATTTACCGAGAAGTAATAAAATAGTGCTTTAAATTTTTAAAAAACTTTTCTTTCTAGGAATAACAGATTTTGAGAAAATATAAGCAATTATTGATAGCAGAGCTGAATTATTATGCAGTGTATAAAGCTGGATGTTTAACTATAGAATACTTTACAGCAGTTGAATGATATATACCAAGTGAAGAGGCATGGCATGTTTATCACCTAAGTTTGTGGGAATAAATCCTAAAAGGAATGTTTCAGAAAGTCAAAATATAATTTTGAAGGCATGCAGTACTCTGAAAAAGTCACTTATGCATCCATTTCTCCAACTTGACACACACAGATGCAGAGTCTGCAGCAAAACATGCTTAAACCAATACTATTAAATGATACTAAATGCCTAATTAGATGCTTCTTCAAGTTGGAAGGAAGGAAGAAATTGTGGTGCCATAGATGAAACAATTGTTAGGTAGTCATAGTTCTTCAGTTTAGAAAATAAGTTTTAACTTTTCACTTGGTTGTTTTCAGACATGCTTGTAAGTATTTCAGAGGCTCATCATGTGTGTTGTGGTGAAGTACATAACCCTATTATTTTACCTCATAAGAAGCTTCCAAGAAGATCATAAGCACTGCATGAAAACAGTAAACGTGTTCTGATTTTTCTTCCCTGCAACTGTTACATAGTGGCAACTGCCAATAAATATGGGATTCTACTGTGTGCTTTTTTCCCCCCATCAGCCCCCTTTCTGTGCTCTTAACCAAATAAAGCTACAAGGATTATTACACAGAAATGGAAGTAGGTTCATTGTTGCAGGAGAAAACCTGTGGGCTAAAAGTACAAGGAAGGAAGTTCAAGCTAGCCATCAGGAAGATCTTCCTAACTAGAAGCTGTCAGCCAGTAGAATATGCTGCCACCTGAACTATTGAATTCTCCTTCAAATAGAAGTGGGATGGTTGCTGCATGGATCCTGACTGAGCCTTGGATTTAATAGATAACAGAATAACAGAGTTGGAAGGAACCTTGGAGGACTTCTAGTCCAACCCCCTCCTCATACTATTTCAGACAAGTGGCTGTCCAATCTCTTCCTATAATAATGGAGCTCCCACAATGTTTGGAGACAAGCTGTTCAACTGATTAATTACTTCACTGTCAGGAAATTGCTCCTTATTTCTAGATTGGATCTCTCCTTGACAAGTTTCCATCCATTACTCCTTGCCTACCTGCAGGTGCTTTGGATAATAGGTTGACCCCTTCTTTGTGACAGCACCTCAGATATTGAAAGACTGATACCATATCACGCCAGTCTTCGTTTGACTAGACATACCCAGTTCTTTTAATGGTTCATCAAGTTTTAGCCTCCGGCTCCCAAATCATCTTTGATGCTCTTCTCTGCGTTCTTTCTAAAGTCTTTTTTAGAGGGTCTGGTGACCTTCCAAGTCTATGATTCTGCAAATGCGTTGCCTCCTCTTCATAACAGGCAACAGTATTTACCACCTTTCATTTTTCCTGTAAATTACATAAGAGTGTAGGCATTCTGCAGGGCAAAATTGCAACTTTTTTTGTTTCTCCAAATGACCACTGTGGAGGGGAACAGGAAGGAAGCAGGAGGAAAACTCTGTTAAAATGTAACCATCAAAGCATGTACTGAATGTAGGAATTTTGTAAGCTAAGATCCCAGGAGTTGCACTTGCTCCAGTCCTAGCAGCACCACTGCCCATTACAGTTATGGGGGATAATGAAAGGGCTTTGTGTTGTCAAGTAGGAGCCTAAACACAGATACCGAGGAAGGAGGAGGGCAAAGCTGAGGAGAAATACCAGGAATCAGAGTCTTGAATCAAATCAGTGGTTCCCAAACTTTTTCAGTCCACCGCCCCCTTGGTGCTACAAACTCACCCTCAATGCTCCCCACCCAGGGGTGGGATTCAAATTTCTGTGGGTGTGGCCTAATTTGAGGGTGTGGCTTGCTGGTCACATGACTGGGTGGACATGGATTGCTGGTCACGTGACTGGTGGCATGGCTTGCTGGTCACATGACTGGGTGGGCGTGGTTTGGTGACTGGCAAACCCAAAAAGTGGTCCTCACTTAATGGCCGGTTGCTTAGCAAGTATTCTAATTTATGACTGGCCTCCCCCGAACTACTTGACCTGTTTTTGGAGTTTTGACAGCCATGCACACACATATACACATACTCCCTAACAACCCTGCTGGAGCAGGTCATTGGACTAGAATCAGCAAAGCATCTCTGATTAGATTCTAGTAGTGAATAAAATCTAATCAGAGATGCTTTGCCGATTCTTGTTGATTTGTTTTATTTGTATTTCTTTATTTTATGTTGCTGAATTGCATTGACATGTGTGTCCCTTCTTGTGCACAACCCAGAAGCTTTTGTGATTCTTTGCAGCAAAAATTACCAACCTCTGGCTTTGCTCTACTTTTCAAACATGCTGGCACTGCTGCATTCTAGGCCCCGCAGGTCTACCCCATTGAGCCCACTGCACTGGAGGGACCTACCCAAGCCAATCCGAGCGGAGCGGTGCACCAAATCAATGGGGTGAGCCTGGGAAAGGGAAAGAGAGAGAGAGAAAAGAGAGAAAGAGAGAAGGAAGAAAAGAAAGAGAAAAGGGAAAGAAAGAAAAAGGGACAAAGAAAGGAGGGGAGGGAGGGAGGGAGGGAGGGAGGGGGAGACAGAGAGAGAGAGAGACCTGATGCATCAGATTGAAATGAGGCCTAGTTTAGAGGCCCTTTTCCACCTTGAAACACCTTTGCCAGCATCTTTGCCAGCATATTGAAACATCTTTGGCTTCTATTAATTAAAGGTTTTGTGGATGAAACATGGCCAAGACTATCAGGAAGCTCTCACATTTTGTTGAGGCTTTAAACAGGATCCATTGGACCAGACCTTCACCCTAAAATATTACTTTTCCCCAATGTATTACAGTGCCAGTTCTGAAGAAGGCAAAACCAAAATGTATTGGTAAATTACAAGGAGAACACACACAGACTCCCTTCTAACCCTGCTGGAGCAGGTGATTGGACTAGAATAGATATCTCATTATCTTTCTCCTCCCTCCCTCCCTCCTTCTTTATTTCTTTTTCTTTCTGTTCCTTCCTTCCATCCCCCCCCTCTTTCTTTGTCCCTTTTTCTTTATTTCTTTTTCTTTCTGTCCCTGCCTTCCATCCCCCCTCTTTCTTTGTCCCTTTTTCTTTCTTTCCCTTTTCTTTTTCTCTTCTTCCTTCTCTCTTTATCTCTCTCTCTCTCTCTTCCTCTCTCTTTCCCTCTCTCAGGCTCACCCCATTGACTTTGTGCACTGCTCCATTCGGACTTGCTTGGGCAGGTGCCTCCGATGCAAGGGGCTCAATGGGGTGGACCTGCAGAGCCTCGCCCCAAATGTGGCGGTGGAGGATGTTGAAAGGAGGCAAGCCGCTGTTTGAGCAGCTGCGTTCAGGGCAAAGCCCCGCAGGATCACCCCATTGAGCTTCTTGCACCAGAGCATGCAAGTCAATGGGGTGATCCTGCGGGGCCTCGCCTCAAACGCGGCAGTGGGGGGATTTTTTTTCTCACCCCAGAATTGTGCCCTGCCTCTCACCTCCAGCACCCCCCTGCCGCCTCTTAGCGCCCCCCTGCTGGCCCCCTTGCCTCTCAGTGCACCCCTAAGGCACCCTCTGCCCCCCAGGTGGTGGTACCACCCACTTTGGGAACCACTGAATTAAATAAATATGCCAAACCTAATTAAAAAGGCATTGCTGCACATTTGGCATTCTTCCTATCTTGCAGGGCTCAGGGTTTTTTCTAGAACTGGAGAATATATGCTATTTATGCATCATGATGGTTTGTGGTTCCTGATGCTCATCTGATTCCCCTTTGCAATGGGGAGAAAGTCTGTTAACATGAAAAACAGCCTCTTTTTACAATTGCCAGCTGAAGAGGAATGGAACATACGTTAGTATTGGTTGTAACAATACTAGTATTCTGCCTCCTTTCTTTCCAGATGTTCTAACAATAAAATAAATAAACAATAAAATAAAAAAGAGAAACTATGAAAAAATACATAAGAAAGTTTTCCCTCTTATATGTATATATGGGGGCAGGGAACCAATTCAAAGGTCAAAAACAGCAGTTTGAACAGGGACAGTACAGGTTGTAGACCAATCTGATAGACCAAACTATTGCCTAAATAAATAAATAAAAAGCTGTTTGGCGGTACTGAAAGGACAACGCCAAGGGAGCCAAATGCATTTCTGAAAATATCTCAAAATCATTCACAGCTGTTGAAATGCATCTCTCATCTTCCTACCAGATGTGCTTCAGAAATTGGCACAATAATTATCTTTCTTTTTTAAAAAAATAAAGTTTTTTATTTTTAAACACAAGCATACACATACAAAAACATAAAAACATAAAATCATCTTCCACTTTATATACATACAGCATGTCAGTTGGTTATGTATCTTTTGTGCTATACTTTTGTAGTCATTTACTCACAATTTGTACCAGTCTTCACATTGTCAAACTAACATATGTTTATATATTTATCAGTTATTAATCATCCATGACTAAACTATTTATTCCATCGTTTTATACGAGATGTTCCAAGTTTTATCTTAAAATTTATGTTATACTTTCAACCAGTGGTTATATATATCTATATTATGTTTTATATCGATCTATTAGATTTCTATCACAAAATTATCTAGTCTATTATATTACCATGCCTTTTTATAATAATTGTCTTTCTGGAAGATCTATTTGGACCTGGTTTATCCAAGAGAACTATTTTACTTCCAATGACTTTCCTTCCAGAGAATGGAGCACTGACCTAAAAATTCCTACAATAACATAACTATTATATGATTCATCTAGTCTTCTCAGCTTTGAAGGGTGTAAGGTCACAGGGGGCACTGCCAGTTTTCACACTTGGAAGCAGTTAGAAGATATTCTGTGAATGTCTTCCCTGTTGACAGGTTGAATGCTGAAAAGCTGCAGCAAAATTCAGTGGAATGCCTTGAGCTCTTCCAGGTCTACATACAGCCAAAGTCCCCTCTCCTCCCTTCCTTTCTCTCCTCCAAAGAAGTTATAGAAACAGAATAGTAGTCTGGTGATTTTGAGTACCTTGGTTGCCTCAGAAAATAAGGAGGAATAAAGAATTTCCACAAAGGTGTTTTCACAATGGCCCATGTTTGGCTTTGCTCTTCATCATGGCTCCCAACCCACATTTTTTCAGCCAACTACTAAGGGACTGTTCCCACTCCCACTTTTTTTAACCATTTAGCTTGCAGCAAAGGAAAGAGAAACAATCCTTAGTGCAAGGACACCATGCCCCTCCTGAAATACTACAGCCCAGAGAGAGAAGGGGGAGATAGAGAGGCTTTGTTGAAGCTTCCCCCAATGAGATGCTGCTTCTCCAACGTGTCTAGAGTTCAAGTTAGCAAATGGCAAAATAGGCATTTTTCACTCTGAGATCTTAGGCCAGTGGGCTGAAAGAAAATTGCCTTGACCATGCAAAGTTAATGCCAGAATGGGAATCAGAAGGAGTTCTGGAATTGCTTTAACGTAGCAAATTGTGTAACATTTGTCCATCTCGCTTTGGATTACTTCTCTGGGCTATAATTCAAGGTACGATTTTCTTTAGGAAATTTGATAGAAGGCTTTAACTCTACCCCATTCCAACTTCACAGTCTTACATCACAAATATTAGCTATACATTTCTTCTGTACCAGGGGTGTCAAACTTGCATCGTCATGGCATTGTCACATGACATATTGGGACTTTTTTCCGCTTTGCTAAACCGGGTGGGGACAGGGCCAACATTTGACGCATCCAGCCTGTGGCCCACGAGTTTGACAGCCCTGCTCTATACAGTACCAAATGATCAAATTTAATTGAAGGAGACATGTTATAGCAAATTTAAATGGAATATTCCAAATATTAATCTAGGAATTCAAATTGATTACGTAAATATCCTGCATTTGTCTAGATTGACTTTAATAGGACTGGGTTGTGATTTTGTGATAGTATTAATATGGGCTCAAGAACAAAATCATTTCATAAACCATTTTATCAGAGAAGTCAGTGCATTGTTTATTAAATGTTACACTTATTCTCTTTATTCAAAAGTAGGTACAAGCAGTCTAAATAAGGGCCTTTGTGTGGAAATAAGCTCCAAACCTTATCTCCTTTTTACATGAATGGCCAAAAAATGACTATTTTTAATTTCTTTGATGGGGTAAGTATTCAAGATGTTCTATTCACTACTTCTTTCAGTCCATACACCGAGGCAGCCATAATTCAGAGATTGAGGAAAATTAATTATAATGCCTAACCTTTTTGCCACTAAATAGCTCTCAAACAACTAACAAGATAAAAACAATATAATTAAAACACAGTGAAAATCATAATTAAAAATCAAACAAAACAATCAGCATACTTTTCCACCCAACGCAACTATCACAAACAAAACATGTCTATCTAAACAAAACATTCTGTTGGCTGGCATAATGTATTTGGTGCTAGGCCAGAAACTAGGAGACCCCGACTTCTGGTTCTCTTTAGGTACAAAGCCAACTGAATGACTCTAGGCCAGTCACCCTCTCTCAGCCTAAGAGAAAGACAATGGCATGACACTTCAGGGGGAAAAAAGCAAATAAGTCCAATCAAGACTGACTTGAAAGCACCAAAACAACAATCACCACAATTAAAGGTAATAGTAAAAAGGAGACCAGTGAACTAACTTTAAATGTCAAAAAGTCAGTCACTGAGGCGATCTTGTCTCATTCTCCATTAGATACAACTCGGATGGTGACAGGTTAGAGAAAAGAAACTTTCCCAAAGAGGTGAAGCCCAGGGAGGCATATAAGATTACAGATTATAGATTAACAGAGTTGGAAAGGACCTTGTAGGTCATCTAGTCCAACCCTCACCAAGCAGGTGACCCTACACCATTTCTGACAAATGGCAGTCCAATCTCTTTTTGAATGTGATGAAGTGATGAAGCTCCCATAACTTCCGAAGGCAAACTGTTCCTTTTGTTGATTGTTCTCCCTGTCAGAAAATGTCTCCTTATTTCTAGGTTGAATCTCTCCTTGATCAATTTCCATCCATTATTCCTTGTCTGACCTACAAGCGCTTCAGGTGCCTTGGAAAATAGCTTGACCCCTTCCTCTCTGTGGCAGCCCCTCAAAGGGAGTTTGAATGGTGTCAGAACTGTCATTTATATATCTAGAATACCATGAATTCCAACTAACAAATTAAGCTGTACCAATAATTGTTAATACGTTGTCTGAATTTACATGCTATATTAAGATTAGGTTTGTTTTAACCATAGCTTAATAAATACCACAGCAGGTCCTGACATGTTAAGCTATATGTAGCAATGGACAATCTTTTAGGAAAGAGCTCCATTTTTAATATCTTTGGAAGGAGCAAGGGTCCCTCAGTGGATCAAGAATGATGAGAAGTAGATGGGTTAATGATGAAAAATGAGCGACACCATATTTTGTGTGTAATTTTCTGTTTTAAGGAATATTTGGTGGGTTATCCTAAATCTGTTCTGAAACCTTCCAAGCGACTTCATTGTGTCTTTTCTCTTTTAAAAAGCAGGAAATTGCATCTGTAAAATTCAACAATTGCATCTCTACATTTTGGTGACGAAGAGCTCAACTTACAAGGACGCAAAAATGAGGCTACCAATGATAAAATAATTCAAAAATCATGCTAAGCTAAAATTGAATAAATCACATTATTCCTTTATGTAATACTAGCTCTATACCTGTGCTTCACTGCGAAACTATGTGATCGGACTTAGTTTTTGGGGAGGAAAATAAGGGGGGGAGGAATTGTGCCTCTGCCTATCAGCATCCGTTGGTATTCATCTGGCTAGAATCCTGTCAGTGTGTGAGAGAGTTGAGGGCTGTTTGGAAACTGAAACATGGAAACTGAAACAGTATTTGCTGTGTGAGTAAGAAGGAGACAGCAAGGAGTCTGGGCGTGGCTGAATTCAACTGTTCTGTACTAAAGCTGGTTGCTGCCGTAAAACTAAAACTGAAACTCCACTCCTCTGCCTGTGTTTTGCATTTGGAACAGATTTCTTTTCGGGTGAGGAGTGGGAGTAGAACTATCCAACCTTGAAAAAAAAGACACAACGCAAAAACCTGAACATCTAATAGCTACAAACCACATCTCTACCCAACAACCACAAACCAATCCAAAACCCAATCCACAAATAAACACAACCCAGACAAATATTGATATCCCAATCCTCATCAGAGAAGCCGTTGAGCGTGAACGGAAACGTCCAAACGCCATCTTATTTGGTCTAGAGGACATCAATGACAATGATGACATCACAACTGTCCGAAACATCATCAGTGATTATCAAGCATCAACCATCTCCGCTGATGAAATACTTGACATTTCCCGCATTGGCCGAAAGCTCAAAAACAGAGGCGGCTCTGTGGCCCCACCCTTGTGCAGGGTCATTTGCAAAAATGAATCAAGCAAACGTAAATTCATTTACACTATAAATTCACTCGCCAAAACCAACACCAACCATAAGAACCTCCGTTGTCACCCTGACCTAACCATACAGCAACGTGCCCGCTCCCGTGTACTCCGCACTGAACTCAAAAAACGTCCAGACAATGGAGAGAAGGACCTGTACATTGACTACCATGCTGACTGTATCAAAAGTAAGCCACACAACCCGCAACTCAGCTTTAACCCTCAACCACAACCCTACCTCAACCGATCCACCATCACCCAAGACTAGGCATGCACGCCCTAACTACCTCAATTCCAACTACTACTGGCCTTAAATGCAAACTACTCAATGCAAGAAGCCTCGTGAATAAAATACCTGAATTTTTCCTCCTACTAAATATGGCTAAATTCGACATTATATTTGTCTGTGAAACATGGCTCAATGCATCTCTCCCTGACCCCATTACCACAGTAAGGACTATCATGTTTACCGATCAGATCGTGAAATTCGTAGAGGAGGTGGTGTTGCTATCTTCTATAAAAGTCCTTACATCTAAAAAATATCCAAGTTACCCAGGAGCTTGCTCTTCCTGAGACCATCATCTGTGAACTATCCTTAAATATCACAATTCGATTCTTACTATGTTACAGAGCACCTGATTATGACATCGAACATGTAAACAAGCTAAATACATTACTAACATGGGCTGCATCCTGCCCATACCCTTTTATCTTTCTTGGTGATTTCAATCTACCTCATATTGACTGGACCCTAAATGAATGTACAACTGAAATCATACACACAACCTTCTACAATGCTATTACAAATCTGGGACTGGAACAACTAGTAACCAACAACACTAGACTAAACAACTGCCTCGATCTCATCTTCTGCAATAGTTTGAATTTAATTTACGGAATACAAACTAAAGAACCCTTTTCCAGCAGTGACCACAATATGATTGACTTTTGTCTCAACATACACCCACACAAAAATCACCACAATGATGTAATCCCCAATTGTAACTTCAAAAAGGCAACTATGATCTTATAGACAACGATCTCTCATCCCTTGATTGGCAATCTCTATTCACTGGATGCAATACTGTTGAAGACCATTACAACATATTTTTACTTGAAGTCAAAAGAGTCATCAAACTATATGTACCAACAACAACTCCCAAAACAAAACAAAAAGCAGATTACCCATAACAATAAGGAAACTTCAATCCAAAAAGAGATCACTCTGGCAGAAAAACAAATCTGGTCACGTTGCCAATTTCAAAAGCCGATACAAAAATTTATGCCACCAGATAAAGACCGAATGCATCAATTATCACATTAAACAAGAGGAAAACCTTCTAAGCACCAATTCCACCCGTGCTTTTTACAATTTTGTAAACAACAAACTAAAAGACTCAAGGTCTATCCCACCCTTGATAGGACCTGATGGTAAAGACTGCAACGACGACACCATTAAAGCCAACATCTTTAACACATTCTTCGGCTCAGTATTTGTAAACAGCAATGGATCATGCCCAGTATTTCCTAGCCGTACCACAGATAACAACAATGATCTAATACATACCGATTTTACAGAAGACAATGTTGAAAAAGCACTCACGCAATCTAAAACCATCTTTATCTATTGGACCGGATGGAATATGTGCCTACTTCTTAAAAAAGCTATCCACTGCCATAGCCAAACCTCTAAGCATAATCTTTGAAAAATCTTTCAGGACCAGCTCCTTGCCTAACCTATGGTCACAAGCCACAGTCATCCCCATCTTCAAAAAGGGAGACCCAAGCCTAGTTGAAAATTACAGACCAATCTCCTTATGCTGCGTCACCTGTAAAGTCATGGAATCAATTATTAACCAATCCATCATCCTCCACTTAGAGACAAACAACCTACTCTCCAATAAACAATTTGGTTTCAGAAAAAACTATCCTGTAATCTGCAACTCTTACACTGCAAAAACATATGGACGACACAACTCGACCAGGGCAAAGCAATAGACCAATCTACATAGACTTCTGTAAAGCCTTTGATTCAGTGGTACACGACAAACTACTCCTAAAAATAAAATCCTATGGTATCTCTGGACAACTGAATAACTGGATAGAAGCATTCCTGGCAAACAGACAACAAATGGTCAAAATTGGGAGCGTCCTATCAAATTCTGTACCTGTCAATAGTGGTGTCCCCCAAGGCAGTGTTCTAGGACCAACTCTCTTCATACTCTACATAAATGACCTCTGTGATCATATTAAGAGCAATTGCGTTCTTTTGCTGATGATGTAAAGCTGTTCAATACCACAGACAATACTGCTACCCTACAAAAAGATCTTGACTATGTATCAGAATGGTCAAACAAATGGCAACTTCAAATCTCAACAAATAAATGCTCTGTCTTACATATTGGCAAAAAAATCAGAAAATAAAATACAAGCTGAATAGTCAAGATCTTGTTGATGACCCAAGCTCTGTAAAGGACCTTGGAATACTCACCTCTAATGATCTAAGTGCTAGAGCCCACTGCAACTACATAGCCAAAAAGGCATTAAGAGTTGTTAACCTAATCCTACGTAGCCTTTTCTCTGGTAATATCACACTACTAACCAGAGCATACAAAACATTTGCTAGACCAATACTCGAATACAGTTCATCAGTCTGGAACCCACATTACGTATCTGATATTAGCACAATTGAGAAAGTCCAGAAATATTTCACAAGAAGAGTTCTCCACTCCTCTACTCGTTGTAGAATACCTTATGCCACCAGACTTGAAATTCTAGAACTAGAAAACCTTGAATTACGCCGTCTTCGGTCTGATTTAAGCATGGTATATAAAATCATACATTGCAATGTCCTACCAGTCAATGAATACTTCAGCTTCAACCATAACAACACAAGAGCACACAATAGATACAAACTCAAAGTTAACCGCACCAAACTTGATTGCAGGAAATACGACTTCAGCAATAGAGTGGTCAATGTCTGGAATACTCTACCCGACTCTGTAGTTTCTTCCCCAAACCCCAAAAACTTTAACCTTAGACTATCTACTATTGACCTCACCCCTTTCCTAAGAGGTCTGTAGGGGCGTGCATAAGCGCACCAACGTGCCTACCGTCCCTGTCCTATTGTTTCTCTTATTCTTCTTTTATTTTTCTTATATGTACCCATTTCATGTATTCACAACTATGTATACACTTATACTTATTATCTTGTAAACAATTGGCAAATCAAATAAATAAATAAAAAATAAAATAAATAACTATCAGAGCCTGTTAATAATAATATACGAAATACTAATACTCTGATGGTTATTTTGAAAAATCCTTTCTTAACCTAGAAGCCAAGAGGAACATACGTGCCAAATTTCAAGTTTGTAGGTGTTACGGTTCTGGAGATTTTGTGATGATGCATGAGTGGTATTTCGCTTTTATAGATAGGTAGGTAGGTAGGTGGTTAGGTAGGTAGATATAAGGAAGATAGATGATAGATGATAGATAGATAGATAGATAGATAGATAGATAGATAGATAGATAGATAGATAGATAGATAGGATGATAGATGTAGAACCAGCTTGGACCTCAGAATGTGTTACGAAGTTTCTCTGTACTGCAATTTATAGTACAGAGTTACAAATTCAGTTGCAGGCATTTATCATGTAAACAAGTATATGTTTCACATTTCAAAGATCTGAAGCATTAACATTTATGAAATGTAAATTCTTTCTCTGAGAAAAGCACTGCATGTACTTGGTTATTTGCACAGATCAGTGTTGGAACAAGGTGAGAAATGGAGCTGGGTTGTGCCTATTGAGTGAGCATACATACACAAAGTAAAATAAAATGGAAGAGCTTCTATTTTTTACACCAGATGTAAATCCCATTAAGCAACAATTCCTAAATAAACACATAGCTATTATTTGTAACTGGCAAACATCTTAAAAATAATACATAGGCTTCAATGTTCACCCTGCCACCATTCTTCATTTGCACTATGGCAACTGATACATTTTACAAAAGCAGGAACCTTCACCATTAAGCAATTATGCAATGCTAAACTACAGATCTATAGCTATTCTAAGCAACATGTAAAATTAATATTGTGCCACTCCTGTTCTGGTACATTTATTTATTTATTTGATGATAAATGTACAGTGGCTCTGTTTGAACTGCATCTAGCATAAATGGAGCAAGGGAAGCTTAATCAATCTTCTTCTCCAGTCCTTTTGTTTATAAAAACAGAGACAGAAAAGGGTTTTTCTTCTGAAAACATTTAAAGCTTTTTTTAAAATACTCCTCTGGCATGATGTTTATACTTCTGGCTGGGCTGTGCAAGGCATTTGAAAGAGGATTTTTGCAGCTCATGTTAACCCAAACTAGACACTTCTCCAATTGTTAAAGCGGGCATCTTTGAAAGTTTCCTTGCACACACAGTCAATATTTTCACTGTGTCTACCAGTGAACAAGTCAGGTAGAGAAACTGGGGAGAGCTTTGGAAGTAGCTTGCAAGCTTTCCAAAAAGATGGTGCTGCTTTAAGAAATCAAAGTGCTTTGTTCCCACTAATAAGTGTTGTAAAACCTCTCTTCAAATGCTTACCCAGCTCTTGTTTCTGACCCAATTCAAAAAGGAGGCCTTGGATTTTAAAATTCTGTAGAGTTTATATTGATGACCTCAGGGAATACTCTTCTTGCATGTAAAACCTACTCAACCAAATTAATTAGGGGCATATTTAAAAATGCTGTTCCAGGTTTTTTCTTAATTAGACAACAGGGTTGTGAGAAGCAATCAGACCTTCAGTTTAAAGCTTTAACGTGACCAAGGTGTCCCAAAGGTTTCATAGAGCCACTGACTGCAAGCCTTTTGCCAGTTTCTTCAGCAGGCATACTTCTTCATTTCAGGAACAATCCTGGTGGGAGTAATTTTCTGCATGTATGCACAGGTTCAGAAAACTGGGGATGGGGGAGGTGTTTAATTGACCATCATGATTAAAACAACAAATATTTTTATTTTTTAATTCTTGCCTTAGATCCTCACCTCTCCCAAGAATTCACTGGTCTTTAGGCAACAATGATAAATGAGACAATAATGCTATTTTGTTTTAATATTAATGAGCCACACACAATTGATTTTATTAGTAATAATAATAATATTGTAATCTTAATGTCTTACAACTCTTTTCTTTTTTTTTCTTTAGCTGTTTGCTGCATCTGATAAATGAATTGTCAGGTTGTTTTTATTGATTTATTGGTAGGTCTGCTTCCTTGCTTTACTTTGTTAATCATAATACTGTTATATGAATAAATAAACATACTGTATGTGCTTAATGAAATTTGCTCCCCATATACAGTCATATATTTATAAAGGAGAATATTTGTAGCTCAGGGTTGAAATGAGGGGTCCTTCCTTGGTGCTCTCTGAGCTTGGTTGTTTTCATTACCTAAACGAGGTAACATCATCAGTACTAGTTACTAGCACTGGTGATGTTACTAGTTAAGGTAATAAAATGTCTGCAAGAAAACAGCCAAGCTCAGAAAGCAGCAAGGACCCTCCACTCATATATTTAATGACTAAATTAATATTTATAGGTGGTTACATTTTCCTAAACAATTGTAATATCTGTTGTAGTAGAACACCATACTGATACGTCTATGCATTTGCTTCTTGCAAATACAAAGAATTGCTCTTTTATATTAGAAAAGTCACAATGAGCCCAAACGGGATCCAGTGATAATCTACTGATAATTTATTATTTTACCTTAACAAAATGGATTTTCCATTTGCTGTTTGCTGTTCCAAGGAATCACTTCAGAAAATCTCCCTTGAGTGGTCATAAGAAAAGGACACATTCTTGGATGGGCTACTGCCCCAAAGTAAATCATAAAATTAATGTTTTTGAGCTGAATCAGAAGGATTCAAAATCCACTGGGGGAAAATAACTTCCACTCCAACCACAAGGCTGCTTACACAGAAAAAAAAACAAATTCATATAAAAATATACATACTAAGAAAGCCAGGAAAAAATAGTTTTAACATACTGATGATATTTACAAAATATCTAAAAAATGTCCGTGAAATGTTCCAGAGGAGGGAACAGCAGGTGATACAGTAATTGGTGATGAAATAAACAAAAAGAAAGGATAACCTCCAGCTCCGTATATACGTTGATGGACATTGCCTACTACAGACTAGGAGTTGCAGACCAATGGACAACCAGTAGATGGCAGCACAAAGATAAGGGTTTCTGTATTTCATGTCTTAGAATGTTCATACTGTTCAATAAATAGCTATCATTCTGAGATGGTCACTTGGGATCATATTAAGGCAAAGTAGATCAGTAATCGTAGCACCACAGGGAGCAAACCATGCATTGCTAAATAAGCAAATTAGGTAGATTCATATAATTTGCTAAGCCTAACACTCCATTTATTAACTATAGTTGCGTGAACACAACATACTAGCATGCTTAAAATCTCAGCCAAAGAAGGACCGGTTTTCTCCAAAAAAATTAGAAAGAGTAAGCAATATTTTGAACTTCTAATTTAGCCCAAATTAACATTTCTGTCCCCTTTGCCACTTAACCATTATGACTTTTGTTCACAATTTTCTAAGACATTTCTTTAACCAAAAAAAGTTATTTTGTGTTGATCAACCAATCATTGATAACTTATTTTTATCAATACCTTTCAAAGCATAAAGCAATTTATCTCATATTGAGTTGTAGTTAACCATATGGCATTAAAATGCTTACAAAAGTAGATCACATTGATGTACCAAACCTACTTATTCCTACTATCTCCTCAAGCATTCCTTATAGATTTAGCCAATAATACATTAAACAGCCAAGGCAACACCAAATAATTTTGTCTTATTCCTTTGTTCAGTATATTGAACTTAGCATTTATGCTGAAATGTCCCTTTTTTTCATCAAATACAACTCTTACCACACTTGGCAACCAAGCTTCAATTCTATATTTTCACAAGATATTCCACAATTCAAGCTATTTTCTTTAGCTCTTTAGATTTCTCCTAACTTTGTCACATTCATACATTTCTCAAAGATTTCCTGATGAGCAAAAATATGATCAGCACTCTCTGCCTATCATAAAACTACACTGAACTTCTCAAAGCTTGCTTGTTGCACCTTTTCAATCAAAATTCTGTAAGATCCCTGACACACTTAACACACTAAGCTCTGTGGGGGTTCACCTTTGCTATCTTTCCTTTGTAACAATAACAATATTGTTTAGAATGATTCAGATTAAGTCGTTCCACAATCTTAGATGTCTCACAGTTGTGATATAAACAAGCCACACATTCCTTTTCCTATTTCCCATCCTCCAAACATAATTATTTTCACTCTTTCAGCCTTTAACCTGAAGACCATTTTCATTCATTTTGGGGAGATATTTAACTACCAATATATCATGCAGGACTCATATTTTCTCTTTTCTCTTCCTGTAGACATTACTTATTTCTTACTTATCCATTTCCCCCCAAGATTCAATACTACTCAAAATGGTCCTACACCCAAACTCTCTCTTCACCCTCATCAATAAGTCTTTCAATTTTTCATTATAGGCAGACAAATTAAATATGCTTTCAGATCTATATTCATTTGTTTGCTGATCTGTAGTTCTATTTCAATTATGCATGCAAAATAAGCACTTGATTTTTTTTGTAAGAGAATTGTCTTATCACCAGGCTTTTAGGCTTTCATGTGGAGCAATTTCTGTACCCCTTTAACTTGTTTTCAGTAGCCACTCATCTCACTCATCTCAGACTTTTCCCCCTGATCACATTCATTTCTATTGTTGCACAGGGTTTCCTCACATTCATCTCTGTTTCTTTAGTTATCACCATTCTCTTAAATGTCTCATGCAATTCTCACAGCCTATAAATTGCTACTAACACGTGTAATGTAGAGGATATAAAGCCATACCTTTCAACATACATTTTGGCTGCTCATTCATAATTAAATCAATATTATGCAAAAAGTTAGAAAAACAATGAAATATCTACAATGGAAATTTGGATTATAACATTAACTGAATTTGCAGAAGTGGCAAAGCTGACCAGTTTGATCAGAAGAAGAAAAATTGACAAATATTTGTTTGAAAGATTGGAAATCTTATATAAGTAAGATTTATTATCACAATTGAGCCCAACATTTCTGTTGCTAAGCAAGACAGTTGTTAAATGAGCTTTGCCCCATCTTATGACTTTTCTTGAAACAATTGTTAAGTGAATCTCTGTAGTTGCTAAAGTAGTGATATAGTGTTAAGTGAATTTGATTTCCCCATTGACTTTGCATATCAAAAGTTTGCAAAAGTTTATCACATGACATTGGGACACTACAACCATTATAAATATGAGTCAGTTGCCAAGTCTCTGAATGTTGATCACATGATGATGGAGATGCTGCAACAACTCAGTGGTTAAGATGGGCTTGCTGGATGGAAAACTGGCAGCCCACATAACCAGAGAAGTTGAGGCTTAATTATGGAAGTTTCTGAATTTCAGCTGAAAATATTATCTGGCCTTAGATGGTGATGAATTCCCCCTTAAGGATGAAGTGTGAATTTGAAAACCAACTTAAATAGTTAAAATAGTTGTATGGGAATAGCCTTGAATATTTTTTCCCAAATTTAGACTGATTCCAAGATATCCAAGATTAAATCTGAACAGAGTTGATCTTGGCTTGATTATATGTTATATTGATTTTAAATTATTGTAGCACATTTATATGGAACTATATTTGCTTATTTAATTTATATTCCAACATTTTTCTAGCTTAATAAAATGTCTTATCTTCCATGTCCCATAACAGGAACAACCCTATGGTTTTAAGTTAGTTCAGATCAGAAGCCTTATCTGCAGAATCCAGCCATCCAAGTACCAAATGCATTTGAAACTAATATAATATCATCCGTACTAATTGCTGATGCAGTTCTCAACATTGTTGAAAATATTGTTTGATTCAAGCCCTACTTTCATTTTTGTTAATGGCAGTGTCCTGAAGTTGTATGTAAAGGCCTGTCCTATGTTCTCATCACCAAAAGTAGTCAGATTAATAAGGAAGTCATTTGAGTGTAACTCCACATTTTCATATTCAACCCCACATTTCCATCAGGGGTTTGCAAGCTTTGATGCAGGCTCTAAAAGAATGCCTGTTTACATTGGCTTTCCTTTCCGCTGCATTTTGGGCTTCTAATTTAATTAAAATTGTTGGCAGTTACTGTTTTACCATTTCCTTGTATTCTTCCTTTATGATGATGCACACCATGGAAGTGAAACTCTTGAAAGTGATCTAAAATAGTTATAAGTAAGCAGAGATGCAAATAAGTCCAACACAGAATCTGCTCAGAACAACAACTATTTACAGGATTTAGTTAGGATTATATAGTATATGGGTAATGAGTTGTGATTCGAAGAAGGTTATATGGCAAGGACATAATCTTTTAGAGAAAGAGAGATGTACTCAGAATAATTTTCAAGTATGTACCATCTAGTCATTGTCTACTCTTAGCAACAATGTAGATTTTCCCCATGACCTTGGTCCTTCATGTCTTCCAACAGTGCACTCATTGCTACACTAAATGAATCTATCCACTGTGCTGCTGGCTATCCTCTTCTTCTCTTTCCTTCCACTCTTTTTTCTCAACATTAAAGCATTCTCCAAAGAGCTGGACCTTTGCATAATGTGTCTGGAGTAGAATAATTGGAACCTGTCCATTTGTGCCTCAAGTAAGAATTCTGGTTCCATTTGTTTGTTTTCTTCTCTGTCCATGGTATAATGAGGAATCTTCTACAACACCAAAGTTCAAAAACATCAATATTCTTCTTATCTTGCTTCTTCAAGTTACAATTTTCACTTACTAAAAGTGTCACAGAGAATACCATGACTTCCACAATTCTGGTCTTTGTAGGTACAGACACATCCCAGCATCTGAATATCTTTTCCAAGGCCTTCATGCCTGCTCTACCAAGTGCTAGTCTGAGGGGGTCTTTCTTGACTGCTTTTTCCTTTATTGTTGAGGATTGATCCTAAAAGGCAGAAGCTATCCACATCTTTGATATTTTCCCTGCCAGCTGTAAGGCTGATTGTTTTACCTGTTGTCCTTACTTTGGTTTTCTTTCTATTTAAATTTAGTCCTAATTTTTTTCATTGTGCTCCTTTACTTTTATCACTAGGCTTGCAGTTCTTTGCATTTTCAGCTAAAAGTAAAGAAACCTGAGAAGTTAAGATCCTATGATAGAAATCTGAGCTACAAGGGAAAGACAGATAAAATGAAGGCATGAAGGCATGAAGGCAAGAAAATGAGGGCAAGAAACAGATAAGGGTTAGAAATCCAGCATTCATAGACTCTTTGAGAAGAAAACTCTTTGGACTGAAACTTCTGACTAAACAGACTAAATCAGAAGCCTTTGATTTGGTAGTTCAATTTTTC
Organism: Notechis scutatus; assembly: GCF_049901735.1. Classification (NCBI taxonomy): domain Eukaryota; kingdom Metazoa; phylum Chordata; class Lepidosauria; order Squamata; family Elapidae; genus Notechis; species Notechis scutatus. The sequence continues at coordinate 24,613,825 of NC_142013.1, read as the reverse complement.
TTCAATTATTTAATAGAATAACATAATAGAAGAATTTTAATAATTATATTCTAAAATAGAAATATGCAGCTGGCTGAAGTTAAGAAAGGTACAAAAATGTACATGGAAAGAAGAAACAAAGAAAGCCACTGTGAAATATTTCTATAATGGTGAGGTTTATCAGGCAGTTATCAGTTTTGAATATTCTTGTATTCTTGTCAGTCCTGAAGATAGAATGTCCAGAGAATATAAGAGATTATGCTATAAAATCAATTATTTGTGAAAAAGGAAATGAAAGAGGGTTATTTTATCAGGGATTTTTATTGATTTTTCCTTAATAGAATAAAATGACACCTGCAGAAATTTGAATTAAAGCAATAAAAAGATGCAGTAGAAATTTAATGAAATTTAAAGACTCTTAATGGGATATCTCTCCTGTTGTTTCTTGAAGCAGAACATTTTTAGAAATTGAAAAGGAGAATTGGGAAAGACTGCTTACCTGTAGGGAAATGGTTAATGCAAAAAGTTTCAGCAATGCCATTAAATTAGTGCAAGAATAACCAGTCTTTTGCATTATAGTTCCTCTTTACTGGTAGATAGAATTCAGGCTAAGAGTTTCTTAAAGATCACACTGGATATAGTCCCTATTTCATTTACCAGACAATTAAAAAAACAACACTAGTGTAATACTACTTGTTCAGCCATTGAAAACTATGCCTTGAAAACTTTTTTACATAGATAATTCTATATGCATTTGTTGCATGTAAAAATCTTTATTTTACTCAGGATTGTTTGGATAGTTTTAATCGTGTTTGATGTGTCTTTTACTCCAAATGTTTGCATAATTTTTCCTGATTTTTATAAACCAGTGAAACTGTTCCCAATAAGTATTTGGGGTTAATAAGCAATGAAACTTGCACAAGACATACATAAAGCATCAGTATTATGAGTGTTAAGTTTTATTAGTAGCATCATCCTAAATGTGTTTGCTCCTTTGGTTCTTCTTTGGTTGAGTGGGATTTACTTTACATTTCAAATGTAGGCCCAGGACGTGTAACTGAATTTTTAGCTCTACTGTTGTTCTTGGTATCCCTTGGTGACACATGGCAACCCCATGTACAGCATATTAATGTTGTTGTCAAACCCCTAATAGCAGGGTACAATCCACAAAGAAAGATTTACAATGTGTCTCATTAAAGTTGAAAAAATTTGATGGCTTTCTTATAGATGGATCTTATTCTTGTTATTTACACCTGTCTGTATTAGGTCTTCCATGTTTCAAAGCTTACAAATGATATTAGTTATATGCATTGATCTCTGTCCTTTTGATTTTAAAAATGTTACCTTTTATTCCTGATCTCTAATGATAGAATTATATTTTTTATTCCTTGCTCCATTTTATTTATAATTTTCTTTGCCAATCTGTGCAAATCAGCAAGTAACACAAAGCTGCTTGTTACATTTTGGTATCAGAAGTATTTAACAATTGCTATAATCATAGCAGTTCCTCCCAGTTACATGCTTCAATTTCTACAGTATATTTAAACTCTCTGCAATCAAACCATTTTGCAACAATAGGAAACTCTAAACAGGAAGGCTGATTGCATCAGGCAATTTAAAGCACATATTTCAAAAATCCATGATTTAGCAGCAAATAAAATCATTATCTTCCGAAAATGTTGCCGTATTGTTAAAAAAAGCCTACACAAAATTAGCATCATCAAGCATTAATAGTGTTGCTTGGCAACAACTCCCTGCATCATTTCCAGGCTGGCCTGCTCATATTAATTCTGTATGACTTTGATTTTCTCCCTTGATTGCCTGTTAACATTAAAGCTTGTAGTTGCTTGCCCCTGTCCGCTTTTTCTAAAATTGCTTCATCTTGTCTGAACTTGCCTTTGTAACTGGAGGGACAAGATAACAGACAATTTAGACCCATGTTAACATGTTTCATTATAATTTTTTCACTTTGATTCCATATAACAGTGGTAAGTGGCTACAAAGTATTGTAGTTCTTTTTTAATAGTCATACAATTATGTGTCAGAATTACGACAGGACTTTATCTTACAGCGGGAGTGTCAAACTCAATTTCATTGAGGGCCACATCAGGATTGTGTTTGACCTCAGGAAGGTGGGGGGGGGCAAGCCAGGGGGACATGGCCAGCTTGATGTCACTCATGTTGGGGGTGCCTGTAGTGGCCCAAGCACTCTGAAAAAATGGGCTCCTTAGCTCTATTTTCGCCTGCAGTGGCCCCCTGCAACCCTCTGCTAGTAAAATGGGAGCTCCATTTTTGCTGGCAGAGGCACGTGGGCCAGTCCTTTGCTGTTTCCAGGGCAGCCCCATGCACCAGATCTAAACGCCACGTGAGTCGGATTCGGCCTGCAGTCCTTGAGTTTGACAGCCCTGTCTTACAGTAACTAATATATCTGGATACAAGAAAACTTGCTTGATCTATATATGATAGTTTCTTCTATTGTAGAACACCCTCCTCTTTAACTAAAACTACATATATGTCAGCACAGTCCTAAAAATCAAGATGTGTTGTTATGTTTTTGTTGATTTTTTTCTGTGAGGTTTATATTTGTTTTTGAACCAATAAATTTATTAAACGTACTGTATTAAAAGGTAGCATTTTCTTAACTATTCTTATTTTCAAGCAGCATTCAAAGAGTCATAAACAGTGAGCTGCAGGCATGTTTTTCCTACCATGACCCCTGGCAGGCAGGGCAGAAAGTAAGTGGCTGGCGCATAGCCTCACAGTAAGTTTCTGTGCCTAAGGTTCGATAACCCAGTTTGAACAAAATTCTAAACAAGAGATTTCTGAGAATAAGCTGATCGCACAATTTTTTTTAATGATGTGAAGTCCTGGGAGAAAGTAATTTGGAAGAATTGCTTTCTTTCATTTTTCTTCCAATAATTGAGGGCCGTGTTTCATATTCCCCTAGGAGTTCCACACTTGGCATATCTACTAATAAAATTTTTGTACTCTGGAACCCTGTGATCTTATCCTTTCTGAATAGCTGATTACTATTATTCATATTGTGAAGAGGGAGAGAAGGACCAGGCTAGAACAGGAAGAAGACCTGTTGTTTAGTGATAAAACACACTTTGAATGCATATAGTCCCAATTTCAGGATAACAGAGTTAGAATTTCAGTTGAACCTGTTGCAAATATTAAGTTATATTTTATTTTGTTTATATGATTATATTCAGATTCTCTGTCTATAGAGTAACATCTGTTGAAAATACCACAGTCCTTTCCCCAGCTATAGCCACCATTATAGTATTCAAGGCTTTTTTCCAACATAGGTAAATTAACATAACCAAAGCATTGTTAAAAATGTTTGTTCAGAGAGGTGACCAGAGCTGCCTGTGGTCTGGCTTGCATATCATATTAAGCTCTAATATTGTTTGTCTTATTTTGGCTTAGAATGAACCTTGTCACTGCAAGTTGTAAACCACAGATGACCCATTTCCACAAGATCTCAAGGCAGTTTTCACTCAGAGACCATTAAAAACAATAGCTCATTAGCATACTCTAATTAAACCAAGGTAACTCTTGTATCATCAGTACCAGAATAAACCCTTTCAAGGCATTGTTAAAGGCCAAGAGATTGGCGGTGCTTCTAATCTCAAGAGGCAAATGTTCCAAAAAGCAGGGGCATTGCTAAGAAGCCACATCAAACCCTTCAATCCTGGTAGGATAAGAAGCCTTGGGATATCTTCCCTCAAAAATTACATGAGATATGCTGAGTGGGAAAGATAATCATAGAAGTACCCAAATATCATATAAGGCATTAAAGTATTTTTAGCTTCAAAAGTTAAATGCACTTTGAATTGGACTCAGTGACTACTGCACAGAGGGACAACAGTTACAGAAGTGTGGTTACATTTTTAAACCAATGAAATCTTCCAAATCATCCACAAAGACAACCGTGAACAGCAGTTTAAATTGTTCTCAAACCAGAAAGATTGATTCACATTAAGTTTAGTGTCCTGCAAGTTAGAGGTTAATATATAGAATCATAGAAGTTGAATGAGCCACAACTGTATTCATTAGTGCACTCATAAAGGCAGGCTTTGAGAGCCATTTGAACCTCTCTTTCTTAAAATGCAAGCTCAGAGGGCTAACCATTCTCTTTCCAGGAAAGATTGGCCCTAAGATGGGTATCTGCTTCTCATTAATTACATCTTGAAATACTCCTGTTTCTATCCCAACCCCAGTGTTTTCACAGTACAGTTTCTTATGTTGTGTAAATCCAATTAATTGAGGTTTTTTTTTTAGTAAAGCATGGTTTAGCAATGTGTGAATATAACAGTTAAGGCAACTGTGGAGATGCTTTGGCCTCCATTTTGCTGAAGTATAATTCTAATAGAATAACAGAGTTGGAAGGAACCTTGGAGGTCTTCTAATCCAACCCCCTACTCAGGCAGGAAACCCTGTATCAGTTGTGGCTAACCTTTTTGGCCTCCTGTGCAAAAAATTGTGCACACGCTTGCACTCGCGTGCCATCACCCAGAAGGCAATGTGCGCCACTCCCATATCCCCTATGCATGCGTGCGCAATCCCCCACCCACCCACCTCCCACTGCCCCTTTACCTGCACTGCGCCTCACAGCTGATTTTCGTCTTTTTTAGCTTCCCAAAGGCTTGAGGAAGGCTTGTGCAGGCTTCTACAAGCTTTGTAGGCCGAAATCTAGCCCAGTTTTGTCACTTCCTGTTTTTCCAAAAATACTGGAAGTGACGAAACGGGGCCAGATTTTGGCCTACAAAGCTTGTAGAAGCCTGCAGAAGCCTTCCTCAAGCTTTTGGGAGACTGAAAAAGACCTTAAACCGGCTGAAAAATCAGCTGTGAGGCATGCACATGCACAGTGAGGTAAGTTTGCCTGCAGCTCGCGTGCTGGCAGAAATGGCTCTGCGTGCCACCTGTGCCACGCGTGCCATAGGTTCGTCATCACGGCCCTATATCATTTCAGACAAACAGTTGTCTAATCTCTTCTTAAAAACTTCCAGAGTCGGACCATCCACAACTTCTGGAGGAAAGTCATTCCATTGATTAATTGTTCTGTCAGGAAATTTCTCCTTAGTTCTAGGCTGCTTCACTCCTTGATTAGTTTATAGCCATTGCTTCTTCTCCTGCCCTCAGGTGCTTTGGAGAATAGCTTGACTCCCTTTTCTTTGTGGCAACCTCTTAGATATTGGAACACTGCTATCATGTCTCCCCTAGTCCTTCTTTTCATTAAACTAGACATATCAAATTCCTGCATTCTTTATATGTTTTAGCCTCCAGTCCCTTAATCATCTTTGTGATCTTTCTCCACTGTTTAGTTAGGGCTCTGATAATTATACTTTGGCGATATCTGGAGAAGTCCAGCTTTCTCAACTTGCATAAGAAGTCATAGCCCACCTGCTTTTCAGCTTAAAAGCACAACCATTATAATATCCTATGGCAATGTAATAATTCAGAAATCCAGTCATGAGGGTGTCTGCATAGATTTAATACAAGATTGGTTTTATTACTCTTCTGTACTCCTGAGCCTGAAAAAGAATGATTTCCAAAGCTGACTGACTCAATACAAATATTTCAGCTATCCTATGTTTCTACATAATGCACCGTGCTGCAGAGTTAATGTTGCTTAGAAACAGTTTTTTTCTGCAACAGCTAGGTAACACATTAATACATACTGAACAGCATACTGAAGCAGAAAGCACATTACGGAAATGTGAGGAAATATTTCTTGATTTTCAAATGTTCTTTAATCTTTAATTCAGGATAAAGTGGGAGGAGAATCAACCTGAAATATATAGATTAGTTTAAAATATATTTCCTCTAAGAGTTTTCATGCTTAGGTAGCAATAACAGGGATACTGACTAAAGAAAGGGTGAATATCATATTCTTGATATGTCAATATTGCAGAAATAAAGCAACATTTTTTAATGTAATGGGATAAAACTGTTCAATGGCAGCTGAGCAGGATCAGGGCCGTCTTAACAGCATTATGGGCCCTGGGCAAAGCAGTATATGGGGCCCCTACAGCAACTATTCACAGGAATAAACATGTAAATGGTTAATAAAATTAAACATATATTTGCATGTTAGTATTAATAAAAAAAAACCTTCATGGATCACTGCCTTGTCATGGCAAAGGGGCTTGCATAGCTCAATGAAGCTATGAGCTATGCCGTGCAGGGCCACCCAAGACGGACAGGTCATAGCAGAAAGCTCTGACAAAATGTGACCCACTGGAGAAGGAAATGGAAACCCACTCCAGTATCTGTACTCTGAAAACCCCATGGACAAGAACATATGGTGCTGGAAGATGAGCCTCTCAGGTCAGAAGGTGTCCAATATGCTACTGGGGAAGAGCAGAGGGCTAGTACTAGGAGTGCCAGAAAGAATGAAGCAACTGGGCGAAAGCCAAAAGGACACTCAGCTGTGGATGTATCTGGTGCAGAGGTAGTATCCAGCAGGTTTTGACCAATTCTGGAGACATGGTAGTGGAAATTTTGAGTAATTTGGAGAACTAGCAAATACCACCTCTGACTGAAGATTTTACAGTATCTTTCCCCTGCCACGCCCACCAAACCACGCCCGCAGAATCAGTAGAAAAAGAAATTAAATCCCACCACTGATCTGGTGGTGAAAGGAAAGTCCAGTGCTGCAAAGATCTATACTCCAGAGGAACCTGGAATGTAAGATCCATGAATCAAGGCAAGCTGGACGTGGTCAAACAAGAGGTGACAAGACTGAACATTGACATCTTAGAAATCAGTGAACTAAAATGGACAGGAATGGGTGAATTTAATTCAGATGACCATCAGGTATACTATTGCAGGCAAGAATACCTCAGAAGAAATGGAGTAGCTTTCATAGTCAATAAAAGAGTAGGAAAAGCAGTACTGGGATATATACCTGTGGTATAGAGTTTCCTGTTTGAGCAGTGGGGGGTGAACTAGAAGATCTCCAAGATCCCTTCCAACTCTGTTGTTCTGTTGTCCTGGTTTGGTTCTCTTCCCTCTTGACGTGTAGAGTTTCAAAACCATGTGGTCTGAAGAGAATTTTCTCTTTTTTTTTCCTAGAAAATCCTTCAGATTTTTACTTTACTGATTACTTTACTTTACAGATTTTAACTTCCCTTCAATAGCTGAAGCCTGATGTGAAATAAATAGAAACTGACATAATCTTTACATGCTACAAATTTAAACATTACGTATTTTAACAAATGTCAATAAATACTATTGAGATTCAGCGGTTTATGATTCAAAATACAAAAATGAGGAATATGGCTAGCACTAAATTTGAGTAATCTTCCAATTCAGTGCTATATTTTACTGCAGTTGCTAAGTCCTCATCTAGTGACTGCCATGTATAGTGAGCAAATAGGGTGGTGATGAAAACGTAATTTTGTGACCAATCTTTCACATTTACTTAAGTCATTGTGAGTCTTTGGAACTCATTTAAATGCCTAATTGATTGGTCATGAGACCAAATATACTTCTGACTTCTATATAAACAGAACTTTAATGTTAAACCAACAGTGCAGGATAAGCAATGTAAATGTCAATAGCCTAACCTGTATCAATACTCGGGCAGCTGAACATTTCTCCAGTTTAAGTCTTTAAATGCAGCCCTAGATAAAAGCACATAACAATAATTAAGAATTGATGTCACACACATAGCTAACGGTAGCAAACCTATTCAGCCAAGGAAGAACAGCATTTGTTCCTAGGAACCACAGTTGTGTCTTGGATTTCTGCATTTAGTACTGATTTTTTTTTAAAGAGATGGTAAAACAAGTCATGGCTTAACAATTATCCTTTTTTAGATAGTGAGTGCCCCAGGCATCAAATATCAGCTCATGTACTTATTCACTGCACTGCATGTCAATGTCAGTTTTTGGTAGATTGATTTCAGAATCAGTAAATACAGGGCAGTAAACACAAGAAGAGTCTATTGTAAAATTTTAAAAAGCTGAAATAATACAAATAATTCTGGAGATAATACATTTATAAACCTTGAATGAGAAATACTCCTCTGCCTGACCATTTTAAGTACCAAATTTTGTATGTGGAATCTGGAGCAATTGCCCCAATTAAAAAGCTGCAAGCATAGCTCAAGGCATGACCTCAGCCTTAGTAGAAAGCACATAAAAAAGAGTTTTTTCCATTTCATGACTGACGCTGACATTTTCATTTTTGATTGCATCCTGCAAACAGTCTTGCTGGGAAAGGATCCCACTTAAGACTCTCGAATATCCTGAAGGAAACAGATGGTTAGTATATGAAAGTTTTTAATTGAAAGAGGCTAGGATCTTTGTGGACCATGTCAGGGAAAATTAAGGGTTAAATTAAAGATTGTTTGACAGGACAAACATTAATAAGTTGCTTTAATTTAATACAAACCCCCCCTCCATATACTGTGTACCTGAAAGTTAGCCGAAATATAATGAAGGATTAAATACCTAAAACAAATACTGATGGGATTAATAAACCGCACAATAATCCCTTCTGTGACTTATCTATATTTAAATTCCGTGCTTTCTTTCCCCGCCAGCTATTTCTCCTAAGGTGCTCATTTGTTAACTTCATGCAAAGCTTAGAGGAACTGTGCCAATAGTTGTCAAGGAGATACTGCAATTACACTTGATGCTAGCATTTTGGGTTATTTCGGCAATATGTTTCTGTAGACTGTAATAAAGGTTAATTATTTCTTTTCCTTTTATTCTGTTGCCCTCTTCCCCCAAAATACCAAAAAGAAATTATGTAAAGGGCTCAGGACACCATCTGTCAGTAGGATAATTCTGTGAAAATTAAACTGAATGGGGCCAAATTTGATGCGGCTGGAGAAGCCAGCAAAAGAAAGATCAAGTCTCAAAACAGGCTGGACCAAGAGCTCCAGAGGAAAAATCCAGAGGGAGGAAAATCCTCCAATGATCCTCATATGAGAAGCAATTGGCCAGCAGCTTGGAATGTTGCCTATTGTTCCATTTTAAGTCCACCCTTCTCTTTGGTCATGTGGCCCAGAAAACATCTGCATGGGAACTGGGAAGTACACATAACACACCCAAGAACAGGCAAGGCAAGACAAACACACATGGATATACACACACAAGTGCATGCATGCCGAATAATCTCTGAAGAAGAGATTACACACAGACACACAGACCTAACCCATGACATCATTATACAGGAGAAAACACAGGCAGCTCCTACTGTATGTCATCAATGCTAAAGGAGTAGAGAAAAATCCCAGAATATGTGCCATTTTTGATTTCCCTACATTTTTTTCAGGACTTTAAAAGTAGCAGGAGTATATCAGTGAATGAAGCAGAGTACCGATAGGATTCTGCTGAATACCATCTCTGTATGGAGACTTTCCCAAGAAATGTTCGATATTGTCACACGTTGTAAGCTGTTCCAAGTAAAGTTGCCTTTTTACAGTTGACTGGTGGTAATTCTGTCAATACTAATGATGTTCAAGTGGATATCCAAATGTTTTGAGACTGTAGCTAGGGTTCCTATCATTATTGGGCATTATTTGCTTTCTTTTGACACAGTTGTTCTACTTCTATATGCAGGTCTTGTAGTATGATCTTCTCTTTCTCTTTTGTTCTGCTGCTTTTAGCTACTGCAACATCCACTATCCAGACTTTTTAAAAATCTTTCTTATTGACAATTATTAAGCCTAGGGTACTAACAGAGAAGGCAGATCCTTCTCTGTTTGAACTCTGAAACCCCATAGCACTGCAGCCTTTTTATTTTCTATTATTTAATGTATTCCCCCCCACACTCCCACTCCCCTCAGTTCTTGCCTGGAGACAAATGATATTTCTTGCAGATATTCCACTGCAGCATTGTTGCTACATTGTCATGCTATTGTTTGTGCTTAGTTTATGCAATTTTGCAGCAACTAACGAGGTGGTCCACTATTTCTTCAGCTTCTTTGCAGAGATGACATTTGCTTTCTGTTGCTGTTTTCTCAAGTCTGGTTTTGTATGCATTTATTCTTGTGCTGCCATAATTAGCCCATAATCTGACTCTTTGTTTAACTTTCCTGTACTTAGTCATTGCTAGGTCTTGTTATCTGCTTTGCCTTGTTTTTGTTTTTAATGTACTGGCCATGTAATACTTTGTCTTATCTTCTCTCTTTTTTATTCTTCATTTGATCTTTTTTGTAAGGCACTTTGGTCTCTCAAGTACTCCAATACAGTAAGCCTTCATGGTATACTAGCGCTGGTGTATCTTCTTCATTGTTCTTCTGATATTCTGCCAATGCCCTTTTTCTTCTTTATCTATCTGAGGTACTTGAAACAGTCCATGCTCATCTATTTTCCTTGGTAATGGTTTGTCAAAATCACTGCGAGAATGAAAGGCATGATTCATTGTCATTATTTTTCTGGTCTTCCTATCCAGGGCCTTTAGTTCTGCACGAGTCCAGTCCAGTATTTCAGCATGTATCTAATGACTGGAATTGCCCAGTGTTAATAGCCTTGATGACATTTCCCCCACACAATTTTGACTTTAAAATCTTGTTCACTTTCATGAAGTATTAACTTCCAATCTTCTCCTTGACTTCAGTCTACTTGATGTCACCTGAAGGCTGCTGAAATAATTGATTGATTGACTTCATCTAGACGAGGGGTGTCAAACTCAAGGCCCGGGGGCTGGATCCGGCCCACAGGGTGCTTAGATCTGACCCGCGGGGCTGGAAACAGTGAAGGCCTGGCCCATGGTGCCTCTGTCAGTGAAAACAGAGCTGGGGGAGCTGTCCACGGCCCTCCTGAGCTCCATTTTCACTGGCAGAGGGTTGCAGGAGACTGTCGCAGCTGAAAACAGAGCTCGAGAGCCCATTTTCTCTGGCAGAGCACTTGGGCCGCCACATGCACCCCCAACACAAGTTACCTCAAGCTGGCCAAGCCCACCCTGGTCACACCCACTCTGGCCCCGAGGTCAAACACAATCCTGATGCGGCCTTAAATAAAATCGAGTTTGATACCCCTGATCTAGACTCTTGATGTTATTTCTGTAGGATATCTTGATTCTTTCAGTTTTGTTTTTCCTATTGATGGTAAGGGTGGCACATTTGTCAAGTCCATTGCAGTATCATGGCTGTATATACAGTGTTGAGCAGTGATGCTATTTTATATGGCATTTTTTCTATACAGCTTCAGATGGCCCATGTAAAGGAGGTGAGAAAGCCTGACATTTTTTTAAAAAATGTTTGATAGCCATGGTTTATGAGACACGGTGGTGCAGTGGTTAGTGTGCAGTACTGCAGGCTACTTCTGCTGCCTGCCGGCTGCCTGTAATTTGGCAGATCGAATCACATCAGACTCAAGGTTGACTCAGCCATTCATCCTTTCGAGGTGGGTAAAATGAGGACCCAAATTGTTGGGGGCAATATGCTGACTCTGTAAACTGCTTCGAGAGGGCTGTAAAGCACTGTAACATGGGTATATAAGTCTAAGTGCTATTGCTATCTGACTTGTTCAAAATGGTTGAGATGAATCAATGCAATGAGAAACAGTAGTGGTCACAGTGAGTGTCCTTGAAAGATTCTCATCTTGAAATTAAATTACCCCAGTATATAAGTACTGATGAACAACAGTGATATTACCAATGCAGGATGGGAAAATTGAGGCCATTCAAAATGAACTATCTTTACTATGCCAGTTCAGGCAGAATGACTCATAGTGAGGGAGCAATATTGAAACAACTAAAGCTTTTCTTATTTGTGCTCCAATGAAGCAGCATGAAGGCAAATATTTTAACAATAAATGTGTTCAACAATTGTTGTTAAAATTTTTTAATTTAATTAACATTAAAATGCAATTGAAGCTTTGCATTTCCAGTGTTTGTTATTTCAAAACTTTGGTGTTGCCTGGTTTTTTTCTTGACTATTTTGTTAGGGTCATGCAGCAGCATTTCTTCATTACCATTTACTTCAAATATGGTATCTGTACTGATATCCCAGCCTTACTTTTCTGGTTAGCATTTTTCTGGAATAGTCTACACTAGGGCTGTTAGGAATGTAAGTCACCTAACAGCTATTTGGGTTAGAACTATATAAACCAGGATAAACATTTTAAAACTGCATCTTTTAAGAAAATGCAAAACTGTAATTAGGTGTGGTTTCTCAAACGGCCATAAGATGGAGCCAGAAACCTGGTTTGTCTTAATCTTAGTCTCAGAAGAGAGTGTGAGTCAGTCTCTGTTTCCTTCTGTTGGAAAGTATTGCCGTCCATTTTTCCTAATTGACTGATATTCCTGGATTTGATGTAAGTCTGATACTGAACTGTTTTTGACACTGGACTTTGTTATTGGATTATCCCTGGATTGAAAAACTGACTGATTTACCTGTGAATGACTTTGGACTGCTTATTTTGAACTTTGCTTAAACCTTTATTGAAAGTAAAACCCTACATTTACTGTACAGTGTATCTGTGTGCTGTGTGTGTATTATTCAAACACTACTCTCTATACGTCTCCCTGTATGCGCTCATTCTCCTAACAGGGAATTACCTCAACAAGGGCCTTGTTTGTTTTGAAAAACAGAAGATTGATTACAGTAATGTCTCTAAACATCTTTTAGCTCTCTTTGCTTAACCTCCTTAATATAAACAGCTTTCTCATTTGTATTATATAGCCTAATGCTGCTAGAGGGAGAAACACAGTCAAGGCAGGAGATAAGGATATTTTAAAAACCTTGTGACCAGTAGATAATATACGGATTCAAATTCCCAGATCCCATGAAGTCAATAGGAACACATTACCCATATCATTTCAAGAGCTATTGCTTGTTTTGCTGTAATAAGTGTGGGGTTCAATTCAATTCAATTATAAATACAGCGATTCTGATAATTAGTTGTTTGAAAGCAATATGCTAGGGATCAACAACTTAAGGAGGCAACATCCCTTTCAGTCCATCTTCATGCAGTCCCTGAATGCATCTGGATGGCAGTTGTGGGACCCAGAAGGCTGGACAAGATAGGCTCTTGGTCCCATCCAGCAGGGTTCCCTCAAAGCTATCTGAAGTAGAAACTAAAATTCTATGGGGCTGCTCAGAGGTGGGATTTAATTTTTTAAACAACCAGTTCTGTGGGCGTGTTTAGTTGGTGGGCATGGCTTGGTGGTCATGTGGCTGGCTGGGCATGGCCAGATCAACATCAGTCACATTGAGGCACGCATCTCCTCACTTGGCCTCTCATGACTGTGGGGATGCTGCAACAGTCGTAAGTGTGAAAAATGGTCATAAGTCACTTTTTTCAGTGCCATTGTAACTTTGAATGGTCACTCCACACAAGCAAAGTACCAGCAAAGGAGGAAAAAAAACCTCCAGAGAAATTCCAGAGACAGGAAGTCTAGTCCTGCCAAGAATGTAATAACGGTTAACAGAGGCAGTTTCTGTAAGCAACACCAGAATGTTTCCTTCCTGCCTTTTTTACAGGATTAGGTTAGTAATTTCTTCTAACAACCGGTTCTCCGAACTGCTTAGAATGTTAACAACCGGTTCTAGTGAATAGGTGCGAACCTGTAGAATCCCATCCCTGGGGCTGCTGCTGCTAAATATTTCTTCAATAATAAACAGTCACTTTAAATTCAATAAACATCTTCTTTTGAAAACAGTATCTCTTTCACAAAAAAAGTTAAATCGTTTTCAGAAAAAAACAGGCAGCCTTAGTATCTTCCTATATAACATTTCAGATTCCTTATCCTTTTATTTTTCACCCTTTGTCTATCTTGACTACATTAATGTTTTTGCTGGCTTTGGTGAGATCACTTGTTTATTAAATGGCACAGTCAGGACTATTAGCTTCCACTACCAGAACTGAAAAATGTACCAGGAGCCATTAATTAGTTATCTTAATAATTCAATGTAAGATTCTAGACTCCATGAGGAACAAACTGAAAATCAGGGGTGCACATATAGATCAATGTAGACCAACATTTGAATAATACAGAAGAAATGTACTATGGTCTTTTTCTGGAATGTTATTTTCAACCAGCTAGTACCTGTGATTTCTTGGTAGCCTCCCATTCAAGTACTAAACAAGCTTTTTGGCCAATGTCAAAAAATCAGACGAGATGTTGCCATTCTAAGTTTTTAGAAAATGCAATTTAATTATTTTAAAGTTTTATTCCAGGACTAACAACATAGACCCCATTTAAGAGGATTATGTAAACAGCCTACCCCTCTTTTCCCCATTGTCAAGCCTGCAGCTTTTCTAAGTTGTTTTTGATTTACAAAAGCCAAAACATGCCACATATCATTTCAATCTCTATTTCCATATTTCAAGTGCATGACAGTTTGTTCTTTTTTCTCAGTTAAAATAGCAAATAGTGCTGCTGATTGATGTTATCATTCTAAAAACCAATAACACTTTATCCTGTGTCCTTCACTTCATCATAAAGCCAAACAGCATGCAGATACAATTCATCATCACTAGTGCTGAAGAATTCACATCCATTGTGGCCTAGTTTCAATCATTCTTTTAAGACTGTGGGAAGCCAATATAATCAGCATGTTACTTGACAAGACATAAAGTAACAATTGCACAAAGTTGTTATTACAAGAGAAGGACAGAGCTTAGACAGGGTCAGGGTGTCAATGGGTACCAGTGTGTTTGGAGATTTGATGCCTGTTAAAATTCTTTGCTCTTGATTTTTTACAAACAGAAAGGGGCATGCTTCATATCAAAAATACTGAAATCCCTTCAATCTTTATTACCAGAAAAGCTTTTGGAAGTATGAGTTTCATCCTGAAGCATGGCTGGAAAAAAGGGGTGAGTTGGAAGCGGTGAGAAAGGAAAGCTTTATTTATTTATTCTGTGCAATGCTGAAGTAAGGGATGCTGGGAACTGCCATTGAAGAATATCTGGAGAAGCGTAGATCTGTTTTGAACCAAAGGGAAGGAATTTCATATTTGGGTAAATCAGGTTTCATGCAAAGAGGCTGCCCAGATACAGTTTGGAAAAATCCTGGTAAATCCTGCCAGCTACGTATACCAATAGAGAGGAAATCATCTGAGCATGCACAAAGCAGCTCCCTTAGTGGCAGTGGCAAAAAAATGGAATGTGGAGAGAAGTAAGCTCAGGTTCAGATTCACTGAATGGCTTTGGACCCATATTCTAATTACAGGTAACTTGCGACCCTAATTGAGCCCAAAATTTATGTTGTTAAGAAATTTGTTAAGTGAGTTTTGCCCCATGTTGTGATTTTTCTTGTCACATTTGTTAAGTGAATCACTGCAATTGTTAAATTAGTAACATGGTTAAGTGAATCTGGTTTTCGCATTGACTTTGGTTGTCAGAAGGTTGCAAAAGGAGATCGCATGACTTTTGGACACCGCAACCATCATAAATGTGAGTCAGTTGTCAAGTGTCCAAATGTAAATCACGTAACCATGGGGATGCTGCACCGGTCATAAGTCACTTTTTTCAGTGTCACTGTAACTTCAAAGGGTCATTAAACAAACTGTTATAAGTCCAGGACTACCTAACCTAACTCACAGGTTCTTAAGATAAAGATAAAAGATGAAATTGTCCCATCCATTTCTTCACAAATATTTTTACAAATGAAGAATACAACAATAATTAGCATAGGGTTCAGCTGGGTGTCAGGTATATTGGATTTATGCCTGTATGATTTCTACAATTTGTATTAGCTCCAGGGTTTGGGGATGGGGAGAATTTAATGGAGAATCCGAATGTCTTGTATTATGATTTTCTAGTTTTTCTATGGACATACTACCAGTAATACAACAGATCCAATCTAAAGTAAAAGACTTTCAGTTTTTATAGGGAAAAAAAGCCACTGGGAATTCCTAGCCACAGAAGTCTAGCAAAGTATTGTTAACTGGACTTACACTCTCATATTTTAGAAAAGGCAAAGGAGATGTAGTTAGGTCAAAGTTTCAAAAATGTTTTGTGACAGTATTCCTCTGTAAAATATTTGAAACCCAGCTTCAGAAATTCCCTGTATTATGAATCTACTTTCTGCTTATAGAAAAACAACAAACTGAAAATTACACCACCGTTAATTCCAATGTGGGTAGCCATTTGTTCTTGTAGCAAAAACAATACAAAAATGTTATGTCATCTTAGAGTCTAAGCTTTTACTGTGTTCAGTCCATCTCATTTAATGCCCATAAGCCACAAAAGATTGGCTGATAGTACAATCATTAGCATTTAAAGTGCTACAAGAACTTTTACATTTATAGTTATCAACAAGCAAGTTTTTCCTGTTTGCTTTTTAAAAAGAAATATTGCATTACACGTAGCGAGTACATAGCGAGTATATATTTGAATAGAATTTAAGGATGACTGTAGATGTCCAGGCCTCCAAAACCCATTTTGAGAGCTGAACTTTTAACATTAAATTAGTAAGGCTGATATCTCTCAGAGCTTTAGCTGTCAGGCAGTTTAAGTAAGGGGGAGGGAAAGAATGACAAATAGAAAGAGAAACTACTTTTAAAAGATTTATAAATCATAAAAATATTCTACACAATGAATGAGAGACCTAAAAACAAACAAAAAGATTTTAATTATTTAGTCCAACTAGAACTTCCAAGATCTATTTTGGGGTAATGACACAACCTGAGAAGTGCTAAATTAACTCTTAAATGTTTTTGCTCTCTAGATTGATCATGGTGACCTTAAAATAATTCACATTAATGTGTTCTTTGACATTGTAGGATTGGCTAAAAATTATTTTTAAAGCTTCTCTTTTCTCTGAGACCTGGACCTGGCATGAAGCTGGCGGGGGCGGGGGGGCAGGACAAACAGCAATCATTCCATTGGTGTTGATGATAACATCAATGCTTTACATGAAGATCAGAAAATATGAGAGAGCTGACTAAAGGGAAAATAATTCATACTCAAGTTTGCAATTAAGATTATAATAGCCTTGATAGAGAACACTGTGAAGGTATTTGGAACTTTTAACATGTTATGCAAGTGTAGTAATAACAAATTTAAACAGAAATATACTTACATCCCTTGTTAAATGAGAGTAATTACATTCACATTCTGTCTTCAGTGGCAGAAAATGAAATATATTGTTGCTGGAAAAATCAAAGTTAGTATCTCTCAGCTTGGAAGTAATGAAAATGCAAGGTCACAATCAGTACTGTATATTTAGATTCCATACATATTAAAAAACAATTGAAGGCTACTACACTAAATAAATAAAAAACAATTTATGCACAGTTTCCATTTGTTTTTTGCATCCTACAGAAACTTCCTAAATTGGCCTATGAAAAAAATAGTTTGGGTACTAATAGATTTTGCTTTTAGAAGTTCATGTGTAGGAAGTTATCACCCACCCCTCAATTTGGCACCCAAGCAGATGGGACTCCAAGCTAACCTAAACAAATGGACCAGGCCCAGGTAAGATTCCCTTGCCAGCAAGCAGACCCATTGAGTGTGTGGGTGAGTTTTCCTGGACCGTGGCCATTTGAAAAAAAAGGTTTTAAAGGGGTTTTCAATGTTGAGCTCCAAGGCTGCTTGGAAGGGAGTACCTCTAAATTCTAAATTTAAAGCATGGGAAATGTATGTATGCCTGCATGTGTGTAGGGAGGGCCCTTCTCCCAAACACAACTGGATCTCGCTTCCTCTGTGCATTTCCTAACCGCAGAGAGACCAAGAGTCTGGAGAGCATGGGGGGTTTGCCAGAGCACAGGACCTTTTTTTAGGGAGGGGGGAGGAGTGTGTGTGTGGGTGGGTGGCTTCACCCTTGGACAGCAGCTGAATCTCCTTTGTTTGGCCTCTAGCTGCCCTCTTGCCTGTTTCTACCTCCACAGAGCCATGACCATCAAGACAGAAAAAGCAAGGAAGGGCCATCAGTGTGGGACCTTCTGTATATAAGAGGAAGAAACCAAGTGGGTTATCATTGAAAAGAGGGAAGAAAATGTTTTTTTTTTTTTTTTTGTCCAGTGTATCCCAAAAGCAAATCCCAGGATTTTAGGTAATTGTGAAGTTAGGTAGTTAGGAATTTGTGAAGTTGTGAAGTAGTAGGAGTGCCAGTACTTGCCTGTAAAGAGCAGCAAGTCCTTCCGGATTTGAGCTCTTCCAAATCCGAAAACCTAGGCCTGAGGAAGGAGCGCCAATAGTTGTCTGTTGGGGGCAGCAAGTCCTCCTGAACTGTCTTTTTGGGGGATAGTAAGTTCTCACAGACTGTTTTGCCCCCAGTCCGAAAACCGTGGCCTGAGAGTTCCCTCTGAGGGGAGAACACATACTTTGAATAGGGAACCAGTCTCCCCCAGATACTTCTGTCTGCAAACTGATGGCCTGTTGACTTGACTAAGCCAAGTGTGAGAATCCCACATCGGAAGGGGAAAAATAGGAAGCGGTAGTTCGAGGGTCCTGAGTGGAACCCCCCCCCAGGTGAATTGTTGGAGGCTTGGGATGAACAGAAGCCAGTCCTTAGCTGGTATGGGGAAAAAGAAAAGAAAAGCTAAAAGGATATGTAAAAAAGAAAAAAAGGGCTTTGCTGAGGGATGACACTGAAACCAATTTGGTACTTAAAATAAAGGTACTTAAAAGAAAAGGGCAATATAAAAACAGGATCACATGGGATTTTCTATTTTTCTCTTTATTTCTGTGTCTCTTTCTTTGTCTCCTATGCAACCATGTGGTTTGTTCCTTAAGATTTGTGCCTTCCCCAATTTAACTGAGATTTATTGTGGGAATGATCAGTTTGTGTGTAAACCTGTTTTGTTTTCCTCTTTGTCCTTGTTTGTGTGTATGTGTGTGTGTGTCTAAGTCTTTGTGTCCTTGAGGTAACTGTTGCAACTGTTAAGTGTCTCTGATCCCTTCAGATATGAATTTTAAATTGTTAAAAGCACTGAGAGAAAATGTCTTCTGCCAATCTAGCCTGGCTAGCTGGACAGAGTGAAGAACAGAGAGTTCAATTTTCTTTCCTCTCTGTACTTTTTTTTAAAAAAACCCAAGGTTATTAGTGAATGTTTTAAGTTCATTTACAAGAAAAGTTTCATCCTGGCATTTACTGTGTGCTTAAATTATTTTACCTGATCATCTGTTTCCTGAAGCATGTGAATCCAGTTTTTTTCCTTTCTCATCTGTTGTCTCCATTTTGTTGAAATTGATTTATCTGTTCAGTAACTGCAATACTGATGTGTTGTTTTTCCCCTCAAACCTGCCTGCAAGCTATCTACCCCCCCAAAAATCTCTTATCCTGCCAACAATCCCTTTCCTGGTAAGATCACCCAGCAAAGGGGGGAGGGGACCTTGTTCTTCTGTCTTTCAGCCCTGCAGCATGTGGAAACAGATGCTGCCCCCTAGAGGAGACACTCCATCCATTGGAGCAAAAAAATTGGATTTGGATTTAGTCCTCCACTGAAAGTTATCACAGCAACCAGAGTGGAGCAGACCCTCCCAAGCCTGACTGACCACCCATACCACTAGGCCAAACCTATGCCACCCAGAGACATGAAGGAAAAGACCCTGAGATGGACCAGTAAAAGACTAAGACTCTTTTCAATCCCCAGAAGACAGTTAGAAAGATTATGGGGGAGAGGGTGGAAATTCATTGTAATTTGAAATTCATTGTAATGTAAAATCCATTATAATGTTTCCTTTCTTGTATCATTTATATTGTAACCAGTCTAATGTACTCATGTAAGGATTGTATTAGAGTGGCTGGCCCAGCAAGTTCTGAACACCTTGGACTTCTGTCTGGTGGGAGGGAAATTGTCCAGCATGTTTGTATTGTCTGTAGTGTAAAAGTAGCTGCATACACACAGAGAGAGATACACCATTCAGAATTAGACAGAGGTTATCCCCTTCACCTACCTCCACACAATGCTGCTCCTAGCTTCCTTTTTTGTGTTTTGTGTTTGTTGCTCTGTGACACTAAAGCACAAGCAGTCATGTCTCCCTGCTAATTCCATGGGGGAGGGGGCATCTCCCTCAGGCAATTCCCTTACTTGAAGAGATAGCAGAAAAGAGATCTCCAAACCCCAAGTCCTGACTGACTCACAAATGCTGCTGCCCAGTTGCCCAGTAAAGCAGGATATGTTGCACTGGTGGTTTCATGAGTAGAAGTCCCAGGGTTCACTGTGTGTAATTTAAAAAAAATACTAAATAGCCTGGATTGCACACTGGCTAATCTCAAGGAGCACAGGAGCCCAAAAAAGTTAGCCACCACTGCCCTAACCTATTGGGCCCTGGACATATCTCTAACATCTACACAGAGTAGCAACACTGAGCCAAAATATTTTGAGGTTGAAAATTCACTGGTCCTTGCCTTAGATTTAAGCAAGACACAAAGTACATAAAATTCTTCCATAAAAATCTAGTTTAACTTGAAGAAACATCACCTTTACTCCATGGACCAGTATCAGTAGCGCATTAACTTTGAAGTACAGAATTTACAACAATGCATGAGTTATTAATGCATTAATTATAGATATACATTAAACAGCATCAGTACACATTTGATAGAATCACAAATTGAGCATAAACCATGAGTTGGACGTTCATTGCACTCAGCAGAAATATGTGTCTTGTTTAAACTGATGTCACCACTTCTGCCTTCAGAAAAAAGTGAAATTGGCTTCTCGTCATTATTTCAATACACCACCAATATAATTACAAAAGGAATATTTTCAGAACTTTACCTTAAGTGTTGGTTCTTAAAAATATGGACATTCACTCCAAGACAGTTAATTTAGTTCATTTCAAAGTTTCTCTTCAAATTTTTACTGAAACCATTTTTGTTTCATTTCTACCATGAACAATTTTTAAAAATTGGAACAATTTTTAGAAAAGACAGCAAATATTATTTAAATATCTTTAAATATCTGATTTAGAATATTTACATGTTTCTCTATCTTCACTACTGTATTTCATATTTTTCTTCATTAAATAAAAAAACTAAAATAATGCAGATGAGAGAAGGCAGAGCTGAAAGTCTGCTACCAAAATCATTCTGCTTAGGAATCCTTTATCCTGTGTTTGCTTACTCTATTAATTTAGTTTTTGATGGCATGCTAGAAAAGATCTGGCTTCTCTTTGCTCAGCAAAATATCAATGGTCAGGGTCATCTTTGGAGAATAAAAAAATGAAACAAGATTTTGGTCAAATTATTTTCTCTCCAAGGACATTTACATCCTTTCACCATTTCTGAAGGATTCTTCTTGGACAACAGATTTGTGTGAATTGATCATATGGCTTCCTCCCATGCAACACAACAGACACTGCATAACACTTTTTTCCAAATTTTTATACTTCAGTTTTGGCTTGTTGCTATGATCACTTTCTCTCAATCTTAATTACACAGTGATATTGTTGAGCATGTGGAACAGGTGAATCTTCAGACATGTAAATTATAAATACTGTGTTTATATGTCTAGGAAAAGGAGACTGTGTGATTTGCCCACTTGTTCTTCAGATAGCTGTTTCTCATAAGTAAACTGCAAGAACCAAAGTTTTTACAGTTGGTTCACAAACTGAGCAAGGGACTCCAAATACTCCAAAGACTCAAACGTTTGCCAAACTTCATTTCTTAATCACTTTCAGAAAACGCTTAATTTTTTTTTAGCTATTAGAATCCTTCACAACAGCTAGTTTCAGAACACTGGATGAATTTCATTCAATCCTTGAAATAAGTTTTAAATAAGCTTTAAGATTTTAAAAAATCTTTTGTGTTGAAACAAACAGCAAAAATGTGATTAAAATGTTGACTTTGGAAAGTTACAAATGCAGAGGGTCCAGATAGATTTGAAATAAAAATTTAAAATTAAGAATCCTTCCCATGGGAAAATGCTGTTGTTTTAAATCCTCAAAAAATGATAGGTTAGGACTTTGATGATTGGACATTAAAGGAAATCAGAAGGGAATTTACAATTCAAGGACAGGATCACTCTAATGTGACCTACGAATACAGAATGGAGCAAAATACTTTTAACATTGGATACACTGAAGGATATTTATTAACAATGGAGCCAGATATTAATTTTAAAAATCTCTGTCATTATAGATGGACTGTTTAAAATATGTTTTACAACAGGAACCAGTTTCACTGAACAAGATTAAAATTGATTTGAAAGTGAATTTAAAGTGACAGGCGACAAGAATGATACAGAAAAAGATGCTATACTGGCTATACCGGGTGTTGGCAACCTGTGACTCCAGAGCCACATATGGCTCTTTGGGCCCTGTGCTGTGGCTGTCAGCTGAACCCACCACTGGCTGGCCCTGCCCCTCACCCTCCCCTCCCAGTCACTTCTCATCTGGCCTAAGAAGGGTGGTGGTGGTGCATGGAGACTCACTTCATATTCCAGAGCGGGAGTGAAGCGGCCTTTACTTGCCTCTTCCTCCGGCTTTTGTTAGTGCTGCATGCACCTTGGTCACTAGGGGAGACGTGCAACTTGCTCTCTGCCCTGAGACACTGGCCCACCCCCGCTGTGGCCGACTCTGCTGCTCTCACTGCCTCCATAGCCTGCTCGCTGCTCTTGCAGCGCCTTGTGCAGCACTTAAATTTAGTATGCTTCACAATGGGGGAGACAGCATCCCTCCTCCTCCCATTACAACTCAGAGCATTGGCTGAAGCGGAGCTGGCCCAGTGTCTCAGGGCGGAGAGCAATTCACACATCTCCCTGAGCAGCCAAGGTGTGCACAGCACCAAGAAGGGCCGGAAGAAGAGTCAAGAAGAGGGGCGCTTCACTCCCGTTTTGGAATATGGAGTGAGTCCCCATCCGCCACCATCACCCTTCTCTTTTCAGGGCAGGCAAGGAGTGAGAGGGAGGCAGGGGCAGGCAGTGGTGGGTTCAGCTGACGGAGCCACAGCAGGGGGACGAAAGAGCTTCATTTGAAATGACTCTTGATTTAAATCATATGGCAAAAAACACCCAAAGAAAAACACAAACACAAACCCTCGCCTGTTTTTGGAAATGGTTTAAGAGGGAACACGCACACGAGAGAGAGAAAGGGGAGAGATGAGAGAGAAATCAGACAGATAGAATGTATAATCATGTTTAATTAAAATACTATATTTGCATCTACTCAGCTTGATCCACACTTACTGTATCTTCCTGTATAGTCAATTGAAAAAGTATATCCAATCCATTTTTAAAAACTTTTTCAACATAATTCAACATATAGAGATTTGATTTTAATTTCAGTAATACTGCTAGATAAACAGAATATAACATAGTTTGAGCCCATGGAACCTGAGGAAGTGAACAAGGCCCTCTACACATACTAGTTCACCTACTTGTATATTAGATCCATGCCCTTTTGTGTTCATTATTCAGACGCGGGATTGGGTCTGAACGGTAGTTAGCTCCTCCTTGAAAGTGTCCCACCAGCTCTTAAAGACCCCCTCCTCAAAGGATCTTCTCTCAAACCAACCAAGTTGGACAGTTTTTGCCCAGTTTCCAATCTTCCCTTCCCAATGAGTGCCCTCATAGATGACATATGGTGAGAGAAGGATGGAGTAGTATGTCCAATCTGGCTCTTCTTGACCTCTCAGTGGCATTTGATACCATTGGTCATGGTATCCTTTTGGGCTGGCTCCAAGAGTTGAGGCTGAGTGGCACTGTGTTGTGCTGATTGTCTTCCTTCCTTCAGGTTTGATTTTCAGTTGTTGTTGATAAACAGGAAAGATCCAGGCTGTGCCCCCTACTTTGTGGGGTGCATCAGGGATCCATTTTCTCTCTTCTCCTATTTAAAACCTACATGAGACCAGTGAGTTTAGTTCAGTTCAGTTTAGGGTGAGATATCAATATGCGGATGGCACTCAGGTTTATCTCCACACCAGGCCCCTTGAGTGATGCTGTAGGCATCCTATTCCAGTGTCTGGGGGCTACTTGGGCCTGGATGGGGTGAAATGGACTTCAATTCAATCTCAGCAAGACAGAGTTGCTGTGGGTATTTGGACCTTTCAAAGACAAGGGTCTTCTATCTCTAGTTCTGGATGGGATGACACTACCCCAGAAAGATCCAGTGTGAAATCTGAGGGTTCACAATGTGGTTAGGACAGCCTTTGCATACCTTTGGGTACTGGGAAAGTCTATCACCCATGCCCTTGTAGCCTCCCACTTAGTTTACTGTAATGTGCTCTATAGGAGGCTGCCCTTGAAGAACATTCAGAAACATTTTAACTGGTGCAAAATGCAGCTGCACAGGTAATACATGGCACATGTAACACAATTCCTCTGTGAATTGCATTTGCTGCCAGTGTGTTTCTGGGTGCAACTAAAGGCTTTTCACCTTTAAAGCCCTACATGGTTTGACACTGGGTTACCAGGGGGACTGTCTTTTTCCAAGAGTTTCTACCTGTACAATGGATTGGACATGCTGCAGATCCTGTTAGCCAAAAAGTATCAATTGGTAGGAACTGGAAGATAAGCTTTTTCTGCTGTAGCCCCTGCCTTATGGAATATACTCCCCTCAGAGATTAGAATGGTCACAACCCTAATGGGTTTTCACAGCTTTAAAATTTTTCAAGACCTTCAACTCAATTTATTTCTTAATCCTTTTTGCTGGAAAATTGCGGAAGAATCTTAGCATTTCTCAATAAACCCACTAAATAAAATAGAAGAACACAACATTTTTTAAACAGAAGTAAATACTTAACATTCTACCTCAGTGGTATGAAAATTAAAACAAGAGAAATCCAGCCCACACCCATAACAAGAAAAATTTAAGGAATTAACTATCAAAACTACCAAGTAGATAATAAACACATACCTGAATAAATCAGGATTGACTTTCAATGTGTTCAGAATTTCAAAATTTGTAATGCTCAGTAAAAATCTGTACAGTAGGAAACAATAAAATCACACTAAGGAAATTAGAATTACTAATAAATCTCAAGGTTGAGTATCATCGGATAATTATTATCTATTACCACATTAAGTTGACATAGCTTTTTATCAGTGTGGCTGTGCGTGACTTATAGAATTTAATGGGACACCACCACCACAATCAATTGGCCCATACTATGGTTAAAACTGATGACAAATAGTCTGTTTAACACGGGCATACCTGTAGGAAGATCTAATAGTAGGAAAATGTTTGCACTATCAAACACTGTAGTTAAACAAACTATGATGGTTTTCTTCTGAGCATCTTCTAATCTTCTGGCTGAAGTACATTTATTTATTTCCTTACAAAAAGAGCATTAGAATCTAAACACTTATCAAATATATTCGTGTCTGTTGAAACTGGTGCAAAGAAAAATATTAGAAAAACAAGCCAACTCTAGAAATTAAGCCACTCAAAGAAAACAGCCAATTTAAAAATAAAGTAATTTATATGTACAAACATGAAAGCTGCAGGCTGCAGCAAGATACCTTACTGTAATATTATAAGAATTTCATGCTTGAATTTAACAGAGCTCAATTTTTTGTTTAATGTAATATAATACATACCAAGAAATGAACATAATGAAGAATACTAACTGAATCTTAGCATCCAGTTTCTTTATGTATTACTTTACTCCATTTACTGTTTTGAAATCCCAAAGTGTTAGTACATAACATGTGCATTGTTTTTGTATGAGAATAAAACCTAAAAGGTTTAACATATTATCCCATCTGCACCTATTTTCCCAAGTACACATTATATTCCAAGAAATAAACATTTCAAATGTCAAATTATATATTTAATTTACATTAACATCTTATGATTAATTGATTTTCAGCAATATTAAGGAAATATGATCAAACTATGTTCATGCAAATAAATCTTCAAAAGCCTGTGAACAGTTTTAATGTTTCATACTTCATATAAAATGGTTTAGATATACTCTGCAAAATGATGTCAGTGAAATGTTATCAATGAAGATAATGTCAAACATTATGTTTTTATTTATGTAGATATAAAAACTCTAATTTGCAATGCTAAATTCTGTGAACCACTGAGATTACATTGTGTGGGCAATTTTCTAGTCTTCAGAGCCACCTCTAGTTAATGTTTTTTTAAATTGTTGTTACCCAAAATTATGGGCATAAAAATACAATATAGCTCAAGAACAATAATTACTAGCTAAAAGAGCTACTAGAAAAAGCACTTAAGTAGAACAGTTTGATAAACACAAACTGTTTGCCTTTGTCTATTGCTGCTGCTTAAAAAAAAACCAATACAAATTATAATAAAAAAGCTTAGAAAAGAGTTGGTTTTCCACTAAAAAATATACTTGCAAACATGTTTTCAAATCACTGTATTTTTCCCCCAAGAGACATATATATATATATATATATATATATTCATATATATTCATATATATTCATATATATTCATATATATTCATTCCCTTGGAAATGTAACATAGATGTCTTTGTTAATTTATGACAATGCTCCATTATTCCATGAGATACAATATTAATAAGTTAAAACTTGAATTCCTCACATATACTGCTATCGAACAGGAGGAAAAACAGCATGAGAAACCATAAAATGTGCATGGCTAAGCATAAATAGTAACCTATACATTTTGGTTCAAACACAGTTTGGAAAACTGCATACAATGTCTTAAAATAGTTTATCCTCTATTTTCTGTAATTCTACCCAAGAATCATTTCAATCACTTCAATGTAAAACATAAACTGAAATTTCATATAAATTTTGAATACCCTGACTGAAATATTTTGCAGCTGATCATTCTAATGCAAACACATTTCTTATTACTTCACTCTTCCAATTGTCCATGCTTATACCCAAGCATACAAACATAAAAAATATTAGCTAACTAAAAAAGGTACAATAGACTCTTGGTAAAAGTTTTTTTTTCTCATGAGGCAATGTAGCATCTTCTAGATAAGACTTTAAAAATTACATTGCAATTTCATTACATTTCTGTCATAAACATGCAACTTACTGTGATATACAAAACACTTGGCTCTGAAGAAAAAACAGCTTTATAAAGACAGACTGCATCAATAAAATTTTCTGATTTACATGGTAATAAAACCTGTATTTTCACTAAAGCTCAGATATTAGGTCTCATATTATAACGTAATTTGTTTGATGAACATAACGTTCAGGAGGGAATATACACATTGACATACTAGACTATTAAAAATTCAGTTACAGAATTTTATTGATACAGCAGATTAACAAAAACTAATAAGGAAAATATGAGGATCAGCTTTTGTTACATTATTTAATAACACATTTTAAAAATTAAAATATTAAATTCTTTTAAATGCTCAATGCCACAAGAAGTCTAGAGAAATCTGTTATCAATACTGAGGTGCATTAAAAGACTATTCTTTCACACATCTGCAGCTGGATGTATTGTTTTATCCCACATCGTTTAAAAGCAATTTGGCACCTCCAAAGACAGACAACTGCCAAAGGTAAACACTGAATTAGATACATAAAGAGAATGTTTTTTATTTTTAACAAATAGTGTCAGAATAAGTGTCACTATTTTGTCAAAGTGATTTTTTCACAGTTAAATGTCAAGAAAAATAAGAATACAGACACTGACAAATATTGCTTGATACCCATTCTTACTTTTTTTTTGTCTTTTTCCCCAAATCAATAGCTCTACCAAACAGTCTTGTACTGTTGTGTAAAGCCATGATAAAAGCTATACAAGCACTTTAAAGTCAGAAATATTTTTTTAAAAAAAGGATTATTTACAGACAGTTTTTTTAGTTCTTTTGCCTATATAGCCAGCGTACATTACATTTCACAAAACCCCATAGTTAATGATATAAACATATGTGTGAATTATGCTCATGACCTAGGAGCTTCAAAAAGCAGGAGCAGGAAATAGAGTGATTTAATTTCTTCAGCAATCCCACTGTGAGCATAAACAATTCTCTTCAGCCTAAAAGTTTGCAAATGATAAGAATGGCATCATTTAAAAATGGCAGGAGCATGACTCTTCATCGTCTTTCCCTTTTAGATGTCCTCCGACGAACCTGAAAAAGCCAAAAAACAAGAACTAGAAGTCTCAATTCAAGAATGTTTTGTGTACATAGTCTTCCATATTCCAAAAACATGAGCAGTGTAAACCATACATTGGATGCAACATAATTTTAAAATCTGCATAGCGTTGATATTTATCTAGCTGTTTTGCTCTTTCAATAGATAATTCATTTTAATCAGCATTAACTGATTCATCAAGGAAATGCATCTATTAAATGCAACGGCCCGCATGGTTTTATGCAGACCCCGGTGTGCACATGTGTCACTTCTCCTGCAGAAGCTGCATTGTTTGCTGATTTGCTTCCGGGTGCAATTCAAGGTGCTAGTTATCACCTTTAAAGCCCTTCATGGCTTGGGTCCGGGTTATCTAAGGAAACATCTCTTGGCAGCCACATCCACCCGACCCATTAGAGCGAGGAGGTAGGGAATGTTGCGGGTCCCACCCCTGAGGGAGATACACTGGTGGGACCCAGAAGAAGGGCCTTCTCCGTGGTAGTTCCGTCTCTCTGGAACATCATTCCCCCAGATATTAGAATGGCCCCCTCACTAATACTCTTCCGAAAGGCACTGAAGACCTGGTTCTGCCAGCGGGCCTGGGGAACCCAGAGAGGGATGGAGCCCATCAGGTGGCTAGTGTGATCTGCTGTCGTCGGGGAGGAGGGGTTGAAGTTGATTTTTGATTTTTGTTTTCCCAAATTTTGTTCTATTGTACTTTATTAAATTTGATTCTTTTTGTTAGTTTTTGTTAGTTTTTATTTTTATTTTTTTGTTTTAAATATGGTTTTATATTGTGTAAGCCACCTTGAGTCACCATAGGCGAATAGGCAGCAATATAAATTAAATTAAATAAATAAATAAATAAATTGGAACATCATTTAGATGAAGGCATTCCATGATATGACAAAACAAAAAGAATCAGGCAGAAAAGCTTGCCCCGCTAATTGCTAAGTTTAATTGCATTTAGATGCACAGTTGAATTCAATTAGATTAAGCACAGTCCAGAATATGATGATCCTACTGATGGTTTAAAAATAATTTTCTACTTTCTCTGCATAGGTGTCCATCTGGATAAAAGCTCAGATTTAAAATAGGCACAAGTAATGCAAGAGCCATGGTGGCGCAATGGTTAGAGTGCAGTACTGCAGGCTACTTCTGCTGACTGCCAGTTGACTGCAATTTGGCAATTCGAATCTCACCAGGCTCAAGGCTGACTCAGCCTTCCATTTTTCCGTGGTCAGTAAAATGAGTACCCAGATTGTTGGGGGGAATATGCTGACTCTGTAAACTGCTTCGAGAGGGCTGTAAAGCACTCTAAGTCTAAGTGCTATTGCTATATTCTCCTCCTACACACATTTTGTTGTACTACATGAAATGGATTACTCTATTTCTTCCCAAAGGAAAAGTCTCTCACTTTTAAAAAAGGGAACTGCCAATTCTGCTTCACTATATTTAGTAATATCAAAGATAGCACTTTACTAAAGCTTCAACTGTATGAAATGCATAAACATTCAAAGAAATTTATATGCAATTGTGCATAAACATATTATTTACTCTGATTGAGGATACTTCTTCTTCTTCCATTGTTACTTCTTGAGGAATATCATGAATGGGAGAACTACTTTGAAATACATCCATCTCTTCACTAGATTCATTTTCTTTGCTTGCTGTTTGTTTTGATCGTCCAGCTCCTCTAAAATAGAAAGCCACAAACCAAGGTATCACTCAACACTTTAAATTTAAGCAATGAAGAAAGATTTGGAGAAAGAATTAGACTATCTTAGAATCTAAGCAATCTTAAATTGTTATTTTTGTGAACTTTATTGCACTCACAGGATCATCTAAGCTTGAAACATTTTTAAAATTAATTTAATGAACCCCTTGTTAGATTGACATCACATCATACCCTTTCTTCTGCTGAGTGGGTGGAACTTTTGGTGGTCTTCCTCGTCTTTTTTGTGGTGTAGACTGGTTTGATTCAGCTGTACTTATTTCTGATGATTCAGATCTGTTTTGGAAGGATATCCAACTCGGTCACCTTGTCAATTTAAATTTAAAAATAGTAGACAACTGAACAAAGAACTTACATTTGTTGTGATTTTTTGGGTGTTTTGTATTGTCGACCTTTTGACTTCTGTTCTATGCTGTCTACCTGACTTTCTTCCTCCTCTTCCTCCTCCTCTTCTTCCTCCTCCTCTTC
Organism: Notechis scutatus; assembly: GCF_049901735.1. NCBI lineage: Eukaryota > Metazoa > Chordata > Lepidosauria > Squamata > Elapidae > Notechis > Notechis scutatus. The sequence continues at coordinate 24,583,741 of NC_142013.1, read as the reverse complement.
TTCCTCCTCCTCCATAGGTTTAACTGGCACAGCTTTTTTTCTCCCTCTTTTAGATGTTTTTACTGTTGATTCTTCTTTTTGTATGCTTCCTGTGGTGGCCTTTGGTGGTCGCCCTCTTCTTCCCTTCTTTGGTGGACTGTTTTGTTCATCTTCACTTTCTAAGATACTCTCTTTTAACCTCTTTTCCTCTGACCACTGAGGTTCCTCGGACTCTGAAATAACTGCAGCTCTTTTTCTGCCTCGCTGGCTACTTCTAAGTTTTGGTTCTTGTCCTAATTTGCTCAGTTCATCCATTCCCAACTTTTCTTCAGGATCTGTAATCATTTTCTTTCTACTTCTGGGCTTTTCCAGCTCTGACTGAGGAAGAAAGAGAACACTACTTCATCCATCAACTATGTCTAGATCTTACTTACATAAGGAAATATGAACTCATTCCAGAAAAAAGCTGAAAAAAACACCATATTTTAATACTCCAATATTGTATTTTTCTTTATGGCATAATAATATAAAAACTGACCAGAAGGGCCATATAAAAACTTTAAGGAAATACATGTTTTTAAAGCACTCTTTCTAAACATTGTGCCTTCAGATGAATAACCATCAGGCACATCTCTGATTGCTTGCATTTTTTATTATTTCTAAAAAAAATAATGTTACAATTAATTGAAAAGTAATCCTGTTAATTCTTACAATTTCAGAATCATCTCTTTTATCATTCTTCTTTCCTGGCAGAGATGATGCCATTGTATAGTCTTCATTTTCACTGTGGTCCAGTTCAGTGCTATCAAGCCTATTAAAATATGCAAAATTATTAAAATATATTTTAATAATTTTAATAATAAATTTTTGCCTCAAAAATACCCCTATCATCCCAAAAAGAAACAGGGTTGCCAAGGTCAAAAAGCACTTCCTTATATTGTATTTTCACTGATAAACTACATGTCCTTATGAAGCACTTTTTGCAACTTGGTTCTTTGCCTGTAGACATTTCATTACCTGAAAGGGTAACCAAGGGAGCAAAATGAAGGGAGGAAACCCCACATTCACTAGCACTGATGTTACTTAGGAGGATAATGAAATGTCTGCAAGCAGACATCCAAATTCATAGAATAGCAAGGAGTCCAAAATTCAACTGAGCTACAAATATTTTCTTCTATTAGAACTATATTGTTATTATTAAAGTGGTAGTCAGTAATTTATAAAATATAAGGAAACGTGAGACAGTTTGATGTAGTGGTTATGGCATCAGATAGAAACGAGGAGACCATGAATTCTAATCCTGCCTTTGGCACAAAGCTAGCTGAATGAGCTTGGTCTAGTCACTAAGTCTCAAGTCTTAGGAAGGAGGCAATGCAAACCACCTTTCAAAAACCTTGTCAAGAAAACTGCAGGGACTCGTCCAGGCAGTCTCTGAAAATTGGACACAACTGAACAGAAGAAAAGGAAAATGTATATATGTATTAGGACTTGGTTACTGCCAAATAATGCCTAACTGTTTGGTTTTACTGAGAATTAAGCTAAATTCCATTACTCAATTTTGTTTATAGGATACACTGTTATCTCAGTCTTCCTATCAAGCAATGGCTTTCTCCTGCAATAATGCACATAGTCTTTGACTTATAACTATTTGTTTAGTGACTGTTTCAAACACTGGCACGTGCTATAACTGTTTTTCACATGACCGTTGCAGCATCCCCATAGTCATGTGATCAAAATTTAGACACCTGGCTCGTATTTATAATGGTTGCAGGGTCCTGGGATCATGTGATCACCTTTTGCAACCTTCTGACAAGCAATGTCAATGGGGAAGCCAGATCCACTTAACAATCATTTACTAACTTAACAACTGCAGTGATTCACTTAACAACTGTGGCAAGAAAATCATAAAATGGGGCAAAATTCATTTAACAGATGTCTCACATAGCAACAGAATTTGGGGACTCAATTGTGATTGTAAGTAGAGGACTACCTATATTTTATTTCAGCATCGCCTTAAAGTAAACCACTGCTGCAGAGACATGCTGGTATAATCATTATGATACCAGCCTAGAAAATGGGAAACTGAATTCTAGTTTCAGTTTCGGCCCAAAGCCAGATGGATGATTTTGGGCCATTCTCTATCTCTCTCAACCCTAGAAAGGAGGCAATGGCAAACTGTTTCCAAAATCTTGCCAAGAAAATTCCAGTAGTTGCCAGGAGTCAACTTCATTATAGAATATCTTACTACTATACCACAGAACAGAATAATTATAATATGTCCCTGAACAGTTCTTAAGTCTCTTTTAAACATCACAGGTACATTGGATTATCATGTGAATCAACACATTTCTACAACTTTTTTTGTGGTAGTTGTTAAGCAAATGCCACAGTTGTTAAAAGAATCAATGGTTCACTATGGCTTAATTCTGCTGAAAATTAGAAGTGCTGTTTTTTGGCAGAATTATTGTAAAACATGGTAACATGACCACAGGACATTGCAAATGGCTGTAAATGTGACCTGGTTGCTGAGTGTCCAAAGTGTGGTCATGCGACTGGGGGTGAAGTCTGATCATCAGAACTGGAAATTCAGGTCATAAGTCCTCTTTTTCAGGCCAGTTCAAACTTCAAATGTAAATGAACAACAAACTATTACTTTACAGTATTTAATTAACTAAATGCAAGCCAAATATTGTTAAATGTTTTAGATATTTCTACCCAGCAGATTTAGGGCTCATAGAAATTTTGTTGCTGTTTTATAAAAAATCTGCTATTTCTTTCTGAATCTAAACAAAGTTTTTATACTGCTGCAGTTCATATCCTGGTTAGCTAAAAAAAACCCAGCCTGCAATGATAATTTAGCAGTTTGAGAGCTAAAAAAATCAATTCAAAAGAAAGGTGAAGTATACAAATCCATTTTGTAATTAACAAAATGTATAATTAGTAAGATGCAATCCAAATCAATGTAAGCTACTCAAAATACAAAACTATTTTGCATCAATTAACACAGCATTTTCTCCTTTAAAGAACCATTTTTCATTTAACAGGTTAATTTGGAAAAAGCAATTTTCAAGGCAACCTATTACAGCTTATGGATCTGAATCATGTAATACAATGGTATAATACAATAATTAAAACAAACTAACTATTCATGCTCTATAATTCTTCAACATGGTTTTCTCAGTGTGAACTAAAGGGTATCAGCTACACGAATTCATTCATTTTATTTATTTAACAAATATAGAAATGAAGATCATGTAAGAAACAAACACAGAATGATATAAAAACAACATTCTATCATACTGCTAGGTATTCAAATACAGGATGAAGTGTAGAGAGAAACTTGTATTACTTACCTTCCTTTAATTCTTCCAGGTGAGCTTGGGTTTGAATTGCTACTGGCATTGCTTACAGTTTCCATCCGAGAAGATTTGGATTGAGATTGCTTGCCTGCAGTTGAAAGAGGCTTATTAACTGCTCCAAGAACATTGGCTGCTTTGGGCTGTAAAAGATAGAACAAATCAGTTATCCATTAAATCTATATGTTATGATTATACTTTCTAAAATAAAAGACAAAACTTCAAAATCTAAGTGAACTCGTCAGAATATCTTAACATACTTTGAAAAAAAAAGTTTTAAATCAGTTAGTCAATGGCCTCTGAATTAATGTTGGTCAACAATGTTGGAACATCAGCAGTTCAGCAAGACACTGTTGAATTCAAGCAGTATACATGTTCCTGCAATATACAGTACATTACTGAAGAGGCTTTCTTGAAGATCTGGCTTATTTCCTAAACATTGGTTTGATACTTAATAATGCTCTGTTGTTTTAATCCCTGTCATCCCAGTATCCCCTGTATCACCCATATACTATGTATGAAATCAGCTTCAGCTCTACTAGATCCTTACCATGGGGAATAATGCAAAATGATCAATCCTGGATTATACTAATCAGAATATTAATGAAGTATCCAAAGTTCTGCCTTCACTATAGCTTGAAAATCAATCTGCTCTTAGGCTTCCATCACTAACGTCTTTCAATCCTTCTATTGTTCGAAGACTTTTCAGCACTTAAAGATTGATGGTCTTGTTTTTTTTAAATCATGCCATGTAATCTCTGCAATGCAGTATAGGTGGAATTGCCTTTGACTTAGTAGCTAAATATTAACATAAAAAATATACAACCCTCATTGTAATAAATAATTTCAAAATAACTTTTTATTGTAAGAAATTTATTTTGGTTGAACAGAATTATTCTGTGCAAGTCCTAAAAATATACAAATGCCCACCTTTCCTGGAGTAAAAAATGATTTCATTTCTGGAGGCAGATAGTTTTTGGTATTACTGAAATTCTGCAAGTAAAGGAAAAAATGTAGATAAGATTCCAGTTTAAAGATTAAACAAGGATTGCATAATTGATATGCAGTTACATAATTGACTATGAAACTAATATGACATTTTGAGTTGATTCCAAAGAAAAGTGGGATAAAAGTAAAACAAATAATCCACACAATGCACTTCATATCACATAAAATTCATAATCCTTTGGGTTACCTGGCTACATTATGCATAATATTTACTTTAAAAAACTAGTTTTTAACATGTAGTTCCAATGAAATTTATAGGAAAAAAAATCACATTACTTTGTCAGGCTGAGTGAAATATCGAGCTGGTAATACAGGGTCTTTGGGAGATTCCAAACTATATGTTGTGCTCTTTGACATTATGATGTTCATTGCTATATCACATACTGTATAAAGTTTCTGAAAGAGAAAGTGTGATTTTTTTTATAATATCAGAAAATATTAATAATAAAAGATCTGAAAAGACAAAAGGAATCTTTGGAACCCCATGTTTTGTATAAAAATTCTACAGTAATATCAAACAAAATAAACTTACCTATTTCCTATTTCAGAAGTATACTATACCAAATAAAAAGGCTTTACAATTGTTTGGAAAATTACAGTATTTATAAACAGTGAATAATTATAAAGCAACTTAAGACAATTTCTACTGGTTATCATAGAATAGAATAGTGATAGTTCCTTTCACAGGAACTATCATAGGCATATCATATTAAATTCTGTTTTCAATCTTGAATTCTTGGAAAAGGCAGACTATGCAGAAGCCCAAATTTCTAAATAAAAGAGAACTAATTATTTATATACAGCCAATTTACAACCTAGATAAAGATTCACTATGTCTATATAAATATTAGCAATATGCAATAAAACTTACTTCATTCATTTTTGTATCTTCAGGTCCTTGGGCATCTTTTGTCTGTTTAATATTCTCTACCATTTTTCTGATAAATGCATGACTATTATTTTCATTTTTAGCCATTAATATTTCTAGTATGAACCACAGACACCTGAAGAAATATAAAATATAGCTGTCAAATAACCAGTTGATTTTCTTGGAGAATAAGTTAGGTACTGAATTGTGAAAAAACATTATCATAGTTGTGGTGAATATTTAATTAAAATATAAATCAGTATATTAATATACTGAAATTTTTCATTTAAAATACATTCTTACTCTTTAATATCTTTTAGTTGTTCAATGTCTTGGATTTTGACATAATCAGGATCATGTGCCAGAAGATGGATAGTGTACGGAACAACATACTCTGGTAGAAGTGACAAAAGTTTCTCTGAAAGTGTAAATTCAAGAAAAATTTTAACATTTGGATGTATCATTATAACAGTAATAAAATAAATGATTATTTTACATTAAATATACATTAGATTATAGATTATCTTCAACTGCATAAAATAAAGAGACAGTCATTATGTGCAGAAAAGATTTAAAGTTCAAGAAAAATTAGCCTGGTATATAAATAGCTTCAAAGCACAATCAACATGTACTGAAACTTACGTGTTCTAATTTAAACAATTTCTTGGTTTGAAATTCTATGCCATGAAGTTTCTAGAAAGATGGATGTATTTATTTAAGCCTCTCAATTGCAATCAAGTGAATCTGATGCAAAAAGCTTGAAAACAAGCTATAGAAAAAATTGTATCACACATCAAGGTGGTATGCATCTATCTTAGGCAAATCTTTAATATGTATTTTTTTTTAATGTGACTAGGCTTACAATCTTTTAGGCATAAAGAGAAGCAAGCCCCAGAGCAGGATGGAAAGCATGCTCGCATTACTGAACAAACAGATTTGACCTCAGAATTCCTTAACATCCAAGGTACATATTGTTTTTACAATTACTGAATACCATTTTAAGTAAAACTATAGATAGAGGATAGAAGAATTCAGCACTGGTTCTGGGAAGCTGCATTAAGAAATGAAATAGTTGAGTAGATATGCATATATACTGTTAAAAGGCATAGAATGCCCAGTCATGGTAAGAACCAAATTTGAAATAATATAATTCATATTTATTCATAAAATGTTGTATTTTTTCCTAAAACAAGGCACTACAGTAGCACACATTTTAATGTAAAAACAAAATAAAGAAGAAATCAGGGTTATAGTTACAGCACCAAAACTACCAAGAACAAAGATCAAATAGCAGCAAGATCATAATAAACAAGAAACTAGACAGAATATTCAAAGTTGTTTAGTGCTGCTATCTGATATCACACAATAGCTTTGACCATATTTCATAAATATAGAATCATAATCCAGGTGCTTCTCACAGATAAGGTTGTGCTTTATGCACTTTACAAGATAATGGGATGCAGAAAAGAACTAAATTATACTACTAGTAGTACTAGGAAGGTTCAATGAAGAGAAGACTGCTATCATAAACCCAAAGAAAGCATAATAATTATTTAAAAATAATAATCAGCAGTTGGAACTGGGTTTAGAAGCAAATCAAGACTCAATGCAATCAATATAAAATTGTTATGTCACAACCACATTGTTCCACTTTGGAAAAACATTTAATGCAAACTGTATTGGTACAGAAAATAAATTTAAATACCAGAAGGACATGGTGTTAACATTGCACTTTAAATTATTCTGCTAGTGCTCCAAGATTTCTTACCACTAACTGCTGCATGCTGTTTTAGATATTCTCTTCTCACATTTATGTTTTTTACTAGGCACTGTCTGGCATGAGCTCTTCTCTCCTTTACTGGGTCTTTTGCACACAATGCACAAATAGCCATATATTCCAGTGGTAACCTGAGTCTTGATAGGCCTTTGTGAAGTTTCTGAGCAAATGCTTGCCTAACTTGGTAACACTCATCCTAAAAAAAAAGAAAAGAAATTTTATATAACTATGACTCTTTGATGTCTGTTTTAGGAAATACAAAGCCAAACTGCTTGCCACAGAAATTTGAAATGTATATATAATAAGCATTTAGAGATAATATTACTTAACATCCATTCCTTCAATTTTCTTACATTGATAGCTAATGCACACAGTTGGTACTGTTCTAATGTGATGATTTCATGATAACAAGGTTCCTGTGCCAGCTTGACAATAGCACTAGCAGCAGCTAGCCTTAGACGAGACATATCAGGTTTGCTGAAAAAGAAATAGAAGATATGGTCTAGTTAGTGTATGGCTGATTTATTGAAGGCATTTTTGCTTATTTTCTTGTTTCCATCACTAGGTATACTGAAGATAGTAATCATTTCTATCTTTGAACATGCATATTTAAGATGGTACTGAGTTCAGAAGACATCTCACCTTATTTAACTGAATTATGCACAATGATTTTGCCTATCCAGCTTCTCTGCATTTACTGTTGAATCAAAAAGTTTCCCATTATCTAGTTTCATCTCCTTTAAAATAAATTGCTTTTGAGGTTATGATGGCAACTAGGACTAGAATTTCCATTGTTAAGCAATATGGTTAACTTAGCAACAGCAATCCCAGCAGCAATCGTGACCCGAAAACCACATAGGTAGTTAAGCGAGACCTAGTGTGGTCATGAAATGGGAAGAATGGGAACCTCAGGCAAGCAAGCCAATAGGTAAGAGCAGTAGGTGGGCAGGTAGGTGCCATGGGCAAGTTCTATGGAGTGCAGGCAAGTGGGTACTATGGGTGGGCAGCCACAAAGTTGCATGAGCAGATATATGCTAGGGAAAGAGGGCGAGTGCCTCAGGCTGGTGCTGCAGAGCATGGGTGGGTGCTATGAGCACAGGAGGCCATGGGTGGGCACTATGGAGCATGAGTAGCCAGGGAAAAAGTGATAGGAATGAGAATGATTTGCAACCCCCTGCCAGCTTTCCCATAGACTTGGTTTGTGGGAAGATGGCAGGGTAAGTTGCAAATAGTGATCATGTGATGGGATGTTGCAAATGTTATAGTGAACCAGATACCACATGCCTGGATCTTATGGCCTTAGGAACACCACAACGACCACAACTTCAAGGACTGGTCATAAGTCTCCCTCATTCAGCACTATCGTAATTGAACAGTCTTTGATTATAATTGAAGGACTACTTGTACTTACATATTAAAGCTATCACATTATGTGGGAAATATTCTCATTTTCTTCCTTTATTTACTACTATTTCTAAAGCAGCAAGATGTTCTGTTGAAACTAGAGTTACTAATTTCATCAAAGTAAGGCAGAAAATTCTGCTCAGAATGGCTCAGAAATATAACATATTTTCATTTCCTGTATTATTTGAAAAAATGTTTGTAATGTTGCTTTAAAAGTATTTATATACCTAATTTTCCCCTGTTCAGTTAGATCTCCATCACTGTGCAAGATTGTTGTTAACAGTCTTAATGTAGATGTTCCTGATTTACTGTGGTTATTCTTCATTCCTAGTAACCATCGAACCATCATCTTAATTGCCTGGATCTGAAATAAATGTTAATGAATAATCAAGCCAAATTTTATCATTATAACAACTCAAGAAATTTCATCTTGAACAGGGATTTTTTTCTCTCCAAAAGCATTATAAGAAAAATATAACTTGGCAAATGAGAAAATTTCAAATTTATTTTTTCCTTAAACCAAATTAGAAAGTGATTCATGCACAATGTTCTCCTTAAAGGAACTGTTAACATTCTACAGGGAGGGTGCTCTACTTTATCACTGGGGAAAGATTCACATCATTAGGAAAAGATCGTGAGAGCCTTAAAGATCTGGTTCTTTCCCACTCTTTGCATTGTTGGGTATATGATATCTACTTTATCATCAGATTTGTCATCTGTTTGCCATTTTATGTAGATTGTTATTTTTTATATTGTGAACTACCCATTCAGTCTTCAGTAGGGTAATACCTAAATTGAATAAATGAAATATATGAATTTTAAATCATTTATGTGGTGTTATTACTAATGTAGCAAGCATTGCTGTTATCGTCAAAGTACAACACAAGTTTGGAAAAACAGAATCCAGTGACTCTATTGTAGTATCTGTCTTTACCAGAAGGGCTATGCAATTGTTTCCTTTAATTTGGAAGAGTGTTACAGATTCTATTTTAAAAAGCACTTTGGAACTTAATGAGATTTCAAATTGAGACTGTATAAATTAACATTTGGCAGTTTGTGAATACGGCAGAGTTGTAGTATTACTTCATAAACTAACATGCTACTAAGAACAATTGTAGTTTTCTATACCTGCAAATCCCATTGCATTATAAGGGTCCGCAGATTAAGGCTAAGCCAGTCCACAACTACAGGACAAAAATTACATTACTCCATATTATACTTCTAGACTTACACTTTTAAGTGTCTGCCATCTAACTGTAAAAGGGATAATGTCTAGAAATGTTCTCCTTAACAATGACTATATAAAAATGAAATAGATTATTACTGCAATGATTTAAATTAGACATGCATACAAATATCAAATTAATGTTAATAATCAATAATTCACAACTTTTATCAATATTTTATTATATGCAAAGTTACTTCATTTTTAGTCCAAAGTAAATCAAAATGTGTTACTGTAGTTACATCATGTTTTTCAAATAAGATTAAAGTAGCACTTTAGATAGAGTAAAATCAAAGTAATTATGAAAATATAAGTTTTTAAGTAGTGTACCTTTACAAGAGTCTCTGGAGAAACTTCTTCATCTGGCACCCATAGCTTAGTTGTTTTTTTTCCTGGCATCTGAAACAAATTATATCAGTTGCTACTTTAGTATCATAAATATTTATACATTCTACCTTGAAGAACACATAGCTAGGTTTCAAGATAATTCCAAGCTTTTTTCAAAGTCTAAGAACTGTCCAAATATCTCCATAATATGTAAGCAGTCTCAAGTAAAGCTGTTTTAGAAGGTGGATATTTTAAGGACAAAAAATTCTACTCTGTTCAGCTGTTTTGACAATTCTACTGTTTTAGCTCCTAGAACTACAATAACTGTTATTATAATTAATAACCATTATTTTTGCAGTATTTCAGTATTATTTCTCCATTATTGATTATAAATAACCATTAATTTGTTTGAAGTATGGCAGTATTATTTCTCTATTTCATCTTCATCTTTAATATTGATACATTATGATCTCTTAATACAGACAGAAATCAAGGTATGAGTAGCTGCCCTTAAATAGCTTAGCATTTCTTTTTGATTGCAGCAAATCAGTAAATATTTTGAAGACACTGAAACCTTACTAGGATTTTTACTTTGATGATAAAAATGAGGTTTATTTTATGAAATTAAAGATATTTGCATTTGATTTGTTGGAATACTTTAATCTGTTGGAACAGATTTATCTTGAAAAGGCTAATCCTCACTTCCTCCTAAAGTAGAAGCATAGAAGCAAGTCACAGAAGCAAAAGAATATTAGTGTTATAAGAAAACAGTGGATGATGAAGAGATGGAGACACTGACTGATTTTAATGCTGACTGGAAACCACTTTTGGACTTTTTGCACAAAATAGAAAAAATGAAATGATGATATATGATTTTGATGATTAAGGGAAAAAAAAAGACAGTTGTGTTGTCCCCTTAGAATAAGAGGGCAATTTGAATTTATACTTATAGCTGATGTAAAAAAAAAAACAGAAGTTATTTCTTTTCTCATTCTTTTTCATCTGCACTTCTGGTTTGTTCTTTGTTTCTTTACTTTTTCTCTTTCCGTAATTATTAGTTACTGTTAGTTTTTAACTCATTTTAAAATTATAAAAAATATAGTATGTGAAATAATGTTCAGAGAATCTGAACCAATCTGGTGTCCTCCAAAAAGACTACAAGGGATAACAGACATGACCAAAAGAATTGGTACTCCTCTATTTTTAACCAAAGAATTCATATTTGTCATGGAATAAATTGAAACTGACACAATTAAATGGCATCTACCATACTTTATTCCACAGTTCATACAGTAAGCTTTTGATATATGACTAGACATGATCTTAAAAATTGAGGCAATAATTGCAAGCAGGCACTTTCTGGAGCTCTGAATAAGATTTCTACACTTCTCAACCAACAATATGTTCCATTCTTGTCCCACCTGCAAACTGTTTCTTGTCTTAGATTTGATGGCTTCTCTCAACTGTGAGTTTCAGCTCTTTCCAAACATGTTCAGATCAGGACACACAGCAGGACACTTTAGAACATTCCAATGTTTACTTTTCAACTTCTTGAATTGTATTACATGTATATTTTGGGTCAATATCCTGTTTGAGAAACTATGACTGAAAACAGAGCTTTCTACCACTGGGCATGATGTTTCACTACAAAATGCAGTGATCATCTTCCTTGTACCCTGAAGATTCGAGGCACCCGGTGCTGGAAGCAGCAAAGCAACCCATAAGAGCAACCCATGGAGCTTCTTCCAAATTTCACAGTAGATATGGTGTTATTTTCTTTCAAACCATTCTTTTTCCCTTCTGTGAATGTAAAGCTGCTGTGACTTATCAAAAAACATTAATTTTGTTTCATCTCTCCAAAGGACATCATTCTAGGACTGTGGGTTGTCAACATGCATTTATCAAATTTCAGTCTGGAGTGGGGTTTAAAAGTGGGGCTTACCCAGGTCTGAAATCATGGAATCATGTTCACTTAGATAGTGATGGATCTTGTAACTTGATGCGTAGTTCTTGATCTTAGAAGTCAACAGCTTTTGTTCTGAAATTTTCCTTTGCTCTTATTCCACCATTCAAACTATCTTTCTGTTCTAATTTTCTTCTGATGGCCATATCTAAAAAGGCAGATTACCATCTAAACCTCTTGATAGCGTTAATAACTGTGGTCCAAGGAACAGGAAGCTCTTTGAAATCAGTTTTGTAGTCTTTAATTTTACTATGCTTACTGTTACCATCTTCCTTTCCTCCTCAGATAACTCTGCTTTTCTTTCTCTTGTCCATGTTCACTGTGCTGCACACAATGACAAAAAACATCTGAGTACTTTTCCCCATTCAAACAGGCTGAGTGACTGATTATGAGACTGAAGATACCTGTGACTGTAATTAAAGGGTCTGTTAAGAGATCATTAAAACCCAATAAAGTATTTTAATTTCTAAGGGTGCCAATAATTTAATCATATTCATATTATTTTCTTTTATTATTGCCAATAATATTAAGTTTTACATCCAAAACAAAGTGTACCCACTATGTCAAAAAAGGATGATGTACAAATAGCTGTGGCAGTTTAAATTTACTTCATAGGAAATTGTAATTTTTTGGGGGGAAAGTGGAAGGTATCAATCATTTTGGCTATGTCTGTATGTGAATCCAAAACAACATGAGGTAACCAGGTGGAGGCACAGTAGATACTATTATAAGTTCACATTATTTAATAGAATAGTGTTTATACACACAATGTGTGCATATGTTGTTATAGAAAAAGGAAAGAAACTGAATAAACAGGAGTAAAAATTCAATTTGATATTTCTCAAGAAACTTATTACATTCTTGGTTTGTCTTCATTACCCTTCATAAGTTTACATTTTATAATTCCTCAGCTGAGTATGCTGGACATACTAAGAACTGTATAGCTATTTTCTCTTGTTAAATACACACAATATAATGTATTTTACTATTTTTCTCATATATTTTTTACTGCAAAAAGCAAAACCATTCTTACCCTGTCACTCATTAACAAATCTTTAACTATAAATGTAGCCACCAAAGATTTCAGCGGGGCAGCAAACTGATCAGGTGCCAGCAAGGCTATGTGGCCGATAGAAACCAGTGGTGTAATCAGATGTTCCAGATTACTTGGATCGAGACTCTTATGTAGTGGCTAAAATATATAAATGATAAATGTTAACATCAATATGCCCTTAAAGAAGAGTCCGCTGCAAGCATTTAAAAGCATTTTAACCAAAATCGAATGATTCAGAATTTTCTACTATAAATGAACTATTAACATAAAATTAAAAAAAAAATACCTCAAATATCTGTGCGAATTGTGTTTCTTTACTGGAGAATATTGCATGGATGCAGTGAATGGCATACTTGGCCTGTCGAGGAGGACCTTTTTTAGCTTTATGTTGCAAAACTGGAAGTAAAGCTCTAGAGTAAAAAAAAAACATAAATAATACTGTACGAGTAGTTTTGTTTAATGAACTTGAACCATTGTATATTTAACTTGAACCCTTGTGTATTTAATTAGAATTTTGCTACGATAGGCTCTGTTCCTAACTATACGGGATTTCCCATATTCATAATATAAATGGTGATCCACCACGCAAATCAAAAGTTCAAAAATCATCCCACGATTTATGTACATATGTAATATAATCTGCTTGTTTATATGCTTTTTCAATCATAATGACTCTGAATCCAATATTGCACTTGCACATGGACAGCACCTCTCTTCCTGATTCTGCGCATGCTATACCAAAGAAGTGGCTACTTTAACAAACTTGAGGTGTTTAGGTTCCAACCTTTTTCTTCTAAACCATTTTTGAAGCATTCACAATCCTAGTCTATAAAAAGCTTGTATATGCAACAATGCACTTACTTTTTAAGTACAATTTCTAAAATCTGTGACAATTTATCTAGTTCCTAAAGATAAAGATACTCTCATACAAACAGAGGGAAAGATTTCATTCTTTTAAATCATCATTATTCCTCAGCATAAAAGACAATGTAAATTCCAGGAATAAAAACATCAAGGGAAGCAACTAAAATATAACAATAAAGTGAAATCTTTAGGGCCCTCATCTTGCTAGGAAAACATATAGGAATGCTACTGAAATATACATAAGTATACTTTAAACATACTTATTTGCTTAGCCTTCATCTGGTGGGTAATGTGCTCGCCTAAAAAAACAAGAAACCACTTTAGTCTAGTCCCTACCTTAGGCATGAAAGTCTATTGGGTGACTTTGGGCCAGTCACACCTTCTCAGCCCAACCCACCTCACAGGGTGGTTATTATTATGTATAAATGGGATGAAGTCAGTGGTGGGATTCAAAATTTTTTACTACCGGTTCTGTGGGCACGGCTTGGTAGGCGTGGCAGGGGAAGGATACTGTAAAATCTCCAGTCAGAGATGGTATTTGCCGGTTCTCCGAACTACTCAAAATTTCCACCACCGGTTCTCTAGAACTGGTCAGAACCTGCTGAATACCACCTCTGGATGAAGTTCTAATAAACAATATAGAATTAACTCACGATCTGATATGTAAAAAATTCTCCTCAATTCTGCTTCCTGTGTTCTTAAAAATCTGTAATGCAGCTTCAGCTACTTTTTCATCATCCATTTTTAAACAGGCCAGGAGAGATTCAAATGTTTCAGCTGAATGGAATGAGATAGGGTGGGTAAATGAAAGAACCTGCAAGAGTAAGATTAAAAGGGTTTTTAAAATCATTCTTATATGTTAACCTATGCTGACTGAATATATTTCATTGAATCAATCTTGACAAATCTTTATGTATCTATGGATAAACATCAAACACCCTAGTTCCAATTACAATAAGGATCTATCTAAATGGCTTATGTATAAATCTAATGAGCTACAAATGCTCATTTAGTGACTGATTGAGCCTCAGACATGCTCCATAGCAACACTATGGATGGCTAGTAGATTTTTACTTATCTTTGGTGACATTCAATTTTGTACTCTATCACCTTCAATGTTTTATTATCAATTCTTAGAAAAAATGAGACAACCAGACCTGCTGACCATATGAATTAGAAAAATCTTAAATTAAATAATGTAGATTTCTAAATGGGGCAGGCCATACTAATAAGTGCCTATGGCTCCAACAAAGGATAGAGGTGATTGCAAAGTTAGATATCAGTCTATAACACAACTGAATTAGATTAATTTCATATTTACTTCCTTTCCTTGTCCTTCATTTCATGAAAGTCACTATTATTAAAGTAAAAAAATGTAACAGAAAAATTATTACAATAGTGTTTTTAATAGAAAAATTTACCTTAAGCAATTCAAGACCTGCTCTGATTGCCAGATCAGTAGGGACACCTTCATCTTCATCATCTGCTGTCCCATCTATGGATTTGTTTACTTGTTTAATAAGGGCACTAATAAAGGAAATGATAAAGAACCATATCGGACATTCCATTTAAATGTGATCAGGTGTAAGCAGTACATTTGAGCAAGAAACTTTTCCTTTAATAGAGCAATGGCACATATTTAAGATATACATTTTTCTTCTCATTAATACTGCTGTAATCATTCAGTTGTGTTATGCTTAATAAGATGGTGAGTGATAGAATCTATTTTCTTTAATTTTATCTGGTATGAAATAAGGTGTCATTACAAGCAAGATAAACATTGCTCCAAGTTATCATTGTAATTCTTTCACTGTCAAACCCTAACATCTTTACATAGTAAGTGCAGTCTCTATCTTGCAGCAACCAAATGTTTTTCTCTTTCTTGACTAAGCTTTTTCCTCCCCTTGTCACTTTGACAAAAAAATGAATGTTAGGAAAAGAAGCGAATGAATCATAAACCTTCAATCAATACAAAGAATAAGTTCAGCCTCACCGCCAAAATTTCCCCAATTGTTTCTTTCTCTAATTACTTGGATTACTTTTTTCTCCACTCAGTAAGACACATTACAATGTAAGATTTAATAGAGAAACACTACAGCATGTCAACTTAAATAATTTTCTAAGCTTTCTCAGTTTAATTTAATTTTAATCCCAATGTAAGTGAAAAGAAATACCTGATGGATTCGGTGTCAATGTGCACAGGAGCTATCCTCTCTAAAAGGAACTTTACCATTTCCAAAAAAGGGTTTGTAGGTTGCTTGGGATTGCCTAACTTCTTTGTAATTTCACGCTGCAATAGTAATTAGGAGCACTTTAGAAGACAGACAATTTAATAACCCCAAATAAGCTATATTTTAGCATCTATTCTTACCACACATCCTTCAGCTTGTTTGCATGAACAAGTTGGGCTAACAAGCATTTCCAACTGGTGTTTTATTTTGTCGTCATCTTCTAGAACTTGAGTGAATTTCTTCATGAAATCCTGTGCTTTGCCAGGATCTGGCAAATTTCCTTTATGGAAATAAAACAAGGTTAAGTTCAACAGAAAGCTAATCATTAAACTAAGCTTTTCTACTATAAGGGGCATTCTTTACATTCTTTTACAACATAAAAGTAAATCAATAGAAAGAACAAGGCACAAATATGTATGTAATTATATCTTAATAATTTTAGCTATTTCATAAAGTGAAGTGTAAACAGTTTCATACATTGTAAAACAAGACAAAGGTTCAGGTGCTTTTAAAGCTTTTGTCACATAGCAAGCAAAAAAAAAAAAAATCCATGCTTTGAATTGTATGTGACTGAAGCAGCATGAAGAATTAAACAAAAAGATATAAGATTATACAACCAGATAATATATTTTGTTAATTATAAATAATTCACAGAGCCCTGTGGCCAATTGGTGTAAGATAACATAACATTAAAAAGATGTTAAAATAGTTTCCTAGCAGAATTTTGAATATCTTTAATAATTCTACACAAACTATTCAAGGAAGGCAAATTTTCAACTAAATCAGTCAAAAAATGAATCCTATTAATCCTTTCATATATTAATTGTATTAGGTTGCAAGATAACATTAGTTTTATACAACTTGCTTTAATCCATTTCAAAGGTCACTTACTCAAAATTAGGAAAAAAGTGAATGATTGAAAGTATCATAACATAATATGCATAAGTAATATTTTCTCAAATGTTAAATTTAAAATATAGAAAAAAACTTACTTGTTATTACCATCACTTTGGAAAATATAGCTTTACTGCTGGCATCTGACTGGAAATTAAAAGAAGGTTTTTCAGTGACAGGCTTTATAATACAACTTAATACTTTACATTCTTTCATTAATAGGTAAGATAATTCCTTTACATTAGTAAATAAATTATACAGAACTAGAAGCATGTCATTAATTTAGTTTGATCTATTCTATATTTTCAAGTGAACCAGACAATTGTGCATTTGTAACTCCTACAAAATCAGTTATCTTTACTGCAATTTTGAAAAACAGTTCTTAGCTTTAAAAAACAGCAGAAAATATCTATTGTATTCATTAATATTTTTTTTGCATCCTTTCCACAGAAACCAACAGGCTAATCTATAACTTGCTAAAAAATCATAACAAAAGCCAACAATAAAACATATACTTATACTTAAAGCACGATGCATATGTTACATATGCAATGCTGAATAAAAAAAAACCAAACCAATCCTGATCTGAAGTTTGACTTTTAATAAGTATACCCATGTGGGCTATGAATGCTAGCCTACAGCCTTGGAGTTCTGAGAAACAAAATGTCTTCAAGGAAAAACAATGGAAGTCCAGTTGCCTCTTGAAAAAGCACCTTTGGGATAATCATCATCCCTGTCTACTTATATAATTTTAATTTTCATATACTGTTTTTATATTTTAATGTTTTATTGTATAGTACCCACACCCCCTCTCTGAGGGAGATTGGCAGCACATGAATGTGAAAAATCAATCAATCAATAAACAAATATTGAAAAATACCTAGAATTATTCAAAAAATTAGAAAAAACAAAGTTTGAATTAAAAACCCAGTTTTTCCTGACTATTTCTAGAATAAATAAGCATAACAATTTATCATTTATTCACATATATTTATTTATCAAATAAATTTATATACTGATCCATCTCAAATTCATGATTGCAGGCAGTGTACTGTAAAACAATCCATTAAAAGAAATATAAAACAACAATTAAAAACAATCTAAATACAAATATAAATAAAACCATGAGGGAATGGACTAACATCCTACAGTGTAATCATCTCACAAACTCCCGATAATTCTTGGATCTCCAATGTCAATATCATAACATATATGCTAAAGCCATGAGGACAACTCTGCCCCCAAGGGAAAAAAGATATCTACATTATCAAACCTGGAAATTAAACTTTGAAACATGCAGCAATAAGAAATTTAATAATATATAAACAGAGCAGTGGTTTAACTAAATTTAAACAAGAATGGCTTCCCTATATATTGCATGACACATAACAAGGCAAACTTACTTAAAGTATGATTTTAAGCAGGAAATATTTCATGTAAAGGTAATAACTAAAGCATTTAAAATAGCGATGAAATCACCAATCAGAAATAATGGGAGGAGATAGAGGAAGTATAGGGTGATGGATACATCTATGTATGTCTATTGTCATAAAGGAACTGTAGTAATAAAGTAAGGTAAACATGAAAAGATCAAATTCAGTATACTTTTAGTAGTATATTAAGATACTTCATAATAAATGAAATTTCATTTTAGTAAATGAATAAATGAAAGTTCTAGAGTAAAAAATAACTTGGATTAACTCTGCATTAAATGCAACACAATTCTTATAATTCATTGACTTTTTACATTCTTTTTAGCTGTACATCATACTACAAAAGCTTAAATAATTTTTCCCCCTGGAAAAAGGGATGGCTATGTAACTTTGGTTGAAATCGTCTCTTTGATTAACTGGGGATGCTGGGAACATGCTATTTGGTTAGCATAATGTAGAGCAATCAATGTAGATTTTAGTTGATATGCTCAGTAGCAGAAAGCTGTTGGGATTTCTTGTAATAATATCTTGCCTAACCAGATAGATATTAAATTTCTCAAAATGTTAACGTTTAAATATACTGAGTAAGGTACTCTGTTTTCATACTTTCTGCCAGCAGAAAAAGATGAAAGAGACAATATTTCTAGCTGCAATTTTTAATGTTTTGAGAGCATGAGCTAACCTGCAGAACTGTCTAACAATACAGATCATCATAAAAAGCCTATAAATACTGAACTTGAAATGGGAAATGATATGCCTACAAAGTCTTGCAGGGGATTAAACATAAATGGGGTAGTTTCTGGAATTAAATTCTATTCCTTATCAGAAAAGAACAGACAAAATAAAGCATGATTACCTGTCAGAATTCTGTATGATCTGCTTTAAAGACTTTCAGAGATAATTTAGGTAAACTACTTCATGGATTCTGCTGCTTTAACAGGCTGAAGGACATCAAATATTTTTGACATTTCTATAGTCCTTGATAGTTTCAGGAACATGTTAATGTGAAAATATTCCACATATTACTTTTGATCTTTGAATCCATAACAAATCCCCTTAATGGGAGCTAAGTAACATATTTCAACAAGTCTATGATTCACTGACCATTGTCCAAACATACAAATGCATATATGTGCCTATGACTTGACATCATCTGACTGTAAATATTCTTAATACAGAAAAAATACATATCAGATTCAATATGAGGAAATAATATGGATAAGGACACTTTTATTTTATTGCTGACATGTAGATGAAATATATTAATATTACCTTGAAACTAATCAAAGATCTGTTTCAATCATATTCTCAAAACTTTTTAATGAAAATCCTTGTTTAATGTGTAGTTCTTCATGGAAATTTGAAGAGACGCTACTGGATTATATTAAAGATCTAATATACCATCCCAATTATTATTATAGTTACAAACCTGAACCTTAGTCGTCTTCAAGTTATAACATTGAGACTGGAATTTCTGTTGTAACAATGTGGTTCAACAGCACAATGTCACATGACTGAATTGCTTAGTTATGGCAATCCCAGCAATCCTTATTGCTGTTGTTAACCAAATCCCATTGACTGTTAGGTGAGGACCCAACATGATCCAAGCCATTAACAGACCCGAGCTTCAGTAAGGTAAGGGTCTGCCCTCTTCAACTTCTCCTACCCACCAATATTTTTCACATATTGAAATACCCTCAGCACTCCTCAGCGGTGACACTGGGACTGAAATAGAGGCCAAACTGTCAGCACAGCCACCACCAAGGATTACCACCTCAACTCCCACACCACAGCTAGTCAGCCAAGCACCACAGTGGAAAGTTCTAATCATCCTGTGCTCTGCATGTCCTGCCATGCTCAGCTGACTTTCATTGTCATTTTTCTGCTGCTGACAAAGAACATCTGACCTGTACCTATGTGAGGCAGCTGTTGGCCATGCCAAGCTTTTTTCCTGAGATAGCTTGTGCTGTTCTCCAAATAGCCATTCTTGTAATGCAGGCCATTCTTGTAATGCTTTGTCAGGTTTTTGAGGCCTTCTGAAACCTCACAAGAAGACTATACCTACCTACCATTCTCCAAATTGCCAGTGCTGTTCTTGTGATGCTTCAGAAAGCCTTTGGAAAACTTCTGAGGCCTTCTGAAAAATTAGAAGAATGGCATCCATGATTTGGAAAATGGCAGGTGCAGATATCTCCTGAAATTTCAAAAAGCCTCAGAATCTCACAAAGCATGCAATTTACCAAGGGCTGCCATTGTGCAGGGTGACCAAAAGAGCAAGAGTTTGGGGGGTGGATAGGTGATTGAGGGGGTTGAAATGCCTCTGTGGTTTAAGTATGGGCAGGCTTTGATTACATGACCACAGGGATGCTGCAACGTCTGTAACTTCAGAAACTGGGTATAAGTACCATTCATTCAGCATCATCCTAACTTCAAATAGCCGTGAATGAAAATTAGAGAAGGCCACACTTCTTCATAGATAGTTTTTTATGGACTTTAAAGGGATCCTTCCAATTTATTAATGGCAAAATGCTGGAAATCAGATGAAAGTTGTAGTGACAACAGTCTAACTAGATGTGAAGAAGGCACCCCCCTTAAAAATGCATCTGTTGGTTAAGTCAATATTGGGGTTTTTTAAAAAAATAAGTTAAGTAGTGGTTTAGACACCAGGTTTTCCTGCAATGGGTGAGAAGGGGAATGACAGCCTAGCAGAATATCTGATTAGATCTAGTTATCACTGTGATTGAAGCAGAGAGAAAGCTTGAAAACGGGTACAGGTTATTTCTAGCCGTTTACACATAAAGGACAAGCAACTGAAAACTGGAATGTACAAAAAACATCTTATTGAGAATTTGAACCTCTTATGTTAAAGGTTTTTTAAATATAGATTTGTTGTTTGAAAATAACAGAGTCTTTCAAAGATCAGGTCCACCAAGCAGAAGAAAAATGGAACACTCCAATATTCATTGAAACATAATATATTGGGAGAAAGTTTGTCATTCCTGAATGGTGCATGCCTTATTATGAAGTATCTGTGATAGAAGCCTTCTTTATTTAAAAATGGGTTCCATGGAGAGAATATCCTTTATCAGAAAGTAAATTATTCCCTAGGATGCTCTTGCTACTGCAGCGGATCTTATATTGTGATGAAAGTCATTGCTAAAGGTAATTATAACTTTGGAGGCAGATGTGTTGCTTTATATCTTTCTATGTAATTTTCAGGGCAAGGACATCAACTTGGTTGCAAGTTGCTGCCTAGATTTTTGCCTGTGTATTTATTCATCTGTAAACTATCTTGAGGACGAAAAAGCATGATATTAAACTAAGAGTCAATAAAATAAAATGAACTTAAAAGTTTCCCACAAAATTATTTCAAATATTTAGGATAGATAAAATAGGCATATAGCAAAGTTTCACTTTCATATTATCATTTTAAAAAGAAATCCAGAAAGTACTCCTCTGTCAGTGAAATAAAATTCAAGCTGAAGTCTTGAAAATATTAGTTACATATAAAATTTCAGAAGGAAATGAACTTACCTTTGTCTGTTTGATTAAATCAACCAAATCTTTTACTTGATGCCTCAGTAAATTTTGACATTTCCACATTTCATTCAATGCCCTAAATCATAAAAATAACAAAGTATAAACAATGAGTGATGTACCAATCATCTTTGCAACCGACTAGAAGTTATAAATTTTGTAAGTGAGAAACTCCTCCTGTTGTTACTGAGCAATGTGGTCCCATGACATCATACTTTATAACTGGATTGTATAGTGATGGAAATTCCAGTCCAAATTCTTGGTGTAACTTGAGGACTGCATGTACTACAGATACTAGATAAAAACACAATTGTCTCTAATTTCATTTACTACCAAACTCTTTTTAAAAGTTGTCTGGTAGGTTCAACATATGTTGAATTGCTGGTTCCATAATAGTGTAGCTAGTGATATAAAACCATGTACAAGGAGTATTATCAGGTTATGGATTCTACTGTCAAATAATAAATATCACCATCTTTTTGGGCTTATAAATTT
Organism: Notechis scutatus; assembly: GCF_049901735.1. Lineage (NCBI taxonomy): Eukaryota > Metazoa > Chordata > Lepidosauria > Squamata > Elapidae > Notechis > Notechis scutatus. The sequence continues at coordinate 24,561,326 of NC_142013.1, read as the reverse complement.
AAATAGACAAGAAAAATAATTCATAGCTTTAGGGTTTTGTTTTGTTTTTTTTACTTATAGGCAAATATGATGCCTATAATCAACTAAAGGTTTTGAAACAATGTAGTCCTTAAGTGAGGACTTTCTATAAGGCACCTATGTGGAGATATCTCCATCTTTAGAATTGTAATCCATTAAATAAATCATATACAAGATTCAAGTTACCAATTAAAGAATAATGAATGGTTTCTATTTTAATAACATAAGATAATTCAACTGAAATGAAGAAGTGGGCTATATGCAACTGCATGTGTTCACTGTTGGAACATACCCCACTGGCAAAAACAGATTTTCCATCTACCACCGTTCTCTACCACCTGCCTCCTTCCAAATCTATACATAATTAGTAAGGTTGAATAGAAAATTAAAGAGGTGGAAAAAAGATTTTTTTTAAACTGTGGAAAGATAAGTGCATGATGAGGATATATCATGCAGTACTTTCAATGAGGCATTTTATTTACTAATAAGAACTAAAAAATTTAGCTCCAAATAGAAAATATTTGTTTCATAAGAAACAATTAAAAAACAAGATGAAGGCCTTTGTAAAATCAATTGGCTTTAATCTATATTTCTCTTAATCAAAATTATTAATTACATTTGCAATGAAAATATTCCATAGCTCCATATCTGTAATTGAATACATACTTAACAGCATTAGAATCAAGTGTTGCGTAAAGGTAGTATAAGCATTTCATTCTTTCATTTGTTTCCAAATTGTGTGGAACCATATATTGAGCAAAGATTCGTTCTACCAGCAATCTAAAAAGAAATTACCAATAATAAGTTTCAGAAAAATATCAAAATTAATATTAAAATCAAAACTTGGGCCATGATTAACTGCAGTGGGGAACAGTGCAATGGAAGTGGTTGATCAAATAATAACAGATCCTACCTCCCCCACTCCACCACCACCCCACCCTCCCCATGTGTCTTCGTTGTTTTAACTGTATATGTTTAACTGTAAGCTTCCCAGAGTTACCCTATGGTAAGATGGGCAGCCAATAAATTTTATAAACAAACAAACAAGATCAATTTGATCATTTTCTTTATAGAAGAATGAATATGATTCAATTAATTGAATTATATTCATTCTTCTATAAAGAAAAATAATTAATTAAAAGTTACAAACCTGAAGAGCTATATCCCACTAAATTATTTTGCACACAATAAATGAATTTTAGTTTCCATAAGTTTTGTTATAAACACATATCACAGCTACAGTAATCCAGTATAGTTCGGTACCTAATTCAGGTATAAGAGAAATTGTATTAACATGTAGAATTTACTTGTACAAGTTACAGCAATTATCAACTTGAATAGCATGAAAAAGTTATTGGATAAAAATAAAGGATATCAGTCACCAATGGTTATTATTCTAGTCCTAATGCCTCATGGGCCCTCATTTTTCCTCTGCTTTCACCCAACAACTAAATCAAAAAAAATATTTTTCTAAATTAGCCACTTTTCTCAAAGATTTTAGGAGTAAATAAATTGGGGTTTTTAAAAGCTATTTTTCAAAAGAACAAGTCAGTCAAATAATGATTTTACTGAATTATTTCAAAATTATTTCAACAACAGAGTAAATACATTATAGAGTTGCTTCAAACATGTGGAAAAATAATTAATATAAATTTATAACTCTGATATTACAACACACAAGCTCAGAGTTTAGACAACCTAGTTAATATAGTTGGAAACCTTAAGAATTCTGTGGTATAGTTCAGGTTTATTGATTGAAAAATAGATTGTACATAGCTTTAGAACAGCATTATAATATCTAATAACATGTCACAAGACCAGAGATTTACTTTAATAATGTCTAGTTTCTAGAGTTCTAAAATAGGTGATCATGCAATGTTCAGAATGTTGTTAAAAATAAATGAAATTCGTATGAATTAAATGACCTCCTGACCTCCTAATGTATTTCTTCCTGTATTATGTCTCATTTTTTTCCTTTTTTGTCATTATTATTCCAAACTTTGAAATAGAAGTGTCTATTTTATTTAAAAAACTGAAGATAACTTACCGATCATCAATACTGTTTTGGTAATATATATGCAATAATTTGTCCTTAATCCAAGCAATTTGTTTAGCAGCTTCTTTTCCAGCTTCTGATTGTAAAGAATATTTCTTATATATCTGTGCAAGTCCCATCATAGCTTCTTTTCTCACCCTCCACTAAAATAATACATAATGAGAGCCCCCCAACATTTATTAAAAAGGCTATTACAATTGAAAACATACAGCAATATTTTTACTATATGCAGAAAAGGAACCATGCAAAATGGCCAGTTTCAAAGTTCATTCACACAGAATTGTTCATTTCAAGGTCAGAGCATCTATTTTGACCATTAACTTTTTTGCACACCTCTGATAAAAAGTTACTTTCAAATTTACTATGGCAGGGTTTCGGAAAAATTATTTAATACATGGAATGCAACAGCACGCTAAGAGTAAAAAATATAATCTTTTACTATTGATGCTCTAAGGGAATGTACAAATTGCAACATAAAAAGTGAAACACAGTTAGTACAACAATGTCAATGTCAATTAAAATAGGACTTATACATATGAAATAATATCTCACCACTTGCTATATATGATGAAAGATGTAATTGTAAAGATTAATGAACAGAAGGCCCTTTTGAACTGCAAAATATTCCTATAATGGTCAAAAGTATGTAGCTCTAAGAAACAGCTTGCTGGGGTTTATTAACCTGTAAGCAAGTTTTGTATAGGAAGTTCTCAACTTACAATCATTCAATTAATGACTGTTTGAAGACACAATGGCACTGAAAAAAATGACTTATGACCGTTTTTCACATGTACGTCTCTTGCAACATCCCTGTGGTCATGTGATCAAAATTTGGATGCTTGGCAACTGGCAGGTATTTATCACAGTTCAGTGTCCCAGGGTCATGTTATTGCCTTTTTGTCCTTCTGACAAGCAAAGTCAATGGGGAAGCCAGATTGACTTACAACGTTTTATTATTTTAGCAGCTGCAGTGATTCACTTTCTATGGCAAGAAAGGTTATAAAATGGGGCAAAACTCACAACTATCTTGCTTAGCAACAAAAATTTGAGGCTCATAAGTCAAGGACTGTCTGTACAAAAAGTGTCCATGCAGAGTAGAAAATCAAAGTATATGAACATGGTACTGAAGGCCTTAACAATAAAGGATTTTTAAAAACATATTTAACTGGTTAACCTTAGATTAGCAGTCTGTAATTAATCAACAAACTTACCCGTTTGTCTAGTGTTCGCTCTCTCACAAAATTAAGCAGATGATCATTCACAAGGAGGAGATCTTTCTTAGCAGCAGTAACTATTGATACAATAACATCGTGCCTAATAGCTTCTTCAGGGTCATGAGATCTCACTTTAAGATATTCTGTACATAATACATAAAATATATATTGTACATAAAATACATATTAACTGAAATGTTATATCATTAAGTTGAATACTTGCATTATACACTTAAGATAATTCCTCTAAAAACAGAGTCTTATATTATAAAATATGCCACCATAGCCATTTCCTTTTTTTCTCTAAATAAAATCAAACTTAGTTGAATTACCGTATTTGCCGGCGTATAAGACGACTGGGCGTATAAGATGCGACCCCCAACATTTCCACTCAAAATATAGAGTTTGTTATATACTCGCCGTATAAGACTACCCCCTCTTCCACACACCTTCCACTTTTGCACTTTTTTTTTTTTGACGCACTTTTCTGCTTTGGACAATTTTGAAATGAGCTAATCCAATTTTGAACCAAGAATATGCAAATAGCTATGGAGTTTAGAAATGAGTTTTAAAAATATTTTCATTGCTTACCATTAAGCGTAAAATATGTTGTAAATAAAATGAGAACACAGGAAACGTTCTCTTCTCAATACAGCTGATCTCTCTCTCTCTCTCTCTCTCTCACACACACACACACACCAAAAACCCGGACACTGAAAAGGCTGCCAAGGAACAGTATATTCAATGCCTTCTCTTTAATCAAGAAACAAGGAATTCCTTAGAATCTTTTTTTTCCCCAAGTGGCCCTCTTTAAAAAAAAAAAATGGAGGTAACACTTTCATTCAAAAAGTCTTCCAGTATCTGGAGTCGCTCAGACATATTGAAGTGAGGCAGGAGAGTAAGTGAAATTTGAAATGATCCAGCCCGTTTTCTTCCCCTCCCACCCAAGGCCACCAACCCCTCCCCCCCCCCCCCCCCCCCAACCCCACCCCAAACACAAAAAAAAGGCTCCCCCCCCCCCCTTTTTTCCTACGGTCACCCTACTTTCCGCACAGGACACCTCTCCACCACCACCCCCCCCCCCAACGAACTTCTGGGCTTACACATCTCATTACCTGGTATTCCTGCCTCCCCAGTGTTGCTTTGGCGGATCCACCGGGCGCTTGCTCCTCTTCTCCGCTCCCCACTTTGGGCACGACCTGAACCCCCCGGGGCCCCCACCTACCACCCGCCCGCCAAAACCCCCAAAAAAAAAAAAAAGGACCCGCCGTGGGATCTTCAACTCCTCCCCACCCAGGGGAGGCCGGGCCCCGCCACCCCCCCCCCCCCCCCCCAGCCTCCTCCGGCTGCACCAACTCAAGGGTGGTCCCCAGGAACCCCCCCACTTGGGCACAGCAGCCCGGTATTATGAACAACAATGCCACTAATAGGAAAAATAAATTAAGCCATTTGGAAGGAATTTTTATTCTCTTTCTAACAGTTAAAACAACAAGAACCTATTAAAAGATTTGGGTTGCATGGTAATTTCCATCACAAAGAAAACTAATAAAGCAAAGTACCATATAAATCTTTCTTTCTCCTCTCTCTGATAAATATTTAAATGTATAGCTCCACAATTTATAGCTTAAGACATGTGATACTTGTTCTTTCATGGTGATATTATGATCTTTGTATTTAATAAAAGGATCACACACACTTAATATATACACAGAGAGAGAGACTCCTGTCCTATTACATTTTTCAAACAGGGAAAACTCTGCTTATTACTGATTAAGATTTGTTTATTTCTCCCCGACCAGCAATTTGAAACATCTGTATTTGTATTTGCAGAACCTAAGATTTCAAAGTACAGGAGGGTATTCACACTTATGTGTCAATGTAATATCAACAGCTTATTATGCTAACGAATTATGTTTCTGTGATTCAAAGGAATATAGTAATCCATATGTTTCTTTGTTAAAACATTTTTAGGCAGAAACAATCTATCTCTGCTCTAAAATATCATTTGAATATTACATTATGTTTCTTTCTTGCACAAAATAGTTTGTCACAGCAGTATTTTTTTTGCCAAATTCAAGAGAGTCAAAACATGAGCTAAAATTGCATCCAATTAAACATTAATTGAATTTAAATTTAGTTCTGCATTTTAATTGTTTTACAGGTAGTCCTTGGTTAATGACCACTCATTTGGGAACTGTTTGAAATTATGACTGCTGTGGACATTAACAACCTGCCTTCGAAGTTGCAATTGCTGCAGCATCTCCAAAATTACACAGTCATGATTTGGGCCCCTTGGTAACAACTTGCGATTACAACCGTTGCAATATACTTCAGTCACATAACCACTATTTGTGACCTTAACTGTCAGATTCTGACAAGCAAAGTGAAAGGGGAAGCTGGCAGGAGATGGTGATCACATGACATTGGGTTTAACATCCACACATGACTCATGTAGTGATTGCAAGTGGAACTGCTATCATAAGTCAGCATGGTCACATCTTTATGGCCACATCACTTAATGACAGCGTTGCCGGTCCCAATTACCATTGTTAACCAAGAGCTATCTGAATACACTCTCACTGTAATTTGACTGGATAAAATAACTGAACTGAAGACAGAAATTACCTGCTTTATTTTATTCATTAAGGTTTGTACTAAAGGGCTAAAGTGTATTATGTCATAAATTGGCATATTTTAGTTTCAAAAAATAACAAATACTCTTGAAAAACAAGTCTGGGTAACATCTATGTAAGAAAACTGTACATCTATAAGATGGATGGGTGTAGATAGATAGACAGAGATAGAGAAATAATGCACTTACATGCTCATATTAAAACTCTGTTAAACATGAACATCTGATGGCCTTAGGGACAGAGATTCATAAGGAGCAATAAAACTTGCAGAGGTCCCTAAAGAATATGACTTGAAGCACACTTTTTATAAAGATACTATTATATTTAAGTATTTTTTTATTTTAAAAGTATAGTGTTTTTGCCATATAACTAAAAGTACAAGAAAAATACTTTTATTCTGAAGTTTATTGATACCTGTTAGATCTTTAGCTAGATCAGGATGGTTCATAAGGCAGTGACTGGCAAATTTCACACATTCAAGACGGATAGGTACATGTATATCATTGAATCTGTTTTTAAAAAATTAAAATTTTTAATAATCATGTTGTCTCTTATATAATTTTCACCAAAATACTGTATACAAAGCTCGACCAGAAGAATATATATAGATGCATATGGATAACATACCAGCCTACAGATGTTTTAGAGGGCCTTATTCTTCGGCTAGAGTGGTTGAAGCCCATTCAGGTTAATGTGAGTATGTTTTCTGTTGTGCAGTTTTTGCTATTATGGGAACCTTAGTGCTCACTGAACCTGGTTGTTTTCTTGTAGGCATTTCTAGAAGGGAGTAGGTTTTGCTCTTACTAGTGGCTTGCCCTATCAATGTTGATGTGAGTGGTCTTGGTTTTTTTCTTTGATTGGGGTATTGTTTACTTATTGATTGTTCTAGTAAACTCTTTGTATTAATCTCTGCTCAACTGGATGTTGAGTTTTTGCTTTATTCTGTTCCTCTCTTGTTGTGATATTATTATTTTTCTGTGCTTTTAATTTGTGTAACACTCAAAATTGCTGATAGCTGGACAGTGTAAAAATAATAAAATAAAATCTGTGCTTTTTTTAGCCAAAAATTATGAACTATGAATCCAATTGTCTTTTTAACCAAAAGAAAAACATAATGGAAAAGACATGTATAGGTGCATTTCTTTGCATTGTTTTTTTATTGTGAAGTGTATTTGTAATCTATTTGCAATTCTACTACTTTAGTTTCTAATGTTATCTTTGAAAAGGATATTAATATTAACAAAATGCAATATATCAACTGAATTATACAATGTCTTAATATTTAATTCTGCTGATAAAGATCCACCTTATTCCATATAACTCAGTAAACTGAAAGACACTTGTTATGTTTATATATTTTGCTGAGCTTCACCTTTGTACTTAACATAGTTTTCTAAACTGGAAATAACAATACAGAGTCAGTAAATGAACTAAACAATCATTGCTTATTTTGTCCATTTCTTGATTTCTTTTCCTTTTTCTGGCATTGTGGCAGAAATGAATGCTCAGTACCTCAAAGCATTAAAAATCAGAAAACCAAAAAGCCCACTAAGTCACAAATGCCAAAAGAAAACAAATCATTTATGCTAACATAAACCACAATTTCTTCACTGACTTCATTAATTATTATATTAAACAAAATCAAGCAAACCACATTACAGTTTAGTAAAATGTAGAAGCCCAAATTTACAGTCTAAAAACTAGTGGATCATAATGGTCTGTGGAAGTACAAACGTAGTTTAAACCTTTCCTAAGATACTTAAGAATAAGCAGGATAATAGTTACTACTCAAATTTATGGCTAATACTAATATTTCAAAATATATTAAATGTTGAATAATTACAATACATTAAGGCTAAATTACAAATTAGTGAGAAATGAAGTAAAACAAAACATACCTTCCTAAGTAGCATTGCCAAAGGGGCTTGTTCTGAGCTGCCAGCTCTGAATCTTTTGCTCCAAACATTTTTGCAAGAAGTTTTACAACCTGGAGTCGTTCCTCATTGTCATTGCTCTAGAAAATAGTATTTTTTTAAAAAGTATGTAAATCTACACAAATAAGCTTTGGAAAACTGTTTCTTCATACACTAAAAGAAAGAAAATTAACAAAAACTAAACTAAAATCAGACAGGCATGTTGTGTGTGTATGTGTGTACAAACATACACATACATGCACAGAACAGAAATTATCCTGTAAAAAAACTCAATGTCAGATGTACCTTTAGGTAAACATAGAATAATTCCCTCCATGTACTAATTATATGTGATCAACTTATAAACAAATACAAGTTTACAACAGCTTTCCTGCACTATTTTGTCCTTCAGCTATTTAACACTGGAAATTAAAGAATTCAAAGTGTATATTTTTCTTATTCAGTGATAGTTAAAAAGAGAAAAAGAGCATTAGCATATACTGAGCTATTAAAACATGTCTGAAATGTATAGTTTCATCAGAAAAAGGAATTTGAAAGAGTGGCATTCCCTACAGCAGAATTAAAGTTCTTATTGAAAAATGGTGCATCATCCATGCCCACTACACAGATTTAAATCTTCAATTAATGGCAGTGATACTTTTACCTTAAGTGATAGACTTACCTTAAGTTTAAACTCAAGCTGTGGCAAAACTGAGAGTAAAAGATGGCTGTCAATATTATATAGCTCCAAAATTAAATCAAAAACATGCTCTGAGAGATCACTGATGGATGTTTTTCCTAGCATAAGCACTTGATTAAAGAACTGTGAAAAAAATCAAAATATAAATAGGATAGAAATCATAATAGTTTAACTTATTTCAGAACAATTCTAATTTTCCAAGAAAACCATGTATAAATCATGATATTCCCTCAGAAAAAAAAATCGGGCCGGCCAAAGAAATCGCCTGCCTGCCCACGCAGCGCGCCACGCGCTCCCGCCCGCCCGCCCTCGCACCGACCGCCGCTCGCCCGCCCCTCGCACCGACCGCCCGACCGCCGCTCACACCGACCGCGCGCGCGCGCCACCTCCCTCGCACCGACCGCCGCGCGCCGCCGCCGCCCGCCCGCCGCTCGCCGGGCGATTCCGAAAATCGAATTCGATTTTAATCGGAAAAATATCATGCCTGATAAATGTATAAAGATTCCTAATGTGAACTGCTAATGAATCATAAAAATTAAGGTACAATTTGAAATAAAATGTAATACATTTCTGTATCGCTAAAGGATCAAGAATATAAATGTCAGTTATTCAAGTAGATATATATATATATATATATTGTACACAGATGTACACAATACAGAAGCCTGATGATGGCAGATGAGATTTTGCCGAAACGTTGCTACAACTTTAAAAGCACAACTACAATGACGTGGGAAAATACCCGAACAAAGCTGAATACTATCTATCTATCTATCTATCTATCTATCTATCTATCTATCTATCTATCTATCTATCTATCTATCTATCTATCATCTATCTATCACATCTATCTATCTATCTATCTATCTATCTATCTATATTTCTTAAGTTTTTGCGGGTACTTACATGTATGGTATTCAGCTTTGTTAGGGTATTTTCCACATCATTATAGTTGTGCTTTTAAAGTTGTAGCAATGTTTTGGCAGAATCTCATCTGCCATCATCAGGCTTCTGTATGTGTTCGTCTGTGAGTCAGACTTTCACAGCCGTTTCTGTTTTAAATTTGGGGCTAGCCTACTGCTGTGCCAGAATGGTTTTTTCTTCATGCACAGCAGTAGGCTAGCACCAAATTTAAAACAGAAACAGCTGTGAAAGCCTGACTCACAGACGAACACAATACAGAAGCCTGATAATGGCAGATGAGATTCTGCCGAAACATTGCTACAACTTTAAAAGCACAACTATAATGACGTGGGAAAATACCCGAACAAAGCTGAATACCATACATATAAATTCCCGTGAAAACTTATATATATATATATATATATATATATATATATATATATATATATATATATATATATATATATGTGTATGTATGTAAACATTTTGAAAATCAATCCTTAAAATGATTACTGATATTATTAAAATAAATACTTCCTTAGTTCAGAAGACATGCAAGCATTTGTAAACTGTAATGTCTCTTAAGGTAAAAACTAGGTACTAGGCAGTATTCCACCTAGCATAACACAGATCTATTCTATGAATTATTTTGAAATGCTTTAGTTTTCCTAGACCAATTCCAAATCAAACTGCATGAAGAAAGAGTACAAGAAAATTCTATCTCCAAAAATGCCTAAGTCTTTCAAAAATCATTCCCATATATACATTTCACATGGATTAAGATAAAATATGAAAAGCAATTGGCACTTTTTGTGACTGGAACTACTTAGAAAAGTTCAGCTGCAACTATAGAGATGACTGCTAGATACATCTTTTATCATCCAGTTCATAAGATCACATCTTCCAGGAGAAGTGCGTTTATTGGAGGGGGGGGGAGATTTTGTGGAAAAAATATAAAGGATGAATATTTTTTACAACTGAAATGTTCCTTTAGTTCAGAGTTTATTCTCAAATAATCATGTACAGTACCATAACTGTATGCACTGGTTGCAGATTCAAACAGATAACAATGAACTCAGTGGTATTCTATCATTAACTTAATTATTGCTATTATTTTACATGTTATTGTATGTTTTGTCTGAATCTCTATCATTGGGCTGAGAAAGCATGACTGGTTCAAAGTCACCCAGCTGGCTTTCACTCCAATAGGTGGCCTAGAACTCAGTCTCCTGATTTCCAGGCCCAAACCGTAACCACTATAGCAACTGGCCCTAACTACTAATTGGATATTGACTATCAATAAATGAACATCTAGTTTCATGCTTCTGTTATAGGATGATACTTAATGCATCTGACAACTGATGTAATTAGCTGCTGTTAACTTTGATTTATGAATTATGCACTTTTTAAATAAGAATACAGTCAGCTATGATTTGATTGTAGAAAAATCCTAAAGTATTCAATGTGCAATATAAAGGTATATTAACACTAGTTGATAAATATATTCAGTTTTTTCTACATGGTCATTTTAAATTATCACTTACATTAGTAATGTATGGTTCAATAGCCTGGGCTGTTCTCTTCAGTAAAGCCTTTGCCAAGTCATATGCTTGTTTGTTTAAATTCTAAAAATTATATTGGACACAAAATTATAGATTTATTCTAAAAAAATTAGACTCAATACAAGTAAGTAAATCAACAAAATTGACATTTTTCAAAATTTTAAAGAACAGGATGGGTAACATTGATTAAATATATTACAACTACAAGCATTCCAACCACTATACATTGAGTACATAAAAATACATATGTACATTACAATTAATGTTCTGTACAACTTTTAAAGACAGCAGCATTCAGGCCTCATATCTCACGTCATCTATTCCTTCAGGATACTCCAGAGGACAGCAGGATGTACATCTGATTACGATGTACAGGATTCCACTGTCAATCATGCAGATTTTTATCCCTCCTCCTCTTCCTCCTCTATTATAGCCTAGGGCCAAATATTTATTATCTTCCATCTCACAATCTAATCATTTGAATTCGTTCATTTTAGACTTTATGTATATCTAATGATAATGACAATATTCTACAATGTTATTTTCATACAGACATAATGCATATGGTATATTCACAATTCAGACTGTCATTTTTCTCATTTTAATTATAGTAAGCATCTCTAGATTAACTTGGCTTAAAATAAAACCTATAATGTAAATTAATTAAAATATGTCCAGATTCACTGTTGTCATGCCTTCTCAGTTCTCTCCCACTCACTGGTATGGCAATGACAATATAATTCAGATTTTAGTAGGGCAAAATTTAATAATAATAAAAATAATAACTTTTTGATAAAGAAAGAGAAAGAATGCAGGTATGAATATAATTTATCTAATGATCCTCCTCATTAAACTTAGACCAACGTAACATTCTTTTATTTCATGCTTTAGAGACTATCTAAGAAATAGAATAAAATATTGTTTAATTTTACTCTTTCAAATAATAACTCTTTGTGTTATAAATTCATGAATAAAAAGGTAGCTGCAGTATATTTTGCCAAATATACATGTATCAATTTACAATATTTTTAGATTAAAATGTTAATTCTTACCTTATGAGCAGGGACTAGATTAACTAAAACTGTATCCAAAAGCTCTTGAGATACCGTATCACCTTCACAAATGATAGAACTCATCAAATCTACCATATGCATATGAACCTTCTGGTTATGACCATTGCTAAAATGAGAACAGCGTCAGCTCAGCAACATAGTGTAAGTTATTATGGCCCATTTTAAATTAGAATTTGGATAATGAACAGTTTCTTTGAGACTGCAAAACCACAGTTCTTATCTGGCCCTCAAGAGGTTTCCTACTTGTCATTCTCCTTTTTTCATTGCTGTTCTTCCCACTTGCCATGGCAAAAAGGGTGCATGTGCCATTCTGACCAAACCTTCAATAGTCTGTCCCAAACACAATGTACATCAAGCTCACAACATAACATAACCTCATGCAAGTCCACCAGTAACAAGATTATTTCTATCTTGCTACAGTCATTTCAGCTGCATTTAAATTACTGGCCAGAAGAGGTCTTAACTGGTACCCTAAAAAAATGCTACTTAGTCAAGATTATAAGGAAAATATTTTGTGGGGTTGAAAATATTACTCAACCATGCAACTTTTTTCACCTCCATGCTTACACATTTTAAGCCTACTCCTAACAATCAAAACAATCTTTCATTCCCATCACGTATCAAAATTGCTGTTGAAGATATACTCACTTGATAACAGAAAATAATGTTCTGTACAGTTGTGTAAAAATTTCATTGCTATCTTCTAGTTCAAAGCATATGTTGTAAGATTTAACCCATGCAATATTCTATTTAGGAGAAAAAGATACAGTAACTGTAATTTAATAAAGAATCAGTAAAGTCAGTACTGAATAATTTGCATCATAAATATAGATCTGTTTCAAATATACTTAAAATGTTATTGTATTTTATGCAGATAGATATTTGACTAAAACTTTGATTGAACTAAGATGAATATGAAAGACAATTGTTTACATTTACCTCTAATAAATAAAAATATCTGTTGAATTGTGGGCTTTTTGTATCTTCTAATCCCTTCAGTTGTCTTGTGATAAACATAAATATATCCTGGGGGGGAAAATATAGTATATGATTGTCACTTAAAAGTAAATACTTCCAGCATAATCATTCAGTTCAACTGAAAAAATAATGTCACTACACTAGTAAGCATTTAAAATATTTTAACTAACCTTTTCATTTTATAATCCAATTCAGAAGGAACCTCGTTCAGGATATTGCAGCACCAATTTCCACTCTCGTTTGTTGATTTTATTTTAGCAGAATATTATCTTTTGAGTTTCCCAAGTCTGTTACAGAGGATATTGATAAAAGTAGCTCCTGGCCATTTCCCCACCACATTAATTGTGTTCCAAATAACAACCATATAAACACGGGGCATTTAATATGACCTTATGCTGGGTATATTAATAATATAGCATTGTTCATGGATTTTATAAACAACCAAGGTGAACATATAAGCACTGTTTGCAATATGTTCCAATATTACAACAAAAAGCATTATTTGAGAGAGTAGAAACTGCAACTCAATCAAAAAAAACTAGCTTGGAAAATGATTCAGTGGTTACTTTGGAAAGATTTGTTGAAATCTTTAAGGAGGACTTTGGGAGCAATTCCCATAGCTTTCATTTCTTCCCTCAACTACAGAGGAGGGGGGAATATATGATCAAAACCATATGAATCAATCTCAGGTCACTTAAACTGTTTCATTTTTAAGGTATCTGGAATTCTTCAAATAATTCCCAAAAATATTCTAAACAAAAATTATGTTCAATGTAAGAAATTTGTATTTGTTTCAACATGTCTTGAGCTGATAAAGTAATCAGCAACCAAGAAAATTCATAGCCAACTATCCTTATAAGTCACCCATTAATACATTTGGTTTAATTTTGAAAAATTCTATTAATTTGTTACCAACAGCTACATTCAGCTTTATTTATCTATATTATATTCTCAATAAATATTTGAATGCGTATCAATTAATTTACAAATATATAACCTTTGTTACATTTCTTATCATTCATATTTTAATTTTTTATTCATATTTCTCAGAAAATCAAAAACTATTATTATTGCTACTAAAGTAGTATTACTACAGTATACTGGTTACCATATAACCAGTCCTCAGCATACTATGGTCATTATAATCATTTTTAGAAAATACAGGTGTGTGAGTTCTACACTACACCGATTTAAATATAAACCATCTGCATCTAATATTTTATAATGAACAAAAATAGTTTTATAATAATAATGTGTAATAATTTATAACATAATAAATGTATACAAATGAGAAAACACATGTAGACATATGATAATGCACTTGTAAAATGAAAAAAAAAATCATGGAAAGCAGCAACAATCAGATGTTTTACTTGATGGTACTAATAAATAAAATAGTTAACCAAAAGTATAAAGTATAAATTCATTGTTTTCTTTTGTGGAAAATAAAACATTATTTAAACATTATTACTAATATAAATACTAATCCTAATTTTATTCCTACAATCCCTACATATAAAATACTAATTTACAATGCCAACAAAAAAGAGCTAAAAAGTTCAAAATCACTGATCTGTTCAATTGACCCAAGTTAGACAAATTATTGTATCATATACAAAAGAATAATTAGAATAGTTTATGGAAAAATGCAGAAAATAGATTTATGAATCTATAGAAAACAAAATGATAATAAAATTACCCATTATCGCATTTCTTTGAATTCACAAAGAAATTTCTTAAAAACATTTTCCTAACACAACCACTAGGCGGCTTTATTTCAAAACCCTTGTTCATCCAAGCATACAAGTCAGTATTCAAGGGAAGAAAGCAGGAATAACGGAATAAGAAACAAGAACAAGAACAATAAATGAATATATAGATGAGAAATGAAAGACTCATCATACTATAAACATAGTACCATTCTACCCATTGTACACTATTTTGATGAATATTATATGAAGTATTCTTTTGAAATTCCTTTGCACATCAATTCTCTGTTTCTCTCTCTCTTTTTTAAAAGGCTTCTGAGGTTTCCAGCAATTCCAATAACCATACTTCCAATTCTACAAATGTGCATGAATGTGCAAAAAACCTTTTCTAATGGGCATCAAGGCCTGAAGGTGAAACAAAATGTTTCAGTCAAGCACAGTGAAGTTTCTTTAGACTCTTGGTAAGATCCTAACTGTTGTGGGAAAACAATAATTGCCTAAAAGTAATCAGATTGTCTTAATGTAGTGCAAATCATTGTTTATCTACAAATTACAACTTATTTGAAATCAATATCTAAACTTACTCATAGATCAACCACAAAAATTTTAAACAGGATAAAAATATTTGCAAATTTAAATTAATGCTAACTGCACTTTGTCACGTTTGTGTTTTTATTGTTATTAACTTTACAGTTTGTTTCCTCAATCCATTCTTCTTGCCCTCCTGGTTAAGACGCAAAAAGAAATAATGGCTTAAAAATAAAACTAATTGTGCAGCTAAACAACTCTTTCTAGTATACTTCCTTCTCCCTTCTTTTTCACTCTACCTTCCTATTAATAAATGTTCCCTCTGTGGCTGTTTTCTACTTTTTCAGTGAAACTCTGTAAGGAAAGGGAAAACAATTCAAAATAGGCTGTACTATAAGTCAGAACTAAAGCTTTCATTGGCTGCTTTCTCCTTTTTTGAAAAATCAAATGTTTTTCTCTGTCTGTCTGTCACACAGACACAGACATATCCAGAAACACCAGAAAAAATTAAGAGCCTAATTTAAATCCAAATAAAGGGCTCAATTTCCTCAGGAATACAATTGATAAACTATCCTATCCCTATCAAGCTAACCTTTATTTGTATGGAACTAGCTTTTTTTAAAGGCATGACATGTAGAAGGCTCTCCAATGTGGCTCATAAACTATGTCATTTTCTATCAAAAATATTAATAATCTTGGCTACCAAATTGTCTGTTGACTCCCTATATTCACTAACTAGAATCATCAGATTACCTCAGTCTTCTGTCTCCTATTATAATGAATCCAATCAGATTGGTCAAGCCTACTTACTACCACCTGACCACCAGTTATGAAAAACGGTGGAAAACAGAATTGTGTAACGATTAGCCTTTCAGTAGTATGCAAAAATAGCCCTTCAAAAAAATTGACCTGAAGGAGAGAACAATAAGGCTAGAACAAATATTAAGCTTAATTTATTTGGAAGACAACTGAAATACTTATTTCATATACAGTTTATCTTTTCTATCATGTTAAATATTAATTTGGCAGCACTTTTATCAGTTCTATGTAACAGCCGATTCATATTAAGAGGGAAAAGAACATAAAAATCTTTTCAATGTACTTATGACCCCCCCCTATTGAGACGTCATCAATTATTTTTAAAGGATCTTTTTAAATCCATTTGCCTTGTTTTCCAAATTGTGTAAATACAACTATATAATTTATTTTTTAAAATACAAACTATACCTAGTGTTGCAAATTAATATAATTTATTAATTAGTATTGATTAAACAATACAAGCTTTCTATATTACTTGATACAGGTAGTATGTCATGCCCCTGTCAGAATCTGATTCCGAGGCAGAGGCCGAGCAGCTGACAGAGAGTGGGAATGTGGTTCCGTTGGCTGTGGAAGAAACTGGGGAAGGGCATAGTCCGGCTAGGCAGAGCAGGGGAGAGGTAGAGCAAGGCAGAGGGAATTCAAAGGAAGAATCAGGCCCACCCCCTCTTCATCCTAGGGTACGCAGGGAGGAACGGAGAAGGGAGCAACGTGAGTTGTGTGGCTTATGGGGGAGGAAAGGGCCCTGATTCCCTTCATTAGCTGCAGCTGGGAACACAATGTTTAAAAACGAAGTTTGCACACAGCAACTTATTGGAAATAAATAGTGTATTATCTTGTTTTGTCGAGGCTTATCTCAGTTCCTGGGGTCTTCCCAACTGTGTGTGTTTTGTTGGCCTTTGAAGTCTGCAATTCCTTATCCTGCCCTGTTCAGTTAATTGCTGCAGCGTGGTTTGTGTAGATTTTTATTTACAGTTTATATGTACTTTGTTTTCAGACTGAATTTAAAGACTGTTCTTGGGAGGGTTTTTTCTCCAGCCGAAGGTAACTGGACATTGGGGGCAAAGTTGGAGGTATTAAAGGGACTTTTCTGACTTATGTTACTGTGTTACCTTTGTGCCATGCCCCGGGTCATCACATTGTATTTCAATTTTTAAAAATGCTTTATTGTTTTACATTATCTAATTAAACATTACCTATTTGCTGAATAGTTACCTAGCTTTAAAGTATTTAAAGTCACTAGGAAAATGGTGCAAAAAACAGGAACCAGTTTTTTAACACAATCAGAGAAAAATATCAAAGAAAGGTTGAAGGGAATTATGATCACACTGTGCAAATGACAGAATTTTCATTATTAATATAATAGAATTCATCTCTACATCATCTTGGAATTATTGGTTTTGGAATACATAAAGAAAAGGAATTTCTCCTAATTCCTAATTAAACATAAATTTATAAAAGTTCAAAAGACTAGAACTCTGATTATCATTTTAAGTTTTATAGTTTTCCTGATGAAGGAGGATTTGACCACCCATTATTGAAAATTAGTATTATGAATCTGGCACTCTATTTTGCCATAAGTGGTATATAAATAAAATCAGATAATAAAGGAAGCCACAAGGACTGAGTTAAGATTCCCTTAAATATCAGATATGTTAAATACTATGCAAAAATCTACTAAATTGAAAATGGAAGTTTATTATTTAATTCAAATTAGTTGCTATACACATCATAAAACATATAATACAGTTTCATATGCAATTGAAAACCATAATCTACCAGGCAATTTGCTTTTAATTGTTTAGAAACAAATATAAAATAGCATTGTTACACATCCAGATTCCAAGAAATTAAATAAATCACACAACTTTACCTTGAGTTTATCAGGTGAAGTATATGGTGCTTCAGGAGCATATATTCTAAAAATATCAGCAAGACAACACGCAACAAGCAAGCGCACATCTTTGTCAGGATGCTTAAGAAAAAAATCAGAAGCAAGATGTAAAGCAAGATTTAGATACAACTCTTTTTCCTCTTCAGAGTCTTGGTCCATATCCATAAAGGTTTTTACAACCATCTGCAAAAATAATTTTTAAAAAATTAGCAATATATTATAAACAAGACATTTCACATAGATACATACATACATACATATATACATATGGTACATATATACATGTTGCTGCTGCTGCTGTTGTTTTAACCAGTTGTGTCTGATTCTCAGTGACTTTATAGATAAGTACTCTCCATGCTACCCTCTCAAGCACAGCTTCTTTCAATTGTGGGATGTTCACTTTGTATCAGATTTCATGTTATCAAGCTAGAATGTCCTTTGATTGCTCCTTCTTGTTCCACTAACCATTCCTAGCATTACTGCCTTCTCCAATGAATTTTGCATGCATGACATGACCAAAGCACGTAGTCTTGTGATTTTAGTTACTCTGACTGTCCATGGTATATGGACAATAACACCAGCATCACAGTTCAAAGACATCAATTCTTCTTCAGTAAGAATACTGTATGTGCACGCGCGCGCACACATACTCAGAAAATCTGCTTTTTACCTTTAATCAAGTATAACATTAAAAATGCCTTCAATATTTTTTAGTTATATATCATTTTATATTTCCCTATTAAGAGGTAAATGATATATGTATCTATAATAAAAATATGGTTTAGGACCTGAAGATCAAGATAAAAGTGAATGGTGAAGTGCACTGGTATTATAAAAATTATGTTTGTTATTTTTAAGTTGCTATAAACTCATGCTGAAAGTCTGAAATCATTGTTACAAACAAAACTAAAATACATTAGAAAGTATTAATAAGAATTTGTTTTCAGAAGATGATTTGCTTTTTAATACTCATGTTTATTATATTTCTTAGCATAGTATGAAAAATATTAATGTATTCCACTTTAGTCTGACAGCAAACATCATATTAAAAATCTCTAGTTTGGTCAACTTGCTACAACCATGAAAGACAGCAATGAGATTCAGTTTCAATCCAAATTTTAAAAAGCAGCCCAATTTGGTGAAATCCAAACTTCCATGTCTATCAAACAAACTCAATAAAGGCTTTTAATGTTTTGGTTTGCTTCTTTGTCAAATTTGGAGATTCTTTTAATTGGGGGTGGGGAGGGTGAGGGGTGGATGAAGGAAGAATCCAAAATACTGTCACATTCAATTTCAGAAAAGTGATACTTTTAAGATTTATATTTCTTCAGAAACTCAGTGCGAAATAAACAGCACTGGCAGCATTGCAGAAATAGCATTCTTGCCTTCAGTCCCCCCCCCCCGTCCCCCCCCCCATAATAGCTCTGTAACTCTGAATGGCTGTGGCTGGAGGTGTCCTTCCAAGTCCTAGGCTAATATTTATAGCACGACAGATATTTGCTATGTTAAAATCCATTGTTGTCCATAGTCAACAAATGATCCAATATTGCCGATAGTTAACGTCACTGACAAATCAATTTCCTTAGAATATTATGGTTATTATTATATATTTTAAAATATAATTACTGACTGCCTTTTAATGTTCATGCAAATATTCACAATTTGTTTTCAGGAGATATAAATAACTTGAAATAGCTTCTTTTTAAGCAAAAATGCCTACTTTATTATATCAAAAAACTCCACAACAGTACAAAAATCACAGCCCCCCACACACTGCCACATAAAGAAATCCACTACTACAAATCCCTGATAGATGGCCCTTCAGCCTCTGTTTAAACACTTTCTAAAACAGCCTGTTTCACTGCTAAACAGTGAAATGGCTTTAAATGGTTTTTGTTTCCTGGTGTCGAACAATTATTTTAATTACCAATTGCGCAGGAAATAAAATGTCATTAAATCATATAACTTTCCTAATATCTGCAATTATTATTCTAATGTTTTCCTGGTTCCTACCTAGAATTATATTTTATCATTGTCAAAATTGCATAACCGCCTCCTCAAAAAAATAAAAAAAATAAACAGCAGAGATGGAAAGTATACTATCTATCTCTTTCCTTTTCCAACAGAAGATTTCTCTTTCATTAGTACTAAATTTATAGTACTAAATAAGCTATGTAGCTATGGCATTTTGCATTTATTTAAGTAAGCTTACTTCTACAATCTACATAGTATCATCTTATTGCTATACTACTACCACAAAAAATATAAGAGGAAAAATAGATTTCTCCTCTTATCCAATTAAAAAAGCTCAAGGAATCAAACATGTTTATTTAGAAATATTGAACAAAACATAAACATTAAGATAGAGAGGATGAAAAGTTGTTGGAGACAAAAAGCCTGCTTGGCTTATTTTAGGCAGGAAAATGATCATCACAATTCAAGTTTAACAAGCAACTAAAAAGAGATGCTTGTAAGGGATTTTGTTTCATTGAATTAGTTCTGCTAACTCATCAGAAAAACTTCCAACAACTTACTATTATTTACATTATTAGCCTTTTTGTTTGAAAATAAACTATTTCACATACATCCAATTTTGAGCTGTCCAAATAAACATCACAATATATAATAAACTACCCACTCACTTTTAATCTTCGTACCATCTCTTCTTTTGAAATTTTGTCAGATATTTCTTTAACTCCTGGAGGGTATGTAATTTTTCCATCATTGGCTCTTGTCTTTGAATGAGCCATAGTGCTATTTTAAACCTAGTAAAGAAAAAAATAGATATTGATCACAAAATTATCAAAACACAAACCAAACAGCCAATAGGCAACTATATAAGTAGTTTGATATGTATAGCATAGATTCATAGTTTGGCTTTAGGATATCTTGCTACAGCCCGCCTGGTCTATATACGTTTGCAGGCAATGTTCAGGATCCCACTTCTATATAAATGCAAGGGGACCCTAATCCTTAATCAATCTTTTTCTGTTATTGCCCCATATTATGAAACACTTTAAGCAAGAGATTAATCTGGCTATTTCCCTATTAGCTTTTAGCAAGATGTTCAAGACTGTTTTATTTATGCAAGTATTCTAGGATTAAATACTGTCAGCTGATTATGTGGGCAACTATCTCTTCCTATAGCTGGAAGTATATTATGTTGATTTTATGTTGACTTTGCATTTTACATAAACCACCAGGACTGCATTTAATCTGGGCATATAGAAATACCTTAAACAAATAAATCCAATAATTGTTTGCAAATTATTGTACAGGAATTTTGTAATCAACTGCATAGCTGAAATACAATTGCAACATACCCATTAGACAACATTCTATTGAACGATTTATCGATTTAATAAAGGTTTACATCTCAGCAAAAGTATCTATTTTTCCCCAAAGGAGATGCAGAAAACCTAAGAAACATCATAATTATTCTAATACTAGACATTTATCCAAAGCTGGGTCTAAAAATGTACAAAATTGAATTTAATAAGAAAGCAATTTTGATGAGAGCCTAATTATAAACAAATGTTAAAACATATCTGAAGAAAAAATATTTCTTCAACAATCCTTTCTCAAGTAAAATTTGAGACTTTCTCAACAAAATAGATGTTTAAAGAATGATAAACGTATATATTGCAATATAGTACTAATGGAATTTCAGCTTTATATGAACTATTACTTCTGGGAATCTTATGAATTTATATATCCAGAAACTAATGTGCTAGAATGAATAAGCCTACACAAATTTCTCCTTTCCCTTCCAAACAAAAACTTTGCAGGAAGGATAATTTCTATGCAAGGGTCTTGAGAAGAATGGAAACCCTCTACCCCAATTAAAAGAACGTCTGACATACTATAGTTTTATGCTACATACCAGAGAGGGACAGTTAAGTTAAATTTTAAAAAGTAATTAGTATAATAGTTAGAAACATTTAACGTTTGTTGATTTGAAATAGTGCACATGACAAGCAATTATTATAAAATGACAGATTGAAAGAAAAGATTATTGTTAGATGCATTTCCATACTCTTCCCCCCAAAAAAGCACATGCAAAAAAGAATGAAAAAAACTTAATACTGTATTCTAGTAATATGTAGAATAAAAGAAATAAATTAAAAATGTACTAAAGTCTCACTCAAATAAACAATATATTTATGTCTTCTATATTTCCTAAGAAGAGCTGAGTGCAACACATTTATGCTTTAATATACCATTTCTCAATTCTTTCCCTTAATTTTCTTTTTTTTTTTTTGAAATTTTATTGATTTTAAAGACAAACAAACCATCGTTAACCATTAACTACATAAAACCTCTCCATTATTAATTTTACAAGTCAAATAAAATATTATTTTATACAACATAATTCTATTTTTCACCATTTCAATATAACCATATAGATATCTCTTAACAAATTTCTCAGTATTTCTCTTTTTGTATTCAATTTCATTAATTATTATTAATTTTCTATATTTATCCAGTTTATAATCATCATCTTCATTCTTCTCTGTCTTGTTTAACATTATTCTCATCCAACATTCCTCCGAGGTTTTATTAATTCTCAAAGAAAACATAGACACACAAAACACAAAAATATAAAACTTCTTTTAAGAAAGTAGTTTGGCCCCAGATTACCTCTCTTTGTATGGACTTCAATTAAATTCGTGCTCATCTTATATACCATTACCTATCTTATTTACCATTCTATATCTTCTATATAACTTCTCCCCGCTTTTCACTCTTCTTATTTCTATTTTATTTAATTCATTTTAATTTAAATCATTGTATTTATATTTTTTGTCCATTCTTTCCAAATTATCCATTTATCTCATTCCCTACAGCAAGTAAAAAAAAAAAGAATTTCTCCTGAAATCACTGATCAAGGTATAATGCCTTTCTATCCCCCCCCTAAATTAATATTTAAAATAACACCTAATACCTAATCTGATTCTGCTTAGTACATTCAACCTACTAACCTCTAAAGCAGGGATGGGCAAACTATGGCCCACGGGCCACATCCGGCCCGTTGGTCTGTCCAATCTGGCCCGCCCCTGAAAAAAAATCGCTGGGCGTGGCGTATTGCCCTGCGCCGCGTGGCCCCCAAAGCTGCAAACAGTGCGGAGCACTCTCGGGGTAGGAAAAAAAAGAAGAACTTTGCAAAGGCCTCGGCTGGGAGTTCGAAATCACCTTCGAGTGCGACCTCTCCGAAGATGAGTCTCCGCCGATCCCCCTTTTTTTTCCGGGGCTTCCAGGCTTAAACTTTGCAAAGGCAAAGTTTGCAGGCGGGAGCGTCTTCCGGCCGAGGAGCAGGAAGGGTTCCGCCCGGCGGCGGCGGGCGGGCTGCTTGGAGCAGGCTGCTTGGAGCCACCTAAAGCTAGGCCGCTGCTGGTGAAGCCTTGCCCTGCCTTGGTGCCCCGTTTCCCGGCTCAGCGGTCCTGCTCGGGAGGCACTTTAAAAGCCTGCTCCCAGCACCCGAGCAACTTCCCAGCAACTTGCGGCTTCCTTTTTCCTCGCGGGCGCCACGCCTGGCCCTGAGCCGCGCAGCAGAGGGGAAACCCGAGCACCGCCGGTCGCTCCTCCAAGCAGCCCGCCACCACCCGCCCGCCGGGCGGAACCCTTCCCGCTCCTCGGCGGGAAGACGCTCCCACCTGCAAACTTTGCCTGTGCAAAGTTTAAGCCTGGAAGCCCCGGAAACCCGAGCAACTTCCCAACAACTTTCGGCTTCCTTTTTCCTTGCGGGCGCGCGCCCTGGCCCCGAGCCGCCGGCAGAGGGGAAACCCGAGCACCGCCGGTCGCCTCCTCCAAGCAGCCCGCTTACCCGCCTGCCGGGCAGAACCCTTCCCGCTCCTCGGCGGGAAGATGCTCCTGCCTGCAAACTTTGCCTGTGCAAAGTTTAAGCCTGGAAGCCCCGGAAACCCGAGCAACTTCCCAGCAACTTTCGGCTTCCTTTTTCCTCGCGGGCGCTCGCGCCTGGCCTCGAGCCACGCGGCGGAGGGGAAGCGCGGCGGGCGGGCAGGCTGCTTGGAGGAGGCGACCCGGCGGTGCTCCGGCAGCAACAACAGGCAGTTCCGCCCGGGCTCCGCTCAGGTGTCCAGCTGGGGCTGTCAGGAGTTGCTACCACCGGCGCAGCTCCACGCGGCTCCAGTCCCGCGTAGCCTTGGGAAGGAAAAGGCAAAACCAGGAGCCGCTGAGCCTGAGCCTCCGGTGCCGCTGCTGCCGTTGCAAAGCACTACCGCGGCTCTTCCTTTTTGCCTTTCCCTTTCCGAGGCAATGCGGGACTGGAGCCGCGCAGAGCCACGCCGGCGGTAGCAACTCCTGACTCAGGGGCCTCCGAGGGGAGGGGAAGGAGGAGAAGAGGGGGAAAGGGGGGGCGATTCCCAAAAAATCTTGTGCTGACCCGGCCCGTCTGTCAAATTTTAAAAGTCAATGCGGCCCCCGAGCCAAAAAGTTTGCCCACCCCTGCTCTAAAGAGAGAAAATAATAAGTCCATAATAATTAATATAATTAAATAATAAATCTAAATTTTAAATGTTATAGCATTCCAATTGTCTATTTCAAGAAACAAGTGCTACAATAATGAGTTTATAATAAGATCAAAACAACAGTAAATTAAACTTTTTAATTAAACTCAATATTTTAAACATTCCTTTTAATCTTTTATTAAATTTTAAAATCTATCATTACTAAACATTTCAATATTTTAGTCTTTTGTTAATTCTTATAACATTCTAATTTTCTATTTCTAATACAAATACTACCATACCATCTTATGTACCTTGCAGAATCTTCTTTTTTAAAGAAATTATACATTACCCTTTATCCCTAAGAAAAATTCCTTTTTTCCCATCTTGTTTTATACCTTTGTGGCTTTTCCCTCCCTTTTCCCTTCCTTTCTTATCCCACCTAACCTTTTTACCTCCAGCTTCCCCTCTCTGTTGTATTCCTTTCTCCTTTTGCTCAGTAACATTAACATTGAATTGGTTTTGCATCTTATTTTTTCCTTTCTTAAGTATTTTTTTAAATCTTAAGTCCTTCATTTTCCTTCCTTTCTTTCTCCTTTCTCTCTTAACTAAATTTTTAGATTCATTGAAGATGGCGTCTTCTTCTTCTTCTTCTCCTTCCATTTCTTCCATCTGTTGTTGTATTTGATAATTAACAAGCGCCATTTCTAAAAAGAGGAAGGCTTCCTTCACAGCGTCCTTTCTTTCTTCATATTCTCTAAGTTCATCAACAGATAAAGCCATTCTTTATTCTTCTTCTTAAAGCAACCAAAATGTTTCAAAAGTTAGAGCAATTCCCCAAAGTTCCAGAGAGAGTCAATCAGTCCAAACAAAACACAAAGTTCTCACTTTCTCTTCCTGGTGAGGTATCAAAGGGAAAGGAAAAACCTCCAATCTATATTTTAAAGCCTTGTTGCAATTAATTTCTGGTCTCAAGATCTTCAAGGCATCTCCTCCAACAAAATCTTTATATATATATATATATATATATATATATATATATATATATATATATATATATATATATATATATATATATATATATATATATATATATATATTTGTCCTCTTCCTTCCCACTTAAAACAAGAAGCCAAGTTTTTACCTTTTATAAAAAAACAACAGGTTTCTCAATGGCCATTTGTTGATTCCATAAGGAAGGAGAGTGAACTTTCCCTTTCAGCACTCAATTTTGCCGCTTGAAATCCTCCTCTGGAAACGAAGTATTATTCAGAAAACCATAGTTCTCAGGATTAAACGCCTCTTAAATTCCTGGGTCAGCCACAAATACTTTCTCTTAACAACTTTCTCCTCTCTTCCTCCTGCTCAGTCTTACCCTGCTGCCGGCTTCTTTGAGGCGGCCATTACAGACCGCCGCTCGACCGTCTTGGGAGAGGGGGGTTTTGCCAGCTGGGAAGGGGGTCTGCAACACCCCCAAACCCCTCACCAGCTCCCCCCTATCTTCGGCTGCCTCTTCGTGGCAGCCTTAGCCTCCAGATCCGTGGATCGGAGGCACCAAAGCGGCTAGCGTGGCAGGGATCGTGCAGGATCGCAAATCCCTGCCGCTAGCGAAGCCGACAAACCGGAAGTTCCCAATTCTTTCCCTTAATTTTCAGGCCTCAAAAATCTCTGCATTATTACAACAAACATGAAAATTCACAATACAATTCACTTTAACCTGCACAATTCACATGTTACAATGATACAACCACAACAAAGTAATAGGCCAACTACTGAGTAATGGTGTTTAAAATTTCCACCACTTAGATTGCTAGCATTTTTTTAAAAAAATCACAATCTCTCACAGAATTCCTTATGATTTCTCCCAAGAGCCTAGAGTTTCATGGAAGACCAACTGAGAAAGGCTGCTTTACTACTATTAGGCATTCACAAAATCAGTTACCACCTTAAACTAGCACAACATTCAGCCTTTGATGTTACATTCACATATATCAGTATTTCACAGCCGATCAAAAATTGGTAGAAAATAGCACCTAATGGGAAGTAACTAGCTTACCTAATTTCTGAGATGTCAAGACTGCATAACAGTTAAGTTATGCAGAAGGAGCACAATTTCACTTGAAAATAACCAGGAAGCTATTAAGAATGATCTCTCATGGGTGTGCATACCCAAATTTCTGCACTCCCCCCAATGTTCTTGTACAACGCAAATTTTCAAAAGCCTTTCAGTATGACTGAGCTTTATAATATTAAATGCAATATTCTGTAGCAGCAAAATAATGATTCCAAAGTAAATGTTATTAGGTTATGCCGTGATTCAGATTCAATTCCAAAAAGGTGCTCAATACGTGGGGATATGAACAAAGCACTGCAGTTTATTACAACATCTGTGTGTTTTTGGGAACTTTATGGCAGCAGTAGAGAGCAAGTGCTCATTCTTAGGACATAGTGCAGATTTTTGAAAAAGTTAAGGACAGATCTTAAATTCACACTCACGTATTCCCTAAAGCATCTTTATTGAATTTGAAGTTTTCTACAACACGGTTACCCAAATTTTGAGTTTTGAACTATTATTTAAAACCAAAATTCAGCATAAGCCAAGATCATATTCCGAAGAAGCTGACATTTCTTGAGTTCAGATACAAAAATGGAAATTTCCATTCCTAATATTGCATCTCCCAAAATTTCAGCACTCTCCCTGCTCTATTCAACATCTACATCAGAGCTTCAAATGTTTCCGGCTTTGCAGACTGGCAGGGGGAGGGGAGGGGATGTTTCTACAAGCGGACAGCAAGTATGCACGTGCATATAGTTCCATTTGCCATTCACGCAAATGGAACGTACACACTTGTTCGCTGCTCGCACAAATGAGGATGCACGTGTGTGCTCACCAGCTGTTCCCATGGCCCTCATGACCCACAGCTTGGGGAACCCTGAACTACATGAAGCTGCTGAGTAATGTAATTTGACAGCCCAGGGTGAGATATAATCAGCATGCAGATTATACATCTCCACATTGGGCTGACCAAGTAAGGCCATGGAGGTCCTGGCCTGATGGCTGAAGACTATGGGGGACTAGCTGGAGAGGAAGAGTCTTCAGTTCAATTCTAACAAGATTGACTGTCTATGGATTTTGGGGCCATCCTGGTCTTTTGAGGTTCCACCTTTAGTTCTAGTATGGTTGCACCTCTCCAGACCAAATCAATATTTATTTAATTTGTATTCCCCCCAGTGTGGACAATTATGGGTATTTCTCAATCACCAATATTACATTTTTGATAAGCAAGCTTTATTGATTTCCAATAGGGTTTCAGATGTAATTCAAAGTACTGATTGTCAGCTTGAAAGAAACAGACAATGAAAAAAATATAATTTTATATGTATACTAATGAAATATTACACCAAAGAATAAAAATAATATTTTAATTTAAATGTATGATTAATAAAGCCACAAAGTAATATTAAAAGCAAAACATAAAAAATCTACCTTCCATCCAGGCATTCCAACAACTCCTCTTATTTTAGCATTGCTATGATCATGTTCACGTCATTCAATTATATCAATTTTTTCCTCCCATTTGTAATAAACCTCTTCATTTTTAAACTGAGAATTGCATTATTTAAATTCACACAATTTGCAATCTTACCTATATAACATACAATGGGCACATACATTTTTTAACAGCCCATAGAAATCATGTTAGCACTATGCCCTGTCCCATTTATCCTTCTTCAGAGTAGTTGTGCAATACTTTATTATAAAACATTTTAAAATTATAAACATTTATATACAGTAGTTTTGTTTCTGTAGAATTATCTTTTGCAACCTAAACATCTCAAAAGTCAATTACAATTCCTATAATTCCCATAAGAAAGTTGGAACAAATGGGAGTTATTTAATAACATGCTTGGTAACATGTCTTGCGGAAGTAAATTTAAATTGTCCACAGCTTAGAAGGCTGTGACAATGACTCGAAAACATAAAAGGCAAAGGGAAAAATCCATAATTAATTTTATCTTTCAAATATGTCTAAATTCCTTAGATAGAATCAATTCAACACTGATTCATTTCTCAAATTAGAACCTTAACATCACATTCCAAATTTGTTTTACGAAACAATCTGTTACACATTTTTATGCTTACAGATGAAAACTAAGATAAACACTTGTGCTAAGCGTATGTTTTGAATTTTAAAAAAAGTACTTTTATTTTATTGGCTAATTAATGCTTCCTTGCCTTCAGGCAGTCACGGGGAAAATTGTGAAGTATTCTCTCATCAGCATTAGCACTGGCTGAAAAAGTTGTGGCTGTCTTAAGGGAAAAAAACCTGTAAAAGACTGATGTAAAATATACTTCAGAGTAATGTTGATGATTAATAGATACATTAAAATGTTTTATAAGGCATCCCCTTTTCCCCTAACAAGGTACACAGGGGAGATCCAAGAAATTATAGGTTATTCAGCTTAACATCTGTTCCAAGCAGAAATGGTAATCAAAGAAAAAATAATGAGGTACACAGAACAGGCCTCTCCAAAAATAAAATAAAAAATCAGAATGGATTCTCACCAACCTTCTAAAAACATTTGTTAAGGGTCAACAGGAGGAGAGGTGAAAGTAATCTCCTACTGACATTGTATATTTGGATTTTAAAAAATAATACTGACTCAATTCCTCTTGAATCAAAGCCTCCTGAGTATACAGTACTTAACAGTTATGGAATAAGAGATCCTTCCTTTTATGGATTACTAAGTGTTTAAAAAACAGAAAGTAAATAATAGGACTAAAAGAGCAGTTTGAGCTCTTCTCAAAGAGACCATTATCCCTGGACCATCCTGGATTGGAGATGAGCTACCCAGCCAAATAGGCTGACGTTGGTGGTCAGAACTAGCCGGTTAGGTTCCTTAAATAGGATTCCTGAAGAAAGGGCTTGAGAAGACCACCAACGGAAGGACTTAATAACCTCCAGTGGAATCCAAACTTGGGACTGGGAACTAATCCTGCCTGCCCTTTGAGAAACCACTGGAGAGACCTGGCGTGCAGGCATGCCCAGGGCACTATGGAAATACATGAAACCATTTTGCCCAGGAACCGCGAGAGCAGAGCCATGGACACCCTGCGCTTCGATTTTATAAGGGTAATCAACTCTTTTAAGCTCGACTGACGCTCCTGGGAGAGGCACCTAGGTGTCTATTACAGCTCCTAGATGGAGGTGCAAAGGTGTTTATTACAGCTCCTAGATGGAGCAAACGGTTAGTGGGGGGGAAATGGCTCTTGGCCTTATTTACAGAAAAACAGTGCTCCTGGAACACCTGAATGGTGATCCTCAAGTCCTCGACTGCCTGAGGTGCAGAAGGGGATTGGGCTAGGATAACACTGGACTCTGACTGGGATAGCCCTAAGATGAGCTACTAGGGCTGCTAATAATTTCGTGAAAGTTCTTGGTGCCGACGAGAGCCCAAAGGGTAAAGCCCTGTATTAGAAATGTCGGCCATTATAAAAGAAACATAGATATTGCCTGTGGTCAGGTAAAATAGGGACATGTAGGTAGGCTTCCGTTAGGTCAATAGATGTAAGGAAGTCACCATCCCTGACGCTTTCCAGAATAGACTGGAGAGAATGTATCTTGAACCGCCTGTATGTTAGTCAGCGTTCAGGCGCTTCAGGTCCAGAATTACCTTCCATCCCTCCGAGGCCTTTGGGATGACAAAGAGGCCCCCACCAGACCTTCAAGTTAGCGGCGTGGAGCAAGGCTCATTCGTACTAACCGCGGTACTGTAGCCTCCTTACTTGATGACGGGTCAGCCCTCAGCTGATCTGGCCCACAGCCGATCTGGGCCAAAGCCCCGATCGCCGGGTGCTGACAGCCGCTCTGCTGGTAGACCGGGAGCCGGCTGTCTCCAAGATATTCAGGATTGGATTGATGGTATTTGTTGAAATTTAGACCTCAAATGTTGGAACAAATTGAAATGGGCATTGGTATAATTATCTGAGAATGCCCTTTCTATCTACGCTGCAAGAAAATCCAGGATGGGTAAGACTTCTCCCTGTGACATCATAGAGCTCAGTCTGCCAGTATATAAAAGCCGGCCCCTTGCTGGCTCCCCCAGCTTTAGGCGAAGGTACGTGACAGATGTCGAGTGTCTATGGAAGCAAAAAAAAAAAACACCAAAACAATTAGAAAACAACCCCTCCCTCAATATCCAAAACCAGACAAACTGGGGGGGGGGGGGTGGACTCCCTTGCAGCATAGATAGAAAGGGCATTCTCAGGTAATTATACCAACGCCCATTTTCATCAATGCTGCATTGAGAGTCCAGGATGGGACATACCAAAGCCTGCATGTCCTCGGGAGGGATCTTG
This sequence comes from Notechis scutatus, assembly GCF_049901735.1. Lineage (NCBI taxonomy): Eukaryota > Metazoa > Chordata > Lepidosauria > Squamata > Elapidae > Notechis > Notechis scutatus. The sequence goes on along the minus strand of NC_142013.1, from coordinate 24,530,498 downwards.
TCCGGTTAGCTTACTCCGCTTGTCAAATGACCCTCTGAAGTACCCATTTGCCAAATGCTGCATCTGCTGAAGCAAATGAGTCCAGACGATAATGTCGTATGAAAGGAGACTGAGTTGTCCAGGTAGCCGCCCTACAGATACCTGTGAGAGATGCCTGTGTAGACCAAGTGGCCGAAGTAGCAGCGCTTCTGATGGAGTGCACAGTCAGATTTCTGGGTATCAGAAAGGACAAAGTCAGGTAGGCCTTGGAAATACATGCCCTGATCCACGAACGAGGCCTCAGTCTTCCAAAAAACAGCTGTGTGTTTGATGTAGATGCGAAGAGCTCTTCTTACATCCAACGTATGCCACTTATGTTCCAACTTGTGGGTTGGGTTGGGACAGAAATCAGGTAACACAATTTCTTCGGCCCAATGGAACCAGGTATTGATTTTGGGGGGAAAAGTAGGATCTAAACGTAAGACCACCCTGTTCTCATGAAAAGTACAGAGGTCCTGTCTGAGAGTGCCGCCAGTTCTGACACTGGGCTGAAGTAATAGTCACTAGAAAGGCCACCTTGAAGGTCATGAACTGAAGCGACATCGATCTGAGTGGTTCGAAAGGAGACCTCGTAAGGAAGCACCTTAGGAAGCACCCACATGGAGTATCTGTGAACCACCGGGGGACGGAGATTAGAGGCCCCTCTTAAAAACCTATGCATGCATGGGACAGGGAAGAGAAATTTTCCCAGTGCAGAACTGATGACAGAGCTGCCACCTGGCAGCGGAGGGTGTTGGGCGAGAACCCCTTATCTAGTCCTTCTTAAAGGAATAGCAATACATCTGCTACTGATGCTGAGGTGAGAATGTGGTTCTCTCTCAAGCACCAATTGCAGAAAACCTTCCATGTGGCATCATAAACACATATTGTGGAAGGTTTACGGGAAGCCTGAATAGTGTGAATAACCCTATCGGGAAGGCTAGAGTTTCTCAAATGTTGCCACTCAAGTGCCAGACAGTCAAGTGGAACCACTGAGGGTCCGGGTGCATCAAGGCCCCCGATGAAGGGAGATCCTGTGGGCCGGGATCCTGTGGGCTCGGTTACAGATAAGTTCACCAGGGTCTCCTGGGCCAACATCTTCCGAATGACTTCTGGAATGATAGGAAGAGGGGGAAAGGCGTAGAGGAGACCTGGGGGCCATCTGCTCTGAAAGGCATTGGTCCCCTCCACTCACCTGAGCGTTCAGGGGAGTGGTGAAAAGGTCTACTGAGGGAGCCCCAAATCTGAGAGAGATCCCTGAACAGAGAGGGATGGAGACTCCACTCTGAGTGGTCGACTGTGCTCCAACTCAGCCAGTCGGCCTGAGAGTTGTCAACCTCTGAAATGTGATCCGCCCTGATGGATAACAAGTGTCTCCGCCCACCACCCTAGGCACTTGGCTTCCCTCATCAGAGCTCTGGATCTCGTCCCTCCCTGAGGGTTGACGTGTGCCTTTGCAGGCACGTTGTCTGTCATCACCAACACATGTGCCCCTGCCACCCTGGCTCGGAAATGTTTCAATGCCAGGAAGATGGCCCTGAGTTCTAACCAGTTTATTGGGCAAGTCTTGTCTACTTGAAACCACCTCCCTTGGGTCATCTGACCAGCCAAATGGGCCCCCCAGCACTGGGGACTGGCATCTGTAGTGAGCAGGATTCTGTCTGGTTCCTTAAACAGATGTCCTCTCCAGAGAGCCAGGGATTGCCACCCACCGGAACAAGAGAAGAATCTGTGCTGGGACCTGCACTCTGGAAGAAGAGTGACTGGTTCCTGCTCATTGATAAGGTAGCAGGAACCATTTAAGGGCCTGGGAATGCAGCCTTGCCCAAGGGATGATGCCAATACAGAATGGGCGTTGGTTCTTACCTGATACACTTCTTCTCGTAGAAATGCGTAGAGCATCCATAGAATGGGAAGTGCTCTAGTCTCGCGTTACACAGGCTGAGCTGTAATTAAGGGAACGCCCTCTTCCTCCACGTGGCATCTCCTTGCGTTCCCCTCCCAGTTTAGCGAAAAGAGAGGACAAACTAAGCCTCTAACTCAATTAACAATTCAACTCTGAACAATAGTAATAATAATAAATCATTGGCCGAAACAGGATTCCCTACCAGACGGAGAGAAAAGGGTGGGGATGGATGCTCTACGCATTTCTACGAGAAGAAGCGTATCAGGTAAGAACCAACGCCCATTCTCCGTAGAAATGCTACGAGCATCCATAGAATGGGACATACCAAAGCATGTGTGTCCTACGGGTGGGAGTCCGTCTGGGTCGGAATCTCCTCTGACTCTCTCGCCACCTGCTGAAGGACTCGTCTACCAAAAGATGCCTCAGCTGAAGCGTAAGTGTCAATCCTATAGTGTCTAATGAAAGGAGATGGGGAAGCCCAGGTGGCCGCCCTACATATGTCATTAATAGAAGCCTGAGTGGCCCAGGCTACCGAAGTAGCCGCACTCCTGGTAGAGTGAGCAGTGATTCCACGAGGGACCGGTAAGGCTTGAGTTAAATAGGCCTTAGATATGGTAGCTCTGATCCATCGTCCTACAGTAGACGGGGAGACTTTGCAACCCAGCGTCTTCGTTTGAAAGGAAATGAAAAGCGACTCAGATTTTCTAATGGGCTGAGTACGATGGATGTAGATGCGGAGGGCTCTGCGCACATCAAGGGTGTGCCATTGCCGTTCCCTCTCCCGTACAGGTTTCGGGCAAAAGTTAGGCAGGACCAATTCCTGTGCTCTGTGAAAGGCCGAATTAACCTTTGGCATAAATACGGGGTCAGGTCTTAGAATCACCCGATCAGGATGGAAGATACACAGGTCTTTTCTGACGGATAGAGCTGCAATTTCAGATATCCTTCTTGCAGAAGTAATGGCCACTAAAAACACCGTTTTAAAGGTGAGGAACTGAAGCGAGGTCTCCCTGAGAGGCTCGAAGGGAGGTTTAGTTAACGCCAACAAGACTTTATTAAGGTCCCAGGTAGGGTATCTGTGGACCATTGGGGGGCGCAGATTGGAGGCTCCTCTGAGAAAGGCCTTGATACGAGGATGGTGGGAGAGCGGCACAGACAAGTCACCAGATATAACCGTTGAAAGAGCCGAGACTTGGCGTCTCAGAGTGTTTGGAGAGAGACCTTTGTCTAGACCGTCTTGCAAGAAGGCTAGAACTTGCGCCACGGAAGGAGAGAGCGGATCGATAGCAGATAAGCGGCACCATTTGTAGAAAGCATTCCAGGTTGCATTATAAATGCGAGTGGTGGAAGGACGCCTAGCTGCCAAGATGGTAGCGATAACTTGAGGCGAAAAACCCTCTGCCTTTAGCTTTTCCCGCTCAACCTCCAAACGGCTAGCTGAAGCCACTGTGGATCTGGATGGAGGAGAGGGCCCTGAGACAGTGAGACTTTGTCCGCCGGAATCCTCCAAGGAGGGGCCACCGACAGGTCGCGAAGGTCCGCGAACCACGGTCTCCTGGGCCAATATGGCGCTACGAGGAGAACCTCCGCCTTTTCCAGAACCAATTTCCGAACCACTTTGGGGATTAGCGGAAGAGGAGGGAAGGCATAGAGAAGGCCGGGAGGCCAGGGGCAACGGAGGGCATCGAAATTCTCTGCTCTGTTGGTTGGGTAGCGGGAGAAGAACCTTGGCGTCTGAGCGTTGCACGGAGAAGCAAAGAGGTCTACTAGAGGCTGGCCGAAGATGGTCGTCGCCTCCTTGAATAGAAGAGGATGAAGGCGCCATTCCGCTTGGTCCAGCACGGTTCTGCTGAGCCAATCCGCGTGCACGTTCGAGGCTCCCGAGATGTGATCCGCTTTGATGGACAGAAGATGTTTTTCTGCCCAGCGACAAAGACGTTCGGCTTCCCTCATCAGCCGAAGAGAGTGAGTGCCCCCTTGGCGATTGATGTGTGCCTTGGTTGTAGTGTTGTCGGTGAGAATCAACACGTGTCTTTGCTGTACCTGAGGAAGGAAGGCCTTCAGAGCCAAGTACACTGCGTGAAGCTCCAACCAATTTATGCTGCATCGCTGCTCGGTGACGGACCAAACGCCCTGAGCCGAGAGGGAGTGAAGGTGCGCTCCCCATCCTAAGAGACTGGCATCCGTGGTGAGTGTGACTCTTGGAGGATCTTTGAACAGATGGCCGCTGTTGATGGAAGGCCTCGTCCACCATAGAAGGGAGGTGAGTACTCATGGAGGGACCTGGACCATGGTGTTGGAGTTGCTTCACCCGGAGCGTTGGTATGGCAGGAGGAACCACTGCAGAGACCTAGAATGCAAGCGTGCCCAAGGAATAATGGAAATGCAGGAAACAAGTTTACCCAATAGCTTGGATAAATTAAGTAACGATACCCTGGGAGACTGCCTGATGGCCCTGATGGAGGTTTGGATGCTAATAAACCTATCCTGGGAAAGGAAAACTCTTTCCCTAACCGAATCGATGATGGTTCCCAAATGGGCTATCCGAGTGGCAGGAGTAAGTTGACTCTTTTCCCAGTTTACCAGGAAGCCGTGAGCCTGCAACACCGAAAGGGTGGTGTTAGTGTCATGTGAGGCCTGGGTTTGATTGGGTGACACCACTAAAATATCATCAAGGTAACAATGAATTTGGATTGGGACGTGTCTGAGGTGAGCCGCTAGAGCTGCTAGTACCTTAGTAAAGGTTCTTGGGGCCGAAACCAACCCAAAGGGCAGAGCTACATATTGAAAATGCTGATGATCATAACAAAACCTCAAGAATTTGGAGTGTGCTGGAAGAATAGGAACATGGAGGTAGGCCTCGGATAGATCTATTGAGGTCATCCAGTCCCCCTTTCTAATACCCTGCAGGATGGACTGGAGGGTATGCATCTTAAATTTGTGTCTAACAATGAAGCGATTGAGTCTTTTCAAATCCAGAATGGGCCTCCAGCCTCCCGAATGCTTAGGGACTAAAAAGAGAAGGGAATAGAATCCCTGTCCTTGCTCCGAGGCAGGTACAGGCTGGATGGCCCTAATGTCAGTTAGGTGCTGGATAGCTGAGGACATAAGCGCCCGCTTAGCCGGGTCTCTGGATAGGGGAGAAACCATAAAATGATTCGGAGGGGAAGAATGAAATTGAAGGGAGAGGCCAAATTTAACAGTGTCTCTCACCCAAGCATGCTGCCCATTGGTTAGCAAAGTGCCTAAGGCGACCGCCAATGGGAAAGGAGCCGAAAAGGCTATCTGGGTCTACGGGACGTCCTGCTTCCTGAACCCCTGAAGGGCCTCCTGTAATTTCCCCCTCTCCTGCCCCTATCACTTGAGTCCCCTCTATCCTGATAGGCTGGGCGAAAGGACTGAGAGGCCTGATACCTGGGGGTGAAGGGCTGCTGGAAGGAGGGACGAAAGGAGCCCCTCCGAAAGGGATGGGAACCTCTGGCATCTGGTCTACGCAAGATGGATGGGAGAAACTTCTTTTTATTGTGTGTTTCTAGAAGCAAAGGTTCTAGGGCGGGGCCAAAAAGTTTCCCCCCCGAAATGGGTGCTGATGCCAGTTTTGACTTATTTTTCACATCGGCATGCCATTGCCGGAGCCAGAGTAGCCGACGAGCAGCCACGTGAGAGGAAATGGCCCGTGCTGAGAATTTTACTGAATGAAACGTGGCGTCAGCTGCAAATTCCGCCGCGGCTGTAAGTTTGGCGATGTCCTGCTGGGCTCTTGTGTTAGAGGCCGGGACATGTTGCTTGAGCTGCTTAAGCCACCTAATAGAGGAGCGGGTGAAAAAGGAGGCTGCTGTGGCCGATCTTATGGCCCAGGCGTCTGATTGGTGCGCCCGCCGAAGCGCCAGCTCTGCACGTTTATCCTCCGGTTTGAGTGCCTCTAGGGAGTCAGTGGGATTGGAAGAAGAAGAAGCCAATCTGATGATAGGGTCGTCAACCTCCGGAGTAGCCAGCATTGCTGAAAATTCCGGGTCGAGGTTGAACAACCTTTTGTCCTGATTAGAAGGGGCAGGAGAAGGACCAGTCGACGCCAGCTGTCTAGCTACTAGGTCGGCAAATATCGGGGGGAATAACTTCAGCCTCTACAATGGGATGACTGAAAACAGCATCTTCATGACCCCCTGGGGTAGCAGGAGGTGGCTCAGAGGTGGGTTGGGGAAGAAGACCTGAGATATTTTTGGCTTTGAACAACAAAGATTTAAATAACTGGGGCTTGAACAGACCCACTATGTTTGGTTGTTCAGGGGAAATGCCCTCGTCCTCTGACATTTCCCCCTCCATAGGATCCCCCTCAAACATAGGTTCGGAGTACTGAAATGACCCCCTATCGGAGTCCTCTTCATCCCCGAAGGACTGAAAGTCCCCTTCCTCTTCTACCAGGGCTTCCTCACCCTCCAGGCACGGAACGTCCAATGGGAGAGGTACCTGACCCTGTGGAGATGTAGATTCCGTGATGGGTGCGAGCATGGGTGCCTGTGCAGGCGGCGCTCTCTGAGCCTCCGGTCTGGACATCTGCTGCATGCCCTCGGCAATCCCCTGCCGGATGGTGAGTTGTATCCACTCCTTGATGCTGTCAGGGATGACAGAAGAGGCCGGATCTTCACTTCGTAGGCCCGCTGCAGTGGGTGTAAAAGTTGCTTCGGGGACACGAGGAGACTGAAGACTTCGAGTAGAGCTGCACCTGGATGGGGAAGACTGCCCCGGCAGGGGGGGCTGAACAGTAAGAGAGGGAGAGGCAATGGCTACAGAAGGTGAACCCTTGGAGCGTTTACTGAACTCCTTCTCCAGAGCCTTATGATGACGCAAGGCGTCCCTCTGGGAGGCACTGGAGGAATCCTTGTCCCTTGTGCGTAAATAGTGGGTTTTGGATTTGGCCTTTAAGGAAGGCCCACTAGGATTGCGCTCTGCCATGATATAGAAGTAAAAAGGAGAAGGAGGTGCTTTATGTGCTGAGGAGTCCGGCCTATCACCTAGGTCGGTTTTCCTAAGTTGGGTCACGTCCTCCTTTTTGGAAAGGAAAAGGAGAAATTCCTCCTAAATAACTACCTCTAAAAAGAGGGGAATAAAACAAGAAAAATGTTTAATTCTAACCTAACTTATAATAATAATTTTTAATTCTTTAATTTTTTAATTTTAATTTTTACTATTATTATTATTTATTTTCAGTTTATTTATTTATTTATTTGAAAAAAAAAATATGGGGCAGACCCCAGGTAGTAAACAGGAAAAACAAAAACTTACTGTAAAACTAAATAACTAGAAAATGTACAAGGAAGCCAAATACAACGCTGAGGCCAATACACATAGAAAGGAAAAAAACTTTTTTTAGTCCTCTTTACGCACACACACAGGAAAAAGATCACTGCACCAGTAAATCTTAGAGAGGAAAAAAACAAGGCCTCCAAGGGCAGCCTCCCAGCGAACTTGGAAGGTTTCTGCCAGGGTCTCTGGGTTAATTGCGGGCAATAACACAGCAGCACTAATCGAGGTAGAGAAAAGACAAGCAAAGGGGAATAACTGGGCCCGGAGCCACGGTATTCCCTACAATACAGAGCCCACGCGGCCTAGTAATCACGCTGAAGGCTCTGAAAAAAACACCACGCAACTTTATGCTTATTCAAAATGGCGCCGATCACGAGGCGCGCCTAAAATGGCCGCCCGCAATGGCACCAGCAGCCAAGAGACACACCAGCCCTTAAAAGAAGGAAAGAAGTCAGAAGGGCCGGGGGAAGAAGCGACGCTTCCTCCGATAGCGTTGGGGGGGAAGACGCAACGATCGGAAAGATAAGCACCCAGAAAGGAAAAAAAACGGCTGGTTTACAGAAACGCAGCCTCGGAGCGGCAGAGAAAGGAGGGGGGTGGGGGGGCAAAGCTCCAACTCCCCCTAGCTCTCCCCTGAGAGCGAGAATACTCGCTAGAAAGTTAAATTTAGATAACCCAGATAGCACAAGGAACAAGGATTAATGAGAAAAATTAGATCCAACCTGAAAACACGCTATAATGAGCAACAAGGAATCCTGAAACGGCCAAGGAATATAATTAGCTGCCTGTTCGATCGAAGGCTGAGCTAAACTGGGAGGGGAACACAAGGAGATGCCACGTGGAGGAGGAGGGCGTTCCCTTAATTACAGCTCAGCCTGTGTAACGCGAGACTAGAGCACTTCCCATTCTATGGATGCTCGTAGCATTTCTACGGAGAAAATCATGTTCCCGAGAAGTCTGGAAACATGAGACAAAGGGACTGCATGTTGGCCTTGAATCTGAAGGATCATCTCGATGAGGCTTTCTCCTTGATCTGGGGAGAGGGAAACCTCACAGAGATGTATCGATGATTGTGTCCAAATGGAGTAACCTGGTCATGGGAGAGATATGACTTTTCTTGAAGTTGATCGAAAAGCCGTGGTCCTGTAGAAACTGCAACGTACTGTGGAGGTCTCGCTGTGCACACTGGAGTGACATCAACTGAATCAAGATGTCGTCCAGGTAACATTGAAGTCTCACAGGAACTGACCAAAGCGAAGCCACCAAAGCTGCCAGCACCTTGATGAAGACTCTGGGAGCCGATGAAAGCCCAAAGGGAAGGGCCCAGTATTGAAAATGCTTGTTCTAGTAACAAAAACAAAGAAATTGGTGGTGATAGTGCCAGATGGGGATATGGAGATAAACCTCCGTGAGGTCAGAGGAAGAGAAGTGGTCGCCCTCCCAAAAGCTGTCTAGGATCGAATGCAATGTCTACATTTTAAAACGCCTATACGGGATAAACTTGTTCAAAAACTTGAGGTTGAGAATGGCTCCCCTTGGGGACCACGAAGAAACTAGAGTAAAACCCAAGGCCTTGTTGATCTGCTGGGACCGGTTGTACGGCCCTTATGTCCACGAGATGTTGAATGGCCGATTCCACAAGGGCCCATTTGGCACTAGCCTGAGAAATGGGACATCTCACAAAAAAACATGGGGGGGGGGGGAATTCCAGTTGCAGACCTGACTTCACCGTATTAAGTACCCAGGGGTCCAATGTAGACTCCTCCCATCTGGAGGCAAAGAATGCCAAACGGTCTCCGATGGGGGGAGAATGGGCATTTATTTGGAGCATCGGAAGGAACAGCCTCCTCCTCCTCAAAAGGGCTGTTTACTCGTAGGTTGTTGCTGCCTGCCCTCCACCTCTGGTCATTGTTCCTGGCGCTGAGGGAACGACCTCTGGTTATGGGAGAAGTGAGATGTAGACTTGGCCCGGAAGGAGGAGGGACAGAAGTATGGAGTTGGACGATAATCTGCCCTCTTTCCCATTGAAGAAAGGACCTTTCTCTTGTCCCTGGTCTTGACCAGGTACGGGTCCAGGGCCTCTCCGAAGAGCTTCTCTCCAGTGCAAGAAGCCGATGCCAACTTCCATTTTCGGCAGGAGTCAGGCTACCAATTTCGCAGCGAGAGGAGCTGTCTTGAAGTCACTGAGGAGGCCATGGCTCTAGAGGCAAACTTGGCAGAATTTAAAGTGGCGTGTACTATAAATTCAGCCGCTGCAATAATGTTCAGAACCTGGTGCGATCTGAAGTCAGTTGGCGGAAAGCAATCTTGTAATTGATGCAGCCAGTGGAGAGAGGCCCTAGTGAAAAAAGACGCTGCTGTCGGAGGCCCAGATTGCCCAGGCCACGGCCTGGTGGGTACGCTTGAGCGTTTGTTCCGACTTCCTACCTTCCGCCTTGAGCACATCCTCTGGTTCAGTGGGAGTGCTGGAAGAAGAAAACGACGCTACCACTGGGACATCCACAGAGGGCATTAGCCAATGAAAGGACCCACATTATAAAATCGCCTGGCGTGGGACGAAGGTCGGGGCCCAGCAGCAGGGAAGGCCCCCTGCTCTTTAACCAGGTCCAGGAACAACAGAGGAGATGGGGGATCCTCAGAATGTATCAGTGGTTTGGAGAAGAGGGAATCCCCAGGACCAGATGAATCCCCTTGGGGTTCAGGAGCCACCTCTTCTGGGGTCAATTGGGTGGTGACCAAGGCTTTTTGAAGGAGGGGCTTAAATAAAGCTGGCTTGAACACAGCTGTAGAAGGGGGCTGCTCAAAGCGAACCCCCTCTTCCTCAGACATGTTAGGGTTTATGATCTCCCCGTCTTCTTCCTTGGGTCCTGAGGTTCTACAACGCTCCAAGGGATTGGTGTAACCTCTATCATCATAGTTCCCCCAGTCAGACTGGGTGGAGGGACCACTAAGCTCCTGATGCCTGGCATATCCTTTATGTAGAAGGGGAGCCTCTTGGGAATAAGCTGGGAATAAGCCCCTCCCTAAAGGACAAAGAAGCTGCTGGAAGCCTTCTGCTAGGCCCTCCTGATGGCTAGAGACCATATCTCTAGTATCACTAAGCCCGCTGCCAGAGGGGGGATCAACTGGGTGTAGACCTGCCGCTGAAGGAGTAAAGGTAGCTTCAGGTCTAGGCCTATGGGCATCCTGGGAGACCTGCCTAAAATTAGGCCCAGATCTACTTAAATCTTGGGGATAAAATTCTTTCTCTACTCTTTCAGGGGACCAGGCATGGAGATAAGTAGAGGTGCTAGCTTCAGCCTCCCCTTCCCTGGGACCAACTCTTGGGCTAACCTGCAGATCTAATGGGTGAGAAGCCTGTTGTAAACGATCTCTCATTTGCTCCAGGATTTTTTGAAATTGCCTTTCCTTCTCTTCTCTGCCCTGAGTTCAGCCTTGGAAGTTTTCTTGGGCGCCAGTGCCTTGACCCTGATTTTTGCAGCAGCCTCTCTCTGAGCAGACTAGCCTCTCTGCCTCTTTCTCTTTCGGGCCCTGATCTTCTAGGACCGAGAGTTCTGCGTTGGCCCTGTCTGACTCCATGCTGGACATAGGAAGGACACAAGAGGTGCTGGAAGCAACCCTTGTTTATGTACCTCCTATCCTGGGCCAGGCACTTGGAAACAGTAAAAAGTTCTTCTTAGGAGAGTTCTTGAAGAAGGCCCAATTCAAAATGGACACCCTCCAAATGCGCAGTGGCTGATCCTCACAAAATGGCCACCCACATGTGTGTGAACCCCAGGAGGAAAACCACAAGGCTGCAATGGCTCCTTAGGCTATAGAGAGCCCCGAGCCAGACAGGAAAAAAACGAGCTTTCTACTTTCTGCCTCTCTCCAATTAGCTGAGAGGCACTGCGATCGATTGCTGTAGCTTCTGAGTCAAGCGGCCGGCAAATTAGTTGTGAACAACTGCGTGGAAGGATTCTAATCGCTTCCCTCGCCTGCAGCCTTTCGACGGCAGTGCTGAGTCCTTGGTGCTGCAGGAGAGCAGATGCCCGCTCTCCACGTGTATTGCTCTACCAGAGCCGTGGGAGCAGTTTTTTAAAAGATCTTTTTTCCTGTTGTTGCTGAATGTGTGAAATATCCAACACTGCTTCCTAGACACGAGCTGAATCCATGGAGCTGAGTCGAAGCTGGGGGAGCTACCAAGGGACCCGCTTTTATATACTGGCAGACTCAGCTCTATGATGTCATGGGGAGGAGTCTTGTTAGGGATATACACCCTAGCAGAATCTGCACGGCAGTCAGGCAGGCAGGCAAATATGTGAGACAAACGTTTTTGTAGCTTACACTCAGTAAAACAGATACACTGTGCTAGTTAAATAGTTTATTCCAGCAAGATTTTTAGCTTAGTCAAAAACAGTCCATATATCATACACTAGTTCAGTCCGTCCGGAGATTATTCAGTTGCAAAGTCCAGTGTCGAAAAAGAGGTCAGTAAACTTACAAATATCAGTCCAGTAATATATCTCTTCGCAGTAGAGATATGAAGAAGTAAAACCTCCTTTCTTCCTTCAGCAACAGCAAAGAACACGCAGTTATCACACCATCAATCCATCATCGTCAGCAAGCAATCCAGTAAGCCAGCAGTCAATCAAGTTCTCTTGCTCCCTCTTATGGAGATTTACAGCCGCACCCAAAATTACATGCTTTGCAGTTTAAAGTGACACACACTTAAACTCACTATCATAGTTTATATATATTATTTTACCCAAACTACGTTAGGTAACCATGTTATTCCTAACAAGTCTACCCATCCTGGACTTTCGATGCAGCATTAATGAGAACATGTTGTCCTAGCTGGGGACAGTTGGTAACAGGGGCATGTCCTCACAGATTTGACAGATCCAATCCAATTAGCTAGCAAGACAAGGTCAACCCAATCCTGGATGCTATATCCACCACAAAAGAGAATGAAAGACTTTCTTCCATGAAATTCATTATTATAAAATATGAAAATGGGCATTAATTTGGACTGAATAAATACAAGGAGGACTAAAAGATAACTACAGCAGGTGGAGGTACTAGTCTTGCTTGAAACACAGAGTAAAGGCATTTAGTTGGCCAATGAGAAACAAAATGGTGGATTAATATAGGTTTTCTATGATACAGGAAGGCTATTCTAATATTCTTACATCTCCAGGAAACAGCTGTTCCCTAACAGTGCTAGTCAATAGCATCTGGGACACTGGTATGCTGCTATCAAAACATGACTTCAATTTAACTATCACTGCTGAGGAATAAGCTAAATGAACATGGAAACAAGAAACCAGAATTCTTTTGCACTTTGATTTGTTGGGACTGAGCTGCAGTAACATATAGTCTATTTCTTCCTGCTAGTCTTCCTACTAATCACTGCCACTAGTTCTAACAGCCAAGATTTTTTTAAGTTAGCAATCTACTCTTCAAAATTTGGCTTTGCTGTATAGTTAACCAGCATCTGTCTTCTTAGAGTTTCTGCTCATTTTATCTTTGTCAGTTGGGTAGTGCTTTATTTGAATAGACTTTTAAGCAAGACATAATATCTTTTCCAGCCTACTTGACTCCATTATTGATAATTTTAGGAAAACATTTGCTGTAACTATAAATGAACTTCCTTGATAATTTTCCAGTCAATTAAATGTTCACTGGTGTTATGGCCAGTTTCTAAGCAGTCTGATTTCATCTTACAACAAATCCTGGACATAATTTATGATTAAATAATATCCTGTTAGATCTAATCTACATATATTTATTGTATCTCTGTAGAAATGTATAGAATCCTTATATTTACATTTCTCAGGCAATTTCATAGTCAGTCTCTTACTTTTCTACTTCCATCATCTTTAGCACTTCTTTACTAAATTGCACTTGTATCATGGTGATAACATTAACACAACCCTATTCAATTCTTAACAGTTTATTATTATAATCCCAATAGACAACCTATGACCCATTGGGTCATCTTTTGAGAGAAAGGTAGTGCATCTGATGTGATCAGAATGAACATTAAAATTTCCCATCCAATTCTTGTTCTCTCCTCACTTCCCTACAATATTTGATGTCATCTCTTGATCATCATATCCCCCCTATCTTGACATAATTAGGCTGATATTTTTTAACCCCAATGCTGGATGTTGCTGTCATCATTGCATAAGAATAACTATATTATACAACTATGGGGATGCCACAGTGGAAATGTTGGAATAAAACTGGTCTGAATATGGTAGAAACTTCTATTTAAAAAGAGTAATGAGTTTTAATAGTATATAATGTGTTATCTTAGCTTCAGAAGTCCCTATTTTCCTATTCTGACTTTTACCACCAGGATTTAGAAACCTATTCCTTTCTAAACATAAGTATCCCTGTAATTTTGATTTTAGACTATAACGTATATTATACACACACACTCTCTCTCATGGGTTTAAGTCCAAATAAAGTTAATGGGGCTAACTTCAGACTAGATATGAACAGAATCCTAAATTCATTGTGCTTCTCAATCTTAGACTTGCTATCAGTTTCTCAGAACTAACCTACTTCTATTTATCTAATCTTATTCAAAGCCAATTTAATGTCCTTCAAATATGTATTTTCTTTCTAGCTGGACATTCTTCAACTCTAATAATTTCCACCAAGTCAAGTTATAAGTTGCTTTATAATTTTGTTTTTATTTCAAGTCCAAGGTATCATTAAAATTCATAATGAATAATTAATACTTTATAAAACATTTTAATTTCTTAGTACCGTTTCTTTCTCTCTCATCACTTTCTGACAAACACATCATTATGAAGCCAATGCATTTTTTGTGTGTGTCTATGCATGCATGCACGCTTACCTTGAGGCTTTTTAAAAATATTGTATTGTAATGATGTTTTTCCAAACTTCATCACAAAGACCAATTTCACTGTATTAAAGACTGGGGAATCTGCCATTCTTCAGATGTTGCTGAATCCCAGTCCCAGTGTTACTGGAGAACAACATCTAGAAAACTACAGATTTCCCAACCATAACTGTCGTCTTACTTTAACCAAATTCAGTAGCATATCTTATACATCTCATAATGCTGCTATACATCATCATAAATAAGTCTATAATTAATGCAACCTATAATTAATCTTAATATAATTAAACTGATCTTCTACTTTGAGGCTCATATCAGTCATTACAAGAACTCACTATCAGAAAAGTTATAAAGTCACAAACAAATCTAACACTTCTTTTATATTTTTTATCCTTTATAATTAGATACATTTAAAACAAACAAGTACAAAGCTATACTGTACTATTTTAAGTTTCAATAAGCAACAATTGCCAAAAGAAAAATCCATAAGTTAACAGCAATACTGGTGATCTTTGACTTACAACAATTCCCTTAATGACTTTTGGAGTTACAGCGGCACTTTAAAGTGATTAATGACCATTTCTCATATTTATTTTATGCAGGTGACCATGCAGCATCCCCATGGTCATATGGCCAAGATTCAGATGCTTAGCAACTGACTCATGTGTATGACAGTTGCAGTGTCTCAGGGTTATGATCACCTTTTTCAACCCTCTGGCAAGCAAAGATAATGCAAAAGCCAGATTCACTTAACTGTGTTACTAACTTCACAACTACAGTGATTCACTTAACCACTTTGCAAGAAATGTCATAAAATAGGGCAAAACTCATTTAACAACTGTCTTGTTTAGCAACATAAATTTGGGGCTAATTGTGATTGTAAGTCGAGGGCTACCTATATAGAGGAAGTGCAGTGAAAATGGCAAGAATTTGGTACTGTATACCAAAAAGTAAAGTGTTTTCAAATGCAGATTTTTTTTCAAACATTCTCTTTGCAGTATGTTTAAATTTGAAAACACTCTTTTATCTGTGACTGTCATAAAAGTCAATACAGGATTTTGGCTATGGCAACGAGTACTTTGCACTATTAAATCTAGTGTGCTAGCTGCATCTCTTCCTGAGTTGCTTAGATTTGGCAACAGTTATCCAGGTTTAAATTACAATCTGTCTCAGCTACTAGAACTTCCTACATTTGGAGCTACCCTTGAAAAATATTTGGATGTTGCTGTTGGTACAAAATGTGGCAGCTAGTCCACCAATTAGTGATTATACTAAGAACATAGTTTTCTGATTATGTTGAGACCAACAGATTATAATATCTCTTGGCTGCTATTTGTATTTAATTTTTTTTTTTGCATTGTGTTTCAATTGGTTTAATTGTTTTTATAATTGTTCACTGCCCAGACACATTCAAGCATAAATACCAATAATGGTATCAATCAATAAGGTTCTGATCAAATAGACAGGCTGATAATTGTTTACTAGACACAATTTAAATTACTGGAATTAACCATTATCACTCTAAACTGTTTAGAGTTTGATTATTTTACAGAATACTTCCCCTATTACAAATCTGTCTGCTTATTAAGATCTCCAGGAGAGCTCTTTTGGTAATACCTCCCTTGCCAGGTGTCTGTTTTCTGCCATGCTTTGTTCCTTACTCTCAGATTTGGTCTTCATTCTTTCGGGATTTAGAAGATGTAAACATGCATCTTTTTTACCAGGTTTTTAATTATAATACTACTTAGTTTTTATTTTTAAAATTAGTATTAATCTATTTTTTTATTTTTTTACATTCTGCCTTTAAATTATTTTAATTTAAAGCATAACAAATGTATTTGATCAGGAAAAATTATGATTAAAGTTATATCTCTTTAACAGAATATCATAATAAAATGCATTATAGGTAAATTCTCTACACTTAGAAATGTATGTATTTGCATACCATCACATTTTGTTTTCTCATGTAAACAAAATTTCAACCACTATCACTTGATATTTTTACTGAAAATATGAAAATAGTAAATTATTCTATTCTTACTAGTTAAGAAAAGAAACTAGAAAAAAACTTATGGTAATTCAATTAGATTTCTTCAGTACAGTTCAAGCAAGTAACATTATGAGAAAAAAGAAGCATGTAAAATTTATAAATAATACAGTCAGAACTAATTACAAAACAATCAACAACCAGACTATATTCAGAAAGGAAACTATTATATTTCTAGCTTCAAGGCTTTAGCAAAAGCATTTTCTTAAAGATTTTTCCTCTCTTTTTCAAAATAAATACATAATGAGACTTCAATAAAATAACAGGTTAACAGCAAAAAAAAAAAGGTAGACTGGACAACTCAAAACTAATCTTATCAGCAATTAAGAATATATTACAATTTCTTGGACAACAAGGATTTATGGAAAGTCCTGGAAAGTGAATGCCATACAACCACTACTAAAAAGCTTTCTTGTTGCAAGAGAGAGAAAAGCTCCATTCAAAAGCTCCACAACTGCAATTTCAATTCTGTTGTATTTTCTCTGCCAGGCTGATACAACAATTTTTACTATCATAACAAACCATATCTGTTCACATATGTATACCAGAAAGGGAAGAAGCAATATTCTCCTTCACAGGTAATCAAGGAAATGCGGGATGTATGTACAGTTCATTCTATAAAGATTTCTACAAAACTTAAAAGATTTTGTAAGCTTTCAAAATAAATAATTATCCTAAATTCTGAGGAATTTTGAAATCATGTATTAATATATAATTTTCACTATAAATTATTACTAGGTAATTAGCATAAAAGGCTACACTGAATAGATGGGGATTAAATTCTCCCAGAGGTCACATTTCATCTTCAAACCTGCAGATACACAACATACAGGCAGTCCTCATCACAACTGAGACCAAAATTTCTATTGCTAAAGCAAGATATTTGTTAAATGAGTTTTGCCTCATTTTACAATCTTTTTGCCACAATTGTTAAGTGAATCACAGTTAGTAACACAGTTGGTAAATGAACCTAGATTCTCCATTGATTTTGCTTGTCATAAGGTCACAAAAGGTGATCATATGATCCCGGGACACTGCAATTGTCATAAATATAAGTTAGTTGCCAAGCGTCTGAATTTTGATCACATGACCACAGGGATGCTGGAACACTCGTAATCATGAAAAACAGTCATAGTCACTTTTTTAGGTGCCACTGTAATTTCGAACAGTCACTAAACGAACCATGGTAAGTGGAGCACCACCTGTATAGGTCCTCAATAACATGTACACAAATTACACAGATACTATGGACAGAGAGAAAACCCATTTAACCACCAATCAATTTATCATGTAGGTAACTACCCTCATGGGTACACGCAACTGTAAATATAATGAACATATGGTGTCAAAAAATACAGGAACTATTCTAAGCACCTTAACAGAACAGCAAAGTAGGCAGAAAATGCACTAACTTTGCGTTAACAAGATGTGACTCTATATTATACATCTCTGAATACTTCTTAGATTCCCCACAAGCTCCCAATTCTTCAAACTGAATTCCATTACTTTCAACCACACCTCCAGGAATCGGCATCACTAATTTTACTTAGTAAAGCCACCAATTTGCCTCTCTCCATAAACAATGAAAAGGGATCGTGAAAGACTCAGATTTATTTATTTTTTAAAAAAACCTTCCTCTTTCAAAGAAAAGCCCTCTAGAATGCTTTTATCGCAAATGCTTAACATGCCGATTTCTCTCCCCCTCCCTCACCCCACCCCCAAAAAGTGTGGAGGCCTTGCTTAATAATTGAGCCAACTCCCAAACCGCTACATTAAAAAACCCAGGAGAAAGATTGGGGTGTTTATTATATGTTCGGCGACCACTTTCCCCGCCTTTCCCGTTGCCGCTTCCTCCGCGAGTATAGAAAGAGATGCCCCCAATGCTTTTGGCAACTTGAGAGAGTATGAAACGGGAACGGGGGAGCGGCTAAGTCTCGGGAGCCCCCTTTTCCTCCCTCGTCTCCGACAGGCCCCAGCCAATGGCAGCCGGCAAGGGGTAGAGCTGGGGCAGGGTCCCTGCGCGAGGAACTAGGCCAACTGGGACGGGCAAGGCTCCAGGGTTGTCCGAGCCATTCAAGTCTTTTGCAGAAAAAGCGGCTCCAGGGGCGGGCGGGCTGGCAGGGCGGGCGGGTGGAACCGAAGGGAGGCCGACTGCAGTAGCGCCACATTTGAGGGAAAGGAAGCGTCTGCTGCTGCTGCTGCCGCCGCCTCCTGTCGCGGCCGCTGCTGCTCCACCTCCTCCTCCTCCTGTCTTCCTTTAAGGAGGCTTCAAACGGAGACCCCTCGAGGACCAAGATACAGCGCCCGCGGGAGGAGAGAGAGACACCCCTGGATTTTCCGAAGGAAAAGAAGGCGCTTCGGACAAGGTCAAGCCCCCCCCCCCCGTTGCTTCTCGCCCGCCGCCGCTCAGAACAAGCCCGCACACAAACACCCACAATCGCACAGCGGAGGAAAGGGCGGCAAGTTCAACATGCTCACTACGGCTGAGCGAGGCAGGGATGGCGGCGTAGAAAGGAACGGCGTGAGGGGAATATCGGGAGGCGAGGGGGGAGGGAATCACTCGGGCCACAATCCGCCTCGCTTTCCGGATGCCTGAACAAGCCGAGAGGCAAAAGAGGAGGCGGGGACGTGCAGGGGGCTCCTGCCCGAAGAGCCTCTTCGCCCTTCCACCCTTACCTTTCCGTGGTTGACTGCCGCCGTCGCCTTTTCTGCTTCTTCCACGAGCGGAGACGAGGCACAGCGAGCCCCCTATGCTCCTCTCCGGCCCGCCGCGTTAGGCTAGGCTAGGCTGGAGCAGCAGCCGCTACCGCCGTCGCTCGCCAACGCAGCCAATCGCCTTCCGCAGCTCACCGCGGTCCCCCCCTTTCCGTCAGCTTCAAAATGGCGGCAACGAGTCCTCCGTTCCGCGAGACCCCGCCACCGAGCGGCTGGGAGAGGCCGCCCTCAAAGTAAGGTAGCAGCGACCCCTGCAGGATCCGAGGGAAAAATTAAAAGGCGCAAAAGAGCGGGGAGATAAAAGAATGCATACGACCCACCTCGCCCCAAGCCTCCGCCATAAAATAGCGGGAGAGTTTTTCTTTCCTCCTTCCGAGTGAGAGTAAATAGTGCTACAAAGGTAGTATTGCACAATAGTACTTTGTAGCGCACGGAAAACTTTAGGACTGGGTTTGTTGCCCCGCAGAACAGGGTCTGAGAGTTAATAGGAAATGGGTGGACAAAGAAGAAACCGGAGTATCAAACTTTTAGGACATTCCGCAACATCATTCGGTTCTCAGTAATCTGATTTGGAAATCAATCTTGCTCCTTACCACGCGGGTTACTCCCTGAGGCATAAGATTGAAGCTCTATAGGTGTTTTTCCTTGGGAGTAAAATGTTTACTATGGTAATACTTGAATAGATACCACTCGGAGGAAGGAAAAGACCTGTTCCTCTACTCCGAAAATTCAGGACACAAAATAATAGTTTTAAGTTAATTTATCCGTGGAACCGACTTTTAAGGAAGGTGAAAGTTGAGATGGAGGCTAGACAGGCACCTGTCAAAGATGTTTTAATCTGAATTCTTGAAGGAGTAGAACATTTAACAAAGACTTCATGGCGTCTTTTCATTCTAAGGAGGAGTATATTAAATATTTGCTGAATAAACATGTTAACTATGTTTAAATTAATTTCATATCAATGAAATATTTGTAAACCACCCAGAGTTGTTGTGAATTTGGAGGCATGTAAATTTAATTAATAATGACAACTTGTAAATACAAGTGGAATGTGGTACCAATTACCACCCACATTGACAAAATCTGTCAGTCAATTGCAAAACACCCTTTACTAGGAAGTTTCCAATACCTTTAACATCATCAGTGTCTATTCTTCTTGGGAAAAGATTAAATAGAGCAGGAGTGTCAAATTCAATTTCATTGAGGGCCACATCAGGGTTGTGTTTGACCTGGGGGGGCGTGGAGCGTGGCCAGGGTGGGTGTGGCCAGCTCCACATGTGTCGGGGCACCTGTGGTGGCCAAGTGCAAAGGCAGGACTTCCCTCCCTCTCATTATAATCTCCCTCCCTTTTCTTTTTCCTTCCCTCTTCATTCAGCTTTCTTTTTCCTTCCTTGCTCTCCTCCCATCTTTCCTTCTTTTTCTTTTCTCTTTCTTTTTCCCTTTCTCCTTTCCTATCCCTTCTTGGATGCTCAAATGCAAAAGGGAAAACATTTCTCCTTTTGTTTTTAGTTCAGCCTCCTACAGTCCTTTGCCAATGAAAATGGAGCTTGGGGGCCCGCATGTGGCCCTCCCAAGCTCCATTTTCACTGGCAGACCCACCGCGGGCTGATCCTTCACTGTTTCCAGGACGGTCCCCCGGGTCAGATCTAAGCATCCCGTGGGCCTGATTCGGCCCGCTGGCTTTGAGTTTGACACCCCTGAAATAGAGGGTAATTTATTTAAAATATTTGTACAGCTGCCTAACTAAAAATACAACTCTCTGGGCAGTTCAGAAAAACAATAAAATCCAGAACTATAAAAACCATAAAGCCAAAACAAAAACCAGCATCTCAGTCCTCTCCTTGGGATGCCAGCAACCAACATCAAATATCTTCATACATGGCAAAAGCCCAATTGACATGTATAAAATGTTCAGTCATAGGTGATTTCAAGTGTTCTGGAAATTGAGTGTCTTCTGATGTCAGAATAGCTTGTCTGAGGTTTCTGGAATGTTCTATAACAGAACATTTTAAACATCCCTGCAGCTCAAAAGTACAAGTGTACCTTTTGCCAGGTACAAAACTTGAAAAGAGCACAACCTAACCTAAAGGAAATGAGTAACATGAATTTTTGATATCTTCTTACAGACTATATTACGGAAAGGAAATGAGTGCTAGATACAATAAGTAGAAATATATGTTAGGCTAATAGTGCATCGTGAGTTTTTCTGGAAACCATACAAACAAGCTCAACTATTTCAATTTACTTTTCAGAAATTAATGACAGAATAAATTTTCTCATATAGGTATCATTACAAGAGTTGTGCAGCACTTCAGATTTGACCTGCATAATCTGCTTTTGAGCTTGCTAGAGAAGAAATGTCATATTTGTTGACAACATATTAAAGTAGCAGCTGCCTAATTTGGGAAAGAGGCCACTGCTTTTAAAAGATTGTCCTTAGGGGATATGTGGGTAGTCCTTGACTTATGAACGGTTGTTTAATGACTATTCAAAGTTACAATGTCCTCGGAAAGGTGCTTCATGGCCGATAAAGTTCTTCTAGCCATTGTAACATGTTGTGCCTTCCCAGCCCCTCAGGCACGTGACAGGATTTTGGGTGCTTGGCAACCACATATTTATGGCTGGTTGCAGCATCCCAGTCACATGACCGATATTCACAATGTTTTGACTAAACGGCCATTCAAGGTAATTAATTTGGTTAATGACTATGTCAGGTGTCAAACTTAATAGTGTCACATGATATATCATGACTTTTTTGCCTTTGCGGAGCTGGGGTGGGCGTGGCCTGCACGTGATATATCTGGCCCGTGGGCCACCAGTTTGATAGGCCTGGACTACGTGATTCCTTTAATGACTGCCATAAAAACACTAAAAAGATTGGATCCGGTTAGATTGACTTATGATGAAAATTCTGGTCCCAATGTCACAACTCTGAACTAGCTGTTCTCACACTCTAGAATGCATTTGAAATACTTAATCTGAAATGCTGGTCTGCCCGAATAACTGTATCAGAGTACAGGTAGCTTCATTTAGTGCCCATCCATTTAGCAAACATTCAATATTATAGCAGCATTGAACAAGTGATGGCTATGATCAGTCCTGGCCATCCCAGCAGCCGTGTGGTCATGAAATTGCAATTTGGGGCATTTGGCAACTGGCTTGTGTTTACAATAGTTGCAGCATCACATAGTCACATATTCATAATTGTTGACATTCCCTGCTGGCAAAATCAATGGGGAAGCCTGCAGGGAAGATCACAAGTTGCTTGGATAAGTCTTCCCCATCCATGCACCATTCGTGTACCCTCCCCATTCACAGCAGCCATTCCATTACCTGCCATGATCACCCTGCACCTCCCTGACCATCCATGTACCCCATTGTTTCCTCTCCCACTGGTCAGCAACCACTTATCTACTTGGCAGCCTGATTGTGAGACACCGAGGACTTGCAACTTCCTGCCTGTTTCCCCACTGATTTTGGTTGTTGGAAGCTAGCAGGAAGTTGTGATGAGGTACTCACTTAACAAGCCATGATCCACCTTCCTTGCTTAATGATGGCAATAAGAACTGCAGATACAATTACTTGGTATCATGTTTTAAAACTATTTGTTTAGCAAAAGAAATTCTGGTTCCAATTGCTGTTGTAACTCAAGGACTACCTGTTGCATATCAGCTTGAAGATGGGGAATATCTGACAGATGGTGATTTTGTCTTATTTGCACACTTTTCAAGGAGTCTAAATGATACTTTACTTTTTGTCAGTACAATATCAACTCTGCTTTCTTCTCATTTTTTTATCAGAAAAAAATGATTGTACAATGCACATGATTTTTACATTGGTAGTACTAGAAAACTTCAATTTAAAAATGCCCTTACTCCAGGCACATTACTTCAGGCAAACATAGGCATGATGGAAATGAGAATTCAATATATGTAATCATGTCTTAATCTGCAGAGGGTCAGACTGGGAAGAATTCAATTATGTAAAAAACAAAATCTTGCACACTAAGCTTTTAAAAAATGATAAATAAGGAAAAGACATAATAAAAATAGGAAATTTGTACTTTAAAATTAATGGGCTATTATGTTTAATACATTCATATTTCAAAATGACTTAGTATATATAATGACAGTTTGCTATTTGATCTTTTTAAAAAACATTTGGGATTGAAATAAGAATAAATTGCTTACATCCATCAGAAACTATATGTCTCACATTTTGTGATAAACATGCCCATTTGTTAAAAGCTGTGATCTCCAACATTTTTATATAACAATTTGTGAAAATGTATTCTATCCACTTTCAATTCTGAAATTTTGGTCACAGAATTTTCTAAGCTTCACATAGGTCCTGGATTTTCCTTATTTATTACAACTCTTTATTGTATATGTTGGTAGAACCCACACGTAGCTTGGAAAATATTCCATGCCAAAAATATGTGGAATTCATAAAATCCAGGTTACAGTGAATGTATATTTTACATAATTGCTATATTAGGCAAATAAAGCATAAGGGTTTGATAAGAACAAGTGTGATTTGGGTATACCTTCTGTTAGACAAATTTTATTATTGCATTTCTTTTTTTTTCTTTTAAACCACCACTTTTATTAACTGATAGAAATAGTACAAATTTTCAATTCAGCTGTAATTTTATTATTGCATTTCTTTAGGATCAGGATATCTAATTTTCTTGTAAGTTTTATTGCAGGTATATTTGTAATGTAATTCTTTATCATTGCAAGCATCTTAGCATTTCATTCTGACTTAGATCTTAAACATATTTTCTTGGGAGCAAAAAGCTATTAATTTGGCGATGTTTGCTCCCAAGAAAGATGATATGCATAAAGTACCATAGTTAGATTTAGGACTTTTTACAAGAGCACTTGTTGTTTTTAATGCCTGAAAATAATGTCTACTTCCAAGTGAGCTAAATCCAACTAAAATATAATGAGTTTAATGGCACATTCCCCAATAAATGTACATAAAATGATGTAGAGTGGTATTCTCTTCTGAAAGCACCACTTTTTTGCAGATGATAGGACTGTAATTCACAAGGATTCATGGAATTACAGTTCCAACATATCTGGAGAATACCAGGTTGGAGAAAGTTACCTTAATGACATTAAAATATTATTAAAGAAACTGGTATAAAAATGAGCAAGCTATGCACATCAGTGGAATAATATATCATTCGGTGAATGTTTCTGTATAGCAGTTGTGATACTATTTACAATACCCCTTTCCCTCAGTACTTAGCAAACAGACATTCATCTTCTTCTGTGAAAAATTAACCACTAGACTCTAGACCAGGGGTGTCAAGCTCAGGGTGCTTAAATCCGCCCCGTGGGACCAGCCTGGAAATATCAAGGGACCGGCCTATGATGCCTCTGGAGGCTAAAACGCCCCTCACACCTCATTTTCACTTTCCACGGCCTCTAGCATTCTGCCGGCCAAAATTGGGCCCAAAACAGGTCAAAAAATGACTGAAAAATGGCTCAAAAATGGGCCACACGGCCCATTTTCGGCCGGCAGAGTACTGCAAGAGGCCATGGAAGGCAAAAACGAGGTGCTGGGGGGCCGCTTGCAGACCTTCCACCCCGTTTTGTCCGGCAGCGTGCTGCAGGAGGCATCCATCCTGCCCCCCACCCCGCCACCCCTCAGAGGAGAACTACAATGCCAATCCAGCCCTCGAAGAAATCCAGTTTGACACCCCTGCTCTGTCTGGACGATGAAAATAAGTCAGCTTTCACTAGTTCTCCTATTAAAGAAGGTTGCTAATTAAAGCTTTTTAAATTTTATTTTATTTATTTTAGAAAATTTATATTGCTGCCTACTTACCCATGGTGACTCAAGGCAGTTTACACTAATATAAATATAAAAATATCATATAAAAATAAAAATGATAATAAAAGAAAATAATAAAATAATAAAAAATAATAAAATAATAGCCCCTCACCCACTCGCATCCTGGTGACATATTCATACAAGCCATTAATGGATTCCATCTTGCTCTAGGTTCCCCGGGCCCGCTAGCAGAACCAGGTCTTCAGCGCCTTCTGGAAGAGTGTTAGAGTGGAGACCAATCTAATCTCTGGGGGAGGTATGTTCCAGAAAGAGTGAGTCACCATGGAGAAGGCCCTTCTTCTGGGTCCTGCCAGATGTATCTCCCTAGGGCAAGAGTATCAAACTCAAGGCCTGCGACCCAGATCTGGCCTGCAGGGTGCTTAAATTTGGCCTGCGGGGCTGGTCTGGAAATAGTAAAGGACTGGCCTGTGGTGCTAGCAAAAATGGGTGTGTGGGGCGCATGCAGGGGCCCTGCATCCCATTTTGGCCAGCAAAGTGCTACAGGAGGCATCCGTCCCATATCCCCCCCACAGCCGGCTCACGGAGATCTAAAATGCTGATCCAGCCCTTGCAATTGTGTTTTCATTTATCTGATCTGCCATTTATCTAATTGAAGTGCAATTGTGTTCTCACACCTTACCACCCGTACTGCTTAACATTGGAGTTTCCAGCTCCAATCACCATTGGAAAGAAATATTGTAAATACATAGGCAGCAGCCAAGATGAAACTATATACAAACATCCGAAATCGAACATCAACAGAACCATCTCATGGACTCTCATGCTCAATGATAAAGTCACATTATCAAAGTTTTACGAAAGGCCAGCAGAGTTGGAGGTAGTCTTATCTCTGGGATGATTATGCTCCAAAGGGCAGACAGAAAAGGCTCTCTTCCTGGACCCCACCAGAGGGCACTCTGCAATGGAGAAGGCTCATAGCCTGCCTCTCCTGTGCTGGATCTGGTGGGATGATCACATACAACAGGGGGGAAACCTTTCTCAGATAATCCAGTCCCATGCCATAAAGGGCTTTGTACATTTTAAAAAAATTAGTAGCTAACAAAGTAAAGTGTAGCTTACATTTGATTGCCAATGTTTTATTTCAGTTGCTATTTTTTCAAATCCTCCTAATATATGTGCTATAGAGATTATAGATATGATGAAAATATTTGTCTTGTGGTGTACTCCACTCCATAGTCTGAAATATTTGAGTGATTTAATTGTAGAAAATAGAGATGATCCTAAAAGGAACGTAAATACCTTTCACTAACCAAAGTAAGATCATAATTTATAGAATATGATAAAGTTTCCTTTCTAATCTTTTCAACAATGTTTAGAATTATAATTATAATTATTATCTATCTATCTCTACACACACACACACACACACACACACACACACAGAGTATACCAATAGAATTGCATATCTCTTTCAACAGAAAAGATTTGAATACTCCAGAAGTAATTTATTTGACATAACGGCAAGGTTTTTTATTTTAGGGAAGCTGCCTTACCACAGTAATTAATTTAAGCAATGGAGTACTCTGGAATATGCAAATTTGAATGTATACCTAATAAATTAAAACACAGCTAATTTTCCAAGCTCAAGGCAGCTTTCAATTATGCCTATTGTGGAAATGAAAAAATGGAAAAAGAATTTCTACTTGTTGCATATGGAAGGAACTGTAGGCAAAAGGGCTGTAATAGAAATAACTGCACTTTTAGGAATACAGTAAAAATAAAATGTGTAAAATAAACGAATTCATGTGGGACAGTGAAAACCCCACGCACTATAGCGCACCTTGTTACGATTACGTTCAATTAAATTGTATAGTATTTACTTCTATGTAACTTCTATGTACGGTATGTGGAAACTTCTAAAATGAGTTCGGAAGCTGCCCGGGAATTAAACCGTTTGTAATCGGGCTAATACATCTGAGCTGCAAAAATCAGGACAAAAAGATACAGGTTTTGTATCTCGTTGCTGCCAATCATCCGAATATTTGTGATAAATTGTAGGTAACACTAGGTGGTATGGTAACACACGCAAAGGATTTTCCGGGGACGGGTTTATATACTGCGTCCTGGATAGCAATCAGAGATTTATTTTAAAGATCTTTCGAACTTGCGATCGTTATGCCTGTTACGCCAAGGTCGATAAAATTCAGAATTTCTCCTTTTTATTGTTGCACTTACATTCTAATAAATTTGCCCCGCAACTATCTAACATTTTCGTGCTTCGCTCTCCAGCAGGTTCCGCTCTTTGCTTTTCTTCTATGATGTCATATTAACGCTCTAGGAATGTCGGGAAATGTATTTTGTAGGCCGTGAGAACTACCAAAACGCATGCGCGGAAGCTAAGGAAGCCACCATTTTGGAAGGAGGCGATTTGAGGTTGTTTTGGGTTTGGGGTTTGCTTTGGCGGGGGTGCGTAGTATCCGTCCCCGCTTGACCTCCGGAATGTTTGGCGAGCGAGTAGCCGATTTGATTTGAGGTTAGTCTGCCGATGCGGATAAGAAAGTTTCTTTGGGAAGAGCGATGCTGAGGCAAGGGACCGCGAGGAAGCCTCTGAATTGCACAACCTGAGGGAGGAAGAACTGGGCTGGTGGGCAGATGCTTGTTTTCTGTGTGACGCGTGTTGACGGAGTGGATATACTCGCCCGCCTTAGCTAGTCTGGCCCTCTTGGACTACAGCTCCCATTGCTCTTAGCTGTAAGGGCAGTCGCTTTGCCGCGGGGGATGGGACTTGTAGTCCAGAACCTAGGAGTGAGAGAAAGTGTAGGCAAGCCCTTCACTGGGGCCCTGCTTTTTGTATCTGAGTTGTCACTCGTCGCATGAGGAGGTGTAGGATTGACATGCCCGCCCAGTGATGTCGGGGCACCAGATGCATAAAAACAAGGGGAAGCATAGATGGCCTGGCCACAGCTGTCATGCGGGCAGATCATTTGGAAGGGGGCTGCCCTCCCAAAATCCGGATCATGAGTCTTAGGTAACACATGGGACCTTTAAGAAAAGGGCAAGGTCCCATGTGTTACCTAAGACTCATGATCTGTGTGTTTTTAAAACAAGCTCTAGCCGTTTTGTTGTTGTTTGGCCTCAATTTCTTCACAACTTCCCCCCCCCCCCCAAAGCAATTGAAAGTTAACATAGATAGCAAATGTGTGATAGTGTATACTGTCATTGAAATATAAAAAAGACACCTTGATGCCAAAGCACTTTGTAAACTGAAGATAGGCCCCTTTTCACAACCTCTTACTAATTTTACAATAACATTTTATTATTTAGAAAGTATATTTACATAGAAGAAAAATAGGTCGGCTACAATGGGTGTTTCCTCAGTTCAGCATGTTTAGCTTCAATCATTGCATGAGTGATGTGATCAAAACATGAAAAATATTTGATATAATGCTTTAAATATTTGTTATTGTTTTTAAGATGCCTCATGCTGCGTGTAAGTCAAGATATTTTGAAAATCAGGATGTCTCAGTAGTTGAGCCCTCTTCTAAAAGGATGAAATCTACAGAAGAGCCTTATGGTAAATCCTATGATGAATTACAAAGACTTCATGAGGAAATACATATAAAAAAAACTCATTCTGGCTTTATTCCATTGTCGCTATCTGATGAGGAGAAAAGAGAGAGAGAAAGAAATGCAGAAGTATTAAATTCATTTAACCAAGAACCTCCTGGTCAAAAGAATAAAGGGGAAATGGAACTGTACAGCACAAGCAAAGCATTTATTGGGCCCATTTATAAAAGGGAAAGTAATTGTGAACATAAACAAAAGCAAAAGTATATTGATAACAACTGCCCAAAGAGATCAAATACTATTAATGGTAAAAAGTCTCAGAAAGAAATAGTGCAAGCTATCTCCAGTGATACGCCAAAAATAGAAGATGAATTGTCACAGTTCTACAGGGAAATTGATCAGCTTGAAAGTAATGAAAGTTGTCCAGATACTCATTTACAGGAGACAGAAGCAAATTCACCTTATCCGCCTCTGAACTGTAGTAAATCAAATCAAGTAATGTATGTAAAATCTCAAGAATGGTCTCATGAGAGCAATGAGGAACAATATTTTTATAATGAATCAAATACTTATAGAACTGGCAAAGACATTTGTAATGACCCAAATGGTCACAGAACTGGCATGGAACAACGTGAACATAGAAGAGATGCATGGGAAATCGAACAACCATGTAATAAACAAGATTTTAGATTCTGGAATGATTTTGTACCTCAGTTTAGGCATAGTGGCCCACAGACCCATCCATTTGTAATACCTTACAACCCACCACATCCATTTACTGCTCACTTCAATTTTCAGAACTCTAATTCCTTATCACTTTGTTCAGATGGCTTCAATTCTTCAAATACAGAATTTAAAAAAAATAACATGAACAGTTCAGAATGTGATCAAAGTAATCCATACAGTAATCACTTGAATATTCCTAGCATGAATATAATCAGAAATGAATGTAGTGTACCCAATGGATATATGTTTAGTGGTTTCGGTGAAACCCAAGCAAATTGGAAAAACAGTAAAGCTCACAATTTTGAGGAGTCAAATAATGTTCCCCAGCAGCATCCTCAGGACAAATCATATGAGTTTAAAAAGCGACTTTTAATATTAAGAGGACTTCCAGGCTCTGGAAAGACAACCTTATCTCAGTAAGTGAATCATGACTTTATTTTAAGAATAAAATAGAAGTAATTTATTTCATAGACTTCCTCTTTTATACTGCTGCTTCCTCTTAATCTTTCCCCCCTCTATTTCTTATTCCCTCTATCTCCAAATCGAAATCAGGACTTTTTCAGTGGTTGGCCAATGATCTTAAATTATTCATCAAAATGTACTCTTTAACTTATTGTTTAAGCTCAAATATCAACCCAAGTATTAACATTTTAGAAACAAAAACACCTTGTTTTAACTATTTGAAGATTGTGAACTAGACAATTTCAGATCAACTAGTTCTTCTGTATTTCTTTTTCTTTTTTGTTTAAAATGGAAAAAGTATATGAACAAATAGATGTGAAAAAATGTAAAAGATAAAGACTCTAGTTGCCCTTCAACAAAGCAAAATTTAAAGCTGTTGAAATTATACAAGGTTTTCAGATAACTGGGGTTAGTATTAGGCTTATATAACTTTTAACTTCTAGCTAAGAAAATGGGCCTTTGGACAAACAGTGACTGGATTCCACAAAAGGCCTTTCTGAATCTTACATGTAGATCATGTTTTCTTATTACTAGACTATATTTTAATTATTATTTCTTTCATTAATTAGAATATTCTGTAAAATTTAGGAAATAATTTGAATTAAGATAGTATAAATATGTTTTAATGTAATTAGCATACATTCTTTTAATGGTATGTTTTGGCAAGTAGGTCAAAGCGTTTTGTTGAAATATAGGTAACTGAGCTAGAACAAGTGGGATAGTTTCTAAAAGTGTTTTAGAAAGACCATTTTTGAGGACTTCTTAGAAATGTTTGTATTAATAATTTTTAGCTTAGTCTGCATGAGATATGTATTTACCTGAATTTAAACTATTAATGTACTTTGGCTATTTATTGGTTATCTTTATGCAGCCTAAATTTTTTAAAAAATATTGATGGATGGATAAAAGGATCCTTCTGAATAATGATGATTGGTAGATTTTAAAGTAATTTTGCTGATTTTTCTTAAAATCAATATAAATGATACCTTTTGGTTTAACAACAGAAAATAATTATTAGTATTCTTTGGGATAGTTTCTTTCCACATGAAATTGGAAGATAGATAAGACAGCATAAATATATAATCAAGTAATTAAGTTATCTGATATGGAATTGAATTAAATTCTTTCTAAAAATATCATTTATGAATGCATTATTCTTCAGGGAAAAATAGGTAGTAAAAAATTAGATTTGGGAACTGTCGTAGTCCTAAGATGTCTGTCAAAAATGTATTGGAAATGTTTTAGTATCTGTTTTTTTTTTTTTTGGCATAAAATTTCAGTATAAGATTTTCTGTTTTTCCAAACCATCATTTGGCTGTGTGATAATAGACTTCCTTTTTATTCCTTTGACAGTATTCTCCATGGTCAGAGTTATAATGGCATTGTATTCAGTACTGATGATTACTTCCATCAGATCAATGGATGTTGGAGCTATAATGTTTCTCAGCTTGGTACTGCTCATGAGTGGAATCAAAATCGAGGTGTGAAAATATGTTAATGTAGAAACATTTACAATGAAATATGCACTTAAATTGGTATTATAAATCTCCGAGAGTTTGTTACAGATTCATTGGTATGTGCAATAATATCCCCATAAACAGTAAGAAATTTGAATTTTTAGCATGGTTCCTTACTATTTTTCTCTTTTATGGGAAGTATTGGTAAATGGAACCTGTCTTGGGCCTATCTTTTCTATAAGTACAGACAAATCTAAAATGTTACGGGTAAAGGCAAACCAAGTTAAGCTTACTACTTTTTCCCTGAAGATTATACTTTTCAACACGATCTATAATTTTCTATATGAATAATCACTTGACCATTCATATATAAATGCAGATTTGGGGCATCTTTGGATATTAATGGGAAGGGTGAGGCAATGTAGACGATAACTATACAGAAGATATAACGGCTATCAAAACAGAATAGAATAGAATAGAAAATAGAATGGAATGGAATAGAATAGAATAGAATAGAATAGAATAGAATACCTTTATTGTCATTGCATTCCATTAATACAATGAAATTTGAAAGCTACTCCAGCACAGTGCCCCAAACACCACATCACAATCACACTACAGAGTATTTAAAAATTAAAATAATTATAATAATAATAGGACTAAATCACAAATGCACTGTTTGATTCAAGATAATTACTGCCTTGGAAAAGAAACTGTTTCTCAATCTATTAGTCCTCATTTTAAGACGCCTATAACGCCTCCCTGATGGTAACAGTTCGAAATATAATGTCCAGGATGAGAACGGTCTGTGAAGATTTTTAGTGCTCTAGACAGGAGTCTGGTCTCCGCAATCTCTTCAAAAGAGGAGAGCAACCAATGATTTTTTGTGCTGTGTTTATAACTCTCTGGAGCATCTTTTTATCCACTACAGAGCATCCAGCATACCACACCGTTACACAGTATGCCAAAATGCTCTCAATGGATGTTAGATCTTATTAAATTAGAAAATGTTTATATTAATTAATTAATTAATTAATTAATTATAGTCTTCAGAATTTAAGAAGAGCTAAATCAAGTCAGTGACTAGTCTAGTCTCTCATTCTGTGCCAGTGCATAATCAACCGGACATATTCAAACAAGAATAGGGAGATGATAGGTCTCTTCAACTTTTATTCTCTCAGGAGGTTTTCAAAAGATTAACTATTTTAGCTGCCATTTATCTAATTGAATTGTTATGTATTGCAGCAAAAGAAGCAATGGATCTAGGAAGATCCCCAATTATTATAGACAACACAAATACACAAGCTTGGGAAATGAAGCCTTATGTGAAAGCGGTAAATAAAGCAGCCACTTTTCTGTCTTAATATATAAATCTAATTTCTGTAAATGTATTGATCATTTTGTCATACATTTCATCATGTATTAACTATGTCTTATTAACTATATAAATCTCATAAAACAAAACTTTTACTGGAATAAAAATTATGTTAAATGTGCTGAAATTGAAGTACAATCTTATACATGCCTTCTTAAAATAAATCCTATTATATATAATAGGACTTATTTCCAATTTGGTATATACGTGCAGGATTGCAGACAAGATCAGAAAAAGTATTATTTGATGTTCCTTTTATAACTGTATTTCTTGTTTGCTTAGGCTCTAGAAAAAGGCTACCAGGTGGAATTTCATGAACCAGACACATGGTGGAAATTTAATCCTGAAGAACTAGAAAAGTAAGACTTAAATTATACTTCACTCATTTGAAAAAAAAATGTATGAAACTTCCCTTTAATACTTCACTCATTTCCATTATTGTCCTTACATATGCAACTTGAAACTTTTGAAATTTTTTGTATAAACTTGAAATTATCTTTGTCCCTGCTCCAAGGCTAATTTCTAGGCTTTGTGAAATAGAACCACATGGTGTGCTTTCCCTTGGATATTTTATTTTTAATTATGCTGATGCTTGTAATTAGTAAGATGGATGAGTTCAGTTACAGTGACAATGGTAGCAATGGATGCATTTTTGGAAGTTAGGATCACGGTAGAGAAAATTTGTTTATATGATTTCTAAGAGTCAACACCAACTTCTTGGTGTACAGTCATATAACTACAGTTCCCTTTTACGCTCGTAGAGTTTCATTCACAATCTCTTGCTATTCAGTTGTCCTGATCCACAAATTTCCTACGATTTGCAGGCTACATATAAGTCCTATCTGTGACCTGCCCCAGAGGTCCATTCAAGTACTATAAATCCAATATATCAGTTGTACCTTGTGCCAGGATACTTGGCAGCAGTTAAAGGAAATGAAGAAATATATCAGTGTAAAAATAAATAAGTAAATATGCCAAACTGTTCAAGAAACTATGTAGCAGCAGCTTCCAACAAAAAATACTAAGTTTATGCCTCTCTTGATCTCTTCATTTTGTCTACTTAAAAAAAATCCTTGTTGGTACCTGCCTATTTGTTTTTAGGATACTTACAAATATGCAGAAATTGTGAGATTTTAATACATTTGTTTTAAATGAGAAACATCCACAATTAAACTATATATTTAAGACAGATAAAATGCTGCTACTTTTCTTGAACGTCTTTTACGCTCAAAATCACTGATCAATTGCTATTTTTCTACTTAAATATGTATTAGTCCTTGCAATTTTTTTTTGAAGAACATAAACTGAAGGCATTCTAGGTGGTATTCCAAGATGATCAGATTTTTATTTGTTTAAATTATTTTCTTTTATAGGAGGAATAAACATGGGGTCAGTCGTGAGAAGATTGTACAAATGCTGGAAAGATATGAATATCAAATCTCGATACCCATTGTCATGAATTCAGTGCTTCCTTTTCATAAAACTTCACAAAGACCATATTTACAAAGAAGACAGAGGTGGGGAGACTGTTCAGTCTCTTGGAATACTTTTAATACTTTTAAGCGAGGATGCATTTAAGGTCAATTTTCTTTATCAGTAATAACTTGCCATTTATACACAATTAGTAGAGTTAAATCTATTGAAAAGACTTAATTCCTTGTTGATCTGTTTTAAATATTCTGTTAATTTCTTTTGTGACTAAAATAGATTTAATGCAGATTAAATACCTTGGAATTATTTATAAAAATGTAAATGTTTAATATTAAAATGTAAAATACTTTCACATTTTATATTTGTACTAATCTTTATTTTATTGAAACTTGTGATAATTACTGATTTTTAGTGCAACTTTTTACTTATACCGCAAACTGCTGAGCAGTTTCTTTTTCTCAATAGAATACATGGATTTTTAATAAATAACAATAGGGTAACTTTTAATATCGGAATTACATTTGAACAATTCTTTTTTCTACTTTTAGTAGCATTTCAAATTCTGCATATTTATTGATAACAGTTATGTTATTATGAAGCTTATCAATCAAACATTGACATTCAGCTGAAGTTCTTATGTTTCCATTTTCTGATCTGTACAGAATTCTATCTGTGCAAGTTGTAAGTTGAAAAAATGGTAGCAAAATTCTGCAGTTAAAATCTGTGACTTTGAATATCAGCATGCAGCATGTGATTTGTATTCTTACAAATCAGTTCTCAAGAACTTTTTTTATCAAATCCTAAATCCACATTACTATGGTATGTTAAATGTTGTGCCTTTTGATATGGGTACTTAAATTTTCCTACAAAAGAATTAATGCATTCAAATATGTTGAAAAAGTGAAATGGACATTAGTTATACCATATTACATTTGTTTAGGATATGATATATACAATATCCACTTCATGATATTTTTGTGGCTGAATTCACAAAAAGTTTTTGTGCTAATGCCATGTAATAAATTGAATACCTCTTTTCTTTTTGCATGGT
This sequence comes from Notechis scutatus, assembly GCF_049901735.1. Lineage (NCBI taxonomy): Eukaryota > Metazoa > Chordata > Lepidosauria > Squamata > Elapidae > Notechis > Notechis scutatus. Next base: position 24,495,778 of record NC_142013.1, on the reverse strand, counting down.
TTTGTACTACTGCTTCAGAAATCCAGTCTCAGTTGAATTGAGTATTTCACCAAGCTCCATTTCTGCATGAAACCTTTGGAAGTTAAAGAGTAGCATGTCCTGTAGAAAAAGTTCCTACAAGTTATTAAGAACTATTGGTAAAAATAATTTGGCTTTCATGACTAGATTTAAAAAAAAAAAGAACTTATGCAGGGCCTAATACCTATGCTCAGTGATGACATCTGAAAAAGTAAAGACATTTATTAAAGCAGAAGCCTGAAATATAATTTAAACGTACTCCTCCATAATATTTCTAGATAATCAAATTATTAATGGAAATATTCACTTCATCACTCGTGCCTACTAGGCTGACATGTTTATGAATCTACTGACTCAACATTACAAAAAACTTTTACTTATATTGTATGATTTTGTATGAAACCTTCAGCCTTCACCAGGATATCCACATGATGGAATAATGGTTCCATTATACTTTGCTCTTTGACAGTGAATTCAAATGTAGGGTAAGTAGATCATTCTACACCTACAGAACTCTTACGATAACTTCACCTATGAGCTCAAACTTCCAAATGTTCATCAAGGACCATGTTGGCTGGGAAGGGAAATGAAATCAACGCATCTCTAGGGCACCCAGGTTGATGAAAGTTACCTCATAATGTGGATGGAATATTTACTAGTCAGAATACTGTAGTTAAGTGATTTTTTTTTTCAACAGTCATTCAAAAACCCCAAATTTCTTTAACTACATGGCAATGTTATCTACTGAAGTGCAGTTTTGATCAATTATTTTTCTCTACAACTCTACTTTTTCTACATTTTTATTTATCATAAGTTTCTACAAACATACAAACATGACTTTCTGTTTCATGTGTTTCTTTTTCTTTTAAAACATAAGCACATAGAGGATTGAAGAATCATGCAGATGAGACTCGAAGTCCAGATTGAATTCTGGATATTTATTAATTTTTGTGTGTCCTAATCTTTAATGTATTGAAAAATATGCATGTAATTACTACTAAATAGAAATAATTAAAATATATTTTGGATAATGTACTGCTTAATTTGTTTGCTCCATTGCCATTTCCTTTAAGTAGAAGAGGTTCTTGTAAAAATTAAGTTCAGTAACTTTAATATATTAAACTTTGCATTTAACAGTGTGTGCTTATAACTATTAATCAGTGCATCAGTATTTTGCAAGTTAATAGTACATATTTTGTCATTAGTAATATGAGAATATTGCCTTTGTTCATCTCAGCATAATTATGTAGCTGATCATGATATGCAGAAACCTAGGGAGATAATATTGAGGCAAAGATTTGGGAATGATTACCTAAACAAAAAGGACAAAGGCATTCCTTAAGGCTAAAAAGGAGATAACATTAAGAAGAAACTTGGCTCCTTCCTGACTGACTGGGGAGCAAGGGGAGGAGAAACTCTTATCAAACTTGCAAGATTCTATTGCTATATAGTCTATCTCCATAAATGCAACTCTAGTATTACTGTGTTTTCTGATCTGGTCTACCACAAAAGCCTCATATGATATGGAGGTGGCTTTTCCTTTCAGCAGTAGACGTTATTTGTCCCCAATTCTGTACTTATTCCTTATAGCAGACAACGAGCACCATTTTTTCTACTTTTGTATTAATCATCATCTTGTTGCCACAAAAGTGAAAGCAAGGCAAGTTTTCACCTTTATGTCAGTTTGAACAAATTGGATTGTTGTGTATATGTATATATGTGTGTGTATACGTATGTACATATGGTAGTAAATAAAACAAACAAGTGATTGTAGATAATAAATAATTTATATAACAGTGATTAATATGTTCCCTATCAGGTAAGTATGATTTTTATTAACAGTGATTAATAATGCAGTCCTATACATGTTCATTCAGAACTAAATCCCATGGTAGTCATTAAGAGGAGGTTAATTTCTCTATAAATTACAATATAAATATTAGGTCTTAATATTGCCAATACCCACTATGTGTGATACAATGTTTTGGATTTTGAACAGAGAGAAAATGCAATTAACATATGTGGCAGAATAAAGTGCTAAGAACCACCCCTCTTCCTGCTACTAGGAAGATCATAAATAGAAAATGCTAGTTTTGAATTACTCCCTACACACAAATGCTAGATAAGGAAAAACAGTTCTAAATTTATTTTCAACCCATGCCCCACTGGGTCATCATTTCAGAGATACTTGCTTGCCTAAAGAGAAACGGAATGACCAAGGGAGGGAAAAATGTAGTGGGATCAGGAGTGACTTCCTGATGGCTTCCCCATTGAGTTTCGTTGAGGGAATCTGGCAGGAAGCATCAGAGATCTTTCCTTCCCTATCCTACCCTACCCAACAAGCAGGTAAGTGGCTGTAGTTTGGTGGGGGAGTGGGTGATTACAAGACAGAATGTTGAAAACAAGAGATCGTGTAACCACAGCGGCAGCCCAGCAGTGCAACAGCAACCAGTAGCACTAAGCAGCTACAACTTTTTAAAATTTCATTCCCTCAGCAGTCTTGGGTCCCAGATTTTGAACACAATCTGTAAATTAGTCCATTTGAAGTCTCTTGGTTCAAAAATTGTTGCACTATGATACACTGTTTCATCTAGTTTAAAGTCATGATAGACAATTTTAGTAATACATAAATTTTACCCTCTTCTGTTGTAAGTTTGGATCTCCTTGGTATATATTTTCATAAGACTGCAAATAGACTTGTGGGTTCTATTCATATGAAGGAGTGAACAGTTGATTAGAATCTTGATTTTGCTTTTCCCCAGAGAGACTGACTACACAGAGACAGAGACAGCCATAAATACTGTGTGTCTCATAGTTTAGTATATACTGTAGCTTTTAACAGTGCACAAGAATTTCTTACTGTGACAAATTTGCAATAAAAAATCTGACACAAAAAATCAAGTAGAGAAGGGAAATTGGGAATAAATACAGAATTTATATTTAATTGACTGAAGAAAAGAAGAACCATGCTAGATGAGACCTAATGCCAATCTGTCAACATTTCTGTTCCATAGTGTCCATGCATAAGTAGTTCAGTTACGGAATTCTTTATGAATGGATGCATAAATTAGCAAGTTGATGTCAGCTAACATATTTTATGTGCTTTGTCCTTCATTTAGGAATTATCCATAAACAATTTGAGAATAAGATGAGGTGAGGTCAAATAATATTAATAAAAATATTGTGCTAGAGGATGAAAATTATGACCACTCTTTCAGTTTTAAACCAACATCCTCCTAGTTATTATGTATCTTTTCAGGGCAAAATGTCATTTCAAAATGGCACACGAGTAAAATTATGGAATGAAATAAACAATGTAAATTAAGTTTTTTTTTTTCTCCAGACAGAAATATACTTTGATGTAAATGATATTCTATGGATTTTAGTAGAACTTAAATATATGGATGAGTTTCATATTTCAGTTGAAAGCAGATTGAAGCAGTTTGGACTTTGATACCTATTTTAAAAATACCATCTTACACATAACATACTACAGGCATCTTGTAAGAGTTCCATAATGAAACTATAATCAGAGGATTTTTTCTTATGTCTTCTGTAACTAACTAGAAAAAAGTCATGAATTCTATATTACAACTTGAATACATCTTTTGTACTACTATTTTCTGGTTACAAATGCCTTCTCATGTAAGTGTGCGTGTGTGTGTGTGTATGTGTGTTTATGTGTAATGTTTCATGCTGGTGAACATATCATGCCAACACAACACCCTGGTCTATTTTTAAGTTTGATTATCAGTACATTCTGCTCTTATTATCTAAGATTTAAGTACAAAATATTTTCTGTGGAAATTTTGAACATTTAGAAAAATGTTATGAAGCTGTTGATGTGATGAAAGTTGGATCACTCCATAACTTTCTTGAGATGCTCCATGTGTTAGTCATTATGTGCATGTCTGCACTAAGAGCATTCTGAATAATTTGTTCATATTTAGTTCTTTATTCTATTTAGGGAACTGGTTGTAAAGAGGAAACACAGATTACACAAGATAAAACAAAAAAAGAAACAAAAGAAGAACAGAAAAATAAAAAATGCTGTTATTACATCAGTGGACATAAAATCAGATGGACACTTAATTCCAAATGATGGGGATTTATCACAAAGTGAGCAAGAAAATTCAGAAGACAATGGACAATCAGAATTAGTGATTGGCTATCCAGATGAAGCTAAAATTGATAGTGAGAATGGCTCAACGAAGTATAATCATGTACAGCTTTCTGAATTGCAAAAAAAGGAATTCCTTGATTCTGTTGTGGTAAATTCAGCGTCTTTAAAGAAGTCACTAAAAGCAGATATTACTGAAGATGTGTCACTGTCAATTACTCTAAATGAAAATATAGCTGGCCAATTATCCAACTGTCATTTATCGAATGGGATCAAAAGCATATCGCTTGCAGAAAGTGACAGTAACACTTTAGATTATTATCAAAATTCATTTCAACAATCAGATCAAAATGATGCAAGAAAAAATACTGTATTGACTGATAAAGAAAACAAAAATACATCTGCTGAAAACTTGGTCCAAAGAAACCAAATGTTAAGCAATGAAGAGGAAACTCTCCCACATCCACATGGAACTTCAGAAAGTAATGAAATGAATTCCTGGGCTTTCTTTTCCTTTGATTTGGTTGATGAACAATTTCAGATCAAGACAGAGAAAAATGAATCGTGTTTGACTTGGCCTGAGGATCTATCTAAAATCATGTTTGAGCAAAGACCAAAAAAGGTCAAAAGGCCTAAGAAGATGCTTTCAGATGCAACAACAGAAATAACTGATTATAATTCTAGTAAAGAATTGGTGAAAGAAAACAGTGTAAGACTCCTGCCTGAAAATAGTGATACAACAAATAGCCCTTTGTCATTGCTGATGGAAAATAAGATACGTGATAATGCTAGTGAATTTGTCAGAGAAAGTGGAAAGAAAGCCAGTTTCACAACTAATGGGCGTATATTAGCTTTATCAAAGAAAAAAGAGAAACATAAAAGGATCTTCAAATTGGCCCCAAACTTTGATTTACCATGGCATATTCCTCCTAAAAATAATCAGAAAGTGCTAAACAATATAGATACAGAGAAAGAAGACATTTCAAATGAAGAAATTATAGAAAAGAACAAACAATGCTGTGAACTTCAAGCATCCAATTACAATGCAGTAGTTGAATTTTCTGATTTTGATGTGGAACTTCCCTTACAGAATGGTTCCAAACAACTTGCAGAGGAATCTGTGACTATTCCAACAAAAGAATCTGATACTCCAATTCATGAACATACTTTTGTTTCCTGTAAAGCTCCCTCACCAAGTGAACAAGAATTGTTTGAATGTGATGAAACAATAGAAATTAAAGAAAAGAAAAAGATACCTCCAGATACTTCAACTACTCAGCCAGATATTTTGCATTCAATTAAACTAGTTACTGAATGCCTTACAAACACTATGGCTGAACCTTTTGAAGATATGGAAGTGATTAATGAACGTGAACAAAAAGTACATTCTCAGATCAAAGATGTTCAAGATTCCCCATATACAAAATCCAGTAATTGGGAGCTTCCTTTATCACTAAGATTTGTACTTCAACTCGTAGAACTTTTTGGTTCTCCAGGAGTTCCATTAGGTAATTATTAGCTAAAATAAAGTTGAGAAAAGTGTAGAATTTCATATAGTTGAATTTTAAAAAATTATTTAGCAATTTAAACTTTAGCATGCAATTTAGTATTCATTGCCTTTTTATACAGAAGTTAATTTTATTGCTTGCTTTGGGGGTAAAAATGCCAGGTTCAAAAAACTGAAAATTCCATTTTGATGTTAATGATTAGTATATATCCTCATGAAGAATAACCTCATAAAAATCATGTGATTAATTTTAGATTTCAAGCTTGCCAATTTTCAATTTAAATTATTTTCTGTGTATGTAATTATTTTGCATGTTTCTTATCATGTCCAGTAAATGGGCACATCAGTTCCACATTTGCTGAAGCAATGCCATAGTTCTTTGTTTTCAAACATTTAGTTCAAGTGAGAATCTTGATATTTTAAAAATATTCCAGCCCTCGATGCCTTTTCTCTTTGAAAATGTTCTATAGATATGGCAGAACTATTCAAACTATGTTAGAAGTGTTTTGCTTATAGGAACAACGTCAACATTTTCACAATTTTGTTGATATTCCTTATTCTAGTCACAGTATTATTCAAATTGTCACCACAGTGACAACGAATTAATTTTGTCAGTTAGCAATGCTAGAACTTTTAAATGAGACTCTAGATTTTTTTCCATGTAGCTTTACAAAGAATACCACATAACACCTCTAGCTTATTAATCTTTTTATAATAACATGTAAACATATGGCCCATCTCATATCATGTTGCTACAACATATACACTGTGAAAATTAAGACATTGTGTTGAATGAATCTTTGGCTTCTACTTTAAAATTCAATTTACTACAGCTGGATCAACTGCTCCTTGGCTGAGAGTGAAAACAACTACCTAGTGCTACCCCCGAGATGCCATCTTGCAGTTGCCTAACTCAACTTTCTTAATCCAGTGAGCAGCAACATTCAAAGTCACAGCTGAGTTCTAGTCTAGCTGCCATCCATTCCCTCTGACAATAATCCCCATTTTATCTTAAAAAACAGTTCCCAATAGTATTGATCATTTCATCCAAAGTGGAATGGCAATAGAAGAAACTGGTCTATAAAAGCAACTGAGCCAAAACCATGATCACCATTAATGCAACACTATTCTTGCTATTGAGGTGAATTGCAGTTGATTGCTCTTTCCAATCCTTTACTTTACATAAAAGGGCTCATAGAGCCTTAAAAACTAATTATCTCTGTCCAAAGGAAACTGCCAGAAGAACTCCAACTGTTTGTTTTAGAATGGAATATGCTGCCAAATTCCAAATGGTTCTGGTGGCTTCCAAAAAAATCTAAACATAAAAAAAATCTCACACACAGTTGGCTGGCTACTATTCCCATGAAGGAAAGCCCCATGAAGAATGCATCTTTTTTCACACTCTCCTTGCTTGAATCTATCAATAACTGCTTGTTAAATTTATATCTACCTTACTGATCCAAGTTGTCTTTCCCATATCCATTTAGATATTATGGTTCATAATTTTTCTGATTTTTTTCTTTAATTACACCTTCTCCTTACTGCACTATATCTGTTGCAGTAAATTTAGTATGTAATGATATGGTAAAGGACAAACCATAGTTCAAAGACTGGATTCAGACTGTTTTGAGTTGTTAAGTGAATCTGGCTTCCCCATTGACTTTGTTCATCAGGAGGTTGCAAAAGGTGGTCTCGAGACCTAGGGAAACTGCAACTGTCATAAATATGAACCAGTTGACAAGCATCTGAATTTTGATCACATGATCATGGGAAATGCTGCAAAGGTCATAACTATGAAAAACGGTCATAACATAAGTCACATTTTTCAGTGCCATTGTAACTTTGAACAGTCACTAAATGAACTCTTGTGAGTTGAGGACTATCTGTATTTCATATTTGACTGCTGCAATTATTGTATTTTTCACTCCATAACATGCACTTCCCTCCCCCCCAAAAAAGTGGGTGAAAAGGTCTGTGCATCTTATGGAGTGAGTATTGCGTCACAGACCATGAATTATATTACCTCAGGGATCCCCAACAGTGGACCGGTGCCGGTCCTTTGGTGAATAGCAGCCAGGCTGCAGTGGTGGGGTCCTTTTATGGTGCTGAACCCCATCTCATCTGTCTTTGTTATTGCCTGCCTCTTCTGTCTCTTTTCCGCAGTGCAGGAATCAGTGCAGAGCTGGCACATGAGAGGACACCTATCTCTGGTCCTCTCAGGCTCTGCCTCGTATTTTTTTTCTTGTTTTCCTCCTCTAAACTTAGGTGTGTCTTATGGTCCTGTGCATTTTATGGAGCAAAAAATATGGTATATTGTAACAAATGTTTTTTTTTTATCCTGGATTACATATCTTCCTTCATGCAGTTGTTCCAATACATCTAGTATATAAACTAATGACCAATTAAAAAATAAATCACTGCGTATTTCATTTTCATTGCTCCCAATATAATATCTCAAAAACTTTCTAGTTTTCATTTCATTCAGCACGAGATCCAATTTTAAGTTAATAAGCCTTAAGTAAAAAAGTGATATGTGCAAGTGTGAATCAAGCTTTAATAGCTCAGTTATCTTGTATATTCAACATATGCCATTAATTGTAGCATCATAATTAAATAACTAATGTGCTCTTAGGTTAGTACTACCTACAGTCAAATGATTGTCACACCTATTTTATGTAAACTTCAAACCTATGAGTAGATTAAAAACACTTTGTGTGATCTTGTTTTGTAGATAGTTTATTACCAGATGATTATGTAGTTCCTCTTGACTGGGCAATATCAAAGGAGATCTATCTACAGTGGAAGACATCTGTGGAGGTATGACCATTACTCCCCTGTATATTATGCAAAATAATTGATGGCTCTTAGTCATCTGTAAATTATACCTAGTAATTTATGCAATGATACACAGCAGTTATTAGACAATAGCAATAGCACTTAGACTTATATACCACTTCATAGTGCTTTACAGCCTTCTGTAAGTGGTTTACAGAGTCAGCATATTGCCCCTAACAATCTGTGTCCTCAGTTTACTAACTTCAGAATGATGGAAGGTTGAGTCAACCTTCAGCTGGACAGGATCGAAGGAATCAAACTCCTGGCAAAGTGAGCAAAGTTAGCCTGCAATACTGCATTCTAATCAGTGCGCCACCACAGCTCATGTCAAAATGGATGTGAAGTTCGAACAAGCATTGCTGTCAGGTGTTAAAGAACAGATTTTTTTTTCCTGTAGAAAAGAAATATAAGGTACATGTACCATTTCCCTTTATATTTTATTGCAGAAGAAACAGGAAAATAACCAATTGAAAGAGAATTCCTTGCTCGGTGAGTGACTTTTTAGTGACTTTTTAGCCTGATTTATAACCAGCAACCAGCAATTGGTCATAATACAACATTGTACTAAGGTTAAAGTGGCGATACTGCACCAATGTGTAGAGTCAGATAAGCAAGCAACCATAGATTCATACTGGGAACTGGGAACCCTGTCCTGCTCGTTCTGATGAAAGATTCTGACCAGTGCAGAAACAAAGAAACAAAGGCATGTAAAATCCTTACGCTGTTTTATACTGTCTCTTTATCTGTAGTTGCTGCAGCTGCTCTCCAGGATTCAAATAAGGATGGTCAAGAAAGAAAATCTTCAGAAATGCCTTTGGAAGAACCATCATTGCTCTGAAAAATTGTTTCAAGCTATATAATCCAAGCAATAATGCTAGCTACTCTGAGATTTTTATTTAAAAACAACCAACCTTTTTTTTTTTTTTTGCAGAAAGGTAATTTCTTTCTATGATTTGATTCTGTTACCTCAAAGCTTTGACCTGTTCTGAATATGAAATTCATAAACCGGACCCCCATCAAGTGAACATGGCTGCTTCTGGTTTTGCTAGTCTTGATTGTTGAGGTGAACTTTGCATTGTAGAAGAAATGATGGGATAAAGAAAAAAGAAAAGGAATGGAATGGTTTGTTTTAGAATATTACCAAGATTAAAAAGTAGCTTACAAAGAGAAGATCAATATTATTACTGAGGCAATAGCAGGCTCATATATTTTTTTAAACCATAATTGCTGAAGATGTGTATTATTTATATTGATTACCCATAGTTGAGTGTGAAAATCCTCTAGCATCCTACCACTCTGTTAAAGAGGACCATTGTATTACTTTAGTTTTTGATTCCTCCATCCTATTTGTTCTCTGTAGGCTATTTCCAACCAAACTGTGCCACAACTTCCTTTACCAACACCAGTGTGCAATCTTTTCCACGCCAAGGGCACTTTTAACTTATCAGTGGCATAACAGAGGCTGAATGTGAAAAATAGGTAGTATGAAAAAGAGTAGGTGAATCTGGGATTGAATCTAAATTGGATTAGTTTACATTTTATTGTAATTTAAATTAATTATATTCAGTTAATATTATTCCCAATGTATTTATTTTCCCTCTTCCATCCCATTTTAAAAATGCAGTTTTTTAAAACTACCTAAAACAAAATTTTAAATTGTCCAAAACTAGAGAGGTTTAAGCAGTCATACCACAAAGCTTCCAAGGACCATATGTGACGTGAGGACTGAAGTCCTGTACCTGTACAGCATAACAAAAGTGAAGTAATACTTAACTGTCTCCTGAATAAAAAGAACTGTTTCTACTATCTCCTTCAAATTTCTTTCTTCTGATTCTTGGTTTAACTCCTCATATTTATCCAAAATTTTGCTGAGATAATTGGTTATCTTTTTGATCCCAATATGTCCTACTTAGACAACTGCAACGGTAGTTAGTGTCCTTCAGGATCTTACACTGATGTCTTTCCTTACCTTCAAGTTCCTCCATGACCATCCTTTTTATCTCTTTACTCATACAGGTAGTCCTCACTTAATGACTGGTCACTTCATGACCATTCAAATTTATGATACACCTCCCCCCCCATCAAACGGTACTAACAACCAGTCATCCCCAGTCACATGGTTGTATTTTTGCATTTGGCCCACATTTATGGCATCCCATGGCCATGTGACCACAGTCTATGAAGTTTTTGCCAGAAACGGGTGTTTACTTGCAGTTTCTGACAAAAAACACTCATTGTTGACACCACAAAAAAATGTCATAAAATCGGATTGGTCATGTGCTGGCCTTTTTAACAATTGGCACAACTTACTAATTCTGAACTCCATTGAGTTGAGGATCATCTGTATCTGGTTGCATCCCTATCCACTATCCTCCAATGTTAGGACCGTAAGATCCTTCTTTTGTTTTTTGTTATGCTGTATGTTTGGAACTTCTTGGAATATTGCCATGATAATATCTATTTTATTTTCTATTTCAGAACCAATCTTTTAATTAAACCCTAAATTGTCATGCAATACTCTCTAAACCTCAGCTTGTGACAGTGAAACAACCACATTTTTGTTTCTCTCTGAAACCTGTTTTCTTTGTGTTGAATTTTAAATTAAGTTCTTGCATAACTTTAAAATGTCTTAACACTATTTAAATATTTTATGATCAGAGCATAACATTTGGCTATAAGTTAAGTTCTTCTGTGCAAAGCAGATGCAAGAAAGATAATTATACAGAGGGAAAGGTTATTTAACAAAAGTACTATTATAATGTGGAGATATGCATTAATTAGTTAAAAATAGCTAAATTTTTGTTTGCAACTAAAACATAAAATTATAAACCTTAATAAAATGTGATGTCAATTTTATTTTATTTTATTGCAATTGTTAATATATGAATTATAGTTTGGGTAGATAAGATAGTTGTAAGACTTTAATACCTAGGTTTGATCTTTCACTATTTTTTCATTATTATTATATTACAGAATGTGCTTGCTTTTTGGCTTTTCTTTGGGTGGACTCAAATTAACAACCATCTAGAATAAAAGTAAACCACAAGAATCAGAAAAAGTACAAAGCATCAAACTTTTTGAATCCCTATCTAAGTCATCTGCTGCTTTTGAATTTCATTTTCAAATAAAATTGTGAAGAGTGATTGTCATTGTTAAAAGGACAAAGTGAAATAATGTGGCTTCAATTATTTAAGTCATGTATGTATGATACCCCTCCCCCCCCAAAATTAAGGGATATATCATCATAGATTTGGAAAGGTCATGCCATCCTCCAGATGAGTCATACCTGGCCTAAGGTCTATCCAGCCTGTTCCTGAACATATCCAGTGTGAGGATTCCTCCCTATGAATTGCTGTGTAACTCTTCATATCATTAGAAAATTTCTGCTAACCTTTAACTGGAATCCATTTGCTGTTATAGTAAGACCATTATTTTATGTCCTGGAACAAGAAAACAAGCTATAATTGTCCTCTGTATCAGCGGTTGCCAACCGGTGGGCCGTGAGAAAATTTTGGTGGGCCACAGAGAAATCTCACCTCCAGAACACCCCCCCCCAAAGCAATTAATCCAGGCTGCGCAGAAACACAAGGCTGCTCAGCCCACATGGCCCGTGGGAACCCTCCCCGCCCACTCACTCCTTACCCGGCAAACTTGTCTGCTAAGTTGCTATTTTTCCTTTTTCTGACCATCATCTGTTCTGCTGTGCTGGGAGATTTAGATTAGCTAGGAAGCAGGAAATGGTTGGATTTCTTGCATTCTAGCTAAGCACAGCTGAACCTCCCTTAGGACTGAAGGTTTGCTTGCAAGCAAATTCAGTGCAGACTCACTACAAGCAAATTTGAGAGACTGAGCTAGCCGATGGCAGATAGATCACTCAATGATTCTGTGAGCAACTCAGTCTTCCTGCTTTGCCTGATTTTGGGTAAAAGTTGTTTTTTTATAAAAAATTCAATATTTATATAAATATTTATAATATTTACATACAAGCCATGCCCAGCCAGTCACATGACCACCAAGCCACACCCACAAATTAGGCCACGCCCACATAACCAGTTAGTGGTCCCTGGGATCTAAAATTATGAGTTTGGTGGTCCCTGAGGTCCAAAAGGTTGGCGACCCCTGCTCTGTATGACACTCATTTGCTGCTAGAAGGCGGCTATCCTATGCCCTTTAATAGGCATTTCACGAAACTAAACAGACATGTCTTCATATACCTTTTTTTCTAATCCCAAGATTATCCTTATTGCTTTTCTTTCAATCTCTTTTGGTTTCTCTGTGGCCTTATTAAAACGTGGTATATGGAACTGGACACCATGCCAAAGGTAGGACAGAGCTGAATTATTTATTTCTGTTATTTCTAACTATATTTCCATTAATGTAGTATATGAGTATGAGAAGTGGTAAATTCCAACTCCTATAATAAAACATAAGACCTATGTACACAAATATGACTGCAACTTGATCGGCAGTTAGTTGTAGTTTGTTTTCAGGTTAAATAGAACGTAATGTATAATGTATTTATTGTTCTGGTACAATGCAAGTACATAAAGAGATAACTGACTGACTTCATTATAAGAACAATGAATAGAACTGTTAAGGGAAGAGAGAGAAGAGAGTGGTGGAGAAGGGGGAGAAGAGGAAGAAATAGTAGAAGTTGTAATAGTTAAATAATACTGGACAACCAGTAATATTTAACAACTGGAAAATAAAAATAAAATAACCAATATAGTATAGAAAAAATGAAAAAAATTGGCAAACTAAAAAATTATAAAAATGCAGAAAATTGTTGATGTGTCTGTTTAAAAATAACTTATATTCTGTTTATACATTGTAATTGTTTATAATCAATTAGTTCTCTTAATAAATGTGAAGCAAACTACAATAAACCCTACTTCTAAAATATTCTACCAAGAGCCAATATGAGAACATATAACTACTAACTAAAACTCTTACATTTATCATTTGGAAGTCGGATAGTAATATTTTAAATAATTTTTCATCTCTAAAATAGAAGAAATTACCAATTCTGAATAAATGAATATTATTTTGTTACAGCACCAACTACATTTGTATAACAAATATAACAAAATGTTTTAAATGTTCACTAGTCTTGAGTAATAAGAAAACCTTTATTTGTTTTTCCATCCACTCACTCAAACTAATCCAATTCCAAATATTTGATAGAGATAACTAAGCTCATCAATTGCAAAATAACCAGTGGATATTTTAAAATGTTGTATTTACATACTGTGTGTAACATTTTGGAGGTAAAAGACGAATTGATCGGCATGGGGAAAAATAAACTCTAGGATTAAACGACACAAACTGCATACAGATTAGCTGTGCAAATTGACATGTACAGAGAAACAATCCGGGTGACGTTTTGTACTAATTGCCAATAACACATTCAAAACTGGCATCGCTAAATTAAATTAGCTTATGATACCAGCAGCCGTCCGATGGCAGAGAATGTGACAATTGCACGCAATTGAGGCAAAATCGTTCAGCCAGTATGGCTATGCTCTTCGGGGGCTCCTTAACAGTTCAGCCAGTCTCCGGAGCGGGTCTTCACTCCCCAGAAAGAAAACTCTCTTCGCCACCTAATGGTTGCCCGGATTTCTGCTGCCAGAGCTGGCGGCTCCAACGTCCGCCTATCGGAGGCTGCAATCCTATCCAGACGCTTTGCCCAACCTATCGTAAGCCAACCGCTGCCTGGTTATTGCTTGGGGGGGAAGCGCCAAGCCCATTCAAGTGCGTGATCCCACAGATCGTGACTGAGCTGGCTTCGCGGGACCCCCCATCGGACTGGACTTTTTCCTGACAGATTGAGATCGGCAGAAGCAGGGCCCTCCTCAGCGTGGGATTTGACACGTTAGTTAGCCGGGAGCGACTCTAGTCTCCCGGCAAAAGGGCCAACGCGCCGGCCTTCCCTCCAAGGAGCCGTCCTCGGAGAGGGCCTTCCGACGCATCATTTTCGCTGTCGGCCGGCTCCTTTGGCTCGGCCCTCACTCTGCTCCGGAGAAACGAGGGCGGGGCGGGGCGGGGCGGCGCTGCCCATCTCAAGTCACGCGGCCGAAGGGCAGTGTAAACACCACCAGGTGACTCCGAAAGGCTCCACAGTCGCCTGAGATGAGGAAGCTGCAGCTGCGGCCGCCGTCTCGCCGCTATGGAAGATAGCCTGGTCCGCGCCTTCGGGGGCCTCAGCCTCCAGCAGCCCCGCCGCCCGCAAGGCAGGCCCCCAGCTCGCCGCTTCAGCAAAAGCCTCTATTTGCTCCGCGGCCTGCCCGGCTCAGGCAAAAGTACTCTGGCCAGGTAAGCCTGTCCCAGCTGCAGCCCTTCGAGAGGTCGCGCCGGGTTCTGGGTCCGCTTGGGGCGGGGGGCGGAGGGGCGCCGGGCGACGCGGAAAGCAACTCTCGAGGGTCTCCAAGAGCTATTTGATCCCTGGGGTTGAAGACAGTGCAGGAAGCCCAGCCGAAGCCGCCTGGCTCCGGTTGATAACGAGGCAGGCGATTAAGTCGCCTGGCTGGGTGAGACAAGGAAGAAGCTGTTGTTCCGTTTTTTAGGCGTCCCTCCCCCCCCCCTCCTCTGGTGGACTGTATTATCTTAAACTTAAAGAAGCAACAATGCTGGGGGTGGGGAGGGCCATTAATGGTAGCCAGGAGAGAACTCGGAGCCAGTCAGGGAAAGCCGAGAAGAATAGGAAGAGTGGGTGATGGAAAGGAGGATACTTTGCCCTCCGACACCCGTGTCCCTTGTACTCTAACTCCACTTTAGGTCTACGCTACGGTGATAAACACCAACAGAAAGCCTAAATGTGACGAGGCGCTAGTAAACAGGAAGCAGCCGTAGCTAGGAGGGTCGATGAGAACGGCCGCCTTTTTTTAGCTGAAATTTATGTGCCATCCATTCTTCAAACTCTAGAACTTATTTGGCAAAGTTGTCACTGCTGTGTCTGGGTTGCCCTAAGGCGGTGTGTGACTTTTCCCCAGACTATGCAACTATCGGAAGGGGCAATTCCCACTCACCTGTGTCTTTGTTAGAAATTACATCTGTTTTACCTGCTCTGGTTTGGAGACGTGATTGTGAGAATGCACTGTGAAAATGGAATGTTTATTCTTTCCATTTTATACAATACTTTAGTGCTGAGCCCAGTGAAATTCGTTAATATCTTTTCTGCATGTTATTTAAATTTTAGATTGGCAGCTGAATCCTCTCCCGGCTATTGTTTCTCTGCACCTAGCCGCTACTTTATAACTGTCATAAATATTTTACACTGAATGCATACCAAAAGGTCACTGTTTGTATACAAGGAAGTGTACATTTTGTCATGCACTAATAATGCCTGTCAATTTCAGATAAGTGTTTGTTTATTTTTTTAATTCTGGAAAGTTCCATAATTGACACTTGGTTTTAATTCTTGTTTACTAAATTGAAGAAGCATAACAAGCAGCAGATTTAAAAGATGAGTAACAGAATTGTAATTTGAGGTTTATCTTAATACTGGCTCTATTTAAGTAAAAACAGTCCTCAAAAATTATTTTGCTTTACTTACCGAACAAAATCTATAATTTTAATAACAAAATAATGTTATAAACAAAACCATCAGCACATACCAAACTGATATTTCAGTATTATGCAAATATTCACAAATCAACCTAAATCAATTCAATCAAACATTTATTGTCAATGCACAATGTGTACAATGAAATTAAAAATTTCATTGATAGTATAATGCAATCCATATATATGTGATGATTTTAAATAAATAAAAGGGAGAAAAAAGTATGGAGAAAAAAATGCCTGGAAATGCATAGCATAAAAGTAACTCCATAAAATTTGACAAATTGAAAGTGCTGCTATTTTCCCCTTGACTGTATACTTGGCTGCTGCAGTTCAGGTGTACTAATCTTCAGGATTTGAATGAAAAAGGTCTGTGGTTCTGTTTAGCAATTATAAAGACAGAACAGGCCCTAAATTTAATTTTCATTTTCTATTCTATGCCAAAATGGAATGCATTTTGGAAGAGTATTACACAGAATCAAGGCATGTGGATAATTGAATGTAGGGATAAGTATTGGGGGCCTCTATCTCAAATCCCTAATGGAAAAGGGCATTGAAGAAAAGCCAAACCTTAATGCATCCTGAAAAGAAAGCTATGCAATCTTTATAAAACATGTACTACTAACTTAAGAAAGGAATTTTTATACAACAACAACCAAATAGCCAGGTTGTAATGTCCTGCCTCTCCAATCCTCTCAAGAAAAAAGTTTCAAACGGAAACTTTTATTGAAAGGTAATAGCAAGAGATCTAGGCAGGAATTAAGTTTCCTGCTTAAAAACAGTAAATCACCAAATGTAAAGATATTATGAGAAACCCAGGCTGAGAAGGTGATAAGGCAATGTTGCTGCTTTTCTCTAGAGACGAGATAAAGCACCTGGCTTGAGGCACATTCCCTCCCCCTCCCAAAGCCCCAAAAGTTAAAGCAAAGCAATGCAGGAAATAGAAACAGAAACTTGATAAAGAGCCCCTCCCAGGAGAATACTACTGTCCCTATAGAAATACAGAGCCTAGGTGGCGCAGTAGTTAGAATGCTGTACTGCAGGCCACTTCTGCTGACTTATCAGCTGCCTGCAATTTGGCAGTTCAAATCCCACCAGGCTCAAGGTTGACTCAGCCTTCCATCCTTCTGAGGTGGGTAAATGAGGACCCAGATTGTTGGGGGCAATATGCTGACTCTGTAAACCACTTAGAGAGGGCTGTAAAGCACTGTCAAGCGGTGTATAAGTCTAAGTACTATTGATATATATGGGACCTGACACAGGTATAGAATAGGTGGTACCTGGCTCAATAGCAGTAATCTCAGAGTTCTAGTGGACAACTACTTAAGAACCAGCAATGTGCTGCAGCTGCCAAAAAAACCAACACAGCCCTAGACTGCATCAACAGAGGGATAGTATAAAGATAATGTGAAGTGTTAGTACTATTTTATACTGCTTTGGTAAGACCACACTTGGAATACTGTGTCCAGTTTTGGTCACCATGACAGAAAAAAGATTTTGAGACTTGAGTGCAAAGAACAGAAAACGGGGGCTAAAACATAAGAAGAAGAATTGCATGAATTGGGTACATCTAGTTTAAAGAAAAGGACTCGGGGTGATATGATAGCAGTGTTCCAGGATTCACACAGAAGAGGGGTTCAACGTATTCTCCAAAGTACATGAGGGTAGGGACAAGAAGTAATGGATGGAAACATATCAAGGGGAGTACCAACATAGAACTGAGGAGAAATTCCCTGACACTGAGGATAATGAATCAGTGAAACAGCTTGCCCCAAGAAGTTGTGGGTGCTCCCTCACTGGAGGTTTTTAAAAAGAGATTGGACAGCCATTGGCCTGGAATGGTATCCTGTCTCCTACTTGATCAAAAGATTGGACTAGACTAGAAGACCTCCAAATCCTTTCTAAGCCTGTTAAATAAATGTTACTGTGATGGGTTCTTGTCAAGCAAGACATCTAGCTGAATTTATGGGACTAATCAAGATTAAATTTGAATTTCAATTCAAATTTAGATTCAATCAGATTATTGAGTTGAACTTTTTTGGGAGGAGATAATTGTCCCTGACTATCTCCCTTTAAAATTGCAAATAGTAATCTCCTACCCATGGACTAACTTAGCTTTTTTGATATCATCCAAGGTCAGTGCTTTATCTGCTGTGTCATAGATGAAGACATACCAGTCTTGCAAGACCCTTTAAATAGGATAAAATTTCAACTGGCATTGTATCCTTCAAATAGAGTGAATCATGCCTCAGAAATCCAGCAGAATCAGCATCCTGACCTGGGTGTACTAAACCATTGTTTAAGAATCATTTATTAACTATACCGCAGTTATCTGGGTTTGCAAATATATGCCCAGAATAGATAACACTTTAACTTAGCATACTCAACCGATATGTGTTGGTATTCCTAATACTGTCTATGTGGGGCTATTACTTTCATCTCCCCAAGTAGATTTTCATGCTGATTATTTATTTGTTCTAGTATTATGACTTAGGAATTGTGAGATATCAGTCTTCCAACTTGATGCTTCTCAGAAGTGTTCGATCTCAATTCTGCTTCTGGATAGACTTGTAAAGATTACATTGCACAGCTTTTTCAACTTGTAGAAAGGAATTGCATATGGAGTTTAATTCTTTTGAATGTACATTTGTCCTGAAATAAAAGACCATCTGCTTTTGTCAGCTTAGTTTGCAAATGCTTTGTTCGGGTATTTTCCCACGTTATTATAGTTGTGCTTTTAAAGTCGTAGCAACGTTTGGGCAGAATCTCATCTGCCATCATCAGGCTTGTGTATTGTGTTTGTCTGTGAGTCAGGCTTTCATAGCCGTTTCTGTTTTTATTTATATTTATATTTATATTTATATTATTTATATTTATATTTATATTTATATTTATTTATACACACACACACACACACACACACACACACAAACATCTCCTGTGTACTGAGTTTCAGTAGAGTAGAATAGAATAGAATTTTTTTTATTGGCCAAGTGTGATTGGACACACTTGGTTGCTTGATATGCGAAGGAAGTTACTTCTTTTGTTTAATTTGGAACTCCTCCTGCTCAGAGATAGCCTGCTGACTATTTTATGAACAAAAATCAGTGATAAGGACTACTTTTAAAATACTGAGTATTTTAGATCATAATCATCCAAGTTAAGAAGTTATTTTTACTCTTATTGTGCACAGGACAAATAAAAACACGGTGATTCAGAAATTTATTTATGAATCAAATACACTGTATACCTCAGCATAATCCCAAGGACTCTCGGTGCCTCACAAAAATGAATACACATCATAACAATATAGAAACATAAGATGATTAAAACACCCAAATAATTCATGGCATCGGGACTGAAAAATTCCATCTTCACCTTTTTCCAGAATGAAACCACTTGAATGATTTTCACAATTTTTACAGTAATAATCAGGCAGCAAATTGGATGACCTCTGATAGCAACATGAAAACTTTGGGGAGAGGCGTTTTAGATTTTACACCTGCTATTAATGTAGCTGTAGTAAATTATAAAAATTCATTTGTTTGCTCAAGTAATTGCAAAAGTATTGCATTTGACAGTTGCACCAAATGGCATTTTCAAAGTGGTGGCACACATTTTTCTCTTGTGACATCATGTTGGATCCAGTGATGATAACCAGTCAGCACTTTGTTCTTTTTTGTTTGCTTGTCAGGCAACTGAAACATGAATTTCCTAATGCAGTCATTTTTAGTACTGACGAGTATTTCATCACAGAAGATGGCACCTATGAGTTTAATCCTGATTGTTTGGGAGACGCACATATGTGGAACCAGGAAAGAGGCACGTATGACTGGTTCTCCTTAACGTTCTTCTTTATCTGCTCTATCAAAGTGGCTTTCTAAACGTTGAGTAGAATAATCACATACTAGAATTAAGAACAGAATAAGCCTAATTCTGAAGTGAAAGTTGATATGCTTACTGTTTAAAGACTGTCTGCTATGGAAGTTAAAGACTACATTGCATTATGATGTTTGGCATTGCTCTGAGAAATCATTCCCACTGCCAATTCTATGATAACTTCCAAATGGCTTCTAGGAGGATATTGAAAAATGGATAGAAGTAGATGAAAAGTAACATGGACCTCTCCCCTTTCCCAAACATTTTGATAAATTGTAGGACAGAAATGGCCATCTGGAAACATGAGCCTAGAAGAGAGGCAAAAAATATACCAGGGTTTGAAGTGTTATCTGGGTCTAAAGATCTGTTTTGAACTTAATTTTTTTAGTTCATTCCATTTCTATTTTGACTACCAATATACATTATCTTTGCACTATTTTCTTTTCAATATAATGCAGTTAATTCGGGTACTTTACAGTTAACAATACAAACATTTCCTGCTACATCCTGGGAAACAACTGTGATCTGTATGGAGTCAAGCAGCTTCTTAGACCTATTTTTGCAGTACCACTGATCTAGATTGCATTGAAATCTAGATTCCACGTGTTGAAATGAAAAAAAAACATGCAAAAAGATGTAACATATTATTTTGGCATCATAAACTCTTACCTGATCAAAAATTGTCTAATACATGCTACAAAAAAGACTGCCTATCTCTGTGTTGTACCCTAAAAACGAAGCTTGCCAAAACAGGAAGTAGTTGGTTTTTTTTATCAGCAATCAATGTACTTTCTGATTTTAAATGCAGGGACAGTGATTTTCTAGCTTAGAACTTGTGGGGTAAGATTGGTTACGAAATTAGCAAGAAGCATCCGAAGACCAAGCAGGAGCTGATTGAATCCATTATTGCAGCCTGGCACCACATTGTCATCAAAGATCACGTGCAAAGGCTTATACAGTCTATGCCGAAGTGATGCTGCCTGGTGATAAGCAATAAGGGCTGACCAATTTAATATTAGTAACCATGTTTGGTTACCTAAACGGTCCTTTTCAGGGTCACAAACAATAAAAATGTTAACAAAACACTAGCATCGGCCTTAGTGATTGCAACACGTATGCCACTGGGTATGCATCAGTTAATCTGTTTTCATAGTCATTGTAAGCATGCATTGTAAGCATGTAAGAAAATTCACAATCCCCATCCAAACAGCACCAAATTGCAAAAAGCTTATGCTTTTCACTTAAAAAACACCAGTATTTGCACAGCAGTTAGCACAAAATATCATAAAATCAATGGCCTATCCAAAAGAATGTCGTAAAGTGTACAGGACTATTTCACACAGTTCTATCTACACACACACACACACATACACACACACGGCATATGGGAAATAAGCTGAAAATATAATGCTAAAAAATATGAAAGGAATAAAACCCTGCTTCTTGAAAGTCCTTTACTAATTATATCTCATACTTATTTGTAATGTAAATAACCAATATTTCTGTTGCAGTCAATCCCCCAAACAGGTTCTCCTAGCTTAGTGATTTGCAACTGTGCCACAGGCCCTGGAAATCTAAAGTTCTTTTATTATCTGAAGGATTTAATATAATTATCTAGATAAATGATAACTAATTTCACTTACTAAAACCTTATTGTATTACAGCACGTAAAGCTATGAAGAAAGGGAAATCCCCAATTATAATTGATAATACCAACATCCATGCTTGGGAAATGAAGCCATATGCGATAATGGTATGTAATACTGTGACTTCTTTGTAATTCTTAATAAGGGCGGGCTCAAAAGAAACCTGTAACCTTATAGTTATCAAATTAGGGAGGAAATTTTCAAGTATCTGTAATGTCTGTAATGTTTTCAAATACCATTTTCCTCTCCTTGAATTCTTGTTCAACTCTTTGTCCAAATCTTTGAACTGCATTCTCCAACTTGGCAATATTGCAACTATAATACATTGGATGGGATTTATGGGCATCTGGCAGGTAATAGATCTTTACACTATCCAATATAAATCAAGCCTCTCTTTTTTAGGTTACATTTAGCTAGTTTTCTTAAAATTGAGAATGTTCTAGGGAATCATGCACAGTTTTAAAGGAATGTCGCTTTATGGAGACATTGAAAGCATAGTTCCAGCTTGTGGAATATTTGTTTCTAGGTCAGTATAAACCTTGCAATCAATGCAATCACTTTTTAAATTCAAATATGAAATTACCTTATATTGAGCCAAATCATTAGCTTATCAGATACTTTCTGATTGGTAGCTGTTCTTTTAAAATACAGATCTTTCTGGCATTCTAAGCTCTTTTAACTGAGATACCAAGGACTTTGTAGAGGCAAAAGTATGTCCTTTTGATAGTGCTACAGACCATCTTTCAGTTTACAGCAGATTGTAAGAAATACTATGCTTTCCTTCTGTTGCATTACCATTGGTGCTAACTTAGCATTCAAATAATTTGAGTGAAATACCAGTTGAAGGTGCTTAAGGACATTTAGCAAGCATAGTCTAAGCTCCTTTTAGTCTTGCATTTCACTCAATGGCCAACCAGATGCCTTCCAGTATTCCTTTGCAATTGGTACCTGACCTCAATGGATTTATAAATTTCCTTTTCAAATTAATAGCCATCACTGTGTTTTGTGGTGATGAATTCTTAATTATTTTGTGTAAAGAAGTACTTCTTTTTGTCCGTTTAGTGATATTGGTGACTTAAAAAATAGATGCTGCCTGGCACACCAATTAAATAGAATCTGTGCCCCTCTTAGTAATAAAAATTGCTTATGAATGTAATTCTCAAAAAATCTGCTAATTCAAATTTCCACTCATTTTTTTAAATATAGTTTTGACAGCACGTACAGTATCAACAGGTAACTGTTTCAATATTCTTAGCTCACAACCGTCTGTTTTGAGAGCACTTTACAGATTACTGCATGTCTAACCAGTTTTGCTTCTTAAGAAGCGATATTTTAAAGTCCTTGAGATAACTAATAGCAATGTTGGATTTTTTGTTTGCTGTCTTAAAATACATTGATGATGAAAAGTCATATAATTAATGGTAAGTAATTAGAAAAATCATACTGAAATTTACAGGAAGGAAACATTAGGAAAAGCATGAATAGTATAGTCATGCTTGAATAATTCTGAGAAATAGAATAAATAATAAATGTGTGTGGGTTACAAAACATATTTTGCTTATACTTCCAACAAAACAATCCTTTGTTTGGCAGAATATAATTTGTTGTATTTTAATAAAATATTTCAAGTATTCTAGTCATTGAAAACAATGGAAACTTTCCTTGTTTTTCATCCCAGGAATACAAGGTTAGATGGGATGCTACTCAAAAAGGAAAATCCAACCTACAAAAGAATTGGGCAGATTATTTTATTGTTCTTTTCAAAACGTTGAAAGTAAGGCTCTTAGGCAGCCATGGAAAGAATTATTCCTTGTAGTTATTTTTTATATAGCTTACCACTCTACTACTAAGCAAGTTAAAGCAAAAAAGGATCTTTTAAAAGTCAGTCTTCCATTCAGGTTGCTTTTTGCTGGACCTCTATCTGCAGTGTTACGTTGCTGCAAAAAATGCTATTGCTTAACTCTTGCATGAACAGTAATATTTATTTATTTTTATTTATTTATTTGATTTGCCAATTGTTTACAAGATAATAAGTATAAATGTATACATAGTTGTGAATACATGAAATGGGTACATATAAGAAAAATAAAATAAGAGAAACAATAGGACAGGGACGGTAGGCACGTTGGTGCGCTTTATGCACGCCCCCTACAGGCCTCTTAGGAAAGGGGTGAGGTCAATAGTAGACAGTCTAAGGTTAAAGTTTTTGGGGTTTGGGGAAGAAACTACAGAGTCGGGTAGAGTATTCCAGACATTGACCACTCTATTGCTGAAGTCGTATTTCCTGCAATCAAGTTAAATAAACAGTTAAAACTTAATGTATCCTGAAGCTTAACTCATTTCAGTCTCACTCAAAAGAATGCACAGAATATCCATATCCATTGAAGTATATCCAAAATATACACCAGAATTCTCACTGGCATTCATAGTGATCTCTGTATTTACAGCCTAAGTTCCCAGCAACATTAGAAGTCAATCAGCTGTAGTGTGCCTTCTCCTGCAGCACAGTTTGCCCTGGGTCTGCAATCCTGAATGATGTGCTTAGGTAACAGCAGGCTGGCCTGCCTAATGTCAATCCATCAAAGCCAATAGCAGTAGGTATGACTAGATTAGTAAATCTGCCGACTTTACTAGCCTGGAAATGCCCATTTCATTTAGAATTTAGTACTCTCTAAGTGATTATTTCATGGATAGTCCTTTCAGGAAGTGCTGGTTGAAGAAATTCAACTTGAATTAATCATTCAAGAAAAAGAAATAGGGGGCTTTTCTGTATGCTCTGGATTCATGCCAAATAAATTGTCATTTTAGGCGTTCATAAAATGTGGGAAGGGTACCACCACTCTTTTTTTTGATAGTTAAAATTTGGATAGTGAAGATTAACATGCTTGAGAAGCAAGTGCAACCTACTTAACCAGGTCCGATGTTGCTATATGGGCTACATTCACATAACATGTTATTTTTAACTTTAATTTTTGGTGACAATGTGTGGCATGCAGTTTATTAATCGGTGTATTGGGTTTATTCAGTAATCAGGTTAAATGTGTTGTGCATCTCAAACCTTTGATGTTTTTTTCTCCCTCATGGTAGAGAAAAATATGGAAAAACACTGCTTAATAATTAAAACATGATTTTTTAAAATTGTAACATAATTATTTGTTTTTCTTTAATCAGGCGCTTGAAAACAGATATAAAGTTATATTTCGGGAGCCAGATACACGTTGGAAGTTCCATGTTCGGGAATTAGCTAGGTACATTTTACAACCAAATTTAGAAAAACCAGTCAACCATTGTTGTAATCACTGATTGATTTGAATCCTGATTTTGGCAAGAGGCTTGTCCTGAGAAACAGTATGTAGGAAAGTTGGCTTCTACTAGTCTAGTTGGAGATCATAATCATCCTGTTTATGTATTGTAGTAGTGTAGTTTCTTGTAGTGACCTTGAAACTACAATGAAGACATTGCCATGTAGGTACTATATCTCATGAGTCAGAAATGGAGTTTATATCCCATTTTAAACATACTTTTCAGTGTTTGAAAATATATTGTAAATAGAGCAATCTGCAACTAGCAAACATTTGCTGTATGCAGCAATAATTAAAAACATGGGATTTGAAAAATAAGAAATCTGGGAAAAACTAAATGTTATTTTAAAATTAATAATTATTTGGCATGATTTCTGAAGAAGTATGATCTTGTTAATGTTAATTTCTATGTTAATCTAAAAGTGAGAAAGTTAGGAGCAAAAGCTTCAATTGAGAAAGCATGAATTTTATTTCTTCTGGGTAAAAAGTTATCTCACACAAAGCAACATCGGGAACATTATATTCATAGATTTGGAAGGGACTATTTAGGCCACTGAGTTCAACCCTGTGCTCAGGGCAGGAATCTAAATTAAAACATTACAATCTGATGGTTCCTATCTGGTGAAGCAAATCACATCACTTCTCTTGGCAATTGGTTCCATTGCTGAACAATTCTTATTACCCAGAATGTTTGCGTAAAATTAATCTGAAATTGCCTTTGTATAATTTAAACCTATTGTTTATCTTCTTATCCTATAAAAGAACGCAAATGGTTTTTTCCTGTAACATGTTTTTATTTGGGGTTCTTTCCTATAGCCAATCATCATTGATATGTTTTTTTTACTAGAATAACAAAAATATTCTGAAAACTCATGTTAAAGTTCATTCAGATAGTTTGATAACTTTCTTCCTTTCTTCAGTAGATCAACTTTGGATGTGCTTATAATGAACATACCGTGTTTCTCATATAATAAGGCCGGGTCTTATTTTTTTTTTTTAGCCCCCCCAAAACGGCTAGGTCGTCTTTTGGGGGATGGATTTTCTTTCTCTCCCCCCCCCGTGCACCCTCGCCTAGGGTGCCCCACCAGCAGCTATGCCTCGCCACCAGCCACTCCTAACGGCCAATATGGTGGAGCGTGGAGGGCTCCCTTACCCCCACCAAGCGCTGAAGACCCGGGTCAGTGGGCGGGCGGGGATGTCTGCCGGCAGCGTTTCAGCCGCTTCTCAGGCCTCTGTAGCTTCCACGGTTCCCACCGGTGCTGGCGCCTCTCTCGCCAGCGCCGTCTCCAACAACAGTGTCTAAGTCGCTCCTGCTTTCCCCCCGTGCCCGTAACAACAGGAAAGAAACATTTTGAGGTACCTGGGAGCGCCGCACGCTGCGTTTTGGTTTATTCCCGAGCAGCTGGGTGGGCATGAGAAGAGCCGAGCGAGTGTCTCTGCTGCTGCTACCCTTGGTGCTCCAGCCTCGGGCTCTGCAAGTTTACAAAAATCCCGGTGCACAGCCCGTTCCTGCATTCCAAGCGCCCAGGCCAAGCTGCAGCTGTCCCTCTTTCACCAGCGCTGTCTCCAATATCAACAGCAGCAGCGGCGGGAACCGTGGAAGTTACGGAGGCAGCTCCCCCACCCGAGAAGTGGCTGAAATGCTTCCACGGCGATGCCATCCGCCTGCTGACCCGGGTCTGCAGCAAAGGCGCTTGGTGGGGGTGAGAGCCCTCCATGCTCCACAATGATTGGCTGTTAGGAGCGGCTGATGGTGAGGCGTAGCTGCCCGTGGGGCACTCCTAATGGCAAGTTCCCCCCTGCCTTCCCCCCAATTTCGCATGCTTTAAACTAGGCCTAAATTTGGGGGGAGGGGCTTAATTTCATTTTATGCCTAGAAAACATGCTGGGTCTTCCTATTGGGGGGCATATTGTTGGAGAAACACGGTATTAAATTGCCTAGAGGCTTGTTGTGACAACTGGCCCTTTTCCTTACCTCTAGTCCAAGGGTGTCAAACTAGTGGCCTGTGGGCCGGATGCACCGCGCACAGGCCACACCCACCCCAGCTCTGCAAAGGGGAAAAACATTGTGAAATGTCACGAGATGACAACATGACGCGGCAAGTTTGACATCTGTGCTCTAGTCAGTATCCCATAGTTACTAAAAATATAATTCAGTCTTCAACTTGGAGCCTTTTTCTTCTGTGATTCTGGGAATTACTTTGCTGAAAAGGACCCTTCCCCAGTTTGATCGCATAGGTGTTGGATGTAGTTGAGTTCAGTATTAGAGGGAGGGAGTCTATTGATCTATTGAGTATATAATCATATTTCAACCATACCCATATATGCATTTAATGGACTAATTCCTGACTGTACATATAGGAAATTTGCCTTCTGAATCTACCGTATATCAGGTTCTAGATTTTTTTTTTTTCAAAACCACATACAAGAAAAATTAATGCATGGATCAGGGGCAATTAATATTCTCATGCTTTCTTTGACATATTTTTACATTTATTTTATAGACGTAATCATCATGGTGTTCCATTTGAGAAAATACGATGGATGAAAGATGAATATGAGCATAATGTTACCTTCCATACAGTGCTTCATTCTGAAGAACCAGCCAGATACTGCAATTCTGGACGTTATTCTCGTCCGAATTCAGCTTTTTCGAACAACAGAATGAATAGGTCATGAAATTGAAGGATTTTAATGGGAGACCTAGTGGGAGATTTTAGTGGGATTTTATAGATTTTTATCAATTTGTATATTGTTTTAGATTATTAGCAATTTTCTATTTTTCTATTGAACGAAAGTAGGTTTTAACTCATTTAAACTTGATGTTCCATAATTCTTGCAGATTTTAAAGAAAATTATAGAAGAAATGATTTAAACAATCATAATCTTATTGTTGCTTTTTCACATTTTTAGTTTATTCTTTTCTGCAACCATTTTCATACTAGGCTTTGTATTCACCCAAAAAATTACAGGGTGGCACCTATTTAGGTTTACATATGTCAGCCAAATACCATGTTGACTGTTGGCATTAAAATGCTAATTATGATATATGAGATATTTTCATACATTAAGAAAAGCAATTCTGTGGTAGCAGCAGCCATAAATGTGTTTGATTTTTTCACTCAGGCTAAAAATAGGACTCTAATCCAATGGCAAACCTTTTCTATTTATGCCTTTACCACTATCCAGTGTATCAAAAGCCTAAGCCTTCAAGAGAACCAGAATCAACCAAAATGTTATGAATGGGTGTGGGTGAAGCTTTTGAGCTGTAGGATAAGTAAACCTGAAGCTGCTCCCCAAACCAGTATAGATTTGTGAAATCCTCAGAATGATCTTGTTTCTTAAGCCCTATGGTTTCTGTGTTTCAGATTCTCTGTTTTTAAAATGTGTATCCACAGTATGTAGGTTTTTTTTTTCAAATTTTAATTTTCTCTTTAAAAAATCCTATTCAGTGTGTTGTTCAAAGAAATGAGGTGCTTCATTAGATTCCTATTTTTGAATTCCTAGTTCTGATGGGTTTTATACGATCTAGTAGTAACTTGCTATCATAAAACAGGACAAAGAAAAAGCAATTTTTTATTTTACTCTACAAAAATGATAATTTTGTAGAATTTGGTCTTTATGAAACAAGCAAGATGCACGTCAACTTTCCTATTAAGTAATAAACTTAGATGAGTCTAGAAACCATAAATGTTAAAAACTAGACACTGACTAAAACCAAAATATTAAAATTATTACAGTTGGTATTGACTGAAATAAGATTTTTCTTCTGAAAAGTTTAAAGACCTTTTTACTTTAATAGCAAAAACTGGATTATTTTCTCTTGATCTGGTTTCTATATGTTCTTTAAAAATTAGAACTTTATTTTTTAAAAAAATGTTCATTGTATTTTAGGGAGACTAATCTAGCAATAGGCTCCATTTTAAGCACCCCAAGACCCAATGAAATTTGTGAAGCATATCAAACAATTAAGATATAATTAAATTTGCCAGGAATTCAACATATTGTTTGCAATGCATTTAACTCTTATCATGGATATTATATACTTTTATTACGAAATTTTGGCTACTTTATACAAACAAAAATATATACAGATAATGATCATTGTAGTCATACTTGAAAACTGCTTACTGTAATAGTTTTCTACTGGTGTATAAAGATAGATTAGTGTTCAGGGACATATTTGTCATTATGATTTAGAGATCACTGTAATAATACTATAGTATCTTTTTGCAGAACTCAGTTTCTGGCAACAAGAATTTATATTTATTTCCCTAGTGTTAGTGGAAGGATCCCTGAAAATATTTTTGAAATAAGTTATAGATCAGGTGATATTCTCATTTGTAAATATTAAAGGATGAGGGATCGTTTTTTTCCTTCCTCTTTAGGGAAAAGATAATTTGATCCTATTTTAATATTCAAATTTGATAAAACAACACAGGCCTGTTCATAAAATTTTGGGCACTAGTCCCTTTAACAACTTCTGATTCATATAACACTTTAGAATAGCCACTTATAGAACATCTTTAGGAAAGGAAAATAAGGAAAATCCTTTTGTGCAACCCTTTTATGTATTCTTCTATTAAGCCTTGTTCAAAAGTTAACTTTGAATATAAGATGCATTGAATATTTGGAAAACTTTAAATTTGAAATAAAAATTTGAAACTCGTAACTTCTGAGAATGTACCTGTGGCTTACATATCAGGAATTTGCAAGTTATTCTTACTGAAGTGTCTTAAAATGCTTGTTTTGAGTTAAAATGTGTAATAAACAAATCTAAGCAAATATTTACAATGTTCAGAGTTTTAAAAGACAATTCACACATTAAATACAAACTATGTTAACCTCTATTTGCCTCTGTAACATTTCCTACATAATAATGAACTGTTAGTTCTGTTTTCCTTTGTAGGAATTAATTTTCTTTGGCATTACCCTGATGCATTTTTATTATTACTAGGCTGGACAGAGTAATCAGCCTGTAAAAAAAACTGCATCATGTGCTGGATATCACACGTGTGATGTCACCCATAGATATAATTCCTTGCTCTTCTGAAAAATTATTTAAAAGGGCTTGGGTATTTATCATTGCAAGTTCCTCATCAGCAACAAAATTGCTTTCAGGAGCAAAATCAGTCCCATTTAACTTTAGCAGCAGGTGTTTGTTATTCTTACTTTCAGTTTTTTTAATTATTTTGCTCTGGGCACCAGTGCTTCGAGGGGGCTGAAATGCTTTTTTTAGAGATGGTGAAATAAATGCACAGATTGGCTTCACGGACGGAGGGGAAGGGACTTGACTGAGCAGATCCATTGCCTTTCGTTTCTTACAGTTCTTTGGAGTTTCTTGAAAACCTGGTGTCACTTTTGCAGATCCAAGAAAAAAGGATGGTCTTATGTCTGACTTTCCAATGGTCAAAGGACTTTGATGTCTTAGTTCACTGTTGGGAACTGTAATCTAAAAAAAACAACAAAAATTTAATTGTTGCTACTTTTACTCACTAAGAACATTTGAACTAAATAATGCCTTTCTCTTTAGATATGTATGCTTTTAAAATAACTTCCTTCAAAGCAATCTTAGGAAATGATCAGAAGACAGCAATCCTGGCCTTAGAATTCTCAGCAGTGACTATATAGGATTACAAAATGCCCTAAAATATTTTAATTGACATTCTTGATAGGAAATCCAATGAACGTAGAATAACTTACTTTTGAACAGCATTTATAAAATTGTTCTTTTGATAAACTTACTGCTTGTTTATTTCCTGCATCAGATTTCCAGGGAAGATCCAAGCCACATATTTTAGATAAATTACGTAACTGCAAGGGATCTGATTTTAGCAAATTAATGACTTTGTATTGTGCATCTTTGCTAAAGCAGCCATCGTTCTACAAGACAAAAACAATATTTTTGCATTGTAACTATTAAATTATTTAATTCTATATGGCTATCCAACTT
Organism: Notechis scutatus; assembly: GCF_049901735.1. Lineage (NCBI taxonomy): Eukaryota > Metazoa > Chordata > Lepidosauria > Squamata > Elapidae > Notechis > Notechis scutatus. The sequence continues at coordinate 24,464,958 of NC_142013.1, read as the reverse complement.
GACATACAACTCTGGGGAGTGAACAGCAACTTAAAAACCAAACAAAAACTGAAATAACACATATTTTAGGTGTAGTATCAATACATGTTTTCTGAAATTATTTGAAGTATGCAACTAATACCTTATTTTTGAATGTCAGGAGTTGCCAAAAGAACATATTTGGATTTTTTAAATAATGAAATATATACAGGTAGTCCTCACTTAATGGCAATTGGGACTGGAATTTCAGTTGCTAAATGCTGCAGCTTTAAAGCATCACAGAATGCAACCTCATTGCTTAGTGACACAATTTCCAGCATTTAGAGTTGCTATTAATCACATCAATATGGTCTTTTAAGTGAGGACCTCACATGGTCACCATTTCCGAACTCCTTTTGGCTTTCCCATACTTTTTACTTGTGAAAAACTGACAAAGTGGTTGCAATTGGTGTTCAGTTGACTGTGGGACACTGCAACACTGATATTGTGGGCATCAAGCACCTAGATATGACCACAAGTACACTACAACCAACAAATACAATGATCAGTCGTAACTACCACTTGTTCAGCACTGTCATAAGTTGAAACAGTTGCTGAACAAATGGTTGTTAAACGAGGACTATCTGCAGGACTGCAGCATTTCGATTCGTGTTCACAAAGGGGAATGTGGAAGGTTGTTGAAAAAAATTGATGTAGACACTGACTCAATTGTGGAATGCTATTGTTTTAATCTGCATCACAAAAAAGTAATGTGTCCACTGCATGTACTTAACTGCTCTTTAGAAATAAGTAACTTTACCTCAATGGTATTTTTAAATTCTTTGAATATTTCTTGGAGATGGTTTTCTTTTGGGTTTGAAGAAAATGCAGAAAGCTCTCCAGCAAATAGGGTGGGAATATCTGATTTGAACTCAGGTCGCCACTGAAGATTGGTTGCAGAGATCAATACAGATGGAATGATTATATCTTCAATAGCAAGCTGCTTGAGATCTGTACAAATCTGGATTGCTATTATATTATGATGTTCATCTGACAAATATACCAATGTAGAAAAACCTATGTAAAAATGAAACATACAACTTGGGCTTAATATTAAATTTTACATATTGGCCATGTTGAAGTTCAAAATGAAAAATTCCTCTATTCCCAGCTACCACCGATATAAAATTATAATCTATTTGCAGTAGGAATGCGAGGGAAAAAAGAGTGATCAACAAGTCCTGTGATGCCTTCCCTTTCCCCTATACTGCATTCTGCCATCACTACCCAGTAATCCTACTGACCTGCCCTCTAACTCAGCTGTTCATTAAGGATAACCCAGTTCATTTAAGAATGGACCGAAGAAGCAAATTGTTTCTGCTTTGTTACTCCCCAAATCCATCAAATTAGTATTTTTTAATTTCTACAAAATTGAAAGGTCAGTAGCACAATTCCCGCTAAAGAAAAGCGAATACAATTTAAACAATTGTGAAAAGCAATATAATAATGAACACCAGATATCTAGAAAGTAACCCCATTCTTTTTTATGCATAACACTACTGTGGCTTAAATTTTCAGCTGTTATGAAACCCGATTTAAAGAAAGTAAACACAGGTCCATGGCATATCACACCTGTTAGATGGAGCTTGGTATAGTGACAGTAGAAGGGAAAATGTTAAAAATCAGTTTCCTCACACACCATTAGAATATTAGGTTTTGTAAATGGAAATCCTTGATTTATATTGATGCAGGTGCATGATCACATTAAATTTTAATTGATTGGTTTATATAATGCCTCTATGATTTCTGTTCGTAACTAGACCTAGACAATTTAAATTTGCAATAAATATATATTGCAATTAATTTAAAACTTTAAAAGCCCAGTGATTTTTCACCATATTACATAAACTAAGGCAGAATGTATCCATTTTACCCAGGTGATGGGGTGGGTTATTTCATCGCTTGTGTGAAACTTCAACAAAGAAATTTTAACTTCTACATTTCAGTTTGGGAGAAAAAATGGCTTTAAAGATACCAATTTGGAACTTATACATAATTACGTATATATAAGGAATAAGTGTGATTACAACATGTAACATACCTGCTCTTTTTGTCAAGCAAACTATATATCCCACCAAATCCACTTCAGAGCAAGCTGGTTGGAAGGAGGGGTCCATTAGTTTACCATATACCAGACATTCCCTTGGTCTGTAAACTTGTAATAGACTTTCTTGAGAAACCTAATAGCATTATGGATAATAACATAGTGAAAATTGTGTAAAACCTGTAACTTAAGTAGCTCACTTTAGGTCTTAAAGAACACTTACTGGCAGTTGTAGATACTGGGTTTTCTTGGTAGCTGTTAACTGTATATTGTTGGTTTTCAGCTTGCCTTTGGAGTGAGATGCAGATAACTGAAAAATTCTATATCGTCCTCCTTCCTTTAAGAGGCTACAAACATGTGAGGGTGGACGCCAGATGTTCAGTATAACTTCTAAGATTAGAATTAAAAATACAGATTGTATTTTGACAACAATATGGTGCATCTTTAAAAAAATAATTTTGCTGGTCATTGACCATACTCATAGTCCTTAACTTAAAACCATTTGTTTAGCAACCATTCAAAGTTATAACGGCACTGAGAAAAAGTGATTTATGAGCAGTCCTTGCCCAACTATCAGTGTCTTCAGATCACGGGATCAAAATTTGAGTGCCTGACAACTGGCATATTTATGACAGCTGCAGTATCCCAGAGTCACACAATCTCAATTTGTGACCTTTTTAGCTGGCTTCCGACAAGCAGTCATTGGGAAAAGCCAGATTTGCTCAATGATTGTGTGATTTATTAAATAACTGTGGCAAAAACGTTATAAAATCAAGTGTGTCTTGTGTAGTAATGGAAGTTCTGGTCCCAGTTGAGGTCGCCAAGTCGAGGCCTCTCTATATTTTATTCTTAATAAACAAAAACTACACTTAATATCTATTCATATCTGTGCTACAGATCTTAATTAAATTTACTTTTAGAAATGTTACTATTTGCATAGTGCTACAGTTAAATAATGCATCAAGGGGTGACATACAATCAATTCAGCAAGGCATTCGACAAAGTAGACCACAACCTACTTCTTGGTAAGCTAGAAAAATGTGGAATAGATAGCACCACCACCAGATGGACTCGCAACCGGCTGACAAACCGTACTCAACAAGTAGTCCTTAATGGATCTAAGTCTACGTGGAGGGAAGTAAGCAGTGGGGTGCCACAAGGTTCTGTCTTAGGCCCAGTACTCTTCAATATCTTCATTAATGACTTAGATGAGTGAATAGAAGGGAAACTTACCAAATTTGCAGATGATACTAAGCTGGCAGGAATAGCTAACACCCAAGAAGATAGGCTCAAGATCCAGATGGATCTTGACAGACTAGAACACTGGGCCGTATCTAACAAAATGAAATTCAATGTAGAGAAAAGTAAAGTCCTACACTTAGGCAGGAAAAACCAAAAGTACACATATAGTCTGGGTAAAACCAGGCTCAATAGCAGTAACTGTGAGAGGGATCTTGGAGTCTTAGTGGACAACCAGCTAAATATGAGCCAGCAGTGTGCAGCAGCAACCAAAAGAGCTAATGCAATCCTAAATTGCATTAACAGAGGGATACAATCAAGATCAAGGGAAGTACTAATACCACTCTATAAAGCCTTAGTAATACCACACTTAGAGTACTGCATCCAGTTTTGTTCACTACATTACAAAAAAGATGTTGAGACTCTAGAAAAAGTACAGAGAAGAGCAACCAAGATGATTAGGGGACTGGAGGCTAAAACATACAATGAATGGTTGCAGGAACTGGGCTTGGCTAGTCTAGTGAAGAGAAGGACCAGGGGAGACATGATAGCGGTCTTCCAATATTTGAGGGACTGTCACAGGGAGAAAGGGGTCAAGCTATTTTCTAAAGCACCTGAAGGCCAGACAAGGAATAATGGATGGAAACTGAACAAGGAGAAATTTAACATGGAAATAAGGAGAAACTTTCTGACAGTGAGAACAATCAACCAATGGAAAGCTTGACCTCGGAAATTGTAGGAGCGCCATCACTTGAGACTTTCAAGAGATTGGACTGCCATTTGTCAGAAATGGTGTAGAGTCTCCCACTTGGGCGGGGGGTTGGACACATTGCAGAGATTGTAATTAACCATCTTGTTAGACCACGTATAACGGACAGACTGGATTTTATCATAGATTTTAGTTGTTATTTATTGTTTCATACTAGAATTTTTAATTGTACATTTACTGAGTTTTTATTTGTTCTGGTTTCTGGTCAATGATTGTAATAAACTAAATTGAATTGAATAAATCATTGCTTAAGTACTATATTGTTACATATATTTATGGTCAGTATGCCTTTCACAGCAGATTAAGATCATATTTACCTTTTGAGTTTTCTTTTGTCCCATAATTTACAATTCGTAGCTTGATTATGTTGGATACATCCCTTCTGCAGGAGCTGTTTTTCTCTTGCTCAGCAGATTCCACAGCTTTCCTGAATTCTGCCTCTATCTGAGCTGTCCTTTTATCATTGACCATCTGTCTATGACTATTTAAGGCTTTTAATTGCTCTTCATTGAAAAAACCCTGCAATAAACAGTGGTAAAACTGCAGCTAGAGATCTTAACAAAAGGGAAACATAAAATAAGCCCCCTTTCAATTATAACATGGAATATTAAATTTATGAACGTTTGGCTATCAAATGGATTTTTTCCAGTTAAATCATATACATATCTATTTAGCTATAAGTAGAACCCGAATCAAAAACAGCTATTCACCCATCAGTTTCAATTTCCTATTCAGTGAAAGAATCCAAATTAAAGTATCCTTGGGGGTAATAATCATTATTACTTTCACTGTCATTGTTGCATGGGCAACACTAAAATGTCCAAAAAGCACTTTTTATTCTCATAATTAAAAAGGTTTTCAAATAGCCCTCTTGATGTGGAAAAGACTCTTTTTAGACTTCTTTTCCAATTAACTTGCCTTTCTATTTTTTCACTTTCTTATTGTAATCAATTCGTGTTTTTAAATATACACATCAAAAAATAAAGTGATCATGTCATAAATTCTTGTTAATTTTTTTATTTTATAATGTTTATATACAGAAATTTTGAACTTTTTTGGTAGAAAATGTTATAGAATCTGACACATGGCCCATTTTAAAATCTGCTTGGTCTACCAGCCCTATATTTTTGAACAGGACTAGACAGGGACAGGCAAAGAGTCAGATATGGCCCACTGGATGTAAAATAGCAAGGTCTATTCTTGAAGAATGACTGATTTATACAAATAGAATGACTTCCAAAAACTTTTGTTACTACTGTATCACTTACAAATTATATTTCCTGCTATTGAAGTCTCTTGTTAGATTACTATGAAACCATACAAACAGAACGATAGCCACAGATATTAAAACACAAATCATCAAAATCTAGTAGCCTGTTTTTTAAAAAATCATAATTTGGAGACATTTTAAAAACCTAACCAAGAGATAAAATGCCTGAGCTCAGTAAAACTCTAAGTTCTGGAGTAGTTATAGAGAAGAACCAAGCCCAAGTCACTGTGATATGTAATCAAAAGCCTATGAAAGTTTAAAGGTAATACCAATATTTTGTACTGAATTTAATGGATCTTACTTTTAAATCAAGTACTAATATTCTATCCAATCACGGCTACAAGAACACAGACTTAAATTTGTCATGGGCACTGAACTGATACAATCAAGCTCATACATTCATGGTTGAACTTAAATGGCTACTTCAAACAATGAATCTACCCTCCCCCCCCCCCAAACATTTTGGTGTAGCAAATAAACTTAGTTATATATACACTTGTCCTCATTAAATTTCCCAATATTTATAAGAATGGATGAAATGTAGCTTCTTTAAAATATTGGGTGAAATTTCTCTCAATATCACCATTTCTTTTTCTTTTTTTTGGGGGGGGGGGTCATTCTGACTTCCTGCTTTCCCCCACCTGTGCCTCCTTTGTTTTATCCCCTCTACTTATTGTGTTTTTTTTAACTGAAGCCCTCTGGCAAAAGGCAAAAATTCATAGAATGACTATTTCTAGCATTGTTTAAAAAAACTTACCTCCATGTAAGATGGATCAGCAGAATTAATAATTGCTTCGTAAAGCTCTGCACCATCTTGTAGACCACGTATCTGTTGCCTTGTTAGAGCATGGGATCGCAGTATTTTTTTTCCTTTATCTGTTTTAAAAATTAATGAGACATAAAATTAACATGTCTCAAATACCTACTGCTATGAATTCCCAGTTAACAGAAATCAAATAGAACTGAACATAATGTGACTGTTAAGCTTTTGAAAGGAAATTGTAACAAATCGTGATAGGTTACAAAGAATGTGCCAGCAATTAATTTAAAATTACCATCCCAAATAACATTTTTGTTTTTTCTAAAAACGATAGGTATATTTAATGTCTTGTGTTTATAACATTTAAAAAGACACCCAAACAAGAACCCAACAGGATTGCCCTATTTTTAAAAATACTATTTAAATATCAAGAATTGGCAGTAAGCATTCCAATTTTGAATATAGCAACACAACTGAGAACATTCTCTCCACTATCTTTTAGACCTTCCATTAGCCATCCCTAACCATTGCCGGTAACACTTAATATCAGTTCAGTCAAAACAACAAGCTATCTCAGGGGTGGACAAACTACGGCCCGCGGGCCACATCCGGCCCGTTGGTCTGTCCAATGCGGCCCGCCCCTGAAAAAAAATTGCTGCCATTGGTCTGTCCAATCCGGCCCGCCCTGAAAAAAATCGCTGGGCGTGGCGTAATTGCCCTGTGCCGCGTGGCCCCAAAGCTGCAAAACAGTGTGGAGCGATCTAGGGTAGGAAAGAAAAGAAATTTGCAAAGGCCTCGGCTGGGAGTTCGAAATCACCTTCGAGTGCGACCTCTCCGAAGGTGAGTCCCCGCCGATCCCCTTTTTTTTCCAGGGCTTCCAGGCTTAAACTTTGCAAAGGCAAAGCTTGCAGGCTGGAGCGTCTTCCCGCCGAGGAGCGGGAAGGGTTCCACCCGGGGCGGGGCGGGCTGCTTGGAGCCACCTAAAGCTAGGCCGCTGCTGGTGGAGCTTTGCCCTGCCTTGGTGCCCGCTTCCCGGCTCGGCGGTCCTGCTCGGGCAGCACTTTAAAAGCCTGCTCCCAGCACCCGAGCAACTTCCCAGCAACTTTCGGCTTCCTTTAACTCGCGGGCGCTCGCGCAGGCCCCAAGCCGCGCGGGCGGAAGGGAAGCCCGGCGGGCGGGCGGGCAGGCTGCTTGGAGGAGGCTCCGGGCTTCCTCCGCCAGGCGCGAGCGCCCGCGAGTTAAAAGGAAGCCGAAAGTTGCTGGGAAGTTGCTCCATTTTCCAGGGCTTTGCAAAGGCAAAGTTTGCAGGCTGGAGCGTCTTCCCGCCAAGGAGCGGGAAGGGTTCCGCCTGGTGGGCGGGGTGGGCTGCTTAAACTTTGCTCGGGTGGCACTTTAAAAGCCTGCTCCCAGCACCCGAGCAACTTCCCAGCAACTTTCGGCTTCCTTTTAACTCGCGGGCGCTGCGCCTGGCCCCGAGCCGCGCGGCAGAAGGGAAGCCCGGCGGGCGGGCGGGCAGGCTGCTTGAGGAGGCTCCGGGCTTCCTCTGCCAGGCGCGGCGCCCACGAGTTAAAACGAGCCGAAAGTTGCTGGGAAGTTGCTCCATTTTCCAGGGCTTTGCAAAGGCAAAGTTTGCAGGCTGGAGCGTCTTCCCGCCGAGGAGCAGGAAGGGTTCCGCCGGCGGGCGGGCGGGCTGCTTAAACTTTGCTCGGGCGGCACTTTAAAAGCCTGCTCCCAGCACCCGAGCAACTTCCCAGCAACTTTCGGCTTCCTTTAACTCGCGGGCGCCGCGCCTGGCCCCGAGCTGCGCGGCAGAGGGGAAGCCCGGCGGGCGGGCAGGCTGCTTGGAGGAGGTGACCCGGCGGTGCTCCGGCAGCAGCAACAGGCAGTTTCGCCCGGCTCCGCTCAGGTGTCCAGCTGGGGCTGTCAGGAGTTGCTACGCTGGCGCAGCTCCGTGCGGCTCCAGTCCTGCGTTGCCTTGGGAAGGAAAAGGCAAAACCAGGAGCCGCTGAGCCTGAGCCTCCGGTGCCGCTGCTCCCGTTGCAAAGCACCGCCGTGGCTCTTCCTTTTTGCCTTTCCCTTCCCGAGGCAACGCGGGACTGGAGCCGCGCTGGAGCCGCGCCGGCGGTAGCAACTCCTGACTCAGGGGCCTCCGAGGGGGGGAAGGAGGAGAAGAGGGGGAAGGGTGAGGGGGCGATTCCCAAAAATCTTGTGCTGACCCGGCCCGTCTGTCAAATTTTAAAAGTCAATGCGGCCCCGAGCCAAAAGTTTGCCCACCCCTGAGCTATCTTCTTTGGCAGATGGCTACTGCTCAAACAAGAAGTCAGATAGCCCAGTCCAAACTCAAGTGTTCACTTCACCTGTGGCTCACTCTTTCTCCCTGCAAAAACAGAAACTCTTGACCACCCAATTTGTATCCCATAAACCTGTGTTATTTAGCACTTCAACTCATCAGAAGGCTGATAAAAAATTTCTGCATCAAAATCGATTTACAACTTCAGTGGCATACAGTTTTCAATTTATTTGAAATAACACCATTAAGGTGGCAGATTACTGTGTTCATAAACACAATAGTAAACCCAATCAAGCACAGCAGTAAACCTTCTCTATGGAAGCTTGGTTTGAACACTGCATACAGCAGGAACAAAGATGGTGTGCTTTAATAGGCTTAAATAGAAAACGATTCCTTCTGATATTGTTTCATATTTTATCATAGATAGGCAATCTGCAGATCATTTATTGAATGTATGCGGGCAATTTTTATTTAAACAATCAGGTATACAGGGTGTGATCTGTCAATATTCTAAACTAGGCATAAATTACTTAATGCAATGAATTGTAAATCTGGTTTATAGTTAGGATAGAATTATTATTTTGGAGTGAGAAGTACTCAGAGGAAACCATTTCTAAAAGTGATACTTTAACATTCATTCTGTTTATGTAACTGGAAGAATTACTTTTTAAAAATCTGATACTTCTTTAACTATTAATACTATTTAAACATTATTAAATCAGTAATATTACTTTATAATATTCAGGCACGTACTATATGTGTGATATATTTCTATGCTTAAGAATTCAAATTTTTCAACATTTCACAGTAACTCAATTCTGTTTATAGGGCTGAAATCAAATATAATTGAGAAGGAAAGAGATATCAGTTTTCTAAACAGTTTTCTAAATAGTTCTGACACACAAAGGTTGAACAGAACAGATAGATTGTATAGCAGTGTGAGATTTAAACACGTTTCAAATCTTATTTTATGCTCACTAATTCGACAGACAACTCTGATGTACAAACAAAGTTAGTTTATTAAAAATGTGTTTGCACAGACAGGCCTTCATGTCTCTTCCCAAAGTGGATTGAGATCATGAAGCATACCTTCGGGGTTTCAAACAATACTTTTATACAGTCTCAATCAATAAGATCCCTCCCAGTTCCCTTTGTCTGCGTACTTGACAAACAAATAACACATCCTGCATACGTGACAAACATGACTTCCTTTTGTCTGGTTACACCAGGATTTATCTTATCTTGTCTTTTACGGTTTGTTCAGAGCAAGGCCACACTTTCTTGCACATTCCGGTCAAGCTGACACACAATAGTTCTTCCATTACAGTTTGTGGCCTTGCTGCTGAATCTTGCAATGAGAGTCATTAGCATTTTATAATACAATTCAATTTCCCACAGCAGTTTTCATATTTCTCTATAGACATTTTTCTTTTATTACATGCAAAATAACATTCTAAAAAATTAAAAATATAGATGTATATTTTACCATCACTCTTTTCAAATTTTGCTTGTATTTTTGCCAACAATATTTCTAACGTTTTCTGTCGATTTTCAGCAAATTTTGCAGCTTCTCTTTGTTCTGCTCGATTGTTACGAAACACACAGCACCCAGTTGGTGGTTTTTCCATCCACTGAAATTAATATTGGTTGAAAATTAGGCCACACATTTGAATTACGATTTGCTTCTCAAATACTAGTAATTATGTATATATTGAAGGCTAATTAATAAACTGAATTACCTGTATAGGATAAATCCTTTGAATAATGACATCAATGCAACCAACAGTCCCACCATCACTAAACAATGAGGATAAAGGCAAAGAGAATGGCCGAGGATCACGATAATATCCTAATTTGGCATACCATCGAGCACGTCGAGTACTGTTAGCTGTAATCTATAATAAAACAACTACTTACTTCAGAACACATTGTAATGTAGACTGATAGCCATGTAAATTTTTAAGTATGTAGCACATCTAGTTACAGAGCAAATGTTTATTTCAGAGAAAGGGAATAAATTACACCTGTCAATTGTAAGTGCAATAAAAGTAGTCTATACCACTCATGTGTACATTTTATTTATGGTATTTACTTGATTTCTCTAGCTGCCTTTCTGACCAGTAACACTGATTTTGCAGAAGATACTACTTTTGGTCTCAGGGAGGTGGCGATGTGATCTGGGCATGGGATGTTCTCATCTGTCCCTTGAAATGGACAGATCCCTACCAAATGACCCTGGAATTGAGCTCACCTTTACAAGGAAGTGGCCTTATTGGATCAGCCTGGTCCAGGTACCTATTGGACTCTATTTGGTTTCAGAAACAGTTTAGTTTCCCCCCAGTATTTTCTTACACAGTTAAATCAAGGCCTCTTGATTGGCTAATCCTTCCAGGGAGGGTGCATCTAGGTGGATACCAAGTGGTGATAAAAATATCTCTTTAAGAGCAAGGTGATTCTGCAAGTTCTGAAAGATGGAGGTGCGCCTGTTATTCAAGAGACCATTCTGTATAGTATTTTTTAAAGAGACCATTCTTGGGCCCAATCAATCTGGATAGCTTTCATCAGTCTCCAACTTTCAGAGAAGGTTGCTAAGGTGGTGTTCAGCTTCCAGTTTCAGAGAACCATGGAGGAAGTAGATTATGTGGACTCTTTGGGGATTTAGAAATGGGTTAAATACAGAGATGGCTTTTGTTGTGCTGATCAATGATCTTGTCAAATTTAGGATGGGGTAGTGCATTCATCCTGGTTCTCCTTGATGTCTCAGGAGTCTTCAATATATCAACCATGATATCCTTCCGAGATTGGTAAAATGAAGACCCAGATTGTTGGGGGCAATATGTGACTCTGTGAACCATTTAGGGAGGGCTGTAAAGCACTATGAAGTGGTCTATAAGTCTAATTGCTATTGCTATTTTACTGTAATATCTGTTTCTCCCCTAAGCAGTTGAGTCTAGTCAAATGAGTTCTCTGTCGTTGTTGATTTATCATGTTTGGTTGGAATTTTATATTTTATATGTTGGGTTGTTTTTAACACTACATAGTCCCTCACTTGATTGTTTTCATTCTGCACAGTTCACATTTTTGAGTTCAATGGCCCTATAAATAGATAAGTAAATAAAAGGACTTGTAAGCAACTCACATTATAGACACTTACATATGGTGTACTTTTAGAGAGAGGGTGGGAGCTACCTGACCTGGAGACCTATAACTCTAACAGGAAAATACAAAACAAAGAGACAACTATGCAGAAATGTTTTGTCGCTGCCCATTCAATACGTAAAAGTCACCTTGAAATACAATCATAGCACAGGTTATAAATGTACCTTTAACATCAGAGATTCTGGTGCTTCTAAAGGAGTGCTTGCATCCTGAGATCCCACAAGTTCTGCTCCGTGTACAACAATTTTCTGGCCAACTGTAAGCTTCTGCCTAGATAATAGTGACTGAAGAGGAGGATCCAAGACTGCCCTAATTCCATACCAACCATCTGTAACTTCAATGATTGCCACTTCTTTTTTATTGTCCTCAGTGATGCTTTTACTGTCAGCAGTTTGAGGCATGTTTGTGCTAAATGATATAATTTTAGAGATGCACAGTATGATTGTTTTTCCAGCAACATCATCTCTTTCTGTTATTCTTTTGATGGCTGATCGTTGACTTTTATCCACTTCTATATCATACCTTTAAAAAATTGAACAAATATTTCAAACTGATTTTGATGTTTTTGAGAAGCAATTATCTTGCTAAGTAAAAGGTAAAGATAAAGGTTCCCCTCACACATATGTGCTAGTCGTTTCCAGCTCTAGGGGGTGATGCTCATCTCTGTTACAAAGCTGAAGAACCAGCGCTGTCCAAAGACGTCTCCGTGGTCATGTGGCCGGAATGACTAAACGCCGAAGGCGCACGGAACGCTGTTACCTTCCAACCGAAGTGGTCCCTATTTTTCTACTTGGATTTTTACATGTTTTTAAATTGCTAGGTTGGCAGAAGCTGGGAAAAGTAACAGGAGCTCACTCCATTACGCGGCGCTAGAGATTTGAACCACCGACCTTTCTGATTGACAAGCTCAGCATCTTAGCCACTGAGCCACCGTGTCCCTTGCTAAGTAATAGCACTTAATGAGCAAACAGCAATAGTCTCGTTTGAAAGTAGAGCATAATTAAGACTATACAGACACAGGTAAAATTCAGAAGAGTAATTTTCCCAAATCTTAATCTTAATTCTACCTGTACTTTAGCTGAAGTAATACTCCTTCTGGTGTCAAACATTTACTGGCAAAAGATTGTGGAAATGCAACCTCCATAGCTGCCAGTTTCCATACAATCCACTTATAATGGTTATACACCCAGGCTTTGGAAGTTAGATTGGGATCTACACCAGGCGTGTCACATAAAGCCCTGCACAAAAATATCAAAAAATGTATCAAACTATTAGAAGATAAAGCCTGAGTTTCAACACAAAAAAGACAACAATAGAAATCATAATTCATCTTTTTAAATGCATGTTTTGAAAAGAGCGATAAATAAAAACAGAGCCTAGACTCCTACTAGTATAGAAGCTAAAAAATGTCCTGTGGAATTTCTTTGTGTTACTCCCTGCATTACTACTTTTCACATTTAAGCTCTAAATCACTACAGACAACTATACATATTTATCTTATAAAATTCTATATTTTAGTCAAAACACAATGAAAAATAACTTAAGAATTGGATGTGATTATAGTAAGAGAGAATACTGGTGTTTGGATGTAGAAGACTATGAACGTAAATGAGAGGTACTTGAGAGAACTCTAAGTCAAGTGGAGTGGGGGGCATGGAAGAAAGCAGATGTCAGGTTTGGATGTAAATTGCAAATTCTGTGAAAAACGAAACCTGTGCTGGAAATATTTTTCAAAAAGATTAATGGTTTTAATAGACGTGTGTGTGTGTGCGTGCGCATATATATGCTAGGGAAAAATGTGATAAAGCATGATCAAAGTGTGCTAATTATTTTCTTGTACATGAACCTAGAATCATACATTTCAAAGAAAAAATAAGTTTTGTAAATTATTTTAGTAAGAAGGCCTGCAGCAATACTTGTAATTGATTATAGTAATATTAATAATCTATTCAAATTAGTAAACAAAAAGGAACATTTATTTGGATATTAAGGATATTTGTTTCCCATCCTTCCCTCTCCCCCACCTCCCCCCCCCCAAAAAATGAAATCATGAGTTATAGTCTTCCCTTAGACATGAAAGCTAGCTGGGTGATTTTGGATCAGTCACTCTCTCTTAGCAAAGCCCAACACACCTCACAGGGTGGTTGTTGTGGGGAAAATAGGAGAGAACATTATGCATCCAGCCTTGAGCTGTATAAAACAAAGGCAGAATATAAATCTAATAATAAGTAAGCAAGCAAACATAAGAACCTACTTTATACTGAGCCAAAGTATTTATATTACAGTAGTTCAATAGTTCTACTGAATAAACTTTTCAACTGGTAGCTGCCATTCAGAGACCGAGTGGGGTCCAGATTTTGCTTATGACCTATAAGGCCCTAAATAGCTTGGGACCAGTGTTCCTAGCTGATTACTTTCACCATTAGTGACCTGGTCAATCCTTAAGATAATCAGAAGTGTCATGTGTGTCATGAGAACCATGGAATGCCATCTAGAAATGCTAGAATCATTTCTAAACAGGCTTTTCATGCAAGTGTGAGTATATTTTGAAATAGTCTCTTTTAAGTATATGAGGTTCCTGAAGGTACCTCTTTCACATAACTGAAATTGCTTTCAACCAGGACTTTCTGTAAAAATGTTAAATGAATGGCTGTTGTTTCTGGATTTATTATTAAATATAAACAATGTCTTAATCTTATAGTTTTTCAGAGACAATAACAAAAAACCACTTTTAAATTTTAAACAAATACTGTAGTTTCTGCATTGCGCTGGTACTGAGAAATATAAACATTTCTGCCATTAAAAACATTAGTAATTCTAACTTTTAATAATGTATTACATACTCATAGATTAGAACTGTCAAACTCATGGCCCTCGGGCTGGATGTGCCATGCGTTGGCCATGCCCAAACCTGGTTTAGTGAAGGGGAAAAAAGTTACAATATGTCATGTGATGACACGAGTTTGACACCCCTGTCATTGATAAATATCTTGAACATCATACCAAAAGAATTCTTCTTTTCCGGCCTTTCCCTCATCATTAGGAATAATATATCCTCCATCAGCCAACTGTATTCCATGGTCTTCTAGAAAATATTTTTTACTGAAAAAATCCTGGATGAGAAATTGAAAATCTTCTGCATTTGTGCTATTAATTTTTATGCATTGCTTGGAAATACCAAAAGCATACAACTGCAAGGATAAAAGGCAGACAGAACATTTTAGTATTATTAAATACATATATGCTCAATATATATGTACTAACAAATTATGAATGATACTTCTCAGCATGTTTCTCAAAAGAAGAAATTCCAACTATAAGTTCCAAGTATTTAGTATCTGTAGTACCATGATATTGATCTCTAGAGACAAAACTTTATAACTTCTTTGGTTACTTTAAAGTCATTATTAAAAAGGTAAAATACAAAGTAATCAGAAAGCAAAAATTCAAAACAGTCAGATCCCTGGAATTAAGTAGCTTTGACTTTTATGTAGGATCTTTTAGAAGACTTAAATGCATCTCAGAACCTTAATAGTAGTCATTCTCATCTCATGAAAGAATAGAAAATGACAAAAAATTCCTCCTCAAATTTAGGCATTGTTGATGGGTAAATAGTACTAAAGTATTCATTTATTTTCAATAGAACAATATAGGATATTGTTCAATATAGGAACAAACTGCAGTTAACCTTGGTTCATTCATTTTCCCTCCTGTTTCTCTACCAAGACTGGAAATACAGAATTAAGAAACTTTTATTCAAGTTCAGCATAACTGAATTTAAGTTAAATCTGAATCAGGACAAAACAAGTTAATATCACTTGAAATCTCCAGTTTCAGAACAAAATATATGATATCCACATATTGTCATTAACAATAATTAATCCAGATTAATCAAAATTAGAAGCAAAAAATAATATCTTCAGGATGGTGGACAAAAAAGAGAGAGGCAATATTACTTGAAATTACCCAAGTTCAGAAAAAAAAAATAACCATGTTGTCACTAACAATAATTAATCCACATTAATCAAAATTAAAAGCAAAAAGTAATCTCCTCAGGACTGCAGATAAAAAAAGAAAGAATAACAAACATACATCTGAAGCTTGGTTATGTAACATTATATAGTTGTTAATATTATATCAAAACCAGATCAATATGCCACTGGATATATTAGGAATGTTAATATTTATTTTCCCCTTCAAAGAAAATGAAGAGGGAAAAAAAGGAGAAAAAATGATGGAGACAGGGAAATTGGTTACATACATACTGTATATACCGTAAGTCTTATGCTTCAAAAACATAATAACAATAAGGAATAGAAAGTTGTTAATCACAATTAAGGGAGAAAATAATGGAAATATATACCATTCTATGTAAAAGATGGTGCTGAAGATACCGTAATGTATTAAAAAACGAATTAATAGAACAATAACCAATTATGTTGTCGGAACTTGATATATCATTCTAAAATATTTCTAGTCCTATAAAGAATTGAAATAAGGCAAATAAACTGTGTGCAGTTTTGTTACATATTGCTACTTAATTACAATTGTAATTACAATTAAAGTGCAAGGCATATTGTACACTAATTTAGCTTCTGTGAGGAGCACTTATGAAGAAACAATAAAAAATCAAAGAAGTCTATATTACAGTGTGTTTTTATAGTAACTAAATCTGTCCTATTTTAATTTTTATTTCCCACCATCCCTCAAATTAGTATCTTTGCTTACAAAGAATGAGAAATATGCCCACAGAGTCATCAGAAATCAATCTGTAGCTATCATCTATGGCAGTTAATTGATCAATGACTATAATAAGCATTGTGAGCAATTATGTTCTTGCTTTTTGTGCAAACAATCAATCAAACTATAAAGTCCCCTATCAATTGGATTGGAAAAAATGAAAAAGTTTTGATTTTCAGCTTCAGCACACAATAACTTATTACAGTATACCACCTTTAAACCATGAAAAAGCTTGTGTTTTTAAAAACAAGTTACCAGAGTTTTCAGACGTGAAATGGAAAACTTTAGTTTACTCAATTTCTTAAGATTCCAAAAAGGTTGCATTTGCACAGATAAGATATTTTTTAATAATAAGTCTCTTAAAAGATACTATGCTTACCTGTTCATTGGAATAAAATTCAGGCAATTTCTCTTTGACTGCAGCTTTTAAGGGAATTCTGCAAAGACCAGAAGACCTTTTTACAAGGAACAGGCTGCCTGGTTGTGGATGAATTATTTGATCTTGTTTCTTTGTAATTCTAATTTGTTGTAGATTTCTGGCATACTGAAGATATGTTGTCATTTTTGTTATGTCTGCCAAGGTATTAATGAAATCATGACTATTTTAACTTAAATCAGAAAGTTCAAACTTGCCTAAGATAGTAACACTGAATTCTAATCACATATGGACTATGAACAATTATAAGAGACATATTTCAGCCTTTATTTCAGCATTAATGTGCCAACAAAACTAGTGCTATTAGTGAATAAGCTACTTCTGTAATTTTTACTTATCCAAGTTAATAATAGGAAAGATATCCTTGACTAGTATAAAGTTTCAAAGAGTACATAAAATTGTATATAACTGAATTTCCCCAGTCTAGAGATGGCATTGTATAAAATTAGGAGAAGAAATGCTAAGATTATCAAGACATAACAAATAATAACATTTGCGAATATGCTATCTATAACTTTTGTGCATTTCCATAACTAGAAGTCTAATTGTTATTTTGTATATGGAAGATATCCAATTAGATTATAGTCTGCATTCTTTCTAGGTTTGCTTTTTAAATGGTATCTTTTATTATAATAAGAGTTTTAGACAATAATTCTGCCAATAATTAATAAGTAGGAAAATTGTACAGGTCAAAAAAGTTAAAGTACTTGATGTTAAAGGTATTGAGTGGGGATAAAACATGTATCTAATTTTCAAAGGTCTGCAACACAGAATATGTTGAACTGTATATTGATCAGAATTTTTATAAAAATTGTTATGATCATAAACATTACATACATGCCAAAATAAAAAGAATGAGATATATTGAACTGTATGCTGATAAAAAAACATTTATAGAAATTGTTATGATCATAATAAACAGTACATACATGCCAAAATAAAAACAAGATTGAGGTATCCAATGTACCTTGAACAATTTTACTACATCCTGAATCCAAAGCTGATGTTCGTGCACAATTATCTTTTTCTGATTCAATGAAGGTTTTAATTTCTTTTGTGTTGTATTCTTGCATTCTGTTGATACTTTTGCAACTGAATGAGGGATGGTCTTTGACATTGCTTATTTCACCTTCTGAAGTTCTTGATTTTATTTTAAAAGGAGGCACAAAGATCTTGGTAGGTTTTTTCCCTGAATAATGATTGGGTGTTTTGTTTTCCTCACTTAAGATCATTCCAAACTGAGCCAATGACCTAACTGAAGACCGCTCTGAAAAACCACCAGATTTAGATCCTTTCATAACTTGTTGTGGAATACTAAAATTTGGATTCAGTATTTCTTGTCGTTCATTTGCAAAACTGAAGAAATAAATACATTTTAATAAGAATCTGAATGGAAGACTAACAAGAATTCTTTTTTATGTTCCTTCTCTTTGACTAAGAAATTCACACAGTTAAGTTGCCATGTATTGCATACATACTTAATTTACTGGTAATTTATTTATATCAATACTGAATACTAATTTATTAGTTTTCAAAATGTTACGAAGATTATCTAATGCATTTTTAAAAAATAGTATCTACTGCTGTGCATTGCCCAATTTCCTTAGTTGAAATGGTTGGCTACATAAATTTGATTAATAAATTAAATGAAAATCAAATATATTTGCTACCTTATTTATATTTTGTGACTTCATTATATCCTTTTGATGATTTACAAATTACATAATATACTATTAGAATAAAATTCAATAAATCAAATAAAACTGTGCCTCCTTGAATCACATTTTCTTAATACTATAGTATACTGTTTTTGCTACTATGATCTAGAAAATTCAATCTTGTCAGCTAAGATTTTTTCCAAAACTCACAACTGCTGCTTTAAACTATCGGGCAAAGTTTTCGACAAAGTATAAATAACTTATGTTAAGAAAAGATTAAACCTAAAATGAAATGACAATCTACTCTTACCTAAATGAGCCACAGATGGCTGGTTTTAAAGAGATCTTGTTAGATATTTTTTTTCTGTCATTTATTACACCTAAATAAAAATAAGTTCTATGAATCAAGTGATATTTAAAAAAATATGGATTTCTATGTTTATGATAAAACTATCAGTTTTAGCTGAGTTTTTTTAAAAAAATTCAAATTAATATTTTCAGGAGAATTAGTTCAGTTTCGTATTAATTTGAATAACATTTGTCAAACAGTTGTATAACAATCACCACTATTCCTACTGCAAATAACTGGAAAGTATTTGGATGCAGAATTGCTTTCTATCAGCTTCTGTTTATTGAGAGAAGCTTTTAGATAGGTGAGGATAGATGGAAAACAATTATGGGGTATTAGTTTACAAGTAGCAGCAAGATCCTTGAGGTCCCTAAGATATGTTACTGTAAGCCTGACATAATTGAAAAAAACTGTCTTTTTGACGAGTGAAAAAACAAGCACAACTTGAAACACGGTTGTGGTTGGTTTTTTTTATTATGCCCTCCCTGTCACAATTTTAAAATTAATCTGAATTACTGCTCATATATCTATATAAAAGATTGTATTTACTTCTATGGGAACATGGCTTTTCTCAGAGTTCTGAAATATAACTTGTTCTTAAATGCAAAGAATATATTTGATCACAAAAAAAGAAATTACCTCCTCTCTTGTCTATACATGAAAAATGTTCATCTGCCAAAGCTCTGTGATGGTGTAATAATGTAATATGGAAATACTATTACTACCACAAAGATCACTCAATTCTGAATCAGCTGAAGTTCCTGAATGGATTGCAAAGGCTGTCTCACACAAAGTAAATTACAGTAATCAAGCCGATAAGTGACAAAATCATAAATTTCTATATCCGTATATTCTGTGCCAGAAAAGGTCACAAACTATACCAGCCAGAACTAGACAAAGTCTTCTTGGCCATGTCTTACACCTGCTCTTCAAGCAGCAACCCCTCAGATTGCATATTGTTTTTCTCTGGGAGACCACAATCCAACATTGAAATTTCTAATGGAATAAGAAATAAGTGGTTCAAAAGAATGCATAGTAGCGATATACAGATATATGTAAGGATTAGGTGTGTGTATATGGCATAAAATAAGGATAAAAAAGAGGTCTTACAAACTGTTGAAGATGAGAATGTTTTTAATTGTTTTCTATTTTTCTCTATTTTCTTCTTTCTTTCCTCTTTTTCTCTCTTTCATTTATGTATGTGTTGTTGGTTTGTTTTAATTGTAAAATCAATAAAAAAAATTTTTTTTAAAAAAGAATGCATTTTTAAGTGTTGCTGATCAAATGTTCTGATAACTATATTGCATTTATTACTGCAGATTACAGAACAAACAACTCCAAGTTTGTTTGGTTTTTTTTTGGGGGGGGGGAGTTATGCGGGAAACTTTAACACCCTCTAGTTTTCCTTTGTTAACCAGAGATAGCATCCTGTTTCTGAAGTTGGGCTTTGGGAAATAGTTTTGACTGCTGCAATTGTACTAACTTCTTTTCTCCCTAGCAGTTTTCTTAACCAGGCCTGTGGTCAAACTGATGATGTTTTCCCAGACTTATGTAATTGGGAGACTTCAATTTGCTATTGCTCAAATTATGAGGTAGTTTGGGATTTCACAGCCATCAGTACAACCATAATCCTTGGCCTGATTCATTCCACAGAGGTCACACATTGAATATGTTTTAAAAAATCTTAGGGCATTACGTTATCTGAAGGATATTAATATGTCACCTGCTATAGTAAGATTACTCTCAAGTTGGTCTGCAGTTTTCTGGTACTGTTCCCTCTCCCATATGGAGCTGGGTCCTCTGAATAGTCTGCCCATATGCCTGATGGACTGTTAGTTTTCAGAGCATGTTTGGGGTTTAAGATTAAGATGGAAAGTTCAATTAAGGCTTTAGTCATCACTTGGAATGAGTAGGTAACAACAACCCTGGATCAATCCCTTCACTTTTTACATTGTAGTCCCTCACACATCAATCTCCAAAACAAGAAAAATATGCAGGCGCTATAAAACAAGCAAGAAAAGAAATGGAGTGCCAAAGAAGATAAAATGTATGTATCTTTGAGATGGCTTACATAGACTGAAAAACAAAAATTACCATATGGAGAACTTCTTGAAGATTTGAAAGATGATCTTCTGGATTTTTCGGATTGATCAAATTCAGGCAGCAGCTTTCTTTTAAGGGGAGGTTGTCCTGAAAAAGGTGTCACTGAACATTTCAAAAATGCATATTCAATAAATATAAATTTCTATGGAACATCTATTTAACTGATTTATTAAATCATGTTTTATGTGGATAGCAGTGCTTTCTTTTGAAAGCAAGAGGCTTATTTTATTCATATTTTGGATTGATGTATCTCTATACTACAGATATTACTTTTCAAAATATTTATAAATAAAATATTTACAAATAAACCCAAGTTCTAATTAACTCAGATCCTGATGACTACAGATTCAATCTTCCATGTTTTTCCCCAGACATACAGCAGTGATTTGCCACTGTGTTTTTAAAAAAATGTTTTTCAGTTTCCAAGCCTGGCCTACAATCTTGGCATTTGCTATCAGAAATTCCAGACTAGAAAGTCAAAACACTAGGAAGCAAGAAGTAAAAAAATAATCCATACAATTGCTAAAAATGGCATAGATGTAATTACCAGAAACTGAATCATGGAGGAATGTGAGAACTTTACATTATACATTCACAATTCTTCACATGAATATTTCTCATTATTCAAGAAAAATGGTAAAATGACTAAACAAAAATGGTTGAATTATTTTTAGGGGACAGCTGGAGGAGAGAAGGTATAACTACCCACTTTTACAGCATATTCTTCCTCTCAATGTGAGCCCTGCTAATAGGATAAAAGCTGTAGAATATTTATAAGAGCAGCTATTATTGCTATTACTCTACTCTTCCATCAATCTTCACTAAATCTCATGTTAATGTTACAGTCAACCCTTTGGCAATATAAATTTGAGACTTTGTATTTTTTGAAATAAGATTTTTCTTCACTGAAGTCAATAATTGTGTAGAACATCAATCTGAACTATTGTCAGTGTGCAGTCTTCAGTACCTTAAATGAATTTTAAGGTTGAAGAAAGCAAAAAAGTACTTACCAAATGTGTTTTCTTTTTTCAGGTGTCTTTTCCCACTTCTTGTACGTAACGGAGAATTATTAGCTGTCAAGATAGATTTTTGAATATTTCTTTGTACTTCTGAATCTGTGAAATTGTCATCTTCTATGAAAGCTTTTGCGCTTTCTGAAGCTTCTACATCTGAGTAATTATCTGGAGTTTGGGAAGAAGCAGGACAAAAACAATTTGGATTCTCTTCTGTTGCATGTTTAGTATTGATTCTGCTTTGGCATGGTTGTGTTATCTTCAAAGGTTGAGTTACTTCTTTTGAACATGAAAAGCTTCTTTTGGATTTTGCTAGTTGCTTGGATTTCTCAGTAGAAATGATGTACATAGGTATTTCAATATTTAGCAAAGATTTAGAAGTTTCTTTCTCATTCAGATTCTCTCTGGTTTTACATTTCTCCTTCGGTTTAGATGATGAATTAGTTTCATGCTCCTGTTTAATTTTTGTAATGGGAGTTTTTATTGAAGAATTATGAGTTTGCTTTAAACTTTCATCAACAAAGAAATTACTTGCACTGATATCATCAAATTCTTTTAAAAGTCCCATAGCATTTTGGAGAGCCTTCTGAGAAATCTGGACCTGTTTCCCACATGCTGTATTAAAATCACATGGAATGCCTGAATATTCTTCCATATTTGGATTTTTTCCCCTTTGGGATATATGTAATCTATTTTCTCTGGGAAATTCTTTTTTTCTGACAGAATTCATTGTGTTATCATAATTGCAATCTGGATCAAAATTCTGATAACCAGATAAATCAGATTCAATTTCAGAAAAAAGTAGGCTTGCTTTCTTTCGTGATTCTTTAGACAACTGAACAGGCTTACCACTTGCTGTGCTAAAAAATCCACAGTTGTCAGTAGAAAAGTCTGATTTGCAATCCTTTTTGTTGGAAATTCTGGTATCAGAACAGATCTGCATTTCAATAAAGTCATCTGAAGTTTTACAATTTAATTCAGGCAGAGTTTCCATTGATTTGGGTACAACACATGATAATGCTTGGGTGTTTTCACAGAACTTTTTGGTTATAGGAAATCGGGACAGGTCAGAATATTCTGTTGAAATCTTCTCTACACTCAAATAGCTGGAACCAATACAGTCCCTGCTACCAAAAGCAACAGAAGAGCTTCCAAAGGCATCACCATTATTTACTTCAGAATGAGATTCTAAGTTACTGAGGTTTTTATGAAGAAAGTGTTGGGCATTTTTTAATGCTTCCTGAGAAACATTAACAGTTTTACCACTTGCTGTTCTAAAATTGAATGTAACTGGGCTAGCTTTCAACTGTTTTGAAGAGGTGTCTTTTTCTCCATTAGTTGAGGATTTCTCTAAGGTGCTAATATCTAAAAAATGCAAGCTACAATTTGGTGTCATCCAATTTTCATTTTTACAGGTTTTTCCAGATATGTTGACATTAGTTTCTGCATTAACATCTGACTCAGATGCATTCATGTTCTTCACTGAATGTATCCCATTACAGCTGAAATTGTCATCTGAAACAAAATTCTGGTGACCTGATAAATTAGGTTCAATTTCAGAAAAAAGTTGTCTTGCTTTATTCAGCGATTCTTTAGATAACTGAACAGGCTTACCACTTGCTGTGCTAAAAAGCATACATTTATCAGTAGAAAAATCTGATATGCAGTTCCCTTTGATGGAAACCCAGGTTTTAAAACATTTGCCCATTTCAAAACTTTCATCTGTAGTTTCACAATTTGATTCAGAGTGTGTGTCTACCAACATGGGTTTAGCACATGGTAAAGTTTGGGCAGTTCTACATAATTCTTTGGTTATAGGAAACTGAGATACATCCAAATATCCCATCGGCATCTTCTCTACATTCAAGTAACCAGAAGTAATGCAGTTTTTACTGCCAAAAGCATCCAAAGAACTTCCTAACATATTACATTTATTTGTTTCAGAGTGAGAGTCCAAATTACTGTAATTTTTATGAAGAGATAGTTGGGCATTTTTTAATGCTTGTGGAGAAACTTTAACAGTTTTACCACTTGCTGTTTTGAAACTGAATGCAGCTGGTGTAACTTTCAATTGTTTTGAAATTGAGGTTCTCTCTTCATTAGTTGGATATTTCTGTAAGGTGCCAGTATCCAGTAAATGTAAATCACATTTTGATGTCATCCAATCTTGATTTTTACATGTTTCTTTCAAAATACTGATTTTTTCCCCTCCATTAAAATATTCAGATGCATTTATATTCAAGGTCAGTCCTTTAAAGATTAGTCCATTCTTAAAACCCTGTTTAACCTTGTTTGACAGCACACCCAAAGAATCTTCAAAATTATTTTTAGAATATCCAATTTCTCTACATTTCTCAGCTCCTCCTCCAAATTTAAAATTCTTTTCAACTGAATCTTCAACACTAGGTTTTATAAGATCACCAATATTGTTCATATTTCCAAAAAAGAGATCTTCTTCTGAAAGAAGATGCCTTGCTTTAAGTAAAGATCTGTCAGTAAATGTAATTTGCTTACCACTGGCTGTATGAAAACCACTAGTTTGCTTTTCCCTGTTTTCAGAGACATTCTTATGGTTGCACCCAAAAAATATTTCAGTCTGATTGAATTCTGTACTCTCTTTCACAGAAGGGATAATTTCGTTATGTCTAACATTTATCTTCCTTTTGCAATATGACATATTATTTATCTCTTCCCGTATATCAGACCCTGTCAACAAATTAAGCCTCTTACTTTTTTCTGCAAATATGCTCCCATCAGTAACAGCGTGAATGCTCTGTAGAAAATATTGTTTTTCTGGATTACTTACTTTTTCCTCTTGTTCTGAAATAAAGCTTTTTTTTGCACCTGCATCATTCCAAATATTATTTTTTTCAGTTTTAGCAACTTCAACTAAACATGTTAGATCAGACAAAGTTTCTGGGCAATTATTGTTACAGCAAGTTTTCCCACAATTTACAAAATGATGTATAGGTAAAGCATTTTGATTTTTAGTGGATGACAATTCATTTTCTGATACATGTACAGAATATTTTTGAATAATTTTCAAGTTTACTTCTGTAGTGCTAGTAATCTGGACAACACTATCTTTTTGGCAGTCCACATCTTTTAACTTATTTCCCATATCTTCTTTTACGAAAGCAATTGTTGTATCTTTTGTGGTATCTTGTATTATATATTTAGCATTTCCTTTTTTGGCTTTCTGAGGCCAATCAATATCTATTTCTTTCATAGGCATATGCCAACTATTGCATTTGTTTGAACCATCCGTTTTTATTTTATAGGAGTTCAATATTTCACCCATTCCATTCATATTTCTGGCTAATTCTGTACCTCTTCTTGTAATCTCATCTTTGTTTTTACCTGAATTATGATTTTCCATATCAGACTGTAAAGGATCTGAAATAATTGGAACAAAACATTTGTTTTCTTTTCTGTTT
The DNA here is from genome assembly GCF_049901735.1 of Notechis scutatus. Lineage (NCBI taxonomy): Eukaryota > Metazoa > Chordata > Lepidosauria > Squamata > Elapidae > Notechis > Notechis scutatus. The sequence goes on along the minus strand of NC_142013.1, from coordinate 24,439,673 downwards.
GATTTCTCATTGCTTTGTCTGTCAGTATTATATTCCCCAGTATCTATATGCTTAAAAGAAGAATGATTATCACCTGGATCATCCACAAATCCCGTATCTTTCCAATTCTTAGAATTTAATTTTTTTTTATCAAAACATCTAGTCTTGTTAGTGTTATTGTACATCATAGTCTTGTGTTTTCTAAACTGGGTAAATTCAAATTGACTGTCTGTTTCTTCCAATATATTAGAAAGTTCAGTAATTTCAGCTATTTGGCTTACTGTTAAATTGGGTTTTTCTTTAGGGTGCTGATTTTTAAGTACATTTTGAATAGATTTATTGCCATATTCAGGAAAACCAATTTTCATATCATCTGAGTGAATAGAGTTTACCACAGAATCAGAAACATGTAAATTTAGGTCATTTTGTCCAACTGAAAAATGCTCAGTATTTTCTTGTTTATTTTGACTTGAAATAGCACCTTTTTCTTCATTCTGAACGTCTTCAAGAAGTTGATCTTCTACATCCTTGAAAAGTAATTTACCTTTTCTGATTTTATCAGCAGATAGCACTATCTGTTTATCAGATGCAGTCTTAAAACCTTTGAATTTCTGGATTTTCCTATGACAAAGACATCCTAACTCTCTTTGCTTATCACCAGGCACACCTTTTAAACTTAGTAAGGGAGACAGTTTTGTATCCATTTCTTTCTCCAATACCATAGTTTTAGATTTTGATGCTTTCGTTGAATGAATACCACTGTCCAAAAATTGTGCAGTTAATTCCAAGGTTTCTTGTTTATTTTCTGTTTCTGATACTTGCATCGGCAATGTACATTCTTTAATAAATGCTTCTTGTGATGAACTATAATTTGCAAAACCAGTCTTTCTATCCACACAAGTATTGCTATGACAGATTTCATGGAATCCTTTTTCAGTTATCTGTGTTTGATAATTAGCAGCGATATCTCTGGAAAACATTACAGCTTCTTTCTTCATATTATTTTTTAGAAGTATTGCTGAACTATCAGTAGTGTTATGTTCAATATTTGACTTTTTACTACCTGTAGTTTCATATAACATGTTAGGAGATGTATAGCATTTTTCAGAATCTATTTGCTTTCTTTCTTTTGTGGAATGATTATCAGCAGTTTCAATTTGTCCTGTAAGAAGTTGAATTACAACAGGGATGTGAGTTAAAATATCAATATAAATATATTCTAAACTTCTGTAGTATAATATTGTACTAAAGTATTTTTTCAGGATATCAACTGAGAAGCCACAACTTTTATTTATATCTGAATTGTAGATTTTTATTCTATATCTGAAAAACCACTAGATATTAAAGCATTTGTATGCTTTTATATTTATAGTTAAACAGAATAGGTTTGTCTATACCAAAGAAACAGCTTTCTCTGAGAAATCTTTTTAGGCATACCTATATGAACAAAATGCATATTTTTATTATGATTTCTCTGTAAAACCACCCCAATAGAACATACCAATAGAGTTGATTTTTTTAAAATAAAATGTATACCTTTTCAACACATAATAATTGGGATTCAGTAATATATTTTTAGCAAAATCAAGTCCTTTTTTTTAGAAATATTTGAAATTACAATCTACTTTTGGAATGGTTTATTCAGTCCACCTTCGTCTTCATTAGCTCTTAGAGAAAACTTTCTCCATCCAGAGATGGGGGAAAGGAGGGGAATTCCTTTATTTTTAAGATATGTTATTTTTACTTATACTGACCAGCAGGAGGCAGTATATGACCAGTTTCATTCTATCTGAAATTTGTCAATTGTCATTTACTAAGACCTGATACAAAGCTCTGTGGGCTATGTATACCTGATAAGTCTCAAATAGAACAAAACAGGCTTCCTTATAGTCAGTATCTGAAATTCCAATATTTTTCTTTGTTTTTATAATTAACCATACTTTATTATATCTGAAAATGACTTCAGCAACAATTAATTAACATGTATACAGTATATTTTAGTAGACTTTTTCAATGCAGTAAACTAAAGTCACAACAATGAACTGAAACATAAATGGAATTTTAAGACTTAAGTTGTAGAAATTAATACACAAAGGAATATAAATATTGTACCTTCATTCTTGATTAGGATTTCAGAAAGTTCAGAGATACTGGTTTCTAAAGTTGTACATACTGGCACAAAACAAGTAAGAGATCCATCTCTCTGGGTGGTTCCTTCTTCCCGCTGAACTAGAGAATTGTTTAGAGCATAAATGAATTTTTTGGGCCGCCTTTTCAAACTGGAAAGTGAGCTGATATTTTTCAAGCTTGATTTTGTGTTTTGTCTGCTATCACTAGAAGTTTGATTTGAAATATTATCTAGATGGCCTGGAGAACTTTTATCCTTCCTTGACAAATCAGAATGAATACTTTGGATTTCTGAGGATTCTGTTAAAGTTCTGCTCTTTAAGAAATAATTATTCTCTGAAAAATTAGTCAATAAATGTGAGTTTTTGGAAACGGATAACTTTTCTGGAGAATTCATCTTACTACCTTGTATTAGACATGGTGTGTTTAACATATTTGATTTTAATATTTTAGGACTACTGCATTTTTTTTCAATAGATGATGGACTATCCGGAGAAGTTTTCTTGACCTGTAAGGTAGAAGATGAACTAATGCTCTTCATGAACCTTTTTTCAAGCTGCGTTATTTCAAGACCAGACAAGTCCAACTGAGACCATGGACAAAGCAAAGATGATGGCATATTCTCCTTTCCGCTCACTGCATTCTGTATTGTTGGGACATTTGTATTCAGGTTACATTTAGAAGATTTTAACTTTCTTTCACATTTTCTTCCATTAGAAGCCTTAATCATTTCATGTCCTCCTTCAAGTTCACCATGATTCTTTTCATAAAAAAGAACTTTTTTATTCTCAACTGAGTTAATTTTTTTAAGAAAAACTCTGCTGCTGGCAATGTTCAGAGAAAAATCATTTGTTCCACCATGATTATCTTCATCCATTGGTACATTTGATGGCTTTTGGTATCCATGTAGCTCAACAGGATATGGATTCTTATCAAAAGATTCATTTAAAAAACTTTCAAGATCTGTAAATAATTGCAAAACAACAGCATCAGAAGTAAAATCCCGCAAAAGAAATTTGGTAACGAAAATTATATGAGAATTCAATTATAAAATCTAGGTTAAGGCTTAGGAAATATTAATGTAGTCATTTGTACATGAAAATCCAATGTCCATTTGAAACTAATTATCTGTAATGGTTTGTGGAAATAATCTTGGGAAACAGGGCAACAAGACACAGTCAAGTGAACAAGAAAATAAATTATTCTGCAGCAAGAATGTGAATGGGGCAAGAGGTTCAGAAGTACTTTCAGATTTTCAAGAGACTGTTAATGTAACTTTGAAACCAAGCAAAATTAGTTCATCTAGTCATGTTGCCTGTTTGGTCTACCTGGTAAGGCCAACACTATCCAAAATATTATCAATTATGGTTCATTTAATTACTAAACAAAAATAAATAAATACTGTATCCTAAACAATTATTCTAATATTTGCTAGTGGCAAATATTTAACAAATAAAAATATTAAAGGAAAAGAGGCAAACTAAGAGTTATAAACTGTTAATAAAGGACAAATGCTCACTGTGAATTTTGCTGTCCATTTCTGCACATGCAATTTCAATTCCTGATGAAGATTGCCTATTAATAATATTGCTCTTGAGACTTTTCCCATGTTTGGAAAAAAGACTATACATGATCTAAAAACCAAAGCAATGAAAATTAATTTATAAACTTACATATCAGTTGAAAATTGTAATACCAAAAATGCACATTCTTTACTTACAGTATCAATTATTTCATTATGGATCTTTGTTCCAGAAACTGAATCATTTCTTCTGTCTACAATTCAAACGATATATATTATTTGCAGTTATTTTATGACTCATTGATGGAAATGTTTTATGTCAAACTTCTATTTAGTGAAGCTTTGTGAGAATTTTATTTCAAAATACAGAACATATTTAATGAAATAAGTTGAACAATTAAATATTCTAATAAAACTATTGGTACTTATATTAAGCTTGAACAATGCAACCATTTGCAATGATTGCAATGAATTAATTATATGGATCCAACATATTTAGACCAGTAATTATTCAACTTAACCAAACTTTTAAGAATACATTTGATTTCATATTTATTTATACCCAGCCTTTCATTTAGGAACTCAACTCACTGTAGTTCCTCCTATTTCTTTCCGCAACAGCTTTGTGAAGTAGGCTGAACTGAGAGATAGCAGCTAGCTCCAAATAAGCACTGGCTGATGATGTAGTCAAATTGCGTTTTCCCACTTATTGTCCATCCATCAGTATGTCACATTGATTCTATTTCTACCTCTTTAACCATATTGAAAATGAAACAAGTATATGTCTAATAATTATCAGCTGATTTCAAAAGAACCATAATTTTAATAACAATATATGTATTATATTAATTACAACTGCAAAATGTCTTTCTCTTGTAGTTACTCTGTATTTACTATTCTTTATCCTCACATTTCAGTCATAACCATGTTACCTTCATTATCTATTATGACAGTTGGAGAAAGTGTAGGAGGTGTTGCTAAAGAACTTGTCCAAGACATATCAGGATCTGCTTCTACTCCCAAGCTTTCAGAAATGCATTTCTGTGTCTGAACCTAAAATATAATGAACAACTGTTTAAACACAAACATAGACACAGACACACACAAACACATATGGTATTCTCATAATTAAAATATTTTAGAATAAAATTACCTCAAAAATCTTGGGTGTTTGTAATAAACTTTCACTTAGTACTGAAAATATGAAAGAAGGTATTCTTAGAATGAGCATATATTTATAAACTAATACAATTTTCAGTGCAATAGATAAAGACATTCATATTTACCATATTTATTATTTTGTTTTTCTTGTACAGCCGATCTGAAATATAAAGAAAAAATAGTTATTTAAATCAAAAGAATCCTTAAACACAATTTTAATTTCTATAACTACATAAAATATAATGAACAATGTTCACACGTCCAACTCATTTAAACAAGATGTATCTTTTTAAAGTCAATATGGATAATCTCAGAGCTTCTGATACTATAGCACTAATGAGGTTAAGTACAATCCTTTGATTAGCCATTTTAATTTCTCCAAAAGACAACATAACTATTATAGAATGATATTTGATATCATAGTTTGAATATAATTATTTTCTTATCTCTCTGCAGAAATATGTTTACCTATCAGAATTTATCTTTAGGGAAAATTACATGTTATAAGTATCACAGGGGTATGTTATGCATCAAATATACTTCTTAGTTGATGGGATGTGGGCAATAATATATTGGCTTGCAAAGAAGTCTCTGAAGCACCTGCACTAGAGCAACAGCGAGGTAATATTAGATTTTGATTGTGCTTATTTTGATCAGAACATGTCCAAACTGATTAATACTGTTCTTTTTTTTTTTTTTAAAACAAGTTTTATTAAAAGTTTCAACAACAAACAAATCATTACATATTAAATCTTTCCCTGTCTTTCTACAATAATTTCCCCAATATTCTCATAAAACACAAACAAACACAAACAAACATAAAAAATCTTTTAGTAAAGTACCTTGGCCCCAGTTACCTCTCTTTGCATGGGCTAAAATAATAGCGCATATCACTCTTCACAATTCTATCTTATTTAATCCATCTTAATTAAATCATTAAATTTGTATCTTTTGCCCATTCATTATCCCTCTATCTCTTCTTATAATAAAAAGAATTTCTCCTGAAATCACTAATCAGAGTATGATGCCTTTCTATCCTCCCCTAAGTTAGTAAAATTAACATTCAACATAACAAATACCCAATTTGGTTCTGCTTGGTACATTCTATCCACCAAAAATGTTTAAATACATTGTATCCTCCTTTCCTTCGATATTTTATTACATTTCAAAAATCAATCATTATTAAAAACTTCAACATTTTAATTTCTTATTAAATCTTAAACCATTCTAATTTACTATTTCAAATATAAATGTTACAATACCATCTTCTGTACCTTAGCAGAATCTTTCTTACAGAAATTTATATTTCATCCTTTGTCTCTAAAAAAATCCTCTTCTCCCATCCAATTTTAAAGCTTTGAGGCTTTTCTCCGCCTTTCCCTTTCTTTCTTCCCCCACCAAATCTTCCTACCCCCTTCTTCTTCTAACCTCTGCCTTGCTGGGATCCCTTCTCTGTTGTGTTCCCTTTTTCTCTTGTTTGTTATCATTATATTTACTTTGCATCATATTTTTCTCTTTCTCAAATGTTTTTTTAGATCTTAAGTCCTTCATTTTCCTTGCTCTCTTCCTTCCTTCTTCCTTAGATAAGTTTTGGGATTCAATGAAGATGGCGTCTTCGTCTCTTCCTTGTTGTTCTTCTTCCGTTTCCATCTGTTCCATTGTCTGTTGGTAATTGACCAGCGCCATTTCTAGAAATAGAAAAGCTTTTTCCATGCCATCTTTGCAGGCTGCTTTTGTTTGCTCATATTCATCCCTCAGGTCTTCAAAAAGGAAAGCCATTATAAATAAATCTTTTCTTTTCTTTATTCCTCTTCCTTCTTACACCAACCAAATATTCCGAGAGAAAGGCAAAACAATCCCAAAATCCACAATCCTCAATAAATCCAAGCAAGCCAAAATTCCCCTTCCTCTTCCAGGGTGGTATCAAACAAATAAAAAAAAAGAATCCAAATCTATATTTTAAAGCCTTATTAAGATTATATTTCTGTCCTCAAGTCTTCAAGGCATCTCCTCCAACAAGATCCAAATTTATATATTTTCTTTATCCTCTCCCTTCCGGCTTAATTCCGTCGGGAGGGAGAGTAAACTTTCCTTCAGCACCTCAAAATAGCCGCTTTTTTTTTTTCTTTGTGGAAAAAATCATCAAAAACCATCTTTTCCAGGAATTAAATTAGATAAATCTCAAAGCCCTGGGTCAACCAAGAAGAACTTTCACTTTCAATAACTTTCTCTTCTTCCTCCTGCGCATACTTGCCCGGCTGTCAACTTCTTTGTGGCGGCCATTACGGACCGCCGCTGCACCGTCCTGGTAAAGGGGGTTCTGCCGGCCAGGGAGGGGTCTGCAACACCCCAAACCCTTCCTCCGGATCCCCTTACCTTCAGCTACCCCTGCAGGGCAGCCTTGCTCCGCACCCGTCCGGGTCGGAGCCCCAAAACGGCTAGCGCGGCAGCTTCGCGAATCCCTACCGCTCGCGAAGCCGACAAACCGGAAACTCCAATGTTATGCATCAAATATACTTCTTAGTTGATGGGATGTGGGCAATAATATATTGGCTTGCAAAGAAGTCTCTGAAGCACCTGCACTAGAGCAACAGCGAGGTAATATTAGATTTTGATTGTGCTTATTTTGATCAGAACATGTCCAAACTGATTAATACTGTTCTTGATAATGGTGAATCTGACATGGCTGTTATAATTAGTTACCTAGTGTAATTCTTTCCCATTCTACCAAACTGGTAGGCGAAAGCCTCAATTGTTCAAATCTATGGTCTATCTGCTGACAGACGTAACATATGAAGAAAAATGTACAAGGGGTTCATAGGTTGAAATAGGGTCACCTAAATTAAGGTGAGCTGATCTTGTAGAGTTAAGATAAATACATGTTGGGGAAATGAAGATGTAAATTTAACTATAAATGAAAAAGCTAAAATGTATGTCACAAGGTATGAATCCATGTCATCTAGACTGTTGTTGGGGTGTATGAAAGTAGAAATTCAGTGATAGCTATTACTGTTCAATACACTGATTAAAAATGAGCAAGGGAACAATTGTGGAACATGAAATACAGATAGAATAGGGCAGATAGGAATATGGAAGATTAAAAAAGTGGCTGGACCATTTAGAAATCCAAAAATTAATGAAAATAATAATTTTTATATCTTTGAATATCTGCTTGGAAAATGTTTCAAATTTATGGTTTAGGCATATGTATCTATGTGTGCATGCACACAAACACACATTTAATTGAAAAGCTTAATTGTTTTTATATAATGAAAGATCAATACAGTTAATAAAGGATACAAGATTGATGAGAGGTTCTGAATATGGAATATACCACAACTTGGAATTGTCAAGAAAGATCTTATGCAGTCTTAGAAGGAAGGGAAAAATGTAAAAAAAATAAAAATAGAGAAGACTGAATGATTGCAGGGGAAAAAAGTATGACACTGAATATTTGTACTAGTGATGGAAGATAAATTAATCTTCCAACAGAATGAATGGAAAGCAGACATAACAAAAAAGCATGTGAAAGCTGCTTGGAACAGAGTGAAAAAAATTATGCTACAAGTGCTACAGAAATGTATGGAGTAATGCTAAGGGAAAATATGAAAAAAGATGCTTGGTAGAATGATGAAGTGAAAGTGGCAAAATAGGTGCATATAGGAAGTGATTGCTAAAAAAATTAGGAAATATGTTATATCAAGATGGGCAGGAGTTGGGCAGGAATATTGTTTTTTACACATTGTGCCCTAATTTGCTTGGCTATTTCTTATGCTTCCAGAAAATGTATCCACATCAATGTCACTACATTCATTTCAATATACCAAATAATTAGCTAAAGTCTGAGGCACTTGTTGCCATGTTGAATTAATCTGGTGTAGTAATGAGCCAATTTGCTAGTTTGGTTGGTTAAAGACGTCAGGCTAGAAAACAAGAGACTGTGAATTCTAGTCTTTCCTCAGATGCAAAGCCAGCTGATTGATTTTAGCCAGTCAGTTTGTCAACCCGAAAAGGCAATAGATGATTCCAAGAAATCATCATCAATATGGCCAAGCATTGTGATGTTACCTTGATTCAAAAGGCAAATTTAGCTGTAACAATGGAATTCTTTTTTGTGTTGTTATAGACAAGATCTATACCTGCAGATAAATAAATGAGATGCACCTTGTAATAACACAGGAACTAGAAAGATTCATTCCTTCATTTGATTCATCCACTTGTGTCCTCGGTCTAGGCATTTCACTGAAAGTTTTACCTGTATCAAAGAAATGTAAGCAAAAAACCTCTTTCACTACTAGATAGTTCGATTTTTTCCTCTACATTTGTCTTATTAAATCTTGAAGGCTGCAGGAAGTACATTTGTTATTTAATCATTTTTTAACCATTTCTAGCTCCACAATTCCATTGCCCCTCTGCTTATGGTCACTTTCCCCCTTTTAATAGTTAAATCAGTTTAGTGTGGATACAGGATCTAGTAATCCAGAACAAGACATTAAATCTATGGAACGTAACTTAGAGATTGTGCAGATCTATCTTTTAAATAAAGTGAGTGAATATAAAAGATAAAGGTAAAGATTTTCCTGTCCAGTCTTGTCTGATCTAGGGCATGACGCTCATCTGTTTCTTGGCGGAGGTAGCCAGCTTAGTCCTAAGACATTTTCTGTGGTTATGTGGCCAACATGGCTGTATGGAACACTGTTACCTTCTCACTGAAGTGGTACCTATTAATGTACTCGCATTTGCATGCTTTTGAACTGCTAGATGGGCAGGAGTTGGGCAGGAACAGAAGCTCACCCTGTTGTGTGGTGCTTGGGTTAACCTGGGCTATCAGCTTTCTAACTGACAAGCTCAGCATCTTTAACTGAGCCATTGCACCCTGAGTGAATAGTAATAATTAATAAAACAAATGAAGCACAAAGAATATTCTAAAGATACAGATGCTAAATATGATTTTAACAAAACATTACAATATGTTGAAAATGCTTCAGAAATTAGAGTACTAATTAGGGATATGGAACATTTAGTGACTAAGAAATGAATTGCCAGAATTGCCCTCCATCCCCCCGAGGCCTTTGGTATTACAAACAAGATGGAATAAAATCCCACCCCGTTGGTCCTCAGGCACCGGCTGAATAGCCTGGATCTCCAGCAGGTACTGAATAGCTGTTTCCATGAGGACTCCTCTCTCTCTGTAATGAATGAAAAACCTCGGGGATATGGAGAGGAATTCTAGAGAAAGACCCGAATGAACGGTCTCTGGGACTCAGGTGTCGGTGGTTACTTCCTCCCAACGCCTGGCAAACAAGGCCAGACGTCCCCCAATGGCAGGATTGACAGTAGATTTATCTGGGGCATCGGAAGGGATGACCCCCAGCCCCTCAAAAGGGCCTGTTCTATACACTATAAACCCAGAAGTGGCCGAAATTGTCTTCTATTCTATTTTTTCATGTTTTTATGGAAATGGGGCAAAAGCTGTTATTTTATACCTCAATCATCAACCCAAAATTCCTGTTTTATACAGGCCACAATATTTGAGCTGACAGCTAATATCACCAAAATGTTACTTTTCTAGTTGTGGACTTTTATGTAGCCAGAAAAATACAATTTCCACAGAAGAGGTATCTGCATTATAACATTTCGTTTCCATACTACATCCATTTCATAAATGGTACACATACAAAAATGTTTACAATTTTGGTTACATATTATTTCTTATCTTACCTGTTTCTTCACTGGACTGAGCTGATTTTTCTATAGGAGAAGTAAATGTTTTTACATTTTTATTCTGGTCTTTAAAAATCATGGGAGTTGATACCGATGAGTTATTTATAGACAACTTCCCTTTTGGGGTTTTGAAAGTATTTTGATCCATAGCTTTGTGTAAGGGGTCTTCTGTTTTTTTCACATCATAAGGTGGAGCTTCTGAACTGAGTTCTTCAAACCAATTGAGACTTATTGGTCCTAGGTCTAAGAAAAGCAGTCAATACATTATTTAATATATGTTTCAAGTTATGATTTAATGATTATTACACATTAATAATTTGTTTACAAATAATGTAAATTACTATATACCGTATTTGCCGGCGTATAAGATGACTTTTTTGCCCTGAAAAAGATGCCTCCAATTGGGGGTCGTCTTATATGCCGGGTCGTCTTATAAGCCGGCAAATAGTAATTGGGAAGCACTGCGGCTGCCAGCGGCTGAGGCACTTTGCGCACCGTGGAAGCAGATCCCGTGAGCCGAAGGAGCAGCCAGCCTTCTCCCAGCTCCCAAGGAACGAGGCTCGCACCGCCCGAGCTCGCTGAGGTATCCGGCTGGGGCTGTCAGGAGTTGTTACCGCTGGCGCGCTCGGCGCGGCTCCAGTCCCGCGTTGCCTCGGAAGGGAAGGCAAAACCAGGAGCCGCTGCTGCGTTGCAAGCGCCGCCGCGCTCTTCCTTTTTGCCTTTCCTTCCCGAGGCAACGCGGGACTGGAGCCGCGCCAGCGGTAACAACTCCTGACAGCCCCAGCCGGATACCTCAGCGGAGCCCGGGCGGTGCGAGCCTGCTTCCTTGGGAGCTGGGAGAAGGCTGGCTGCTCCTTTCAGCTTCACGGGATTCTGCTTTCCACGGTAGACAAAAGTGCCTCAAAAAAAAAAAAAAGTGCAAAAGTGGAAGGCGTGCGGAAGAGGGGCGAGTATGTAACAAACTATATTTTGAGTGGAAATGTTGGGGGTCGCTTATACGCCGGGTCGTCTTATACGCCCCGGCATATACGGTATTACTTTCATCAGAAAATCATCACTTTAGAAGATTATTTTGCAGGATCTAATCTGGGCCAGTCACCAGGACCAGAGGTTTTGTCTTCTGAGCTTTCAGACTCATGCTGGAGCCCATCCTCAGAGAGAAATATCCTGAGGATGGGCCCCAGCATGAGTCCAAAAACTCGGAAGACAAAACCTCTGGTCCTGGTGACTGGCCCAGGTTGGATCCTGCAACATTATCCTGGGACAGGTATATTCATCTTCATTTGTAAGATTTTTTATACAATTACTGATGTAGGTTGGCTTTCTACAAATATTGTGTAATATTAGATTTTTAAATAAATATGAACTACCATCAAATATTACTACCACTACTATAAAATGTTTTTTTCTAATAGGCAGGGCATCCTATGGAGAATATCTCCTCCCACTTACTTTAAAAGCAGAGTTCAAAACTACTCTGAAATTCTTTCTGAAGGTCTTCACGTATCGCCTTGAATCATGAGATCGGTGGCAAATAAATTTAATAATAATATCTGGCTCTGTCTTGTTTGGAGAACATGCATGCCTATTAGGCATGTGACCAAGATTTGCTTACAAGCTAAAGACTCTTTATCAGGTCACTCTTTTATAAACAACTAACTGCAAGCTTCTCTGTTATCAGCAAAAAGATTCACCTCCATGCCAAATCACTAGAAGGTTTTTAGAAAGAGAAACAAAGTCTTGAGGCTAAGGTATATATGTTAGTTACAATTGGGAAACAGCTCAATTACTGAGGCTGTTGTAACCCTATCCTTTCCTTCTCAATAAATCTTAATGGTTTATATTAACATAATTATTTTTCATCATACATTATATTATTTATAACAGACAATAACAGAAAAAGGTGAAAAAAACACAAGAACCTGGCAGTAGCTACAATTAAGCATGCACATTTTCATCTTAATTGTATAACAATCTGCCTAAATTTTCTTTAAACTCTTTTTCTGACTTGTCAGTCTAAAATTGGGAAAGCAGCTATTCCCCTCTAACCAAGGAATATCAAAATAATTTCAATCTTGTCTCCAGAGCAAGTAGGTAGGAATATCAACTGTAAGATACGTTGTATCATCTATAGAAAATGAGCTTGCAATGTACTATTTACAAAGGTAAGTCTCATATTTCAAGGAAAAAGTTTCATATAGCCTGTGATGGCGAACCTATGGCATGTGTTCTGGAAGTGGCACACAGAGCCATCTCTCCGGGCACGCCAGCCCATTGCTCTTCTGGGTTCTGCCATGTGCATGAGTGCCGGGCAGCTGGTCTTCGCATGCGCGGGAGCGCCGGAAACTGTTAAGATCAGTTCCCCGGTGTGGATGTGCACGCTGGGAAACTGAGCTTCTGGTTTCCAGCACAAGCATGCACGCCAGCTAGCTGGTCTTCGCACACGCATGTGTGAAAGCTGAGGCATGTGGGCAGCTGAGCTTCCAGTCTGGAAACTGGAAGCTCAGCTGCCCTTCCAGTTTCTGGCGCTCCCACACACACGCATGCTCCCATTTCACCACTCAGTGCCAAAAAGGTTCGCCAACACTGATATAGGCTGTACTTGGCTTACAGTTTGTTCAGCAACTGTTCAGAGCACAATGGTACTGAATTAAGCACAATAGTACTGACTTACAACCTGTACCCAAATTTGGTTAAAATTTGGGCTCTTGGCACTCTATCCATACTTACAACCACAAGAGTGCTGTAACTCCCACCTGCCTATCTGACCACCATTTATGTCCCTTTGATCATTTGCTGTCTCCCCATTGACTTTTGCTGCTGTTTTCTTCCTCCCACTACTGCTGAGGCAAAGCTGGCCTGGCTGCAGTGCTGTATGGTACTGGCTGCATGCAAAGAAAAAAGGATTCAACCCCCTGCCCCCAAAGCAGCTTGAATTGAAATAGTACCTGATTCACTGTATTGTGTTTTGAATATTTCAGACAAAGATGGTTTCTTTGGGGATATATCAACATTTTTCTTTTCCATTGCACTGCTAATACAATTAAGAAAGTCTGCAAAATAAAGTGTTCTCAAAATTATATGAATTCATATTTGACAGAAATTCTATTCTTTTTTCTTCTAGACTACTTAGACATCATATACCCTCCCCACAAGAAATGCAAACATTTATAGTCACAGCACTAACATCATGAATGAACCAATAACTTTATAAAATAAAGCTGTATAATTTATAGCTTATATGAAAATACCAGATTTTGACAAATTATAAGGACTGGCTCAAACATAGATCTAGGTGACTCTTAAATAGAATCAAAAGACTAAAGACAGAGGATAGGATTTTGTAATTTCTGACTAATTCCCTTAATTGTTTGGCAAGAGAGTCAAGACAAAATATAATCAATGAAAACTGCTGGCAGTGTTTGTTGTGTAATAACTATAGTAGTTGATCTTTGAGGAAAATTAGGCCAGACTTTTAATTTAAATTGGTATGTTGTTTCAAAATGGTCAGTTTATAAGACTCAGTATTCCTATTCAGAATTGTAACATGTTTTAAGTATGTAACTTCTATCTATAAGTACTGCCACAACAAATCCAAAAATAATATTACAGGAATAAGCTATACCCTACACTGGACAATACTGTAATATTTCAGAAACTGAATGATAGGTCCATATTTGTATGCAGTCAATACATCTGAAGTAGATTCTCACAAGCAACAAAAAATCAACACAATGATACTAATGTGGAAACCAGTTCCTGCAGCATACCCATTTCCAAGAAAGGCCCCAACAGTATATTTAAAAAGTTTGAAAAGCTTTTCCTCTAATGGAATATATGCTACCATCTACTAGCAATGCCCCTATCCCCTCTGGATTCTGTCAGGTCAAATGGTACAAACTTTTTGTAAAAGAATTAAGAGTAACAAATTTAACATCAGTTCACTCTTCCAGATAAAAAAAATGCTATTTTAAAACAAAAAAAATTAACCCAAAATTGAGCAAGATTCCTGAACCTGGATATATTATAACCAGGCTCTCACAAAAGGTCTCAACAAACATGTTTTTAATACAATTGTTAATTGATAAAAGTACTTATCTTTCCTACATGTAACCTGAATCTGGATAACCAACCTACTTTCCATTCCATTCTCTCCCTTCACCTCATTCCAATATAAATTCAATTCCAGTTTATCAACTCTGCTTACATGACTTGTCGCTCAGAAAAGCTTTTAATAAAATGTCCCCCCGACGTCCCTTTGAAACCAGTTGAGCAATTGAGTAAACTGCGAGTTGCCTTAGTTGGCAGCCTAAGCAGAGGGGCCCGGAACTGCCCATTGCAGGTGATAGGTAGAATCAGCTTCTTTAGCGACCCCTCTGAGACCCATTCCGTCCAAGTGGTTGCAGTGGGGAATCAGGGGCAGGGGGAAATAGGGCTATCTGAGGGGACGAAGAAGAGCGGCTGGCTCGGGAAGCAGAAATGCAGCGGGAATCTTGAGATCGTCTGATATTTACTCTGACAACGGTAAATGTACGTGATTGAGTTTGCAGTTGGGAACCCGATGTGTAGCCATGCCTTGCCACGAGGCCGCTTCTATTGGCCGATAGAAATGGCTGGTGACTCTGCCCTTGGGGCACTGGTGACTCTGCCCTTGGGGCGCTTCTATCGGCTGATAGAAGCGCGGGGCGCTCCACGAGGCTTCTTCTATCGGCTGATAGAAGCAGCCTCATGGTGAGGTGAGTGCGCGTGGGGCACTCTGGGTGAGGGTTCTTGTGGGGGAGGAAATTAAGTCACCCCCAAAAAACATCCTAGCCGTTTTTTCGGGGCTCAAAAAAAAAAAAAAAAAAAAGAACCGGCCTTATTTTATGAGAAACACGGTACTTGTTAATTTATTGAGGAAAATGATCCAAAGCTACATATTTCTATGTGGCAAGAAGATGTCAACTTCTGGGATTATCAATTCATTTCACCAGCATCATCAGATGTTTCAATCAGTGGTATGATAACCAGGTATGAATGTGGGCAATCCTGTCTTTTTTAAAGAATGAAAATGTGGGATCTTTGCAACACAAGCATAGAAGAAGTGTGTCATGGCTTGAAAAAAGGAGATTTCTGACAATCTCTGAAAAACAGTTAATTGAAGCACACTAGGTTGGAAAAGGGTTAAAAACAATTTCTAATTAGTTTAGATTCTACCAGTCTGTCCGGTACCAGGAAAATTGTGTACAAATGGAGACAACTTAACCCTATTGTTATTTTCCCCGGAAATGATCAACAGACCAAAGGCATATCAAGAGCAAAGTGCATAATGCTCTGGAAGAACCTCAGGATGTCAAAGAAACCAAAGGCCTATCCTGAATTGGTGGATGTCATGATTCATGAGACCACCATTAGGAAACTACTGAACAACAATGGTATGCACATAGGGCTGCAAGGAGAAAGTCACTAATCTAAAAAAAAAATTGCTGCCAATCTAGTTTATGAAATACCACCTGCATAAGCAAAAAAAGCTATTAGAAGAAAGTTCTGTGGGTGGATGGATGAAACTAAAAGAGAACTTTGGGCTTAAATAAAAAGATGTTTGGTGAAAGGCAACACTGAATTCCAGCATAAGAACTTCAACATATCTGTGAAACAGGTAGTACCGTTCAAAGTTAAATGGCACTGAAAAAAGTAACTTATGACCAGTTTTCACATGTCTGTTGTAGCATCCCCATTGTTATGTGATCAGATTTCAAACACTTGGCAATTGACTCATAATTGTGAGGGTTGCAATGTTCCGGGATCCTGTTTTTTGTTTTAAAGTGTATGGCATGGGTTAGCCAGGGATCACCGAGGTGGCTGGCTGCCTTTGCAAAAATATTTTTTCTGGCAGCGTTATATTTTACTCACGGGATGCCTGAATGCGGGGAGGCTTCTTTCTTGTCCCACACGGTTTATTCACTCATAGGAATCAAGCTGCCAACCTCAGCGGTGTGCAGGCCCAGCATCTTACGTGAGCCACCATGGCTCCCTTCCAGAGTCCTGTGAGCCACTTTTACTACATTCAGACAAGCAATGTCAATGGGGAAGCTAGATTCACTCAACAGTTTAACAACCACTGTGACTTAACTGTGGAAAGGTCATAAAATGTGGGCAAATTCACTTAACAAATGTTTCACTTAGCAACAGAAATTTTGGCCTCAATTGTGGTTGTAAGTTGAAGTCTATCTGTAATATGGTTTAGCCCTCTGATCACGAGAGCTTGCTATATTAGATGGAACTATGAATTCTGAACTGTACTAGCAAATTCTACATGAAAATATCAGGGTATATATCTATGAATTGAAGCTCAAAAAATGTTTTTGGAATGGCCAAGTCAAAATCCTGACATTAGGTGTAGAAAAATGTTAAAGGATCCTAGCAAGCAGTTCGTGAGAGGAAGCCCACCAACATCCCCAAGTTAAACCTGTTCTCTGAGGAGGAATGGGCTGAAATTTTTCTAACTTGTTTTCAGACTTGATCAACAGTTACTGGAAATTTTTAATTGGTTATTGCTGCCCAAAGAGGGACCTTAAGTTATTAAAAGCAAAGGTTTACATTTTTACACATACAAATATGTAGGTCTGGAATTTTCTCATGCTTTAGGTTTATATTTATGCAGAAACATTGAAAATTCAAAAGGATTCATAAACTTAGGACCTGCTATAAACCGCAGATTAAGACAAAACTCTAAAAACAACAAAATAACTTGGCTGTGACTTGTAACTGGAAATTTGTTAGATGTTTATCTCAGCATTATTACTTTATAGTTATCTCAAGGTAGTAGACACCCAATACTGCCTCTTCCTGTTTTTCCCACAGCAACAAGCCTGTGAGGTGTGTTGGACTGAGTGTGTGACTGGCCCAAAGTCCCCCAGGTGGCTTATGTGCCTAAGGCAGGACTAGAACTCAATCTCCTGGTTTCTAGGCTAGTACCTTAGCCACTATGTCAAACCTGATATTGGAAGTGGTGTAGCTAAAAGAAAACCAGGAAAAAGGACATTAAAATTATCAAGTTTAATGTCTAATTACATTGTTATGGAAGGATCTGCACTAGCTACATAGCCACTGAAAACTATCATGAAGAATGAAGCTAAAAGAAAGCAAGTCTATCCCTCTCCCACCTCCACATCTGCTAACTAGGTTCTAAGAACATAAGCCTGTACAAAACAGAGGGCTGAATCCAATTGGACAAATTTGCAAGCCTACTCAACAGCCTTTGCCTGCTGCTTTAATGTGCAAAGCAGGAAATTAGACTTGAATATCTATTTAGCCCATCAATCCTCTCACTGTTAAACTGCCATCCTAATATACTTACCTGGAAGTAAATCCTTCTATTTACATAAATATCTACAAGTAAAAAATATTCAATGGAGCTTGCCATGACTATGTAAGTTTTGCAGGACCAACTGGGCCCCAGTTTGATGAAATATCCCAATCAGCTGTGCTAGCACAACACACTGAGCACTAATTTTACTATATGACCAGCTGGCATAGCATATAGCCACAGATATATTTTTGTTTAAGTCTGTATTTGTCCTAATATTTTCTATCTCTACACGCTTAGTTGGGAATATTTAATTCAAATGTTAATTTAATGTACTCTGAGTAACAGGCAGAAGTATTAGGTATGTCCACCACCTTAACTATCCAATATAGGGAAAATGGAAAATATAATTACAATCATTTTAGATCTAGTTTGATCTAGTGGTTAAGGCATCAAGCTAGAAACCAGAAGTGTACAGGTTTTAGCCCTGCCTTGAGCATGAAGCCAGCTGGGTTCAGTCCTAGACAGCAGGCAACAGCCTATCACTTTTGAATACTCTTGCCAAGAAAACTGCAGGGACTTGTCCAGACAGTCGGCAGGAGTAACAAAACTGAGGGCGGGGGGCACAGAAATCTTTATGCTCATCATCCTACTTCAGACCTCACAACGACCAAATAAATTATCCTACGGGATGCACCGTCAGCGTCCCTTTCCCTCAGACCGCACCATCCCAGATACAGAGAAGGAGCCAAGGCTTTCCTCTCCCATCTCATGCCCTGGAAGAAAACCCGACCTTTCTTCCACTCACACACGTTTCACCTCAGTGCCTCTCCTCATCGGACAGCGAGTTTCTTCTGAGTTAAGAAGAACCTCAGAAGAGCAGCCCTGTGGAAATGTAGTTGGGAGCAAAAAAAAAAAAAAAAAAATCAACGGACGAAGGAAGATTTCTCGAGGCCCCCCAAAAAGAAACCGCCGGGCTCCAAGTCCTCTCAGCAACAACTTCCTCTCTGAAAGACAAAAGAAGGCGCCAAAACCCGCCAAACGCATGCGCAGTTCCAGAGGGGTGGAGTCAATCATTTCCTCACGGCTGATCCACACTCACAATCCGGAGGTTTTTCGTACATACCGATCACCCTACGGACGGAAATGAAATTGGTCTCCGGCTGGGAACAGTGGAGCCCAGCTCTTGCTTCCGTTTTTCACTAGCAATGGCGTGAAGGCCCGAAACTAAGAGAAGAGCCAGCAGTTCAAGGGTCTTCAAACTTGCCAAGTTTAAGATTTGTGGACTTCAACTCCCAGAATTCCCGAGCTAACATGACTGCAGGAGGAATTCTGGGAGTTGAAGTCCATAAGGCTTAAAGCTGTCAAGTTTGAAGACCCCTGCTGTAATGGTTTAATCCTGCCGCACTCAAGGGATCATGGAACTTGTGGTTTGTTTTTTACAAAAAAAGAATTGGTCCGTTCTAGCACGCTAGTTTATATGCAGTACTTAAAAGTATGCCTCAAACCACGGAATTTTGATAGTTCAGAGACAGGCACATAGTTTCATTTTTCTCTCAGGAGCTGTTAAGAGCCTTTCCCCCCTCCCATTCCCCCCCCCCCAAAGCTGCAAATTATCTCATTGAAATAGTTGTACATTAGTTACTGTACAAGTACAATGAGAAATGCAAATCTCTTGTGAAAAAAATTACATTTTACAGAATTAACTGATTTGCTATTTATATTCTGCCTTTCTTCTAGGAGTTAAAGGAGGTGAGAGGGCACTCCTTTTCCCTGTTTCTCCCCACGGTTGGTTGTCCCAAGGGTGCTTTTTTGAAAATCAATTGAACTTTCTTGATATTTGTTTCTTAAAAGTGTTTTGCTTGAGTTCTGAAGAAGTTAAATGTTTCCGGGGGGGACCCAAGAAAGTCCAGTTGCCTTTTGGAAAAGCATCTTTGGGACAACCATTACCTGGATGATTGAAAATCTCTAGACACTCTGAAGTTGGTTGTACTGTGCATGTCTAGTTCAAAGTCACTGGTATGCTTTTGGGCTTGAATCTGGAGGAGTTTGCATATAAAGACACACACATTTTTATGTTCATGCGATTTTATTTTACATATTGTGTAAAGTCTGAAGTCATTTACACATATTAAAACTTAACATTCTGCACCATAAACCTAGTTAACAAATTGCCATGTTTAAGCTAAAACCAAACATCACATTAAGAGTTAGTGTATTGCATGAGCCATTAAGTGTTTTATTCTGGGTTAGTACACTATATTAACATAGTTAATTGTGATTTCTTCAGTAAAATAAGGAATTGGGACCTATATCTTCAACATGATGGCCTCCACAATATGCCTCATCGTATGTTTTTAAAGCTTATTTTAATTTAAACAGTTAAATATAAAGTTAACATATTACTAAGCAGTATGTCAATTATAAAATTCCATAAAGCCTTTTAGAACATGCATATATCCCACAAAAAGTGTTAAAAATACACATGAAAGAAAACAACCCAATTCTACTTGAATTACGCTCACTTGTTTCAAAGACTAACAGAACCATCAGAGAGGTTAGAGCTGAACAATCTAGCCAGGTTGCTTTCTGACAAATGTGGGGTTAGTTGTATTCAGACAAACAGAGGCCCTTTAGTTTTACTGAGTCAAATTGCCTGGATTTACAGAGCATTTTAAATAATCTAACTCTGCTGTTTGGATTTCCACAGCACCCGAAATCACATTTTGACCAAGAGACCCAGTGCTGTTTGGATAACTAGGTTTGTAAAGAACGGGGTGTTATATTGCAGTTGAGCCAATATTAGAGGTTTATTGGATTGCAATGTCCAAGATTCAGTTGATATCTATGTACTACCTTGGAGTAAATGTTTCCACTCCCTGATATTTCGGTAGGACTTAATTTTGGGTAAAGTATCCCTTTATCTTCAAAGGATCTGCTGAATCTTGTTGTAGTTTCACCGTTTCGGTTACAACCCAACTCAATCCAAAACCTGTCCGATCCATCATCAATGGTTCTTGGTTGCAAACATTTAGTGGAAGCGCTTTGGAGAGGGAACGCACATTGTGAGTTCAAACCTGTTAACTCCGGTGCGTAAATTTCCAGCGTACTTTACGAGTGCAACTGTTCCTGAATTAAGAGGGTTTATTGGTTTTCGCCACTAGTTAATGAGCACTAATTGCTCCTGGGGGACGATAAAAGCGAGGGAGGGAGGAAGCCTCCCCCTTAAACCAGGCTCCCTGTCCCGGCATGGAGCGCTTCGTTTATCCGTCTTACAGCGTTTATCAAAGTTATGGAAGCGGCTTTACCCCCAGCCACAACGTGGCCTCGAGGCTACCGCCCAATCAGAAGCAGCCGAGCTGGAAGCAAAGCAAGTGCAGCGGCATCTCTAACCCCTACCGCGGGCTGCTCACGGCCCCTTCCGCGACTCCTGCGGTGTCTTCGCCGGATTATTTGGATACTTACAAACGAGCGCAGCTAAAGGCGCTGCTCTCGCACGTTAGCCCGGGCCTCACCCCGCGGCTCCGTAAAGCCAACACCAAAGAAGTGGGTGTTCAGGTGAACCCGCAGGCAGACGCCGCGGTGCAATGCTCGCTCGGATCTCGGCCGCTCCAGGCCGTCCGGCCTCAAAGCCCCCCGGGCCGGCTGAGCCGGGAGCAGCCGCCGCTCCCAGGCTTCTACTCGCCCGTGCTTGGTCGCCGCCTCTTCATCTTTCCCGAAGTGGCGGGGAAACCGAAGGCGCCGCCTGAAGGTCCGGCTTCGCTTCCGTCCAGCCAGACGTCCGAGGAAAAGGGAACGTCCGTAGAGAAGGGGGACGGCGGTGCCGAAGAGGAGGCGGGAGCTGAGGACGGGCTGCCGGGGCACGCCGTCGGATACTCTGCCCAGCAGCAGGTCGGGAAAGGAGACGAGGCTGAGGGAGGCGGGAGTCGCTTCTCCGAAGAGGATAAAAGAACTATCTTCCAGGTGAGCGGCGCGGTTTTCCGCAGACGCTGCGCTTGCTTGGAAATCCCTCCGGCTTCTAGCAGCCGCGCTTTGATGAAAGGCAGAAGGGGGATTTTTCAAAACGCCTTCTTAGAGAAGAACTTGGCCTTAGCTAGACCCTTGGCTTGCTTGGCTTAGCCATAGCCCAACCTCAGCGTCTTTAGAATGTGTTGGCTTCAACTCCCAAGAATAACCCCAGCCAGTTGGGAATTGAATTCTGTGAGTTAAAGTAACTGAGGTTGACAAACGCTGTACTAGCCTCTTCTGCAGGGCCTGACATTTAAACAAACCTATCAACGTGTATGGCGAACATTCGAATATAGCCAGGATGTAATGTTTGTTTGTCACATTTTTGCCTCCCTACCCCCACCCCAAACACAGGCGTGGACTTTAGCAGTATATTCGCAAGAGATGTTGGGATTAAGAATTGTATAGAATCAGGTTAAATATAGACCCCTTCTTATACTCCTGTACTTCTCACTTTTTTGACTTTAGTGTTTAGGATTATGCTAGCAACCTTTCTCTCTGGGGTAGCACTTATAATTGTTATATGGAGTAAAGTAATTTCACCCCTGAATGAGAAATTGGTATAGTTCTTGAAGGTGTCAAAATAGAATGGATAAATTTGGCTGTGGGAGTAGATCAAAACTGTATTTGGCCAGAAATAATTATCTTAATATTTGGAGAACACTCCCCCCCCCATGCTTGCAGAAGAAGGTAGATAGTGAATGGGATTTTTTTCCTCAGATTTCTGCATTTAAAAAGTGTGCTTTAAATGTTGTGATTTAAGAATAATCTTGCAAATAAAATTTTAATATTTACTGTTCATGCACAACTTTCCGTTGCAGTTCTTAGAACAGAAATATGGCTATTTCCATTGCAATGACTGTAAGACCAGATGGGAAAGTGCTTATGTATGGTGCATTTCTGGAACCAATAAGGTATGTTTAGAAGAACATTAGAAAAAATGCTTCTATTGTTTAAGGTGTAAATTTCAGAAAAGGATTCAATGTCTGGACTGCATGTTAGAAAATGTAACTGTCTCAAACTTGAAGAATCCTTTTAGGCTCAGTTTTGATAGAATGAGAGGAGCAAACTAGAAGTGATGTTTTTGTACAGTGTTTACCTGTTAACTATAGTGGTGACCAACTGCAAATAGTTTGATACACAAACCTTTTTTTTGCTTTGGGTTAAATTGTGCCATGTTAATAGGAAATCATAAAATGAGCTGAATAAGAATTTTTAATGCCTGTTTGGCACAATGAGTATTCAGTTGTGCTTAAATATATAATTTTTTCATGCTACATTTTAAAGATAGTCTGATCTAAGGTTTTCCCCTCTCAAATGTACCACTTTCATTTTTAGGTATACTTTAAGCAGCTTTGTCGCAAGTGCCAAAAGAGCTTTAATCCCTATAAAGTAGAAGCAATTCAGTGCCATGTAAGTAAGACTTGATATTCAGCAACTGCTATTAACACATTAAAGAAGTATCTAAAGAAAAACGGTTTTTTACCTGGCTTAAAATTGCAGTGTATTAAGGAACTATTTGAATCAGAATATTGTAATATGCAATACTATTCTCCAAGACAAATTGATTTCCATAAGTTATCTTCCTCTACCTCAACAAATAATGGCAATAAAGGTGAAACTTTGAAACTTATCATAGAAAGGCTATCATTTTGCAGATTTTGGATACAATAGGCAGAATGTCAGGTCAGACCACCCATGGAAATTGGAAGTTTGGTGCATCTGAACTATAAAGCACTTACATTTAGGTAAATTATATCATTTGTAATAACTTTTGTCAAATTATACTTTTGGATTTAATAGATATTTGTGAAGAGTTAATGAATTTTCTTCCTCTGATGGTGACTGTTAAATCTTAATGTTCACCAATAAGTATGGATAATTCAGATGCTTCATTTCCTTGTTCAGTGGTGTCTAACTCATGGCGTCACATCACATGATGTAGCACAACTTCTCCCCCTTTGCTAAAATGGGAGTGGGTGTGGCCAGTGCATGATGCATCTGGCCTGCGGGCCGTAAGTTTGACACCCGATTCTTAATAACCAAAACTAACCCAAAGAATTGAATAGAGAACTTCAGAGGATGGTTGTTACAGCACTATTAAAAATATAGAATATGGCATTTTAAAAACTTTCCTTATTTCTAGTTCAACATGGGTATACTGTGCTTATTGTTATGAAAGCATACCTTTGTTTAATATTACTTGGCATCTATGGCACATTTGTGCAATAGGATTAACTTGTATCTTGGTTAATAGAATATTTTTCATCTTTTATCATTCCAAAGTTTCTAGAAGATCACTAAGTATAATCACAAAAATAATCTTTGGAATAGGTTTTGATTTCTTCTACTAATTAAAGTTTGTTATCCCAAGATCTGTTCAAAGACTCGTTGCTCCTGTCCCCAGAAAAAAAGGCACATTGACCTCAAGAGACCCCACCGGCAAGAGCTATGTGGCCGCTGTAAAGGCAAAAGATTATCTTGCGACAACACCTACAGCTTCAAATACATTGTTTGATCTGTGCAGTTTGTGTGCTGAGGTTGCATTTAGCTATGCACTTTGTTTCATAATGTAGATTTGACTTTAGGATTCTGACCTGGCAATGGATAATGGACTAAAGATGTTTGCAATGCTAAGATATATTTGTAATTTATCACTGTACTGCCTAATTAATAAAACTTAAATTCCAATTAAATTGTATTTCCCTTGATGAGCATTAAAAAGAGATGGGAGAGCTGATACACTTAACTAGAAAAAGGTGGAAAACTTAGAGGGATTTTACATGCCAGATTAAATCTTGCAAATACTACACTGCTCAAAAAAATAAAGGGAACACAAAAATAAGACATCCTAGATCTGAATGAATGAAATAGTCTTATTAAATACTTTGTTCATTACATAGTTGAATGTGCTGACAACAGAATCACACAAAAATTATCAATGGAAATCAAATTTAGCAACCCATGGAGGTCTGGATTTGGAGTTACATTCAAAATTAAAGTGGAAAAAAACACTACAGGTTGATCCAACTTTGATGCAATGTCCTTAAAACAAGTCAAAATGTGGCTCAGTAGTGTGTGTGGCCTTCACGTGCTTGTATGACCTCCCTACAATGCCTGGGCATGCTCCTGATGAGGTGGCGGATGGTCTCCTGCAGGATCTCCTCCCACACCTGGACTAAAGCATCCCCCAACTCCTGGACAGTCTGTGGTGCAACGTGGCATTGGTGGATGGAGCGTGACATGGTGTCCCAGATGTGCTCAATTGGATTCAGGTCCGGGGAATGGGCGGGCCAGTCCATAGCATCAATGCCTTCGTCTTGCAGGAACTGCTGACACACTCCAGCCACATGAGGTCTAGCATTGTCTTGCATTAGGAGGAACCCAGGGCCAACTGCACCAGCATATGGTCTCACAAGGGGTCTGAGGATCTCATCTTGGTACCTAATGGCAGTCAGGCTACCTCTGGCGAGCACATGGAGGAGGGCTGTGCGGCCCCCTAAAGAAATGCCACCCCACACCCCTTACTGACCCACTGCCAAGCCGGTCATGCTGGAGGATGTTGCAGGCAGCAGAATGTTCACGGCATCTCCAGACCCTGTCACGTCTGTCACATGTGCTCAGTGTGAACCTGCTTTTATCTGTGAAGAGCACACGGCACCAGTGGCGAATTTGCCAATCTTGTTCTCTGGCAAATGCCAAACGTCCTGCATGGTGTTGGGCTGTAAGCACAACCCCCACCTGTAGACGTCGGGCCCTCATACCACCCTCATGGAGTCTATTTCTGACCATTTGAGCAGCCACATGCACATTTGTGGCCTGCTGGAGGTCATTTTGCAGGGCTCTGGCAGTGCTCCTCCTGTCCCTCCTTGCACAAAGGCAGAGGTAGCGGTCCTGATGCTGGGTTGTTGTCCTACAGCCTCCTCCACGTCTCCTGATGTACTGGCCTGTCTCCTGGTAGCGCCACCATGCTCTGGACACTACGCTGACAGACAGCAAACCTTGCCACAGCTCGCATTGATGTGCCATCCTGGATGAGCTGCACTACCTGAGTCACTTTTGTGGGTTGTAGACTCCATCTCATGCTACCACTAGAGTGAAAGCACTGCCAGCATTCAAAAAAACCCATCAGCCAGAAAGCATAGGAACTGAGAAGTGGTCTGTGGTCACCACCTGCAGAACCAGAACCTTTATTGGGGATGTCTTGCTAACTGCCTATGCTTTCCATCTGTTGTCTATTCCATTTGCACAACAGCATGTGAAATTGATTGTCAATCAGTGTTGCTACCTAAGTGGACAGTTTGATTTCACAGAAGTGTGATTGACTTGGACTTACATTGTGTTGTTTAAGTGTTCCCTTTATTTTTTTGAGCAGTGTATATTCCTGCAATCTTTTTGTAGAAATAGTGATACAATGTGAGGATTCTGAATATAATTGAACATATTGAAGTTTGATAAAGATTGAGCAATATACTTTCATGTCTACTATGGCATTCTATAAAGACACATGTAAGTAAGTCTTAAATCACTGAAGGAAAATAGAATATGTAATAGATTTTTATGATAGGGATAACAATCATTATTAAATTGAATAAAAAGCACAGTAGTCTTCCTGAATCATCATATGGCCTGTCTGTCTTGTTGAAATTAAAGAGGAAAAAATACCTGAGCATATTAATGCTTAAGTTTACTTAGATATTTTTGTATTAATAATATAAGACAATATCGGATTGCCAATGTACTACTACTATGAATTTTATGGTGCATGTTAAACTAGCACTTTTGTCTTAGGAGGGATATTACTCTCAAAACTAATTTGCAAAAATGACTGATAAGGCCTATATTAGAAGAGATACATATTGAGTTTCGTAGCACTATAGATTAAATATGCAATTTCAAGCCAATCTAAAAACAGGAAGAATTTGATAAGATTTGGTGATTATTCATAAGCAATTGCAAGTTTCATAATTATTTCATACACTGATGCAAAAATAATAATAACCTGAGTCATTGCATGTGTAATGAGTTTGCCCCCATTTCTGTTGCATTTTAGTAAGGAGATATGGAAAGAGATGGTTAAGTGAAGCTTCCATCTTATTTTCAGTGGTTTTTAGATGATAATAGCAAAATTATAGTGAAAACAGCACATGTTCTGAACTTGCAAATACAGTTCAATTAAGCATGATTATGATAGTTCTTAGATATATGTACATGTGTATAGGTTGACATTTCATTTAAAAAAATGATGGTTTAAGCCTGTGCTATACAAGAGCTGGTAAGTAGCACAATGAAGAAACATGAACTTCATCGGTCAATTATATTAGGTTTACTAACACTCAGAAACATTTGTTCATCTCTTACAAAGCATTCCTCTAAGAGAAGAGTAACTAAGTGAGTTGGGCAGCACTCAAGTCACACAGTGAAAGAGGCACTTCATGTTAGCTTTCATGAGGGTTAGCTGACATGGACTTGCCACACAAGATTATAAGCAATAAAAATAATTTTATATCCCATTAATACTCCCCAAATTCATATGATTATGGTAGTAGGCCTTAATCACTAAGCATAAAGCTTGTCTTTCTTCCAACTCAATAGGGAAAAAGAAACCAAGATATATACCTAGCAAATGACATGTTAATTTTATAGTCTGAATGTGAGATACGCTATTTTAATCCCTGTTTGAATCATTTTTACAAAATTTTAAATTGGCTTCTATAATAAAGGTAGCACAATCCAACAGGAAGAGGTTCACACCTATAGAGCCCATCTGCTCAATTGTGGTGTTACAGAATAAGTACACTTACATTTTGCATAACATATTTCTTACAGCTTGATTTTTCCATAACAATTCAAACTAATACCTTGCTTCTCTTATATATGCTCAAATTACTGTTTCGAGGAAGGGAGGACAGAGAAGCCTATCAATTTTCATATATTTGCAGAAACCCTTTCAGCCTGGTTCCTTTCCCACTTGTTTGGACTATAAGTCCCAGAATTCCAGTATGTTCTCTAGTTAGAAATTCTGGTATTAGTGGTCCCAACATCTCTGGAAGACGCCAGATTGACAAAGCTTAGCTAGAGAGAACTGGTTGAGCAAGAATACATTAAATTTAAGGGACTTTGTTCAATTTATATCAATTTGTGCAGGTTAATGTTTGGATGCATAGTGAGCACATAAAAGTTGGACTAATTTATATGTTGATTCAAGCCCAACTGAAAAAGAACCTGATTTCAAAATATTCTTATAGAACTGTTTCCATATATATTATAGCATAAACTCATTACAATTTAGTACATTTACACGCTAATGTGTATGTATACAGATATATGTATGTTTGCATGTATGTACACATACACACACATACAGTATATAGTCTTTTATACTTGAGATCTGTAATGATCAAAATATTAAAAGAAAATTCACAAAAACCTTTAAATGTATTTACAGGGTGAACAAGCGACACAATGTTGGAATAAAAGTGTCTCAAATGTGCAAATAACTTACATGCACTTGTTTTAACTCTTTACAGCAGTTAAGTGCAAAAAAAATACGAGAAAACAGGAACATATATTACTAATAAGCACTTGAAAATAGAAAGTAAATCTGATCTGTACTTAATAATTTCAGTGTTAAAATCCAAATGTACATTAAAATTAAAAGATGCATGTACCAGTTCAAAAGAACTTAAATCAGACGTGATATTTTTCTACAAAATGACAACTTATGCCAGACCAGCATTCTTAATATAAATATACATAAAAGCAACTCTCTAGTAAAAAGCAGCCAAAATCTTTTTTTTAAAAAAAAATCTTTGTCCATTCATAGGTACTTGGGTCTTAATAACAGACCTCTTGAAATAGGATCTAGTACCTTCCAAGACAGTAGCCTAGCAACATCAACAAATGTACTTTGTAGCAGCTTATTTTTTTTCTCTATTTAGAAGATACAGTAATCATATTTAAATACAGTGCACATTTGAAGTCCTTTACAACAACTTTCATATGCAGAGGCTCTCAGCTTTCGCAGTGACAGTCTTTCAGTATCCTGTCGCTAGCTTCATTCTGCCTGTTTTTAACAACTTGGTCAAAGGAATAAATGTACAAAACTAAAAAAAAATCCTCAAGTGAAGAAGAGATTGCACTTTTTATATCTAAAACTATTTTCTAGAAAGGAAGTCTTTCTCAGTGTAGTAGTCTTTGGTATGTAAGGAAGTCACTTCTTCAGTAGTGAATTGCAGTTGCCCTGTGAAAGTCATTTGGGTGTGTAGTTCAGAACAAAGGAGTTGACGCTACCTTTGTTCTTATATTATGACTGCACTCTGAAAACACTGCCCAACTTTTCTTGGAAAATATTGTAAAGGTAACAAGATTGAGTATGTCTTGATCAACTCTTTCTAAAGCTGAAAATGCACTGAGCCATCTCATCCCAGCATGGAAGCAATCCCAGCCTGAAAGCGGTAGGGGGCACCAGGCTTTTGTCAGAGACTCGTGCCAGAAACACTGGAATCTGGAAGAAAAGAAGTGATCACTCGGTAGCTTTGAGCTCGCCGGATCATGTCCCGGATTTCTATGTTCAGCTCCATCAGTTTCGCACAAATTTCAGTCAGGCTTTGGTTAGAGTCTACCAATGCATAAGTGCCAGATTGCCCTAGTGTTTGGTGCCGGAAGTAAATATTCAGTAGAGTCTGGACTTCATCATCAGAACTGCTTCCAAAAATGTCATTCGGCCATAAATTCCTGCAATGAAACAAAAGTACAGGTTATGCTACTGAAATGCTGTTTCATGCAAATGAAATCTCATTTTTTAATTTCTGTGGCTACACATGTAAAAAGGTAAAAAAAAACAAGTGTTATTGATATCACAAAATGAAGGGGGAAAAAAAACCTTCAGGTGCAACGGTTAATTAATTACAATATGCACTGCAATGGATTTAAGAAGATTGACTCTTTTGAAGGAAGAGAAGGAAGCTTCATTATTGGCTAGTAAAGTAACTTTAAAACTCCTGGCTTTTTTTTAAATAAAGCAGGTTCTCTTTTTTATTTGCTTGAACCCATTGGGTTTTACAAGATAATGCTTCTGGGTTTTTTGTTTTGCTTTTGCTTTTTTTTTTTGCTTTGGGTACTAACTCATGTATATCTTCCATGCAAAAGAAGCTTGAAAACCAAGCCATAGATAGTTTAGTGCAGGGGTCTCCAACCTTGGCAAGTTTAAGCCTGGAGGACTTCAACTCCCAGAATTCCCCAGCCAGCAAAGCTGGCTGGGGTCTGGGAGTTGAGTCCCCAGCTGCAGGTGAAGACCTTTAGTGGACAAAAGTAGTATGTTCACCACTAAGTTGGCATAACATACTAGAACTTTGTTTCTTTCAAAACACAAAACCTAATTTGTGATCAAGATAGGTTTTTTTTTTCCATTTCAATACAGAACCTTCATTTCTCTAAGCAAGGGAAACTGATAACAGACTGTGTTCCAAAATTATAACATTTTTAAAACATATAGAGATACTTGATGAACAGAAGGAACACAGAACCTTTTAATTATTTCTCATTTATTACATTTAAATGAGTTCCTTTAATTTGGATCTATTTATATATATTCAGCAATAATATTCAGTATTATTCAGTAAAAACAAAGTATTTGATAGCTGCTCTTCAGAGAAAATAGGAAAACAATACATTAGTCATCTATCCCAATGTACCTGCATTCTCTTATTTGGTGTAGAGCTTTTCCAAGTTCATTGTTTTTCAGACACTCTAGCATAAATTGAATAGCTATTTCTGTAGAAGCGAACATGGGTTCAGAGGTACCACTTTCTATAATAGATGGATCAAGTGCAATGGCAGCACTAGCTTCCTTAAGGTTTTTCTTTAACTCACTCAGTTCTCGTGACATATTTAGCAGCTATGGAAGGAAAAAAAAAATCATTTTCACCAATGTACATTATCTCCTTCCATATAAAAGATGCAAAATTCGAGGAAAGATGAAGTATTTAAATTAGCAGGAACAATATCCATATGAAAATTAATTTAAGAATATGCATTGAAATATATATTTGGTACACCTTGTCCTGATTTTAAAACCAGCGGAGGAATATAGGGTGTTCTACAAGTTAAAGAATATCGTAAACTCATTCTTGCTTTTCAAAAAATGAAATAGATATTAAAATTTTATTTACCGTATTAAACTCAATCAAATAATTGGATATGAATCCAACTTTGGATGGATTTATTAAGAAGATTTTTTTTAACCAAAATCAAATGCTCTAAGCATTTAATCATGCATTTCAACCCCACTGTTCTAAAATAAGGTGTATATCTTCCACACTACTTCACGGTATCTTATTTCTTTTTCGCCTCTGTCCAGCTTGGTTACAGAGTCTACTTCTTTTGTGCTATATTTGTCCAGTTTACAAGATCAATGCATGATAATGACAAGGGTTTTGTTCTTCAGCTGACTTGTTGCAGACCCTTACACTGTGTTATGTTATTGTTTGGGAGCTGTGAGAAAATGACTAACTCAAGCTTAACCAATTGTTTTTCATGCTTGAGAAAGAAATAGAACCTGCAGCTTCTTGATTCTAGTCTAACATCTTAACCACTAAACCACACTGCCTTTCAATTGCATGTTTGTATTTTGTGAGACTGGAATAAATGGGTTGTGAATCACATTAAACATGGTATCCCTTTCAACCGACTACCAAAAGTCAGAGTAAAAGGCACTCTTTTTCAGTGGTTCTGTTTCTACTTCTGGAAGTGGGTCGACTCAGCTTAGCTCCATGATGTCTGGGTCATGAATCCCAGATAACACAGTATTTTTACCCTTGTATTTTTACCCTTCTTTATACGGTCTATATAAATTGAGGTGGGGAAAACTGTATCAATAATTTTTTAAAAATCTGAAATATCTTATAAGATGAGGTTGTTAGAGGGCATCAAACTTCACTTTTCCTTCTTTTCAGGTGGGACACTGCAGGTGTTGGCTTTATAACTTCATGAAAGCTAATAATTAATAATACATTATTGTAGACTGTGTCTTACTGCTGTAATGATATATCAGTTGGGTCCACTGATACCAGTACTATTAAATTTAAAAAGCTGTATTGAGATGATTTCAATTTAAACATCAATTCCTTGATGTTTGAAGTCAAGGCACCTCATCAGCAATTCTGATCTGCAGGTTACATTTTACACTTCTAGGTGGCCAGGTTCTGCTTCATCTTGGACAAAAATAGGGCAAGAATACTAATTCCAAGGAAAATAATACTATTATTCTATCACAAAAAGTAGATTCTATCATTTTATAATTTAATGATTAGTGTTGGATTATAAATTAAAGAATAAATATAAAGCATTTAGATAAGCTATGGTTTTTAAAAACCATGCCACAAGCCTATTTAAGAGTAGCCTACTATATGCTACATGAAGCTTACTGTAATAATATAGTTCAGTATTAAAATTAGGGTAAGGAAGTCTTTTCTCAGCCATGAAATTCAATTGAGGGATATTACATTAGTCACTTTTTGTCAATATTTTATTTAACATTCCGGTGTGAAAAAATGGGGTGTAGAGAATGGTCTGCATACCAACTTTTAGCTCTCTCTATATATATAAAGGAGAAGGAAAATGTATATGTAAACAAATATGGAAATGTTTTCTTAAAATATTTTCATAAAATCAACAAATGCTCTGAAGTTTTCTACATTTATAATTTTAAAAGAGAGTGCTTAATAGATATCCTGCAGACCATAATGTATTCAGGGCCCAATAAAAATATAGGAGTGAGAGTGGAACCAGAGTTTCCCCATGATTTTGTAATAGGAAATGTGGGGATAACTTCTAGCATAGGCATTACACAGTTAAAAAATTGGGGTGGGGGGGAGGTGTGTACGGAGGAAAAAAGAATACTTAATTCCACTCCTATTTATTTTTCATAATTATTCCTTCCATTATGATTCTTGTCCAGCAAAATTTAAATCTTCATTACCAATCACTTAAAGTTCACCTGATCTGGTGAAATAAATAAACATTAATCAGAAGAGTACAGCAATAATTCCAGGAAAAAATGCTTCTGTCTTTTCTTGTACATACCTCTGGCATTGTACTAACTTCATGCACTTGTCCGATGAGTTTACAGTATGACTGAAAAAGTAACAATAACTGGAAGTGCAGCTTATATAATCTCTGACACAGTTCCAATTGCTAAAAAAAAATAGAAGAGAGAGTTACTATTAAAAGGTGACAGCTTGGATTTTTCCATAATGTGCTTTGCAACAGAAACTAAGAATCGTGAGTTACAAAATAATATGAAGCTATTATGAGTATCTTATGCAATTTCTACATCATTTGTTTTAATGTTTCTTTAGACTGATGATGAGTTAGAGCAGCAGAGCTGCTACAATATAAGTCTCTCTATCAGTTATCTCTGATATATTTTTTCCACTGCCATGAACACAGTTACAAACCATTCTTTCTTACTCCCAAACAACATAGAGTTAATAATGATGACCTATCTTGTAGGACTTGAAATGCTGAGTCTTATTAAACTCTATGATGCAGAATCTCCTCTTACATCATTTCTTTTTATTAAGCTAACATTACCAGAATGTCTTTAACATTTTATCTATTTTACCTCAATACAGTGTGCATTACTTTCACAAATTAATTGTGACATGAAATTTAAGAACCAGCAAGTTATGCTTTTACTTCACATAGTATCAGAAACTACATTCTAGAATTGTAAACTATAATTTATTGTGATAGGGAACAGATTAATGCCTCTATTCTTCTCCTATATGGCCATGAAAAGAAATTTCAAAGCCTTTTCTTCCATTTTTATTAATTTTATTTTACTGTTTTGTCTTCTGTCAAAATAATTGTGGCTAATCTTATCTATGTTTTGTTAAAACAAAAAAATTCAGAGCATGGGTTATGAAACCAGGTTATTATAAAAATTCTTATGAAAAAATATAGTTTAGACATAATTGTTGCGGGGTGAAATTTTCAGTTTCCCAGTAGCAGAGCTCATAGTTGATTTCATTGCAAAATGCATGGCTTATTTTGAAATGGCACAATGGATTCTGGGATTGTAATTCATTCATATTTTCATGGAATGAAATTATAGACTCAGATATTGAGACTAGGTAAATAATTTTTATGGGAACTCTTAAATTGAGCCAGATAAATTAAAATTAAAAGATTTACTCTAATCTATTTTGTTACATGGTTTACTTATGTTAATGGTAATTCCATAACTTTAAAAATTATAGTTGTTACTTAAACTTTCCATTTATCTAGAACATTTTATTTTCATTGAAAGCCTTCAGGATCACCACATAAACCAAAAACATGAAACTGTGGAACTATAATATTGTATTAAAATTATTATTGTCGCTTCACTAGCATTCCCTGTTGCAATCTTATGAACTTGGTGTAAAAAAGCCAAAATCTTGTAAGAATTTGATGCTGTTGTATGATCTGGACCCAATTTTATTTTGATATCCACTCGAAGAAGCATTTATACTACCTTAATAGGTTAAAGTAATAGGTTACTTTAATGATTTGCAGACTACAGATTCAGAATTATTGCCCTGTAGCTTTTGTAAGTGACAACAAATGACTACTGTAAATTCAGTTACTTAATGTATGGTTGTAGATTATCATTTGTGAAAAGATGGTAAGTCATTCTAGAGTAGCCACTTAAAGCAGTTGAATTCCTCTCTTGCATTATGAACATATGTAGTGAATTTGTAATTGATAATTAGATATCTGGACCTCGAGAGAAATGATCAATTCAGGCTACAAATAACAGTCCTCTCATATGTAATAATAATGTAGTTAGTTTGCTGCAATGATGGCTGATGAGATCAGGAAACAAGTCACTTTCTTTAATAAAATATTCTATTAGTTTGATTTATTCAGAAGAGAAGCAACGGAGTGCCCTGATAATTAAAAAAGGCTAATATACTTTCAAGTAAAATTCGTATAATAATTGGAGTTAAATGTGACATGGTCAGAATTTATAAACAAATAAAACTCCAAGGAACCTGGGAAACTGGACAGTAAAATAAAAAACAAACTTTAATAACAATGATTGTACACTGAATAAATAAGAAAGTGAAAAGGGAGAAACATGCTAAGAGTTAAAAACAGTGTATTAGTCCATATTTTAATGGACAAAGAATATGAAAAGAATGTTTAACTTACTGCAAGAGATTCCATTTGCTACACAGCAAGCATGGCACAGGAAAAAGGAAAGGAAAGAAAGTAAAGTGTCAGTGTAATGCATGCAACTGGAAAAGCACAGCCATTACTACTACTCTCTTACTACAATTAGCAGAGCTTATTTTGAGTTGCTAAAGTGATTCAAGATGTATCAACTACACAACATGCATGGCTCAGAAATCTTAATCATAATTGTAAAATCAATAGTTGCAATTCTCTTATAGACCAGAGTGATCTGAAAGAAAAAAAATCAAATCCCATAATAAGATAGTATGTATTAGAACTGGCCAAATAATATATACTAGCTTGTGATTTTCAAAATCTTCACCAGCAAGATGCAACAGACTGGAAGGAAAAGGTTACAAAAACAGAACATAATGTTGGAATTATGAAGTCTATGTTTTCATAATCTTAAAATTTCCATTTTAAGAAATTTTAAAAAGCTGTGGATGCAAATTGATTAGCCTCTTTTAGTATCATGCAGGTTTCAAACACTATTGAAGCAGGTTGAGGTAAGCAAACATATAGGGTAAGCAGGATTGTCCCATTTTTTAAATAGCTCAGGTCCAAGTTATTTGCAGGATGTTCACTGTCAGATTTTTAACAGCATGCTCTGCCATCTACTTATTACAGTTTAGGAGGAGATTTAAAGCTCCCTCATGTTTATAGAATTTTTTAAATGATGATTATATGATTATATGATTTTTAAAATAGGTTTTCTGTACGTTATAATCCGTTATAAATTGGAACAATGACAGAATATGCAGCATATACCTTTCTAAAAAAAATAAAAACAAATATGATTCATTTTTTAAAAATGCTGCCCCCACCTCAGCCTAATCTGTATTGAGCTTAAGAGGGTTCTGTGAATCTCTAAAATTTATGTTCAATTTTGTACTTGCTGATTCTGATAAAAAGCTTTGTGTACTGTAGATGTTAACTATAATTAGCCTTTCTGAAAGTAATTTGAAAATTGAGCTATCGTTTTTAGTGTATTGAGATCTTTAAAATGTAATGTAAGATAATGAATAGGAATATTTTCTTAGGATAGCTGAGAAATTAAATTGCCCATACCATTCAAACTGCTGACAAAACCATCTATATTTGCACTAGAACATGTTATATCCAACCTGAATATGAAAGATGATGGTTCTATGAATCATGAGCCTGTATAATAATTCTTTTTCCTAATAAAAATAGCATCAGTCATCTATTTCAAGAAAGCTCTTTCTCAAACATCTGTTCAGCTGTCAATAAGGAATACAGCATGTGGGAACAATCTACTCTGCACCATCTTTCCTAGGTCAGTGATTCTAATCTCCAACGCCATATTGACCATCATATAGGACCAGTGCTCTATCACTGTAAGAAATGAAGAAAGAGAGCACCCTATCAAGCAAACAAGCTTTGTAGAAAAAAACCTAAGGAAATGAAAGATGATTGCTCCTCCAATGATCTCCTGCTTCAGTGATTTTATCTTGCTGTATATGTACTTCATTTTTGAAAAAAAAAGTCATAATTAATTTGCCATGGAAAGTAACGTAAAGCAATGCAGTATTTACACCTATACAATCCAGCTAAAACTGAAGTATTTAGATATATTTTAATGATAATGCCTATGAAATAGGACACAAATCTTGAAATGTTTATATACCCAGAAGTACAAAACATTAAATATAACATAAAAATGTCATTTTTATAATTAGACCTTTATCTCACTTTTTCATGTATGACTAAGGCAGCAAACTTACCTAATTATTATTCCTATAATAGCTATTATGTTTACTAATATTATACTACATTATGATGATGACACTTGAACCTCCACAAATAGTCAAAAACTGTTATTTTCCCTTAGGCTTCAGTATGCCACTTTTAAAATATATTGTATTACAAATATAATATATAATTCTACCACTGCCTACATCCTTCACTGAGTAAAAACAATTAATTAAACAATGGGTAACCCTTGACTTACAACCATTAATTTAGCAGCTGTTTGAAGTTACAATGGCACTGAAAAAAGTGACTTAAGAATGTTTTTCACACTTAAAAACTGTTTCAGTATGCTTTGGTCATGTGATCAAAATTCAGATGCTTGGCAACTCACATGTATTTAGGGAGGTTGGAGTCCACTGAGGTCATGTGATCACCTTTGCAACTTCTTACAAGCAAAGTCAATGGTAAAACCAGATTCACTTAATAACAATGCAACTTAACAACTGCAGTGATTCACTTAACTATAGCTTGTAAAATGGGTGAAAACTCAATTAACTATTTGCTTAGCAACTGAAAGTTTGGGCTCAATTGTGGTCATAAGTCAAGGACCACCTGTACAAATTTGTTTAAATCTCATATTTTCAAAGTTAAACTATTTTTCCTTACTTAGCCTTTACTTTATGGCCATCCTCTTTCCCTAACCAGAATGAAATCAATACTGTTTGCTGTACAGCATGAGAAAATGAACAAAATAATAACATTAATTTTAAATTACTCAGCAGTATCCTCAAATATCTTAATGATGCATATTTGACTGAAAGTTGCCTTGCTGTACAATATTATACAAAGACACAGCTAAGCATCAGACAAAGTTGTAAGCTGTAATCCACTACAGACTGTTATTGGTGGATTAATCCTAATGTATTTAATATAAGAAACACTGCAGTTTTAAGCATTTATTGCTTTAGTTGATGCACATAAAAGTTTATCCTGTAAAATGCCATTTAACTAGTTCCATCTAGTTTGGTGGACTAAATATGAAGTCAGATAGAAAGGGATAAGAGATCTGACAGGTCTTTGTCAGAGTTTGTCTTATAGCCAATATCCCAACTGTCTGCATGACTTGAGGTACCCTCTGAATACTTAATTTAACTAATATAAAAAGAATAATCAGGCAACATATCATCTTCTTTGAATTACTCAATGTAAATGAACGAGAACATTCTAATAATGTAATCTTGTGTCCAGAGGGGACACAAAATATGGCACTGGAATGCTGCTTTAGTCTGTGAGTTAAAATATATTATCATTTGGATGGAAAAAGGTAGGACAAATTCAGTTTTAATTATATTAGTTAGACTTTGCTAGTTTCAAAAAAACCCCAATTTGTAGCAAATGGCCTTGGTCACTGCCAGGCTTATGGCATGCCAGGATAAACCAATAGATCATTAATAAATGCTTTTTCACTAAAATAATTATCACTGGCTAAATCCTATGAGGTTGGAAACTACAAATCTCATTATCCCAGAAAGGTAGACATGCCGATAGAAAGTTAAAGCTGAACATTCTCTAATTCCACATACAAAAATAAGGACAAAGGTTTACTTAGTCTTATTATTTTATGCATATTGCCAAAAACTGTGGGAGGAGACCCAGTGCAAAGAGAGAAAACTGATTATGTGGGAAAGTAAAAGCATATAATTTTAGCAGTGACTAGATCAATATCACAGTTAAATTATGACAGAAGGGAAGTTGAAAGAGTAATCTGCAAATAAATCAAGAAAGCAAAAGCTATCAATATCTTCAAAACTTTGCAGAGGAAAAATACTTTCAAGCTACCTGTTGATATTTGTAACATTATCTGCAATCTCCAGATCCTGGGAATAAACTCCCCCCCCCCTTTTGGCAGATATGCTGCTTTCATTCATAATTCTTCCTGATTTTATTGTTTCAAAGAAGCTGAAGTGAAATTCATCTCCAAGTCTTTTGCAAAGAAACTGTTTTGTGTTGATCAGAAGTGCAATAATAGGCCATAAGTACTGAGTACTGTTTTGCTTTCAATGCATTGTAAAGAAATATGTAAATGCAGAATATATTGTTCAGCCCTTGACTCTGAACATGGTATGGCCAGTGTATTATTCAGCACTGGATTCACACCAAGACATTGGAATTAAAAGTCCATTAACATTACTATATGCTGATTTCTTGAGCTTCTTAAACAGGAACATATTAATAGGCCAGAAGAGAAGAGGATGTTATGTCCTATTCCAAGTGGAACAAATCAAAGTAACTGATTTGCATCACAGAATCACAAGGTCGACAGGATCTTTGTACACTAGGGATGACAGGAATGCTGAAATCCTTGGTTTATTATTCACATCTGCTTATGTGATGTCAGCAGGCATCAAGTAGTATTCCCTATTTTATGGTATGGTACTTAAGTGATTTCAACATTTCTTTTTATGTTTATGTGGTTATTTTCAAACAAATAGTATGATTTTTTAACTCCAGCTAGAGGATTAAACTGCTCAGAGTTGGCAGACTGGCCTATAAACCCTTAAACAATATATACATACTTACACAAATCTGGCCATTTATTCCACCTCTTTCCCAAAGAGAATGGAAGCCAAAGTTCTAGATTATTGGGGGAATCCCTTTCATGCTTTTTCAAAGAGTGCTTTTGAGTTAAAGGCAAAAAAAAAAATGTTTTTGCAGTAAATGAGTAATCCTGGAGAAGGCATAGCTGCTTTAAGGAGTTACGGATCAACTACATTAGCTTCAAAGCCCTTTTTTGCCTTGTGGTGCAAAGTGTGACACAACCCTATCACTAATACAAATCTACTTTCTCATTAGATAGTAATGATGTGCAAAATATTCAAGGGGTTGTTTGCAAAGTCATTAAAGTTGAGGCAGCTGTATCTGTTGAATGGGCTTTCCTGTGTCACCTCTGAGTGCAGGAGCAGGCAGAGACATTTTGTTGCTAATTTCTGTACTGTATATGTACATGAACAACCTGAAAAAGCCTTTGAAGCAGCTGGAGGATGACTGTTGGAAGACAACTTCCTTCTGGCGGATGAAGCTGGCCCATTTGAAGATTCTCTTCAAATCTTTGCACAGACTCATGAGAGGCATTCTCTCCAGAGAGAAGCTGGCAATCTGAGAAAAGAAAATGCCTTCAAAGGTGCTTTTTCAAGAAGCAACTGGACTTTCTTATTTTTTTTTGAAGATGTTTTGCTTCTCATCCAGGAAGCTTGGATGAGAAGTAAAATGTCTTCAGAGAAAAACCAGAAAGTCCAGTTGCCCCCTGAAAAAGCACCTTTGGGACAACCATGACCTGGATGACCGAGAATCTCCATAGAAATGCCTGTTTCTTCCTCCATTAATGGCATTTGGTTGAGATGAATGGCCGTAGCAATTAAATTAAATTTCTATGATTTTTAGGTATGTACATGTACTTTGACTTACTGATGGGGATTTGAAGGAAGAAGGGATTTTTCAATGTTCAAAAAATCATGGGAGTACAAACACAAGGCACACAAAAATCTTCCTCCAGAAACACCATATAACCAGAATGTTTATTACCTTTTCTTCTGAATCTCCTGGCTGACAAGTGATAACCCCATCTCTTGAACCCCCTGAAAAAGTTGCCTTGCAGTTTGCCAGCCACTGTTTGTAAAAAACAATATATATGTATATATGTGTGTACATACATACATACACATACACACCCACACATATTTATATAGGCATTAGCACAGAAGACATAAACTTTCAATTTTTCAAAAATCATACTTTTGAGATAATATACATTTTACTGAATTTCTAAATATTTTCTGGAATAAATCTAAGAAAGGATGCATCACTGTGCTGAATATAAAATTCTTGAATGAAAATGTAGCAGATACTACATTGTAACTCAGATTTAATCACATTATCCTGATTCCTATCTCTAAAATCTTTTTACTTCCTAAAATGTGTTTAAGTTTTTAAAGTTAAAATCTTTAATATTCAATATATTCTGAGAGTAATGAATACACATCAGCGTTAACTAGCTTTATATTCTTCAAAAAATGGTTTACTGATGAACTAATCTCCTTCCAGATTTTATATTTAAAAGTAAGACAAAATCAACATAAGACAAAACATAACAATCATGCTTACAGAAAGTGTTGCTTCTTTTCTGTTATTATATGTATCCAAGTATTCTTGTAGTTCTAAGACACTAAACTTTAATTTCTCTAGAAGCCCACAAGAGAGAAGCTGGAAAAAAAATAAAGATGCTTCAGTGAACACTGTTTCTTTCAAACACTGGTAAAAATTGCTCTCATTGAGTAATGAAAATCAGGAGGGACAGAATTAAAGTCTAGAATGGTCATGCAGAATGGCTTTGTCTGAGGTACAATGCTTCATGTGAGATCAGATGTTACAGAGAAACTCTCTGTTCTAGCTGGTGAAGATTCTCAGTCATCCTGATAAAGTTATCTTAAGGCTGCGTCATAGAAACTAGACTTATTTTCTTGTTGGCTTGAAATGTTTCACTGCTCATCCAAGCGGTTTCATCAATCAGAGCAAGTTAGTTAGGTAGAGAATCGTTGGAATGTACCAACTCCTCCTGCACCAACCGCTCCTCCTAACTAACTTACTCCAATTGGTGAAGCAGCTTGGATGAGCAGCAAAACATCTCAAAAATCAAGAAAATAAGTCCAGCTGTCATGACTCAATCTTCAGACAACTTTACCTGGATGACTGAGAATCTGTACTGACATATTACAATACACTTCGGGCAGTGGTGGGATTCAAATTTTTTTACTACTGGTTCTGTGAGCCTGGCTTAGTGGGCGTGGCAGGGGAAGGATACTGTAAAATCTCCAGTCAGAAATGGTATTTGCCAGTTCTCCGAACTACTCAAAATTTCCGGTTCTTCAGAATTGGTCAAAACCTGCTGAATACCACCTCTGAAGAAATGCCTGAGGTTGATGTGGGAGGACTTGGTACATTCCAAGGACTCTTTGCCTAACTAGCTTGCTCTCATTGATGAATGTCTCAAACTAACAAGAAAATAAGTCCAGGTGTTGTGATTCAACCTTCAGACTCTAGTTCATGAAGAAAATGGTTTGGAATTTGAATGGTAGCACTTTGGTGATGCAAGTTTCCATTTATAGTCTGACATGGTAATTCCTATAAAAACAGATTTTGGTGATTAAGGCATCTGGCTAGAAAGCGGGACTCAGTTCAAGTCCTGCCTCAGGAATGAAAGTCAGTTGGGTGACTTTGGGCCAGTTACTCACTCTCAACCCAACTGACCTCACATGTTTGTTGTTGTAAGGAAAATGGAGGTGTGTTGGATATGTTTGCCATCTTCAGTTAATTGTAAAAATAATAATAAAGATGGGATGCAAATAAATAAATAAAATAAATAAAAATAAAATATAATTATGCATTAAAGACTGCATTGTATGCTCCATAATATGCAATGGATCTCTAATTATCCAGGGAATGGATATTCAGGAGAACTGACATGCTGATCATGAAAAGATATGATGAAATTACACATCCACCTAATTCTAATAAACATGCTGTTTTTGTGCAATTGCTTATGTAAATATACTCACGGTTTCAGCATCTACAAAAAGGGTAGGACATTCTGAACACGAAGTCAGCATCTGGGATGAGCTCACAAACTTTGAGCCAATCCCTCGCAGATTGTCACCGAGATAGCTGGCAGCATCACAAGTTAGAAAGCAGAATCTTTTCTGAATATTCTGTAAAGCAGAATTACATTTGCTATAGAATTTCTTTTAGTTTCATACACAGGCAGTTCTTGCATTATGACCGTAATGGAATTTGCACATTAAAGTTGCAAGTGGTCATGACATCCATCCTCTATTCTCCCCTGATGCAGTTGTTGAAACAAACATATGGGTTGTTAAGCTGGTATAGAGTTCTCAGGGGTGAGGGAGGCCCTGAGAGGCCTACTTCAGGCCCAGGCTTGCCTTCCCTAGGCTTCCTCCACCCTTAGGCATCCCATACTCCACTTCTCACTCCTTGCGGTCCTCACAACCTTTCAGCTTCCTTCCCACCCAGTGACCTGGGGGAGATCAGGCTTGCTGGAGTATGCAAGCGAAGAGAGAACAGGCTGGATGCTACAGCTGGCCTGATCTCCCTTGGGTGAATGAGTGGCTGCAGGGACTTGGCAGGGTGGGATGGGTGAAAGCTGCAGCACCCCTGTGGTTGGTCATGAGAGCAAATGACTGCAGAGGTGCTGTAGCAACCATATATTTGAAACCGTGTCATAAGTAGCTTTCAAGCCGGTCTGTCATAACTTTGAACAGTTGCTTGGAAACCAGTGGTAAGTCAAGGAAGACCTATAATGACATTTTTTCTATGATTCAAGATGAAATATGTAACGTAAGTAGGGTGTATGTTTATGTTCTTAAGGACATATGTATATCTGTAATGGTTTAATTATGCACTATTAACTTTATGTATAGTACTAGTATTTATGAATGTGCTACTTCCTGCCTGTCCTACTTAATGGTTGTTACAACTGTATGTTGTAGATGACTCCTCTTTTTTCTTCTGGGGCTACTGGATCTTTTGGTTTAGTTAAGATGTGTTGGAAACCTTTGGTTGCTTGTGTGCTATGGTAATGCAATGTGGTTGTATTAGTTTGTGGTTATTTCTGAATTTTTTTGATGTATGACAGCGTTATCTTTTTCATAGGCATTTTTTGATAAAGCTGTGTGCGTGTCCATTTTATTGGAAGATACTTTATAGCTGGCTGCTTCCTTTTCCTGGTGTTCTGGATTGTTGCAGTGTGTTTGTGCTTATCAGAATAATGTTCTTACACAGCTTCTTTTATGAGAGGTTGGGTTGCTACTTTTGTATATTTCTTTTCTTTTTCCTTGCTACATTTTTTCTATTTTTATTTTTACAATACTTTTTCCGCATTTTCTACTTTTATTTTTATTTTATTTTTTGTAGTCTACATTGGTTTTTCATCTATTTAACCATAATGTTAAATAAAATCATTATTTTAAAAAAGAAAATAGCAGGAGAGGCTTCTCTGTATTTACTTACTGCATACAAAATTTGTAAATGTTGCTTGAAAAAGTTCTGAGAAGTTCAGCTGGAAACTATGAGAGCGGAATCTCTCTTTTTTTTTAGTTTTTCTTGACTGAGATTATTTTCCCCTCTAAGGAATGCTCTGTTATAACTGGAAACAGCTAGTAATAATTTCAGTTTATCATTTGAAAACCATGGTGGGAAATTGTTGTGTTGGATATCAAAACAGAGTTATCAGGATGTGTTATCACCGACGAGTATATTATATAAAACAGAACAGTTAAACGGATGTGAGATTTGTTTCGTGACTAAACAATTTTAAATGATTTTTCTGCTAAACAAGGTGATTTAAAAGTAAAAGGCTGTGTCCAGGCATGACCCTTTTTCTCACTAGAGTATTGCTTTTCAATTTCTTCTTGCATGAAGAATTTAATCTTAGTGTTCTCTAACATTCAATTCTATTTCAGTGTTTTATTATAAAGGACACTGTATATACTTTTCAAAATACTGTAGAAGATGTATTTGGACATCTACAAATTCATCCTATCAACCTCAACTCTCTTGCTTCCCCAAGTGATTAGATGTAACACAGGTGCCTTTAATGTCTATTGCAAGCCGGGAAGGTGGCTAGCCTATAGACTTAAGAAAGAAAAAGAAAAAAGAGCAATTCAACAATTGAAAGATGCTGATGGTACCCTACATCATCAAACTGAAAC
Source organism: Notechis scutatus (assembly GCF_049901735.1). Classification (NCBI taxonomy): domain Eukaryota; kingdom Metazoa; phylum Chordata; class Lepidosauria; order Squamata; family Elapidae; genus Notechis; species Notechis scutatus. The sequence continues at coordinate 24,395,146 of NC_142013.1, read as the reverse complement.
ATATTGTTAAACATATTGTTAAAAGTTTTTTTGAGGAATTATATAGTAGGGAAGATGTACCAGAGGGAAATATCCAACATTACTTAGAAGGAAAAGGGCTACCTGTGATCCTGGAAGAGGATAAAGAAGAGATAAACAGGGAAATAACATTAAGAGAACTGAAAGAGGCAATCCTGAAACAGAAAAACAATAAGACACCAGGACCAGATGGTCTCCCAGGGAACTGTATAAAACGCTCCAAGAAAAATTAGAAATGCAATTATTAGAACTCTATAATGAGGTACTGACGACAGCAAAATTACCTAAGTCATGGGGAGACATACATAACATTGATCCCAAAAGAAGATTCGGACCATCAATTAATTCAAAATTATAGGCCCATATCCCTTTTAAATGTTGATTATAAAATATTTATGTCCATAATGGCAGAAAGACCCTTAATCAGATCATTCATAGCGACCAAAACAGATTCTTACTAAAGAGACAAATTAAAAATAATACCAGAATGGTATTGAATATAATAAAATATTATGAAGCAAACCCAGGAAAACAATTGGCAATGGTCTTCCTCGATGCGCAAAAGGCATTTGACAATGTTAATTGGCAGTTCATAATACAACAATTAAAAAGCATGCAATTTGGCAATACATTTATTAAATTGATTTCGACAATTTATACAACACAGGCGGCCAGTGTAATAATGAACGGTGACAGAACAGAAACATTCAAGATCAACAAGGGAGTAAGGCAGGGGTGCCCACTGTCACTCTTTCTCTTTATTGTTACCTTAGAAAACTTATTGGAAAACGTTAGGAAAAATGTAGAAATCAAACAGGCTTTAATTAAAAAGGAGCATTATAAAGTACAGGAATTTGCCGATGATACACACTGCTCAAAAAAATAAAGGGAACACTTAAACAACACAATGTAACTCCAAGTCAATCACACTTCTGTGAAATCAAACTGTCCACTTAGGTAGCAACACTGATTGACAATCAATTTCACATGCTGTTGTGCAAATGGAATAGACAAAAGCAGAGGCAGTTAGCAAGACATCCCCAATAAAGTTTCTGGTTCTGCAGGTGGTAACCACAGACCACTTCTCAGTTCCTATGCTTTCTGGCTGATGGTTTGGTCACTTTTGAATGCTGGCGGTGCTTTCACTCTAGTGGTAGCATGAGTGGTTTAGGTAGTGCAACTCATCCAGGATGGCACATCAATGTGAGCTGTGGCAAGAAGGTTTGCTGTGTCTGTCAGCGTAGTGTCCAGAGCATGGAGCGCTACCAGGAGACAGGCCAGTACATCAGCAGGCGTGGTGGAGGCCATACGAGGGCAACAACTCAGAATCAGAACTGCTACCTCTGCCTTTGTGCAAGGAGGGACAGGAGGAGCACCGCCAGAGCCCTGCAAAATGACCTCCAGCAGGCCACAAATGTGCATGTGGCTGCTCAAGCGGTCAGAAACAGACTCCATGAGAGTGGTATGAGGGCCCGGCGTCCACAGGTGGGGGTTGTGCTTACAGCCCAACACCATGCAGGGACGTTTGGCATTTGCCAGAGAACAAGATTGGCAAATTAGCCACTGGTGCCCTGTGCTCTTCACAGATGAAAGCAGGTTCACACTGAGCACATGTGACAGGCGTGACAGGGTCTGGAAACGCCGTGGAGAACGTTCTGCTGCCTGCAACATCCTCCAGCATGACCGGTTTGGCAGTGGGTCAGTAATGGTGTGGGGTGGCATTTCTTTGGGGCCGCACAGCCCTCCATGTGCTCGCCAGGCGTAGCCTGACTGCCATTAGGTACCGAGATGAGATCCTCAGACCCCTTGTGAGACCATATGCTGGTGCAGTTGGCCCTGGGTTCCTCTAATGCCGCGACAATGCTAGACCTCATGTGGCTGGAGTGTGTCAGCAGTTCCTGCAAGACGAAGGCATTGATGCTATGGACTGGCCTGTCCGTTCCCCAGAGCTGAATCCAATTGAGCACATCTGGGACATCATGTCTCGCTCCATCCACCAACGCCACGTTGCACCACAGACTGTCCAGGAGTTGGGGGATGCTTTAGTCCAGGTGTGGGAGGAGATCCCTCAGGAGACTATCCGCCACCTCATCAGGAGCATGCCCAGGCGTTGTAGGGAGGTCATACAGGCACGTGGAGGCCACACACCCTACTGAGCCTCATTTTGACTTGTTTAAAGACATTACATCAAAGTTGGATCAACCTGTAGTGTTTTTTTCCACTTTAATTTTGAGTGTAACTCCAAATCCAGACCTCTATGGGTTGCTAAATTTGATTTCCATTGATAATTTTTGTGTGATTTTGTTGTCAGCACATTCAACTATGTAATGAACAAAGTATTTAATAAGAATATTTCATTCATTCAGATCTAGGATGTCTTATTTTTGTGTTCCATTTATTTTTTTGAGCAGTGTAGTATTTTTGTTGGAAGATCTAGACGATACGGGAGTAAAATTAATAAAGGAAAATAGAGGAATTTGGCAAGGTCACAGGCCTTAAGATTAATAAAAACAAAACAAAATTATTGACTAAAAATTTAAAAGATAAGCAAAAAAAAAAGAATTAGAAGGAAAATTGGGAATGCAAAGTGTGAAAAAGGTAAAATATTTAGGCCTTTGGTTAACAGCAAGATGCTCTTCAATCAAAAAGATAACTATGACATATAATAATACAAATCAAAAAGAATTGGAAATGTGGTTACAGCTATCATTACTGGGGAAAATTGCAGCAATTAAAATGTCTACCCTACCAAAATGCTATATCTTTCTCAAACTGTACCAATAAGATTGGATAAAACCTTTTTAGAGAATTAGATCAAACAATAAGTAAATTTGTTTGGGATGGGAAAAAGCTAGGATAAAAATGAAATTGCTACAGGACAAAAGAGAAAGGGTGCTTTGGACTCCTGACTGGAAATGTATTATCAGGCTGTGGCTATTGTATGGATTAAAGATTGGATGAACCTGGAAAATAGAAGAGTATTGTCGATAGAGAGTCACAACTTGCAGAGAGGGTGGCATAATTTCCTATGGGATGGAAAATGTAAACAGCATGCATATTTTGAGAGACACATGATTAGATATTCATTAATTCGGACATGGAACAAAATTAAGAAGAATCATTATACTAAAATACTGAACTGGCTGTCAACTATGGAAGCACAAATCTACCCAAATGCAATGGATCTGGGAAAAAAGAGGAATTACAAAGACCTATTAGACACACAAGGAAGATTAAAAACAAGACAGGAATTACAGCAACAAAATATAGATTGGTGGCCATATATGCAAATTCAGGTGAGATATCAGAAGGACAAAGAACAATTTGGTTTCTGCTTGGAAAAGCATCAATTAGATAAAATTCTACAAGAAATAGAAAAGAAAATGATTTCAAGAATATATAACTTTCTACTAGATTTTAAAATGGAAGAGGAGGTGGTCAAAGAGATGATGGTGATATGGGCGAAAAATGTTGGCCACAATATAGACCTGGAAAATTGGGAGAGAATGTGGGGATCAAATTACAAACTAATTACATCCACAGCATGCAAGGAAAATCAATACAAAATGTTCTACAGGTGGCACCTTCCTCCCGCTAGATTGGCAAAAATGTTTCACTCAGACCCAAATTGTTGGAAATGTGGAAAAGAAAAAGGCACTTATTTTCATACCTGCTGGACATGCCAGGAAGTGAAAAAATATTGGAATACAATTAGACAATGGATAGAAGAAATCACAAATAAGAAATTGAATTTAATCCGGAAACTTTTTATTAGGTATAATAACACAAAAATGCAATAAAACAGATAGATATATTATGTTACATATATTAACAGCTGCAAGGATTTCGTACGCACAACTCTTGAAGGAAAAAAGGGTTCCATCGGAAGGCATGGTTATAAAAAAATAATAATAGATTGTATAGAGGTGGACAGGCTAACATTGAAAATAAAAGACAGAAGATTCAATTTATTATAGGGCCTGGTATGCCTGGTATGAGTGGTTTAGAAGTAAAAAGAAAAAAAATGGCAATTAGGAAAAGAATGAAGGAATATCTAAATATGTAAATATACCATGGAGAAGATTGAGATGTAAGGATAAAAGATTGATTTATAGTAAGAGTAAGATGTAATGGTAAAGGAATAAGTAAATACATATACTGAAAAATGTGAGGAGATGCAAAAGATGTCTTGATGTTGATAACAATGTATAAAGTTTTATTTTATGTTTTTAAAATTTGGAAACTTAATAAACTTGATTTAAAAAAAAAAGTCTATTGCAAGCATACTTTAAAATCCCAGAATGATAATTCTGCCATATTTTCAACAAACTTTATCTAGTCTTCTTGAAAAAATGCAAATGGTCCTCTGTTTCAAAACAATTTAATAGTTTTAAACAACAGGATTCATGGAAGTGATTTGCCACTAACCTTTGATTCATTTTACTAACCCAAGATTCATTTTACTTCATAAAATACTCTACAACCCTAGTGCTACCAACTGTTTTGACCTATATAAACATAAAAGGTTCTTTTCTTTATAAAGATATGAAAGAGCAAAAGATAGAAGAAGAGACTGCAGAGCCAGTTCCCAAATCTGAAATTTGACTATTTTAAAGTTCTGTCACTTTAACGTATGAAAACTCTTCCCATAGAATTGGGGTACCTAAAAAAGTAAACAGGGAAAAACCAGAAAGAAGTAAACAACTATAACTATGACTAGCTGAAGTAAGCCACACTCATAAAACTTATAGGAACAATCCATCTTCAGAAATATATGCTCCTCTTCTGAATCTATCTACTTAAACCAGAGTAAAGGAATAGAAAACATTGGTTGAGAATAATTAGTTTGTCTGGATACAGCAAGAAATTATTATAATGCACTATATTCATTTAAAAGGTCCATGTGAAAGCACCTTTAGGAAGGCTTGAGCAGGATAGTTAGGAATACAGAAATTCTGTAAACATTAAATAGGGATTCAAAGAATGAAATATAAGGCAATTCTCTTCTAGACAAGTGGTGGCTAACCTTTTCAGCACCAAATGTCGAAAAAGGAGTGTATGCACGCGCATCGGAAACCGAAAAAGCAGCTCCTTGATGCACGCATGCGGGAGCGCCGAAAACTGGAAGCTTAGCCTGGTCTTCCGGTTTCTAACGCACATGCACATGCAAGACCAGTTGGCTGGTACACGTATGTGCTCCGGGGAGCTGCTTTTCTGGTTTCCAGCGCTCCTGTGCGGGCGAAGACCAGCTGGCCAGCACGTGCATGCGCTCTGGGGAGCTGCTCTTCCGGTTTCCAGTGCTCCACCGCATCCGAAGTCCAGCTGGCCGGAACCCAGAAGAGAAACAGGCAATGGTTGGTGTGCCCAGAGAGATGGCTCTGCATGCCACTTCCGGCATGCGTGGCATAGGTTTGCCATGACGGTTCTCGAGAGTTGTACTACAAATTATAAGCTTTTTATATTTACCCAGGATTGATCCCATAGGATTCTAGAACAATTTCCTTACCTTAAACAAGGAGGAAAACACATGAAAAGTATAAACAGCACAAGAGCCATCTGAGTCACACATAAGCTGGTTGATATGACTACGCCAAGCTTCTTCTGCAGCATCACAGGCAGTAGGTTGAAATGCAGCCAGGATTGCAGAAAAGAATGGGGAAGGTGGGGGTGTAGCAGTGCGGTCACCTTCACCAAAACTGTAACAAAGAAAATCTTAAAATGTTAGCTAAGGACAGATAATGTGTTTAAAACGTCTTGGTTTTCATACATATACAATCTTAATGAGTTTAATGATTTGACACAAATCATTAAACTCTGTCATGTGTACATTTTTCAATTCACCCTGGTATACCTATGATTAAACCTCTGCCTCTTGAAGTTTTTGTTGCATTTTTAAACATTTCCTCTTAGCTTTATTTTAAGAAATAATTTTCATTTATTTGAACCAGTTTACTATGTTTTGCTATCAGTGGTGGTATTCTACCGGTTTGGCCCGGTTCGGGCGAATCGGTAGTAAAAAATGTTGCCATTCGGCTGAACTGGTATTTCTTTTCTTTTTTTTCTCCTCCCAATGAGCAGCTGTTCCAATGATCAGCTGTGTTGGGATCCTCCTCCTCCTCCTCGTTCCTCTTCTTCTTTTTGCAGCATCCAACCGCTACCTCAATGCCCAGTCTCATCACCACCCAGCACAGATAAACTCCATGGCCAAAACATTGATTGCCAGAACCAAACGCCTGTCAGACAAGACACATATAAAGACTGAACTATGCACCCTGGCCAAAGTAATGACAGCCAATGGCTTCCACAAAACAAAATCACAGGCCTGATTCACAAAAACACACTGAGACATAATAGAGACCTAGAAGAGGAACAGACCTATGGAACAGCTGTTCTTCCCGACATAAGAGATACAACAGACAAAATCAGTAAGATACTACACAGGCACCACATCAAGACTGCCTTCAAAACAGACAGAAAAATAGCAGCCATCCTAAGAAACGCAAAAGATAAAATTGACCTGAAAAACCAAGGCATATACGAAGTCCCCTGCGCATCATGACCTGCCACATACATCGGACAGACCAATAGAAGAATAAGTACCCGCCTTGATGAACACAAAAATGCAGTTAAAAAGCTGGAACACCCTCACTGGTCCAACACATGAAAGCCACAGGTCATAGCATCAACTTCAATGGCACCAAAACCCTAGCCACTGTAGAAAACCCAGCTACAGAATCATCAGAGAAGCCATAGAGATTGAAAAACGACCTGAAAGCATGAATAGAAGAGATGACTCCACCAGACTGTCAATTATCTGGAAGCCTGCACTCACAAACAAAAAAATCTCCACACCACAAGCCAAGCAAGCACCTGGGCACAAACAGACCCCCCTGATACCTCCAGCCCAAACACAGCCCACCCAGCCACCCAGATGAAACCTAGCTTCCTAATAAACGATAGCCAGTCATTCACCTGAAGCCAAGCCGCGCTAAAAGCTCCCAATACACGAAACACAATGTTGCCAGCCAATCAAGACAAAAAACAGCTACAAAACAGACAGAAGATATTAGAAACACCAATCAAACAGAACACAGCAAACTCCAAGACCAATAAACACAGACCAAGACTCCTAACCAATCAGGATGAAGAATAACCCATTCTAACAAAGCAGGAGGCTAGCACCAAATTTAAAACAGAAACGGCTGCAAAGCCTGACACACAGACGAACCCAATACACAAGCTTGATGATGGCAGATGAGATTCTGCCGAAACATCGCTACAACTTTAAAAGCACAACTATAATGACGTGGGAAAATACTCGAACAAAGCTAAATACCATACATACATACATACATACATACATACATACATACATACATACATACGAATATATACACACACACACGCATATGGAAAGAACTAATCTAAAGTCTGGAATAGAACAACTCGTGTGGAGCAAAGGTGCTGGGCAACTATGGGCCACTCACACCCACAGCCTCAGAGGGAGAGTGTTATGTATATTGCCTTGAACTCCAAGGGAGGGAGGGAGGGAGGGAGGGAGGGAGGGAGGGAGGGAGGAAGGAAGGGACGGAGGAAGGAAGGAACCCACCTGGCAAGTGCATATTGGTCTAGCACTCGGTCACCTTTTTCTTCAGCTTCAGTCATATCTAGACTAAAACTATCACTGTATTCAAATGCTACTGGGAGATCATTGGTAGATCCAGATAGATCATCTTCCTGAACTGAGGTATCTTCTTCTTCTTGGGCACCTTCCACCTAAAGGAATCAGTTATAATTATAAGTAGTGCAATTTGTATTACAATTTGAGCTGAATTTAGTTTTAAATAACTTAATGTGTCCCCATACTACTCCTAGAAACAATACAGTGGATTGCTCTTGCTTTGTTCCAAAATGATTTTACTTTTAAATTTCTGAGACTAGTCTACAACTCTTGGTAGCTAAGACTAGTTTTGATTACTTCCACGCCAAGACAGAGGCACTTAGGGGTGCTTATAAAGTCAAATAATATTGATACAGCCAAATAAAAGTTCCTTCGTCAAATATGGTCATATGATATGATGTAGTATTTGTTATACAGCTGCATGGAGCTAAAATTATTCATTTGCATGAAAATTCCAAACATGAGCAATCAAACCAAAAAGTTACTATAAAGAATTATTTTTTTTTCACTTAGGGCAAAGAAAGGAGAAAAAACATGACAGAAGTATATGGAAGGGAAGAAAATACTGGAAAAAATGCTATCTTTTTAAGTCACAAAGTTTACTGAACATTTTTAAAAGAAAACATTTCCAAGAGAAGAAAACAGAAATCACAAGCATAACCACTAAATCTACTAAGCCCTTACTAACTTTTACTAACTTTTCAAGGTTGTGTCCACAATAAGCTTTGTTTCAGGCATTTGAGACTTACAAAACTCTACATATTGTAATCAGCATTCTCAAAGTAGCCCAAACAAGCAAAAATTGAATACACTACAGTCAGTAGCACAATAGCACTCCCACATTCAGGGGATGGAATAGAATTCATATTAACTCCCACGGACCACTTATTGCACTGCTTTATTAAAACTGTAAAAGTGTAATGCCAACGTTTTCCAGGGTATCTTGAGAAGCTTATATATTTAATTTGATGCACAAAAACATCTGACTTTGTTATATAGAACTATAAAGTAAATATAAGTAAAAATAGAACTATAAAGTGTTATTTTGGCAAACCTAAAACTATATCTTTTAGCACCCTCCCCCAAATCCTGGCCACTGTTTCTTGAAATTTTAAATTCATTCACCTTTGAATCTTCAGAGACCTGGAGATTATTCATTTCTGGCAAAGAAGTGTTAAAGCTAGAAGTTCTTGAACTGAAAGGAGGCGGACCTGATGTTGCTGCCTCACATGGCGTGGAAAGGGCATCAATGTGATTTGTGTCCTCAGAAGGGGAAAGTGTCATGATCTGTTAAAAAGGAGAGAAAGGGCACATTCCTCTGGGAGATGCTTCTGTGCAGGCCAAAGCACTGAATGAGAACTGCCCAAAGATTGCTCCTTTATCTGTCCCATACAAGTCTGAGTATGTGGGAGAGAGCTGACATCATTTCCCCACAAACAGTCTTCCTGAAACTATTCATGATTTTCTTCTGGTGAAAATAATACAATTAATATATGTATTACTTTCATAACCACATATTTAAAAATAAATGCTGACTCCTTATGAAGTTTTTTTCTCTTTTTCTTGTAATATTCTACTAAAAAGAGTGATATGAGAATATCTGATACAAGAGTATCTGGCAATGTTTGAAAACTGGGCATTTTTGGTCATATTTGTTGACTCTCACAAGATGAATCAATTCAGAATATATTTACTCACTCTAAAGGTTATGGCATCCAATTTCACTTGAAATGAATTCAAAATCAATCTTTTCTCATCTTTAAATGCAGTTTTAGTTCCTAGCAGCTTAACTTAAAGTACTTACAAGTTCTGATTGTTCTAAGATTTGACTTGTTGTAAGGTCCTCCTCTTCCGATGATTCATCAGAGTCTTCATGGTTGATTTTGTTTAGGCTGGGAATAATTCCTGAAAGCTGGCTTTCTTCCAGAAGCTGCATATCACACTTGTCCAGACTGTCAAGAGAACGCCTACGAACTCCCCAGTTGAAATTATCCATGCTTTCACCCTGCAATCATAGCAGTGCTTTATTTTCTCTGCCACTATACAACAGATTCTTCCTACCTGACATTTAAAAAACATTTATAAGTTTGTGCATTTAAAGGATATATATATATATACATATACATATACATACATATACATACATACATACATACATGTATGTATGTATGTATGTATGTATGTATGTATGTATGTATGTATCTCCTTTAATATATATTTTAAATCCAGAAATATAAAACCATAGGAGGGAAGCTTAATAATATGATCGTCTCCTCTAAAAACTCTTCTATTTTCAAAGCTTTAGTTTTCAGAATGTTTGAATGATGAAATTCTATTTATTTTCATATGTCTGACAATGAAGACTAAAAATTTAAAATTATGAGAAATCCTTACACTGTACACATTTAGTAAGTAAAGAGTAATGTCTGTTATGAGGGATTTCTACACATATGAAATTATTTGTTCATGCAGTTGAAAAAAGTATTTTGAGTATCAATTTATGTATACTTCCTTTACAATAACAGAAACAATATCAAATCCCAAAATATTACAGAACTTTGCTCTGTCTGTCTATCTACAATGTTGAAGAGCAGAATTAAAATAAAACGGAACACTCAATTTTGCATGCATAATGCAAGATTTCAAAATCAAGAGCCCTTATTTTTAATCCTGATTTTCTATAAATAAATCTAAAATTATTTTATGTGTAAAAAACAAATGAACATTTCTTATTTAATAATAGTTTAGTTTAAAAAAAAAACATGTTCTATGTTTACATTTTAAATCTAGTTAACATTGTATAGTGCAATCTTACACTTAGTTCCATAGAAACAATTCTTAAAGGATTTAATTGGTAATAGATTTTTTTTCAGTCATTGATGTGTTGACAGGTTTGCTTACTTCTAAAAATGAAATATGCAAACTTGGGTCTTTATTATTGAAAACACTGAAGATCTTTACAGTTAGCTTAAAACATGAATGAATTTGATTAATAGCATAATATTCCAATATTCCTTTTTTCCATTTGTGGCACAGTGTAACATTAACAGACTACTCTTATTATTTGTCTATATGTGGTTGAAAACAACTTGATGGCACATAATCTCATTATTTGTGCAAGTGAATTGAAAGTTTACTTTTTGGGAGCCCTTTAGAAAGTAACATTTTAGAAGATTTTAAGCTGTGCTAATCTAACAGTGTGGAATTTCTTACAGCATTTGTTATAATAATAACATAAAAATAAAATGAAAAGGTTATACTTAGATTATTGCTATAAATATTTTCTTCCTGCAAATATTTCCTACTGTCATCTGTCAAGACAATATGTCAAAAATATATTGCTTCTTTTGCTATTCTCACAATTGCTATCACAGAAATAGAATTTGACAGGATCTCCTAGGGCCTAGGCAATTGTACAAAACTCCCAAGGATCCCTGAAATGCTAAGAGAGATCTGGAAAATGCAAACACTACATTTCCTACTGCCTCTCCTAATCATTATGCAAGAATTAAGTTATACATAATTTATTGTTTTACAAATACCCTGTCATATTTAAACCACAACCAGAATATACAAATGGGTTAAATTTGATCTTGTCAAAATCATGATTTGTAGATTTCACAATGGATGAGAATTGTGGTCTTACTGTGGATATTATAGAAACCTTGAAGCACTTTCCTTTGAATTCTAATACATTTATAAACCTGTGCATAAGTATAAAACTTTCATACATGTAAACAAACATACATATACTGAAAGAGCAGTTCAGTAAATATTATAGGACACAAACAATGCATTACATTTACTAGCACATTAGTTCAAATAGCATTATCTTACCTGAAGTTCCTGAATAGCAGATATAACAAATAGGAAACAAATAAAGAAAAGCTTGTGTAAACATATTTGATTTAAATATACTTACAGTCATTACTGCAGCTGACCAATTTATTCCTGTATTTCATTTTTAAAAGCTTAAAATACTTTAACATTGGTTCGAACAACAAATTAAAATACTAAATCACTTTTCTCTTAACCCAACTGAATGACCCAACTAAATTTAATTCATATTCACATAAAATTAAGCTTAAAAAGTGGAAAGAAAATCTAGAACAGATTTAATTTGTTGACATTAATTCATTTCTATATCTTGTAAGATCAGACCTATTAAAGCTACATTAAGAAAATGAGCCAATTTTTATACACTAACAGGGAGGAAGACCTAATGTACTCAGAGGGACAAGAAGGAGACATGCATAGGATTTTCTTGAAAACCAAAACACAGTTACCTTCTTCCCTGAGACAGAATCTGCTTTTTATTTTTTATTTGTTAAGGGCAAAGAAGTTAGAGTCAATAACAGGAAACATATTACAACACCACCTAGCAACGTTGCTATTGTTACTGAACATGTTTTTCCATTATACATACATCCCACTTTGTATCCTGACATCTACTGTCCCTCTTGAAGTATAGGCTCAATATTTAGAATCCTAATTATCAATATCTCATATTGATAATCCTTGAAAAGATATTTACAATTTCAGGAATTATTCAGCAGATTTGGCTGAGTTTTGCTATCAAAAGAAGAAAAATTGTACCATAATTCCTGTTCTAATTCCAGATCAATTCTTTACAATTCCTTGCAACTTTTTACTTACAAAACATTATTGTTATTCCAGCAAATATATTTTCTTTAGAATGCTTTGTTAAAATGTTCCAAATTTAAACACAGCACAGTGCAAAAGCTGGTTTTTATTTCAATGTAATTTATTTCCAGTTCATCTCATCAAACTGAAGGAGAATAATATAATTCATAATCAAACAGCTTGGTAGTGATGGATATGCTTCAGACCCTGCTAAGTAACTAGTATCAAATGCTTCTTTTTAAAGCAAGGAACCCTCTCTCATCACTGACATTAACAATCCTGCTGAACAAGTTTCTGAACACCAAATTGTTGCTATTATTCATCCCGTCTCTCACTACCCTCTTTAGAACAGCCAAAATCTGACCTGTTATATAGGGGATTTTTATCTTTAATCTAGTAAGAGGATTTATTTACAGGATTGAGGTGAGGCTCACAGGTGATATTGCCTGCCCTAAATTATTCCTTATTTTATGAATCTCCTTCCTTTCCTACATCCACTGCCTGTTTTTCTTTGCAGAAGGGAATGGGGCAAGATATTGTCAGACCACTAAACAGTGTTGTTTAGTACCAAATGCTGATCTATTCTCTAGTTTACCAGTAATAATTATTTCTAGAGAGAAGGGAACCATATTAACTATAAAAATATTATTTAGAAATAAAATAAAAACACAAACAAGACCATGCCAATTAAATGTTGCTAATGATCTGCTAGCAGGCCTTTTCAGCAACTTCAGTTAAAACAGACAAGCTTTTACCTGCTGAGACATAATTACAGGCCCTCAAGCTCCTGTTTTTCTTCTACAGACCACCAGGCTTTCTAAGTGCACTATCTTAAGGCAGCAGAAGCATTAAAGATTTACACAGAGAAAGCTTTAGCTTTTTGGAAAGTCATTGATGAAATTGCCCGCTTTTAAAATCCTTATGCAATGGGTTTATGAGGCATATGTTCAGATTATCAATCAGCATGTCAGGCAGATGGTTAAGAATGGTAAAAGTACTGTGTTTTATTTTAATGTATGGAAAACAAACTTTTAGCTTTAATTTTACTATTAGAGTAGTTTATTAAGCTCTAACATTGTGCTAAGGTTTCCATGCGGGGCAGCAAAATATCATGACCCTTAAATATATTTGGCATGGTAACCTGCCAAATGTTAGGTCCTTTTACCCCCTACTGTTAAAAACTATATGAAAATGTTCGTGCAAAATCAAGATTATTGCTACTCAGTTATGCACTTACTAAAATATAAATAGAACACTACCGCGAAGGGCAAATATGGGGCTTAATCTATGATAAAAAAAATTCAAAAAGAATGTACCGTACCTCACCATCTTCTAATTCCACATCTAGGAAATCAAAATCTCTAAAGACTCGGAACTGTTGCTCGCTGTTAGAATCATCCATATTCTCTTGTTCACGTTGTCCGTCTTCTGAAGCTACCAGACTAGTTTGGTGCTCAATCAGGTCCAAGTCTCCACAGGAAGAAAAAATGACCTAAACATTGAAAAGGGATGACTTTCTTTTAAAAATTCTTCTACGGTTCCTTCTACTAGCCTTAAAACTAATGGACTATTCAGAAACAGTATTTTCAGTACACATCTAATTCCTTCAGAGAGTATTTTTAGAATACTCTTTTTTATTATTTATGTTGGACACGTGCCTTCAGATTAAACTTGAACAAAGGCACAACTCTGAACTGTAGCAATCCATCCAATTACTTCCTAATGGCTGCAGTACAATGCTGCCTTAGTTTATCCAAGCATTTATAGAAACAAGATACAACTACAAAAATAAGCATTCAAGGAGCTTCATAAAATCAGCCACTCCCCACAGTTGTTCAAGTTAAAACATGTGGATTACTTATAAAGCATTTTAGTTTTGCTGACCTAGTTTTTAATTTTGATTTTATTTGCAGAAAAATGCAGAATTGCTTCTTGGTAGACTGTGATCATAAACTATCAGCAAATATTAGTCAAATGAAAAAAATAGGTATGCACTATCTATTGTTCTACTATATGTTTAACTAGTCTAGATGCTGATCCTGACATTCCCTACAGCAGGAATTTTGAGGGAATACAGTCTTACTATTGTATAATTCCTGAAACAAAAAATAAGGCTGTTAGGAATATAAGTCACCTAACAGGTATTTGGGTTAGAAATATATAAACCAGGATAAACATTTTAGTACTATATATTTAAGGGAATGCAAGAGCATGCAATTGGGTGTGGTTTCTCAAACAGCCATAAGATGGAGCCAGAAACCTGGGTTGTTTAGTCTGAGTCTCAGAAGAGAGTGTGAGTGTATCTCTGTTTCCTTCTGTTGGAAAGTATTGCCTTTGCTCCATTTCTTCTAATTGACTGATATTACTGGATTTAATGTAAGTCTGATACTGAACTGTTTTTGACACTGGAATTTGATATTTGGATTATCCCTGGATTGAAAACTGACTGATTTAACTTGTGAATGACTTTGGATTGCTTATTTGGACTTTGCTTAAACCTTTCTGGAAGTAAAAACCTACATTTACTGTACAGTGTATCTGTGTGCTGTGTGTGTATTATTCCAACACTAACTCTCAAATATGTCTCCCTGTATGCACTCATTCTCCTAACGGGGAATTACCTCAACAAAGGCAATCCCAATATTTCAGATATTTTCATTTTTACAATTTCATTCACTAGAAATAATGTAGATTTGCACTTTAAAAATAAGTGGCATATAGAGTTCTCAAAGGAAGTGTCAGTACAAAATAAAAGACAAAAATAGGATAAAAATTAACACAATGTGTTTTATTAAACTGCATTTAATACCGGACAGAAGAATTTCTTATCCAATTTTATGCTGGATAGTAGAGATAGAAAAGGACTGATGGGACGACATGAAATACCAAGGCAATTTTGTCTTACATGCATTTATGGCTTAAATATGATAGAACCAATTAATTTTTCTACAAACTAATGCCCTTCATAGAAAAAATATATTTCTTTATGTACTTTATTTATTTGAACATCAGACTGATTGATATATTGACTTACTGTCAAAATGTAAATGTAAATGTAAAATTATAAAAAAAAACAATTAAATAAAACAATGCCCAATAAAACAATAATTACACAAGAACTATAGGTGCCAGCCCCAAAATACATAATATAAATAAGTATACCTTGAAGGCCTTACAGAAAAGTTTTAATGATGGCTTTTTTGGAATTATATTCATGTGGGGTAACAAAATCCAGAAGATGGAGGGACAATCCAGAAAAGCATTGCTGCTGACCACCAGCACTTTGGCATCTCCTATACACAAGGAACACTTAACATCTATAATTTTGTTAAAGCTAAATGATGGGCTGTTGCACATGGAGAAGATAGTCCTCATTAATCTCAGAGTCAAATCCATGTTGGGCTTTGTATGTTTAAGTCAATAATTTGAATTGCATCCATGCCCCACTGGAAGTTATTGCAGCATCTGCAACACTGCTGTTATATGGCTAGAGCAGTTCTCGTCTGCTGGCATCTAAGATATGCTAGAGTCCATGAAAAGTACATTATTATTCCAGTGATAATGAGGGCATAAGTCCTCAGTATCAGAGCCTTCCACTCTAGATAGGCTCACAACGGGCACCTCAGCCGAAGATTGTCAAAAGCCAACATGTCCTCCACCTGCAAATCTAGTGGGAACCATAAGTCCAGGAGGACTATGTCAGGCAAATGAAAGACAGTATCTGAAACTGAAGATATAAATTAATTGTGCATAAACAATATAAAAAGAAATATAAAACTTACTGAAGGGTTTTTGCTCAGACCAACCTCTTGACCACAAAGACTAAGAACATGCACCAACTTTTCTTTTGTTCTTTTCTTTAAAAAAAATAAAGGTGAAAGAAGATATTTTTAAAAATAATATTATACATATGGATTATTTAATAATAAGAGAAAAAGTAGGAATGCTTGTAAAAAAAACCATAACCCCAGCTCTAATTCTTCATAATTTTAATTAGTTAATTAATTACTACCATTTAATCTGGCAAAATATTACTTTGGTGCAATTTGGATTCTCTGTATTTCAATACTTGTTAAACAATATTTCTGAACACCAATAATTAAATCTAAAGTGAACAGAACAATCCACCATTACAGAAAATCAGTAAGAATTTTACCTGAGAATACTGAGGTCTCTTCCAACTAACAGGCACAAGGACATTGGAATTAGACCCTGAAGATGTTGAAGAGGTGCTCCGTGTGACAGGCATTATTCTATGTTTTCCATCACGACCCGAAGAAGTCTGCAGCTCATCATACCGCTTGCCAATAATTGGTGTCTTAAAGTAACACATCAATAAAAATAAAAATTTACATATATTATTCCAATAGTGCATATAGCTACTCTGAATAATAATTGGTTTTAAAATTCAGAAATTCTATTTTTAAAAAAATTCTTGATTTCAACAATTTAATAGATAGTATGTGGCAGTAGATTAATTTCATGTGTATAGCATGCAGTTTATCTCTGATCTGAACATGATCTTATTGATTAAGCTTTGACTAAATTGCCTATTCTGCTTAAATGATTACTTTGTAATATTAGTTTATAATATGAAGACTGGTGGAGCAATGGTTAAAGTGCAATATTGCAGGCAAATTCCGCTCACAGCCCCTAGCCTAGAATTCGATTCTGACAGGGCTCAAAGTTAACTAAGCTTTCCATCCTTCCAAGGTTGGTAAAATGAGGACACAGATTGTTGGGGGCAATGTGCAACATTGCATGCATATAATGCTTACATTGTAAACCTCCAAGAGAAAACTATAAAGAGCTATAGGACAATATATAAG
Source organism: Notechis scutatus (assembly GCF_049901735.1). Taxonomy (NCBI): domain Eukaryota; kingdom Metazoa; phylum Chordata; class Lepidosauria; order Squamata; family Elapidae; genus Notechis; species Notechis scutatus. The sequence continues at coordinate 24,377,974 of NC_142013.1, read as the reverse complement.
CCTAAATGCTATTGCTAATTTAATTAAGCTAATATAGTACCTCAGAAATATCAAACTGGAACTCTAAAGTTTTTCCAGGAAGTTCCTTGGATGCATTATTCCAGATACAATGTATTTCCATTTTTGAAATATCATTATGCTGATAAGAAGGTAAAACAAGACTTGCTGAGCGTGCAACCACCAATTTAAGTATATTCAGGGCTTCTCGCCAGTGAATGCTCTGTAAATAAATATTTGCACAAATATTTACATAAAATCATACACTGAACAAAAATATATTTTGTAACATTAAATACATCAGAGACTGATTGTACTGAATATATAAAATCCGATTACTCTGTAATAATAATAATATTTTTAAATATTCCATGTTAAAAAAACCATATACCAAATACAACAAAAAGGAAATGTTAGTAATATTACAAAATATTACCAAGGCTTCTTGTTAGCCTTCTACTTGGCACAGAATTTGACATTTTTTATGTTTTCTAAACACAGTACGTTAAAAGAAATCAAAACAATATTGGATATTTTGAGAAGATTCCCAGGTTTATTTTATTTTCTGGAACGATAAAAATAGTAAATGTTCTATCAACTCTATTGATTAGAGTTTATTATTTTGTACAATAACAAGTTTAAAATAGCAAGCTGAGGAATATAGTGAGGTCTTTGCCCATTCTATTTTCTGTTTTTCTTTATTTTATCATTATTTACCAATGTCAGACACATTTACCATGCCAATTTAACATACAAGTATTTATTGGAAACTTTGGTTTTAACAATTCTTAAATAAAGTAACAATAATAAAAACAACAACATACAAAGGATCATTTCATTATATATAGTTACAGTATTTTACTAAGCCATCAGGCAGCCATTAATGTCATATTTGCCGATAATTAACATCTGTCATCTACTGTATTTATTGCCATAGTTGCCCATTATTTTGTTCTTAACTTCCTTGCTGCTTGTACAAATCACACAACTTGCTACATTGCAAAGTTATCAGAATCTGCTAGCAGGAAACAAATTTCACTTGGTGAAGTTCAATAACCTTTCGGTAATGTAGAAGAGGAATTTAATTGGTACAGGATTTTATACTGAGTCCCACAATGTACCTGCAGATTTAATTACACTGTGATTATTTCTGATATACATTGCAATACCAAGAAAGACATGGGCAAAGTGCTAATCCTCCGTTTATTTAACAATGTTAAATGAAAGAAGAATAGTGGTAGATCTTTGAGACTGAGAGACATGGGAAGGAATGAGTAAATTAATATTGGTTTCTACACAAGTACTATGAGCAAAATACCATACTTACTTGGACATATTTTTCTATTGTCTTTAGTACTTCCATGTTAAACTGTTTAACAGGTAAGTTTGATAAGTCCATATAACTAAGAAGACTATAGATTATTTGTAAAAGTGATTGCTGCATGTTAGGAAGCCCCTTTTCCAATAGCTGTAAAAAAAATTAGACAAACTCATAATCCTTAAATAAGCCATAATAATAATTACTGTAGACAGGTAAAGATTAGAATTTTATATTGTAACAGAAAACAGTTTAGTGTAGCAAAAATATGTGGACATCTGATATATTGAATTAGGAAACATAGATGTTAGAACTGCACATTTTTTTCCAATTAATTTCAAAAGGTTCTTCAGGGCCTATACGAATGAACAAATGCAGCATCTGCTACAAGTCTTTAAAGGAGCTCTGTCTTTTCCCAGATCACAAAGTGGCTCTAAAGCTGCATTTATATTGGCCCCCACTTTGACACACTTTTGCAAGGCCCTGAAGACTTGGTTTTGGCAATGGGCCTGAGGAACCCCAAATGGCATTGAACCCAAGTGGCTTGTTTCACTGATTGTTTTCACTGGGGGGGGGGGCTGTTTTGTTTTTAATTGTTTATATATTGTACATTTATTTTTGTAAGCTGCCCAGCATCAATTAGAGTGAATGGGCAGCCATACAAATTTTCTTAAATAAATAAATTTAAAACTGCTCCTGTTCCAAGGAACCTGGAGTACTGCACAGCCTTATTGGCTATAATAATCACTACCTTTTTTATATCATAAATAATTTCTGTAATGTGTATTTAGACTCGGTGTTGTTCTAAATCTTTCAGGAAATCTATTGTTAGAACTATGAGAAGAATGATGAACTTATTAAAACATACCTCAGCAAGATAAGTAATCATATTCAGAGTAGTGTCAGTAAATGCTTCATGAAGGTAACGGCAAACAACATTCACCCAAGTTGCACAATCTCTTGTATAGCTGTGTGTTTTATACAGAGTCATGACATGTGCAAGATTTGACAACTTTGGGTTCTTTTCTTCTAGACAGACCTAACAAGTGAACGACAACATACATTAAAAAAAGGAAGCCCTGGATTTAATAATATCCACATTAAATTAAACATAAAGTACCTGAGCAATCCTCTCTGCTATATCCTTGCAGAGCTGATTTGGGCCATCAAAGTGCTGAATTAAATGAGGCAGAAGGCATAAAACGTTCAATGGAAATCCTGGCATTAAAAAATAGAAATAAACATAAATGTGAAGCTGTAATGTATTACATGATAATAAATGAAACTGATTGAAAACATACATTATATATACCAAAATACAATCCATGTCTCTTTTCTTAATTCTGATTATGTGAAAATAATAATTGGGTACTTTCAGTCGTTTGTCGTTTCAGTAATATGCAAAATGTATTGCTATTAATTATTGCATATAATAATGTAAATGTATATTAATTATACACATAAGATTTCATATGGAATAGAAGGTTTGTAGGTTTTTATGCCTGGGGGAAACAATGATAAAATAGTAGATTATACTTTCATTCTACTGAAATAAAGGGTTAACTGGGCATCTTCTTACATAGAGGTAAGAAGGAATGGATAGGGAAAAATGGACAATGGAACTTGGACAGAAAGCTAAAGGTAAGAAAAGAAAGATGGTTTTCCTATTCCTCTTTAAATTTTAAACTAGTACCCACTTCAGTAATAGAAGGAAGTAGAGACTGAAGTAGAGGAAAAATGGGGAAACTTGGAATATGACACAATATGCATTATTTTCATTATGATTTACCAGGAAGCAGAGACAATAACCCTGTGATTTCCTAATACCAATATGTAATTGCTTAGCCTGTTTCCAAGATTTTGTAATTAACTACTTATATAAATGCATATTACCAAATCCAAGTTTAGCTTTCAGTATTTTATGTTCATTTTATGTTTGATCAAAAATAAACAAAATATGTATTAGATGTACCTATCGCCTGAGAGGAATCAACCATGGATACACGTGATACTGGAGTCAGCAAACTGAAGAGCTGAAGTGTAAGATCAGTAGTTGTTAGAGAAGTAAAACCTTTAAGCAGAAGTTGCTGGAGCCCTGAGAAATCTGTCCATTTTAGTTGTCCTTGTAGCTTTTCTAATTTTTCCCTGTTTTCTACTTTATCCAGTGGCAGATGAATGAGTAGCTTACTGAGCAGTCTTAGTGCCATTAGATACTCAAATTCAAAATCAGATTCCATCAAAGCCACTGCTCCCCAGAAAATGGTAGCCAGCAGGTTAGTTGGATTGTTAATATTGGTAGGGTCTGAAAGACTGTCCTTCAAAGAAGAGGAACTCCTAGTTTTGGAGGAAAGGCCTTGCTGTGTACAAGCCTGAATCCTATCCAGAGTGGCACTGCGAGGGGGATCAGAAGTTCTATCCACAACGCCAAACTTTTTAGGCACTGAAAAACTCCTCTGATGTCTGCTACGCTCAGCAGTGCCTGTACTGCCACTGGCAGCTCCTGAATTCACATTAAGTTGTCCTGTGCTCTTCCGATTGGCTGTCAGTTTTGCACTTGATGTCAAGTCTGGTGAGGAGGAACTAAGAGAAAACAATCATATGAATAAATTATCAATTTAATTGCAGCTGTAACACTAAGCAGAAATATCTTCAAGGAGAGGTTAAAAAAACAAAGCTATTCCTTCCATAGATTTTCTGCTCATTGAACTCAAGAGATCATGTCATGAAGGGACAAAAACAAAAGGTGCACTATGTAAGCCATCTTCTTTCTCCTATATTTTAAGAAGAACACTTTTTTAGAAAGCAGAGAGTAAAATTATAATGGAACTATTGTATGAAAGATTTAAATGCATACAATACAGCACTGAGTCAAAGAAAAGAAAGGGAAGGAATTTCGATGGACTTTTCTCTGCTAGTTGTTGCTGACTATAGGTGGCGCCCATCCCTGTTTCAAGGCTGTTGAGCCAGCGCTGTCTGAAGACATTTCTGTGGTCATGTGGTCAGCATGAATTCATGAAGCACTGTTTCCTTCCCACTGAAGTGATACCTATTTATCTACTCACATTTGCATGTTTTCAAATTGCTAGGTGAGCAGTAGCTAGGCGAAAATGGATGTTCATCCCCGTTGCACAACACTTGGGTCTTGAACCCCCGGGCTGTCGGCTTTATTTTTCATGCAGCATTCAGAAGAGTGTTTTCTTTTCTCTTTCTCTTTTTTTCCTGTTCTTTCATGCATCATTCTACTCTACCAACAAACTACTAACTTGACATGACAGGGACTATATAAAGGTGAAGGTAAAACATGTTCATCTCTAAAAGGGATCATATTTTATTGTGCTTCATTGCTGGGAAGCAAGGAAATTACTAGTATTCCAATATCAAATGTTTTGTAATCACTCACAAATGTCAATATATTAAAATCATTGCAAAATGTAACATAGTCAAGGTGGGAAGGCTTTTAACATAAGTGGTGACTTTGCCTCAAGCTATGCCAGTTTTAGTAGATGTTTTATTTCAGTTCTTTAAATTCTAATACCTTCTTTGACAGGGGAAGTAAATAATGCACTTGCAGCTGAAATCTGGACGTAAGACTTCCATATGGACAGACAGAAAGCTAAATATTGTATGCTTATCTAATGAAACAGGAATATATGAGCCTTCATAAATTATGGCACTCATTTTTAATACTGTTAATATTTCACAAAAAGAACATAACAATATCCCAAATTGATTTACTAACACCTACTTTTTTACAAGATCCATTTCTTTGAAATGCCCAGTGGGCTCAGATGTTGAGTTGACATAACATAAACTTCTATCAATATTGCAGAATCTCTACACTGTAACTGTATATTTTGTACTTGAATTACATCCTTCTGTGTATACATGTGTAGTCTCTGAACTAGTCCAGGCAGTTGCATTCTGAATTCTATAGCCAAATATTTATAGAAAATGTTATATTTAATTGAATAGAAAAACTCATTACCGTGATAAAACGGTCAAAAGATCACTGTTCTTCAGACAATCATACAGAGTATCCACAGTGGCTTCTAATGTAAGAAGGGATTCCATAACATAACCCTGCCAAAAATACAGAAATATGATCATTTCAGTATATTTATTTCACTTATTTAAAAGATTTCTATGGCAACCCATCTTAAACTCACAACAATATAATCATTCCATTACTACCAGTAATGTGAATCATTGAATGTCTACTGCCTAATCTTAGTTTTCATTAAATATTCAAATGCACTTTTTTCATTAAATATTCAAACACACTCTAGCATGACTTTTGGAATTAACAGTGAAAGAGATACTGTTTATGATAAGTAGTGCGTACATTTGATATTTGCTAAGCTAAAATTAAGGGAAAAAAATTAGCAAAGAAGCCTCTAGTCCTTGTGAAAAGCACTGAGCTAGATCGTCCAACAATGAAAGGCAACTTTTTATGTTTCTACAAAGACAGTATTTATACCTGAATTTCTTCTCCATGTTCTCCTATAACTTCCACTAATCTTGAAAACAGATCTGACAATGCATGTGCTGAAAGTGGCTGTTTTAGAGCCCGAAATATCTGAAAAGAGCGGCCAGCATAATGTCTTGAGGAACTTGAAAGAGCTGTTTGCAATGCAATTTCACTAAGATGCTGCTCCAAATAAAAGCCTGGTGAGAAAACCAAGCCGAATGTCATATTATCTCATAGATAATACATGAATTTGAAATATATATTGCAAAATTTCATTTTTGAGGCAACAAATATATAAAGGAAGACATTATCAGGAACCTTTACATTTTTAATCATAGAGAGGAAGCAAATGCAGGTTAATGTGAAAATGATTATCTGAAGCATTTATTTATTTATCTATCAAATTTCTACCCAGCCATCTCATTTAGGTGATTCGGGGCAATTTGCCATAAAAACATAAAAAGTGGCATAAAACCATAAATACAATAAAGTTCACAGACTTAAGGACAAAGCTCAAATTTAGTTATTACACATTTAAAAAAAAACATGGAGGGAGCACTCTCGCATCACCAGTCACCCCTGAGATCCATATAATTCATCAACTTCCATGCCAATTGGCAGGGCCAGGTCTTAACATTCTTTTGCAAAGATAGAAGAATGGGGTCTCGCCTCACTTTTGGGAATAAGATGTTCCAAAGATGACTCACCAGTCAAAATTATTTAACCAATGGGATCTGCAACATACCCTCTCTGTCTGATCAGGTGGGGTCGGACAATATAATTGGGATGAAACAGTTCCTTAGGAAGGCTAGTCCCATGCCACAAAGGGCTTTAAATTTGATAACCTCAAATTGGACCCAGAAGCAAACTGGTATCCAATACAGCTTGCATAGCAGAGGTGTTACATGTCTGAGAGTCTCTCAGAACTGCATTTTGTATCAGTTGCAACTTCCGGATATTCTTCAAGAGTAGCCCCATGTAGAGTGCGTTATAGTACTCCATATAGGAGATTATTAGGGCATGAGTGACTGAAAGAAAGTTGAGCAAAGTCTCCGCCACCCACCCCCCCCAACTGTCACCTGCTTCTCGAGCAGGAGTTGTAAGTCCAGGAAGAATCTACAGTTATACACTAGGTCCATCTGGGGCAGTGCAACCCCATCCAGGAGCAATGATGTAAGCTCCCAGATACAGAGTAACCTAAAGTCAGCCACTCCATCTTACCAGGGTTCAATTGCAGCCTGTTTGTGCCCCATTCAGTTCCCCACAGCCTCTAAGCACCACGAAAGGTTTACAGCATCATTTAATTCACCCAGGATGCAGATACGCACCTGCACCTTACCCTCCCTGTCTGATTAGGTGGGATGGGACCTCAGTATACAGGGTATCATCAGCATACTGATGGTACCTCCTTTTATGGTGATGGATGATCTCACCCATCAGTTTCATGTAGATGTTAAAAAAGAGATGAGAGAGCAATGAACCCCGCAGTACCCCACAAATCAAGGACTGCAACTACACAACAGCGATTTATCAATACCGATTGGGACCATTCCCATATCCCAACTTCTAAAGTCAATCAAAAGAATATCATGGTTGATGAAATCTACCAAGCGATCAAGAAGAGTCAGGATGGATGGACTACCTCCATCCTGCTCCTGTCAGAGGTCATCCAAAAGTGTGACCGATGCTGTTTCATTCCATATCTGGATCTGGTATCTGACTGGAAAGGCCCAGATAATCCTTTAGAACTGCACCACACTACTCAACATCTTCCCTAAAAAGGAGAAATGGGAGACTGGTTGAAAATGATCAAGAGTGATAAACTCCAGTGATGGCTTCTTATAAAGGGAATGTACAAACACATCTTTAAATGGTGCCAAGAATATCATTCTGTCAAGAATGAATAATCCATCTCTAGGATCCACCTACATGTCACCTCCCAGGTGCCTCGATCAACCAGAAGGGGCATGGATATGAATTATAGAGGCCATGCTTGTAGACCGAAGACTCCAACAGAATCAAACTGATCCCATATAAGACTGTTTCCCAGGCATCTCCAATGAACCATGTTTGGTCTCCAATTGAAGAAATGCCTTTAAAACTCTTTAGAGCTTTATGTCTTACTTTGTGAAGAATTCAATGGATTTATTTGACAAGGCATTCAAGGGTATTGCAAATTTTGTCTCTGAATCCCTAAGGCATGCTGGAAAAATCTCTCACCTGAATCCTGAGAAAATCAGATTCTCTTCAATTTGGTCTGCCTCTGTTACAAATCATAGCCAAATAGGAGATCAACAAAGGAGTACAACTAAAATCAATTTCTTATGCTCCTAATTTGTGGCAATTCTCAAATCATACAAACAAATCTACATGCCATGATTTTTTTATTTTTATGAATGATCGTGAGCAACAATTATTGTGAAAATTAGGATTTTGTCCAGCAAAATAAAATTTGAGAAAGCTGCTTGTTAAGTAAAGGTGTTATAAAATCAATTGATTTGGTACCTGATTTAGAATCTTTAAAGACAGATACAACATGCCGCAAGAAATTGGTAAGCTGTTCTGCACTTTTTGTATTCTGGTTTTTAGGTGTGATATCTTCATGGCACCAGAGAGGACCAAATGCCCTTAAAATCAGAAAATTGATATATTTTATTTTGAGATTAAAATAAATTATTTTAAATAGCACAACACAATAGCACAGTTCAACATACATCCTCCTTCAGATGAAGACTGTAGGCAAATGGTTTACAGTATAGACAACCTGTAACTTTGTGTAAAGTCTCAGTAAATAAACAATTATTCAATCCTATTAATTCTATTAAAACTTGCAGAGGGGATTCCTTTGATACAATCTTGACTCCTTTCAAACAAATGGACAAGCCCATGCAATTTTCTTGGCTAGATTTTCAGAGTGATTTGCCCTTGCCCTCTCCTTTCTGGGACTGAGAAAAATTACCAGTCCACAGTCATCTAGCTGATTTTGTGCCTAAGGCAGAAATAGAACTCACACTCTCCCAGGATCTAGTCTAGTGCTTTAAACCACTGCACCAAACTAGGCCTCAATTACCCAAATACAACACTATTTTTTCATTCTTACAATAAAGAGGTCAATTTGGCAATGATACCACTCTAATTCGGAAATGAATCAAACTTGACTATAGCAAGCTTTCCTATCCAGGTGCCTTTCAATCAACCCAGGAGTTCAGGTTCCAATAGTTCTATAGATACCATTTGGGGGGAGGCTGAATTATTTGATACTGTTATCAAGAGTAAATGATCCTATGAAAAGTTCTGAATTATGTTATCCTCATGCTAAATGGCTAAGAAGGAAGAACTTCACAGTCACTATATGGTCACAATAGAAAACAGAAGAATGCCCTCTTGAGGTGATGTTCTTTCATTGAATGATGGCCTCATTAAAACTTGTTGTATTATCAGGACAGTTAGGTAAGCCTTGTAATTTTTCTAAGAGACTATTGATGTGCACATTGTATAAATATGTTTATCCCTTTTTAATAAGTCTAAGAAAAGATGAAGAAGACAGTTTTAGCCTCTGATGCAGAAAATAGTTCTCATTTTAGCTAACTATGAAAAATAAAAACAAATATTAATTCAAGAGTCTGCTTTGAATTCAATGGGGAATGAAGCATTTCAGTGACAGTGCCAAACTTTATTTCACAGAGTGACGGTATGTTTTTTAAGAAGCAATCTGCCAGCCAAAAAAGAATTATTGTATTATACTCTTCTTCCCACAATTTGAAATAAATTGCTCCAAGCAAGTTAAATGCCTTTTTACATCAGTTTTCTATACCTGCTTAATGCTAACATTTACTTCTGGCTAAGATTAGAAAGAGGGAATCACAGTGGCATTTGCAAAAACTGCCTATTACTTGTAAAGCAGAAAATGAGACATTGTATCCATGCTGTTATGCCCAAGAAACCTATTAATGAAAGATACTTTTAAAAAAATGAATTATGAATTATACAAATTCTTTTAAAAGCACACAATACTGCTTTTAAGAATTAAAATGGGATATTTATTCTGCCTTGGTTACCTGGTAGTTAGAAATTCTACTAGTTTGTTTGCCTTTTCATTTGTCTCCACACTTGGGTCAATGTCTTCTATTTCCTGGGTGATTTGTGGGAGATTTCCACTGCTTCCTCCAAGGCTGATGCTGGAAGAAGTGGAGCTAGAGCTGAGCCCAGAGTCTGGCACAGGGGAAGACTGATACTCCCGCAAAAAGTCAAAACCACCTAGCAAAAATGTGGAAAAAATCTATATAAAAATAGAAGTTATAATTTTGCTACATTACAGTCACTGTGAAATAGGAGGTCACATACATACAAACATATATTTTATTAAGAAACATATGAAAATATGCCTTTGAATAAAAATCTGATATGGATAGATCCAATAAGAACTTAGTACCAAACAGAATAGGTGTCTAAAATGTGCTTCTTCAGGAAAGGAATCTTTGTTGAGCACCATAGAATTATGAAAGTGATGTTAGCCAAGCTCAAACAAAATTGAAATAAAGCCAAAATTGAAATAAAGCCAAAGAACTGGGTTTTCATTACCTGTGTAGAAGAATTCAGGCAAATGCACAGGCTGGACTGTAAGGGTCTTGGTTTCATTCACCTCTCTAGTCTGAAGAAGCATTGAGGCTATGGCTTGAAAATTGCTGTTGCATGACAACACAATCAGCAGATGGAGCAACAGCTTCTTGCTATGCTCAAAGACTTCTGGACGATAATGATCAAGGCCTAAAGAAAACAATCAGGAAGTTTGATTAATTAAGAAGCACAAAAAGCTCATATGCTAGAAAAAGGGCATATTTGAAGAGCTTTTTATTTGGGAAAACCAAAATAATTTTATTCTTGTTTATACAGTTTACATGATTTTTGTATGTTCTAAAAATAAAGTTGTAACATTTAGTTGGATTAATCTATTGATTTATTGATGGACAAATGCATTATTGGGAGACTTAATTGATTGGGTTGAAGACAGATCACTCTGGAAGGTTTATTTGACTGATTGCTAAGAACTAAGAATTAGCTTTAGAGCTGCAACATTTAATTGTATTAATCAATTTTAATAATTGTTTGTAATAAAGTATTAACATGCTTGAATAAATCTTGACTGCTGGTGATATATGTACATGGACAGTCATAACTAAATTCTATAGTAGTAGTTTGGCACTACATTTTCTGGAATTTTTTAAGATCTAGTTTATAGCCTTGAAATTCTATGGACATCTCCCATTAAGATATTACAGCAGGCATTAGAGGAATTCCACCTCTAATACTTATGTCTTTGAGGACAGTACTTCACATGACCCATCATCATAGCAACCAAAAATTTAACTAAAACAATAAACATTATACTATCTAACACTACAATCCTAAACATTAGAGACAGAAAAATAATTGAATCCAGTGGTAGGTAAACATTAAAAAAAACCTCACAGGACAATCGGTTAATCCAGAGGTATCAGACTGGATTACAACAATGGTGGGGTTGTGATCAAATTTGAGGGATTTACATTTACTCTGCCTGCATGTAGATGACCTTTGCTAAGCTGCTGGCACTAAGCTTGCTAAGTTTTCTTTAATAATCTTTGCATTTGAAGCAACATTTCCTATCATATCCCCAACCTGTTCTGTGGGATCATTCAAGGCCAGAATTGAGGTGCTAATCTCATTGCTCCTCTTTTCCAAGGATGGCTATTTGGGATTTCTTCCTGGAAGGCATCGTGCCAAGTCTTGGTACTGAAACTGGCTATGTGCTCCAGGCAATCTGAGTGTTTTGTCTTCTCTATTTTTGCAGAAGCATGAGGCCTCATGACAGGAAGCTTACAGAATTTTCAGAATGTAGACTGCCAATTTTATTCTTGGAGAAATGTCATTCAAATTCATGTATCATTTTAGTGAGCCATATCACTCTTAAAGTCTGAAAAATCTCAAGAACCAGTTAATAGTCCTAATAGTATTTCAGGTTCTAAATGGTCACCATTTTATAACTTCCCAATGAAAATATAATGTGGCTGATGCCATTTTAGAATTAAAGTGTAAAATACAATTAAAGTACCATAATGAAAAGTTAGAGAAACTTCTACCATTGATTTGGTTCCCACCCCCCATACAGAATGTATGTTGTCTGATTCAGTAAGGACATTATTGTCGGAATTTCTGTCCAAAATCCTCTCTCATAATTTATTGCCTTTTTTCATAAAATGTAATATTTTTATTTGAAGGAAAAGCTATCTATTAGGGGATATGAGTGGGTTGGTAGGAATAACACAAAGGAGTACAAATATAATAACTGGGCCAAGAATGAATGAGAATAATTGTTTAGTGAGGAGATGCATAAAATGCATAGATGCATTTAAACTTTTTAGTCATTATTTCTTACCTAAAAACAGAGCATGCAACAGCAATGGAAGATGAAGAGCCCAGTCTTCTCTTACACTATGATCTACTACCATTTCAGTCATGAAGATAACAGCAATATTGCATCTAACAAGAAAAATAAAATTAATCAGTTCAAAAATTGCAATAAGAAATAGGAAAAAAGCAGAAAACATGAAGAAGCTGATCACAAAATACCAAGAACAGCACAGGTATGTGGCAATTTCTAAGCTATACTAAAAGTAAAGGAAACAAAAGGGTGGTTAATATGAGGAAAGGCACTGATAATTATATATTCTGCATTAAATGCATGCCAGTGATTTTATCTGCAGTATATTAAGAAAATAATCTCTCCATATTTCGTCTCTCACAATTTTCCACATCTGAAAAGTTAGAGAGCTTCCTGGAATAAATTTTGTAGAAGTACAAGGGAAAAGGAGGAAGTCAAAATGCTATGTCCCAAAAGTGCTTTTTCAAGAAGCAGCTGAACTTTCTGGTTTTTCTTTGAAGACATTTCGCTTCTCATTCAAGAATCTTCTTCAGCTCTATGGTTGTTTTGGCACATTCGCCAGTGCCAAAACACCCCCTTCCAACCTCAGAGCTGAAGAAGCTTCTTGGATGAGAAGTGAAACTCTTCAAAGAAAAACCAGAAAGTCCAGTTACCTCTTGAAAAAGCATTTTTGGGACATAGCATTTTGACTTCCTCCTTTTCCCTTGTACTTCTAACAAAGGATGACTGAGAATCTCCATAATCAAAATGCTATGGCAAAATAAAAGGACTCTTTTGCAGGATCTGATTCAAAATATTTTTTGGCATTTCAGGAGTCATGGGAGAAATAAAGAGATTTGTATATATTGAAATTCAACATACTAATCATTAAAAATATAATTTACAATGTGATTGATCTGCCAAAACCTCACAAAGGTCTGTTTTAAGTACAATATCACAATATGATTCCTAAACTTAATTAATTTAGATCATCCTATGCTAGTGTTTCTTTATGTTCAGAATATAACTAATCAAACCATTTTCATGTGGCAAAATGGATTTATAACTGGAACTAGAAAATGCTATCTCATAAGCTGCAAAGTTTGCAATCTTAAACTTAAAAAACAGGAAAAATAAAAGGTAGCCAACTCAAAAAATATTTTCATCTCTATCATAAATATAATTTGTAGACAGAAATAATAATCCTGCTATTGGAAGATAAAACCAAGCAGAAGTTGGCTACTTTACTAAACATCTTCAATTGTTTTTAATTTTATTTATTGCCCAAGCCATTGCCAATTTGGCCTGCTGGATGGTATTTGTAAAGTAATAAAAGTATTTGTAAGCAATTGAATACTGTGTTGAACTTCAAGGAATGAATTTTGTTTTACTCTAAAGGTAATTAAACAATTTTCAAATACAAGAAACAATAACTAAAGTGGAACAGATTTTAAATTATCATTATACTGAGAAGATATAATGGTTATAGGTGTTCTGTTTAAATTGTATGAGTAAATAACTGGAATACATAGTCCCTGCCCTATTCATATAATTTTCTAGTATATTATAAAAAATATCCCAAAGTATCCAAAGCATATTTACTTTGAAGGACTGAAAAATTTGTTGACATCCACTCTATGGATTTCATGATGTCACTGACCATGGCTTTTATGGCTTCCAAACAGAGGTCAAAATCTTTGTGCAGCCCCCAGATTAAAAATATTGTCTAATTTTAGAACAATTATATGAACCAGTCAAAATATGTTAGGAAACTGGGGTTTCTTTATATTGTGCTTACCTATGGAGGGGTCCCCGTGTTGTAATTGTTTCTGGAAGATAGTCAACAAGTGGTGCCCAGCACCCTCCATTGAATGGCATTGGCAAAGGTTGGGGCTGTTTCATTTCCACAATATTCAGAAGCCAACTTGTATATGGAGAAATAGGATCATCTGTGCAGAAACATTTATTATATTTTTACATTGTCCAACAGCCAACCTTTTTGGAGCAGTGTTCAGGTAAATTAAGAGAAACAATGTAGTGCAAATATAAAATCTTATAGAACAGCTAAAAGAAAATAATATATGTCTTTGGCTGGATATTAATTAATTTATTCATTCAACTTATATGTTGCCCATTTTGCCTGGCCATAGGTAACTTACAATAATTAAAAATTAATAAAAATATTAAAACAATAAGCAATAGTAACATTAATTAAAATTAACAAAGATGAGGAAGGAAGGAAGATGCACAGGGGCGGGGGTTCTTGTCTTAATCTGTTAACCACCTCCAGAATGATGTGTCCCCATTGGGGTTCTTTTCTTGGACCCCGCCAGATGGAATTATTTGGTTTATGGTGTCTGCAGCATATAGATATTCCAATATATATATATTCCAATACTAGGGTGCTATTTTGACAACGGTCCTGTTTCCTGGTGATCCCAGGGCCTCAGACGACGCCCAGGATAGGTGGTCAGCAAGCCATTTAGGGTTTTAAAGCAGCACTTTAAATATATCTAGATAAAAGCAGTGCAGTTAAAAGATATTGGCACAATGGGATCACTAATGCCATGAACAACATTGCTCTTACTAGACTACTAAATTAAGCTAATACAAAATGTTCAAAATAATCAAGATAATAGTGAGCATGGAACAACCTGTTTTGGCTGATCAGTCAGGACTAAAATATGTGCTTTGTCCAGGCACAGCCCCAAAACACATGTACTTTGGGTAGAGGCATTCTGAGATGAGGAACGACAGACAAAGGAAAGGTCATTGGCAACAGTACTTGGCGGTGGCCAAGGGGTAGTAGGAAAAGAAAGACACCTGGAAGATGAGGGGGGGGGGGAGGCAGGCCAGCCACTTTGACATGGTGTGCTTGAATTCAAGGTAAGAGGAGACTAAGGTCTTGGAAAGTGTTATGGTGCTAGAGAGTAGAGAAGTTTGTTTCTCTGATAGCTGAACCATCTGTTTGCTGTGGAATATGCTGCTGATTGCTTTCTGTTTAATAGATAGGGAGTCTGATATTGCCACCATTACAAACCAGTCAATGCACACTGTGAATACTTGATGCATTTTTATACAGGTATTTAGATTTAGATAGATTTAGATAAGACATACTAATTAATGCTTAACTAAAATTTGAGTGTTAAAACACTTAAATTCAATCAACTGAAAGGTTTAAATGAGATTGTAACAGACATTTAATATTTTCAATTGAAATACTCTGTCAAATACTCTGTCCAAATCATGTCTGGCTAGCGTTAGCAAATAACACCATTCACAAAAAATAATATTAACCAAATATCAAGACATACTTTTATCATCATCGTAAGATCCTCCGGAGCTATTGCTATATCTTGATTCTAGTCGGTTATGTGCTCTGATCACATTACTAAACCTTGCAAATGAGAAACCCCCCCACAAAAAATCTAATTAAAATCACAATATATGCTCAATTCATAATAGCATTCTGTATCCTGGTGGGTGGGTAAAAATGTATCCATTCTTGTTTTAAATTCATTTCTCAATTTTTTTACCTCTAACATCCATTAGGCCTATGCTCATATTTGTTTAGATTTTTTTCCAAACAAAAAGTTAGATCAAAAAATTTGGTAGCATTTTTAACTAAAAGCTCTGCCTCCATAATCAGTCTATAAAGTTTAATTGTTTCCAATAGGATATAACTCTGTGCCTGAACATTTCTGAATTTCAAAAATGAAAAAAAGCTTACTGGTAGTTTATTAGCAGAAAGCAGAACTTCTAAAAATAGAGAATAGACATTAACGATATAAGCCTTTCTGTAAGCAATGTCTAGATATAATACAACTGACACATTTACAGGTAAACTTTTTTAAAAACATTAAAGCCTAATTTATAGAATTGTAA
Organism: Notechis scutatus; assembly: GCF_049901735.1. Taxonomy (NCBI): domain Eukaryota; kingdom Metazoa; phylum Chordata; class Lepidosauria; order Squamata; family Elapidae; genus Notechis; species Notechis scutatus. Next base: position 24,361,906 of record NC_142013.1, on the reverse strand, counting down.
GATCCAGAGAGTAGAAGTAGCTTTATTACGGAAATTTGTAGCCTTGAAATAATAACAACAGAAGTCTAAGGTTGTTCTCTTACTCCCATGAAAGCTTCCATGCCCTCTTTCTGCCATAATGTTTGTCTGCACCAAATACCTGTATTTGCTCCTCACTCACTCCTTCCTGGGTCAGCCTGATCCAAAATTTTCTCTGGCTTCCTTTCAGTAACTAACCTTTTTCTTTGGACCAACACAGTCAGCTGTTGGTGGTGGAAGGGATCACCCATTCAAACTAATTTCATTGGTCTTTTACATTCAATAGAAGAGGCTCTCAACATCCCACTGAATGCTACAGCTATTTATAAAGGGCCATGACTTGACACAATTGTAGTTAGTAGTCTGTGGGCATTAGCAGCTGAATCAAGAGGCTTACATGGGAGATTAGTCGTTCCTGCAGATCTCTTATAGTCTCTGTTGTGAGCACTAAATGCTGTTGTGAGAATTTCCCAGTTGTCTGAGAGCAATACTAGTGTCCAGTAATACACTGAGCAATTGCCATGGACTCTCTCAAAGAGTATCTAGCATTCTGTAATGCAGTCAAAAGGTCCTGGATATTAGTGTTGCCTGCTCACAATCACTTGAGTGAATTGTGAGCAATCAGTATCCAATGTTGCTATCTAGAGATCTCAACAAATCGTCTCACACAAGGCTAGCATCCAACAGCACAAATAAGGCTCTGAGGGATGCTAGTGCTGACTGCACATTACTTGCGGCAATCTCAAACCCACCACTGGATGTTAATGCTACCTACAGATGATTTGCTTTTTGTTTTGATCACCATGAACTAGAGCAACACTGGTGACTGCCTCATTAGTGGCCTCTCCAATGAGATCTTGAAGGATCTCTGCAGAATGGTGAAATTTGCATAGTCTCATATTAGAGAAGAGCCTTGACAGGCAAATGGGTTGATCTGAAGAAGACTAGGTACTGAGACAAAGATAGAGAGACTTTAAGCAGACATTCCGTGAGATTGGCTGAAACCTCATAATGAAAAGTAGGCGCAAATACGTGTTCATTATATAGACAATCAACCTGAACATTAGAAAATATACCCATCCACAGTTTTAATCATTTATGTGTATTCCAAGTTCTAGTCTTAAATTGTTAATCTCAGAAACAAAACCATAGATCATAAGATTGTGGTTATTGGTACTCAAATTGGAGAACTACTAAGCATTTCTAGTACAGAAAAAGGAAGAAAAAGTCTGAGATGTTTATTACAAACCTCTCATCTGTCTCTTTTACAATTCTATTGTCTTCAATGTCTGGAAAACTATCTTGGCCAGCTACAACAGTGTTACTGCTTGATGTAGTTCCTATACATGTAAAACCAAAAGTATTACAGTATTATTAAAAATAATCATTTTGAAACCACATAAATACATAAACATACATCCAATGCAATGCATAACTCAACAATCAGCAAACCCACACTATATTTGTTGTCTTCTCTGAGTCATGTTATAAATTAATATCTGTGTAAATAAAAACATTTATATTGCAGCTTACTTCTTTCCATCTCTCTCACATATGCAACTATTTGCAAATTATGAACTGTTGGAACAGAACATCAGAACAGAGAAATTATCTTTTGATCCCCATCCTTAAGTTACTTCCATATTTTTCCCTATCATAGATTCCGATTGATGATGATATGAGGATTATATCATTTTTAGGCATATGATTAAAAATTTTAGGCTGAACATACATGAATTTATATTTGAACTACAACACTAATTATGCAATCCAGATCAAACATCAGTACTGCATGAACTTTCCAGAATCTTGGAACAGGACCTAAAGGTTTAGCATAATGGCAAAGCACAGTGTGAATAAACTTAGCTAAAAGCATTTGTCTGTCGTTACAATAGAACTAGGGCTAGGTCATGAATGTAAGTATCCTAAAAAAGCCTATATCTGGTCTTAAGTCGATAAAAACTTGCCATTTATTCTAAGAAACAATAAATCCAACAGCAAATAAAAATAAATCTAAAGATACAATCGTTGTTCTGCAGATATTAAATGTTGGGTTCAAACTTATTTAAAGTAGGGCCACTGTGATCAAGAATATTTAACTTAGTCGTGGTTACTTGATTTCAAAGTGTACTCTAATCTACTGTGACTGTGAGGACTATACCTACATATTTATATCTTGATGAAATATTTCAGTCTGAGAAGCACCAAGCAAGATATAAGTGAGACAGTCAATGTAACACATGCAACTCTGTTCTGAAAGGTCTATAATTCCTTCCAGTGTAATATCTCTTCCAATAAAAGTAGAAAGATTTAATTCTTACCAGAAGCAACAACTGAAACTTTGTTGCTGGCAGTAAACCGATAAAATGGTGGATTGTCACAATGCTGAACTATGGGATTCACAGGATCTGTTTGCTGGAGCTCAAATAGAAGTTCTTCCATTGTTTGAATAGTATTGTTCCGACACAAATAGATGGCAACTTTTTTGATCTGAAGAAAAAGTAGTATTTAGCAGCTTTTATCTAGAAAGAACGTAATGTAAAAATGTGCACAGTGGACATATAGATATTTTTGAATTATAATAATAATAATATAAAATGATCTTCCTCATATTACTGGCTGCCAGATGGCAAAATAAGCTGGGAAGTACCTGGATGGGGAAATAACATTTTGCCCAGAAACTAATGAACAGCTATCAAGGATTAGTTCCAGAGTATGAAAGCATACAGAAACTGGTTACAGAAAGATTCTGTAATAGAGAAATAATCACAACTATATTGTAAAACAATGCTGTCGTGCCATTGAACAAGTTCTCATTACATAAGGTAGAAATTGGGAATAATTTATGTGGTCTGCAAAGAGTTATAATTTTATTCTGAAGTTGATCTGCAAGGACTTCAAAGTACATATTGCTTTTAATTAATATATTTTTGGTTAATTTTGGAGTGGTCAGAGAGCACTCAAAAAATGCTCATTAAAATTAAACAAAGGCATAGTTATCTCTAGCTTGACAGGGAGCTATGTGGATATAAATCTAATAAATACATAAATACAATTTGAATTTAATTATTGATGAGTTTATGGGCACATCCATATTGTATTTTTGGCAATAATATAGAAGTGATTTCTCATTAAACTCTTCTAGGTATGTCTTTCCCAGGCTGACCCTACAACTCTGTGTTTCCTAAAGGTCTCCAATCCAAACGCCAACAAGATTCCACCCTACTTAGCTTGAGGTCAGTCAGATATAACTAGGTGCTATCTATAAGTTCAGTACATTGAAGTTTACCATTGAAGTTTTTAAAATGGGTTTTCCAGGTTTTTTGTTGTTGTTTAAACTCCAGTATCATCCAAAATTGGTAATTTGTGATCAAATGTTGACAGTGCAGTTTCTGAGGCGCTTTCCTTGTTAAGCTTTGGGTTCCACATTTCACATGAAAACAAAGATTTTATAAAGTCTACTGAATATTTGGTATATTTTCTCCTATGTAGGGGAAATTTATTTACTTCAATCAAATTCATAAAATTATTCCTAATACATTATTTTGAATAGATATTGTTTTGTTCCATAAGAGTAAAACTTTTCTTTTTTTAAAAAAAATCACTTACATAAGGTAAAAGAATTGTATCACTGCTAACCCCACATAAGCTTATCAGAAACTGCAAAGTTATTCTCAGGTTGTTGCTCCATTTTTCATTATTAGCTAAAGCATTCCAGACATTCTCCATTTCTGGTCCAGGAACTTCATCTCCATACTAAATAGAAATAGGAAAAATGAAAGTGATCAGAATACAGTGGGTGGTTGCTAAAATAAGTGAAATATAAGACAAACCGAAAAGTAATTAATGAGCTAAAGAGACACAGGAAAAAGATCTTTTTTGTGCACAAAATCCATTTGAATAATAAAGGTCAAGCTACATTTAACTCTTGCTGGTATAAAATTGGAGAAAAGTACTGACAAATACGTATTGACTGATATTTAATAATCAGACCTTTCCAATATATCATTATGTAGCACTGTGCAGATAAAAAAGAGGAAGAATTATTCATGCAACTTTCAATCCTGGTCTAATACTATGCCATTACATTTCATATTTTATATATTGCTCAGTATTTCTTTGCTTACCTTGGCTGTCATATACATCAGATTATTAAGCACCAATGATGTGGCTTCTGGTGAGCCCCAACCATTTCCCTTCAAACCACATGAAACAGTTACTTCTCCATCCTTATCCTTTATTTCATCTTCAGGGGTGGTAGGACTTGAACCTGGGAGAAGAAGTCTGCTGTCTACTAGTTCAATGTTATGAAGCCAGGGTAGCAAGTAGGTGAGCATAATCTGGCGCCCATTTGGATGAGTTGTTGGAAATCGTTGACTTACTTCTAAAATTGAAAAAAAACAAAAACACTCCTAGGATCTTAGCTTTAGGGGAAAGACAATGAAGCATTTAGTTCAACAATAAATTCTGTCAAATATATTTCTTCTGATAAAATGTCAAGAAGGTGAGTTCAACATAAAGACAGAAGTAGCACATATTTTATTTCCAGCAACTGACATAGAAACAGAGTCTTTGTGGAACAGTGATTAGATGTTGGATTAGGAGCAGGAAGATCCAGATTATGGATTTTCTCACTGGAAAGCTCACTGGGAGAGTTTGGGCCAGTCTCTTAACTAAATCAAGTTTACTGCTTGTTTACTTTTCCTTATTCAGCCTATTATTAAACTTACATTATATTCCAAAAACAACTTTCACAAAGAAAGAGTAGTATCTAAATGCATTAAGATGAAAACTTGAACTTTTAAATAGTTACACAAAGTTTCAAATATGTATGGTGACTACAATGAGATAAAATAAGGTAATAAAAATCCTTCTAGTTATTCAAGTAGTATAACAAAATTGGAACCATATCTTTAGATCAGGCGTGTATAACAAAACTGGAATCATATCTTTAGATCAGGTGTGTCCAACCTATGGCCCATGGGCTGCATGCAGCCCTTGACAGCTAGTAATACAGCCTCACAAGATCAAAAACCTGTAACATTATGTGATTTATATACATTAACTACATTATAGATTTTATATGTGGCCCAAGACAATTCCTCTCAATGAGGCCCAGACAAGCCGAAAGGTTGGACACCCATGCTTTAGATGCTGATTTAGTTCTACTGCTTTTGGCATAAGTAAACGGACCCCCCCCCCCCCAAAAAAAGATGCAAAATTATGTCCTATAGTTCGAAGAGCTTGTATATATGATGTGTTCGCAGAGCCACAAGAGGTTAATATATCATCTTTCCACTACTAAAGCTAAAGATATAAATAGAAACTTGTACCTGAAAACAACGGAAGTGTCAGCTCAGGGTACATTCTTGCCATTTCGTAGGACAGATGAGCTAATGAGACACTGTAAAGTGGTGGTAAAGGACCATGAGTTCCATAAAGAATGCTGCCAGGTCTTCGCTCAGCTATTTTCTTGGAATAAACAAAAAGTTTTGTTTCCAAAATCTGATGGAAAATTAAAAAGAAACAGAAATGATATAGATGCTAAATGAATGATGGAGTATTATTGTTGTTAGGGTTTGAGGATTAACCCCTAGAAGAGTATTGCAGCAGTAGTCAAACCAGGCAACCAAAGGAGAGCGGAAGGGCCCCAGAGTATACACACACTGAACACAAACACTGTTTGTAGTTTAAATAGTTTTTAATCCAGTTAGAGTTTAAGCATTGTCATTCAGTCCATTAAGTCATTCACAGTATTTCCATCCAGTAAGACTCACTAGTATAGTCCAAGTTAAGAGTCCTTGCAATATCTTTATCAGCCGATAAAGATATCTTCTCCTCCTCCGGTTTCACTCTCCAGAGAAACAAACGCTGGATATTCAGCAAACAGTAGCAAACAATAACAGTTCAGTCACAGGCACTCACAGTCAGTAATCACAGTTAGTCACAGCAAGACACAGTTAGTCGCAGCAGCACTCAGTTACAGTTACAGACAGTAAACTTTCCAGCTTCTAATGCTTCCTTATATTGTAACTTCTAACCGCACCCTTAATCGGCTAATTGCCTGCTGCATTGTGCTTAAAGTGATAAGCACTTAAACCATGATATCTAAGTTTTATATATTTATTCACCCAAACCATATTTGGTATCAATGTTATACCTAACATACTCCCCTTTTGGGTAAAATAAATATATAATACCTTTACAATCTTATCCCATATTTTCACAACTCTCTTGGTGCTTACTGGCACCTTGGGCTTTAGTAAAATTATCAGCTAAATTGTCCTCAGACATACAGTACTCTAGCTGAATCATCTTACTTCTTACAGATTGTCTCACGTTTAGGTATCTTAGATCTGTATGCTTGCTCCTTGTTTTTACTCCAATATTTGTGGCCATTTGAATTGCTGCCTGATTATCTTCATGAATAATTATAGGATAATCTACTGTTATACCTATATCAATTAACATTTGTTTATACATTATTAACTCTGTACATAACAATGATAAACAGGAGAATTCTGCCTCCATAGTAGACAAACTTATATGCTGTTGTCTTATTGACTTCCAGCCTATTAATGTATTACCCAGCATTATGGCTGTTCCTGAAGTCGACTTTCTAGTGTCTCTTTCTGATGCAAAGCTAGCATCTGCATAAGCACTCAAAATTAAATCACCCTTTGGCTCTAAATACAATGAATAATTCATTGTCTTTTTAAGATATCTTAATATCCTCTTAGCTGCATTCCAGTGTCTTTCACATGGTGCAGAATTGAATCTAGCCAACTGATTCACGCAGTACGATATATCTGGTCTAGACCAATTACTAATATAACTCAAACTACCAATTAAAGATTGATAAATCACCTTATCAAACTCAGGGCTTTGTTCATCAGTGTTGCTAAACTCCTGACTCATTGGAGTCTTAGCTGGCTTACAAAGCTCCATCTTGTAATCTTTTAGCAATTTGCTTATCTTATCTTCCTGAGATATCTTAAAACCTTTCCGTGTTTTCTTTATATTCAAACCGAGATACTTCTTTATCTCCCTAATTGCTTGATCTTTATTCTCTTTCCTAATGATGCTATTATTTTATTTGCTTCATCATTAGTTTCAGTTATCAATGCAATATCATCTGTGAATAGTAATAATAATGATACTTTCCCATTTATCTCCCTCTTAAACAGACATGGATTGGCTAAACCAGCTTTAAATCCTATATTGTCTAGTTCCTTTACAATATACTGGTTCCATTCATAGCCTGATTGTTTAAGACCATAGAGGCTTTTCTTTAACAACCAACAATCATTATTATCCTTATTTTCACTTTTAATACCAACAGGTTTTTCATATAAATAATATGTTTTAATGGGGCGTGCAAGTAAGCAGTTTCCACATCTAAATGGTTAACTATATAGTTTTTACTAGCTGCCCACACTAAAGCTGCCCTCAAGGTTGCTGCCTTAAGACTAGGTGCAAACACCTCATCGTAGTCATTAGCATTCTGCCTAAAACCTTGGGCTACTAACCTTGCCTTATGGATTAAATTACCATCCTTATCTGTTTTTACCTTAAATATCCATTTGCAGCCAATGGATTTCTTTCCTACAGGTAATTTGGCATTTTCATACACCTTCATATCTCTTAATGAATTCAGTTCCTTATTCATTGCTGCATACCATTTTCTCTTTTTCCTTATTAGGATACTTTTTAATTTCTTCAACAGAATTAGGAACTTGATTAATCTGGCACACTGTGTTAGCCTGGTACCTATCAGGCGGTCTAGATACACGTGTAGTTCTTCTGGGAATTACAGGGCTTACAGGAGGACTTTGTTGAACTACTACCTGTTCATCTTCCTCATCCTGTTCAGCTATTGAATCTGTTTCTTCCTTTATGGGCACTATTTCATCCTGTATTTGTCTCTTTACTTTATTTTTAAAGTTACAGGGATAACTAATGGGATTTCTATAGGATTCAATAATTACATCTTTATTGGCATCCTGTTCTAATTTCTCCCATCCTTCATGTTCTAGAAATTGGGCACTAGCACTACATAACACTTTAGATGTGCCTTTCTCCCAAAATCTATATGCCCTATGGTTTGCCTGATAACCAACGAAGAAAAATCTTTTAGCTCTATGTTGCCCTTTTTCCTGAGTTGTGCAGGAATATGCACCCATGCTGGTGCACCAAATGTGTGCAGGTAACTTAGATCAGGTTTCCTGCCATGCCATCTGGTGAATGGAATTTCACCTGTTGTTGTATTAACAACATTGTTCAATATGTTATTAGCACACATTGTAGCCTCCCCCACAAAGAATCAGGTAACCCAGAATCATTTAACATTGTTCTAACCATTGCCTGTAGTGTTTGGCCTCTTCTTTCAATAAAAGCGTTATGTTCTGGCCTGTATGGAGCAGACTTCTTATGCTCTATTCCAGCTACCTTAAGTCTGTTCTGGAATTTGTTATTAATAAATTCGTACCATTATCTGTCACCAGGGTTATCAGTTGTCGTTTAGACTTTCTTTCAGCAAATCTAAGCCAATTGAAAAAATGTTGATATGTTTCAGTTTTGCTTTTCATTAAATAGCAAAACCCATATCTAGAATAATGGTCCATAATGCTCAGTATATATCTAGCACCCCCATACTGGGTTTCTTTGGACCTATTATGTCTGCAAATACTACTTCTAAAGGTTCTTTTGTTTTGAAACCATTTAGCCTATTTGCAGGCAATACTTTGCTATTATCTTCACAGCAAACATTACAACGCAAATATTTATCACAAGATTTTAACCTTATTCCTTCAGATAACTCAACTGTACGTTTTAGCATTTTAAAATTTACATGCCCCAAACGCCTATGCAATAAATGGATACATTCATCATGAGGCTTTATATTATTAAATACAGTTTGAGCCTCCCCTTTCTTACTATTATCTAAGACATATAATGTTCCATTTAAAGCTGCAGTTACCCTTTTGTTATCTTTTCAATTATGCAATTATTATCCTTAAAAGTAATTACATAACCTAATTTATCTAATACCCTTACTGAAAGCAAATTAAACTTTAGTTGCGGTACATACAACATTTTTATATCCTGGTTTATGTACGGACAACGTGCAAAACCTTGACCTTTAGCTTTCAGTTTCCAGCCGTTAGCAAGAGATATATGTTGAGAGCTTGTAGACATTTTTATAAATTTTGTCTTATCTCTTGTGATGCAGTGGGATGCGCCACTGTCAACCACCCATAAATTATTCTTCACATCAGAGTTGCTAAACGTGGCTAGTTCAAATGCTTTCTTTGGCTTTTTACATTCTGGCTTTTTCTCTTTTTGCAGAATCTTGCCAAATGTCCTCTGCCTCCACAATTAAAACACTTTTTAATTGTGTATGCTGTTGAAGATAAATTCTCTTCTTCCAGGTGCTTTACTTTGCTTTGCTGGTTTCTTTCAGGCTTTGAAGATAATTTCTCTTCTTTCTTATCTTCTCTCAGCTCGTCACGCTCACGCCTTCTTCTGGCTTCTTCTAGTAGCCTGCCTGTTATGTCGGTTAATGAGAGGCTTTCTTTTGGCAATACCTCTAACGAAGTCACATAGTCATCATAGCTTTGATCTAATGAAGATAATATTATGTAGACTTGTTGCAGTTCATTAAATATAAGCTCTTTTTCTTGCAAATCTTGAAAAATGCTCTTCATACAGTTTAAATGAACTAACATATCTCCATTTCTCTGAAGATGCGTTGAAAAAGCTTCCGTGTAAGATTTATATGTGCTCCTACACTGTCCCGAACATAAATCTTCCTGAGGTTCTCCCAGCAGTTTGCAGCATTTTCTTCTCCACGAATATGGACAAGCTGCTGATCACAGAGAGTCAGTCCTATGATGCATAAAGCCTGCTCATTCTTCAGTTTAAAGTCTTGTAACTTTTCGTTATCATCATCATTAGCAGGATCCCAGCTACTCACATCTGGTGGGTTTGCTATAATGTCCCACAAACCTTCTCTGCGTAGAAGTAAACTACATTTCATTGACCATGAAACATAGTTTGTTCCATCCAGCCTGGATATCATGGACAGTTGTGACAAATTTACTTGTGCCATTACTCTTCAGATATTTTGACTATTTTAAACTAATTAAAACAGTTTGTTTTTACAGTAATGTGCAACTCACACCAACTCTCTCTGCTATATCCTGGTTAGTTAGACTATGCTGCTGGGCCCATAACCAATGTTAGGGTTTGAGGATTAACCCCTAGAAGAGTATTGCAGCAGTAGTCAAACCAGGCAACCAAAGGAGAGCGGAAGGGCCCCAGAGTATACACACACTGAACACAAACACTGTTTGTAGTTTAAATAGTTTTTAATCCAGTTAGAGTTTAAGCATTGTCATTCAGTCCATTAAGTCATTCACAGTATTTCCATCCAGTAAGACTCACTAGTATAGTCCAAGTTAAGAGTCCTTGCAATATCTTTATCAGCCGATAAAGATATCTTCTCCTCCTCCGGTTTCACTCTCCAGAGAAACAAACGCTGGATATTCAGCAAACAGTAGCAAACAATAACAGTTCAGTCACAGGCACTCACAGTCAGTAATCACAGTTAGTCACAGCAAGACACAGTTAGTCGCAGCAGCACTCAGTTACAGTTACAGACAGTAAACTTTCCAGCTTCTAATGCTTCCTTATATTGTAACTTCTAACCGCACCCTTAATCGGCTAATTGCCTGCTGCATTGTGCTTAAAGTGATAAGCACTTAAACCATGATATCTAAGTTTTATATATTTATTCACCCAAACCATATTTGGTATCAATGTTATACCTAACAATTGTAAATAAATTTTAATTGATGACTCAGATTAGCAGTTTCTGCCTATGCTTTTGTATCTTCTATCAGAGGTAAAAGTATTCATAAGTATTAGGATTACCACTGATTTGGTCCTCCTTCCCTTCTTCTCCCATAAGGAAAATAAAAGAATAGTAAACTCAGTCACAATAAAGATATCAAAGTAAAAAAAAAAAAAAGCAGGAAAATGGCAGGTGAAAAAATCCTTGTTCCCTCTATTGTAATTTTGTTTTTTTCTGAGAAATTGAAAAAAGTAGAAAGTTTTTCCTAATCATTTTCTTTCTAAAGGATATATTGTTGTTTCATAGTATTATTTTGTTTACTGTTATTCTTTTGATGTAAGCCTCTTCGAATAATTTTAGAGCTGACAATCTCTAAATATCGTAATTAGTAAATAAATCTCATAAATATTAAGATACCAAGCTTTTATTTCCCCAAATTATCTTTTAAAATGTTTAAAGGAGAGATTTTAAAGAGATTACCGTATTTATCGGCGTATAACACGCACTTTTTCCCCCTGAAAATAGGGGGCAAATGATGTATGCGTGTTATACGCCGATATAATGTTAAGAAGCCAGCGGAGGCCGGGCGGTGCGAGCGGAGGGCAAGCGGAGGCCGGGCGGTGCGGCGGAGGCCGGGCGGTGCGAGCAGAGGGCAAGCGGAGGCCGGGCGGTGCGAGCGGAGGGCAAGCGGAGGCCGGGCGGTGCGAGCGGAGGCCGGGCGGTGCGAGCAGAGGGCAAGCGGAGGCCGGGCGGTGCGAGCGGAGGGCAAGCGGAGGCCGGGCGGTGCGAGCGGAGGCCGGGCAGTGCGAGCGGAGGGCAAGCGGAGGCCGGGCGGTGCGGCGGAGGCCGGGCAGTGCGAGCGGAGGGCAAGCGGAGGCCGGGCGGTGCGAGCGGAGGCCGGGCGGTGCGAGCGGAGGGCAAGCGGAGGCCGGGCGGTGCTTCAAAGTTTTTATTTAGAAATTTAAATTTTTTCCTGAAATTTCCCTCTTAAAATGAAGATGCGTGTTATACGCCTGTGCGTGTTATACGCCGATAAATACGGTAATATACAGAAACAAGCTATATGGCACAACTCTCAAATTACAGGATAAAAAATAAGTTCTTGTTTCAAGGAACACTGACATCTGTTTTCAAGAAAAGTGTCAGTCCAAGCCTCATCCGCACATATCTCTAATTGTGCCATCAATGTGCCTTAACGCAACTTCCTCATGGCATAATCTTGAACATACTTCAAGCTCAGAGCTGTCCTGCTGAACGTAAAGTAAACTGTATTGATTACTCTTCCTTATAGTTTATAAGATTTTTTTAAAAAAATATTTCATACATGCCTGCATGAGTTGCATGGAAATTTCATAAATCTCTCTGCTGGTATCAGACGCTTTAAACAAGACTAGATTTAAAAGAGTCACAATATCAAAAGGGTAGTTCCTGAAATAGCAAACAAAAGTGATTGTTTGACATTTTAAAGTTTAAATGAAGATTCTCAATTGTTTTCCACAAAACAATACACTCAAGGCAGAAAACTCAGTTTGCTAACAGTTATAGAAAACAATGAACTATATTCAAGCATAATGACAATGAATTCTCTTTCTTTTTCCAACAGACAACTGTATAGCAACAGCACTTAAGATTTATATACCACTTCTGAGGGGTTTACAAGGTCAATATATTTCCCCCAACAATCCGGATCCTCATTTTACTGCCCTTGGAAGGATAGAAGACTGAATCAACCTTGAGCTGTCAGGATCAAACTCCAAGCTCTTCTGGGCAGAGTTAGCCTGTAATACTGCATTCTAACCACTATGCCACCACAATATAAAACAAATAATTCCCAGTTATAAGGAAATAACATATTTACCACTATGTGTAAATGTGTGTGTGTGTGTGTGTGTGTGTGTGTGTGTGTGTGCGTGCATGAATGCACACATAAGAGGTTTCCAAATATTCTTGGTTCATCTGCTCTTTGCTTGTAGTGATTTTTTTCCTGATACCCTAGGGTAGTACTTTGTGCTGTCCAACAGATATTACTGTTTTTCACAAAAAATTAAAATATTTAACAACCCCTCTGTAACTTTACTGGAGCATCCTGGGCACCATGGCATAGAATTTGGGAACCTTGGCATATACTGCATCTAAATTACTAATACTACTACTTATAATGCCATATCTTCTGTGCTTGAGTCAGGATCTTAAGAATATACATAACAGTTTATTTTCCTCCAACATTAAAGCAAAGCAATCAAGTCATTCATTATAATAAATAAGTGACAGACTAGGTACCCAACAACTGGTGTTCCCTTTCTATAAGCAAGCTGATACAGAACAAACAGAAATCCAAAGAATGCTAAAAACCCTGCAGACAGAGCTGAAGATAAATATGGGAAAATGCCTTGCTTTCAAAACTGCATTGCTATAATAATTAGTTTAAGTTTCTTCTTGCGATTAGTGATATTTTGGGGGGTTTATTTTTAAAGACTATATAACAAGAAAAATAATCCATTGGAAACATTTAACATTTCCACTTAGTAACTTTAAGGAGTCAGATTGTGGAACCAAATAAATAACAAATCCAGATCTCTTGGAAATTATTTTATTTGTTAAAATGATATGTCTATTCTTGAGTGTCACTATACTACTTGCCAAGTTGGTCTGTGCAAACAGCAGTGCACTTGCAAAGTATTCATCCATCCACCCATCCACCCATCCATCCATCTATCTTATTTATTTATCAATTTTATTGGCCACCCATTTTGCTGCTGAGTAACCCCAGGTTAGATTTCTTGATTTGTACAGAGTGCAAATGTGAGTGTGCTTTGAGTGAAACTCAAAAGAGAATCACATGATTCCGGGATACTACAGCATCATAAATACATGCTAAATGTTAAGTATCCAAATTTTGATCACATGATCATGGGATGCTGCAGCGGTTACGTCAAAAACAGTCTAAGACACTTTTTTTCAGTGCCATTGTAACTTCGAATGGTCACTAAATGAATGGTTATAAGCCAAGAACTACCTGTATGTGGTAATACAAGAGATAAAGTCAATAATAAATGGTGCTGAATGAATTTGAGTTGAATATAAAAGTGTGTGACCAGTATGAAAGAAATATACTGAGCAGTGGTGGGATTCAATTTTTTTTTACTACTGGTTCTGTGGGCCTGGCTTGGTGGGTGTGGCAGGGGAAGGATATTGTAAAATCTCCAGTCAGAGGTGGTATTTGCCAGTACTCCAAACTACTCAAAATTTCCACTACCAGTTCTCCAGAACTGGTTAGAACCAGCTGAATACCACCTCTGATATTGAGGTATGTCACAGTGATTGAATAAGAATTAACATGGAAAATGGACATTTGAAGAAAGAGTGAAGGAATCAAGAAGAAAGGGAAGACTGAAGAAGTCATAGTTGAATGGATGTGATGATTCCTTGAAGAGAGAGGGGGGAAGTTTAAGAGGAAAAAAAAGGTGATATATGGATATGAGGGAAACAAGGACAAGAAAATACAGGATAGAAAGATATATTGTGATTGGTAGTGCTAATTAGTATTAGCTATGTTTTCTTTTTATTATCTCTTGACTTTTATTTCTTTGTTTCTGTATATTGCTTAGGCTAAAAGGGACTGTTTTAATGGGCATGCATGTATGCAGTTTAATGGGCATGCATGTATAATTTTAACATATAAGTCTATCCTTTTCAAAAGTTCTAGGGTAATTTATTTTTAATTTTTACATTCACTTGCAAGGACCACTTTTTCTGCTTTGCTTATTGTTGATACCTGTTTCCACACACAGTTGCAATGGCTTTGAAGCATCCTGAAGCAAGTTGATAGGATCCAGTATAACATCGGTCTATAGCCCAGTTAAAGAGATTGATTTGGTCAGGATTCAACTCCAGTAACAAGACAACAACTTCACAGCCAAGTTGATGAACCTGAAAATGCAGAGAATGGGTAATGGGGTTTAAAACAACAATAATATGTTTTATATCTCAACAACTGACAAAAGCTCATTGAGATCAATATTCTGTTTTGTGTGCTTGCCAAACAAGGGTGCTGATAAACATGACATTAAGAGGCAAGATTAGGTGACTCAGAAGCAACACACGAAGTCTCCTTGACCATTTTGTGGCACCTGCATTATTTGTTATCAAAATTTGAACGCTCACAATGCTAAGCATGTTCTTGTTTAATATCGTTTTGTTAAAATACTATCATTTTAAAAAATTTATTTATTAAATAAAAAAAAAAAAAAAAAAAAAAAAAAAAAAAAAAAAAAAAAAAAAAAAAAAAAAAAAAAAATTAAATAAAATAAAAAAAAAATTAAAATAATTAATTATTTTATAAAAAAAAAAAAATTTAATAAAAAAAAAAATATTATAAAAAAAAAAATTTAAAAAAAATAATAAAAAAAAAAAAAAAAAATTAAATTATTTAAAAAAAAAAAAAAAAAAAAAAAATACCGGTATTTCTTCTGGAGTCTGTTTCTTGACCTGGCCTATCTCAATGGGCTAACTGTGACGGAATATAGTCTGAATTCCCAGGAAAGAGTACTTTCCAGAGGAGTAAATGACAACTGAGTTTAGATTGTCTGAAAGAAAGAGGCTAAAGACAACACCTCCTTCATAGTTCCTGCAGTATATGCTTTATGAGGGTTTAGTTTGCTTTAGTTTGGCAAGATTCTGTCCATAGCTGAGGAACAATAAAGAAATCTGCTTGGAAGAATCACAATGTGTCTTTCTTGGTTTTTGGAGCCTTACACAAGCAACAACAGCAACAACAACGTTACCTATAGTTACTGCTGTATAAGGTTCCTTACCCTCCTGGTATTCTTATATACATAAATTTAATTTGGGACATTTTAAAGCAATTTTGTATAATAGCCTTTGCAAGAAAGGGATCCTTATTAATTTCAATATCCAAAATGGTAATGGATTGCCTCTTTGCTTCCCATGAATTTTCTAATCTTTTTTTTTTTTTAATTCACTGAACTATTTTGTGAAGATTAAGGCAAAAATATTTTTTCAGGTCAGAAATTATTGGCAGTCCCTGTGGTTCACAGTACACATTATATTAAGAAGTGGCAATTTTCTATAAACATTTTGTTCATGCTCTAAAATATTTTATAAATCTATTGTGATTAGAAACCCCCCCCCCCCCATGCATCCATCCATTTACCTGCCCACCTATCTACTCACTTAGTCCCTATTACTTATTTGGAAAGAACATTTGGTTTTAGTCCCACCGTAGCCATGAAAGCAAGCTGGGACAGTCACTCTCAGCCAACTCACTCCAGTGTTGTTGTGGGGGAAAAAGGATAAAAAGATATGTTGGATATGTTCACTGCCTTCAGTTATTTGTAAAAATTATAAAGGCGGAAATAAATAAATGAATAAAATAACTTTTTTATGTCCCAAAGTTGCTTTCTTCAAGAGGCAACTGGATTTTCTGGTTTTTCTTTGACGACATTTCGCTTCTCATCCAAGAAGCTTCTTCAGCTCTGACTGGATGGTAGGATTGGAAGCATCCCTCAGAGGGAGGGATATGACATCATGTATCTCCAGTCTACAATACAGACCTTTCAACAGTTCCAAGAAAGCTCCACACCCATTTTCACCACTCAGGTGACCCTGATGAGACAGATAAATCTCCAGATGGCCTTAACAACTTGCTAAAAAAATGCAAATGACCAGCTGTCTGCAAGGAATATAAATCCTTTCATTCCCCACCATCCAATCAGAGCTGAAGAAGCTTCTTGGATGAGAAGTGAAATATCTTCAAAGAAAAACCAGAAAGTCCAGTTACCTCTTGAAAAAAACAACATTGGGACAACTATGACCTGGATAACTGAGAATCTCCATAGATATCTCTTTTTTTTTGGTCTCTTTCATTTGGTACTAATTCCTAATGAACTGTTATTTGCTTTTTATATACAGTTTTAGCATGTCCTTTTTTATACATATTTTCTAATCTTACATTACTCTGTTTTTTGAACTGGAGAAATATGGCACTATACAAAATATTTTAAATGTAGTAACACTATTTCCTAAGATAATTTCCCTTGATGCAAATCTTTCTATTCAGATGTTCTTAAAAATAAAAATAATTGTAAATCAAGGCTCCCATGTGACCTGACCTGATTTTAAAGTGATTGTTAAGCTAATCATGTGGTGGTAAATCTAAACCCATTTTTCAGAATAAGAGGTTTTTTGCCGAAAACTAGCAAAAAACAAAAAACCTGGCAAAAAACATCATTCATCTTAGTCATGTGACTGTGAGATTAATTTATTAAATTTGTTTGCCACCCAAGGGCTGTAAACCACACTTTCTGAGGCCATCATAACTTTCATCAATCATTAAATGAACAGTCATAAGTGAATGACAACCTATATTTCTTAAGACTACTGCCACTTTTAACCGTCCTCTGAATACCAACCCATGCAATTGATATGATTCACAAGAAGCTTTTCAGTAAGATAGTCCTTATCCATTTGCCTCTCAGAGTGCCTACAACCGGGGTAGGTAGGGTGGAAAGACTTCAAACAAAAATGCACACAAATTGATATCATGCTGATCTTGTTGATCTGTAAACCACTAAAATGCTTGGAGTTTTTCAAAACAGTAATTCAGATTAATAACTCACACCAAGTTATGTATCTTGAAAAGGAAACAGATGATTTCATTATTGCAGTAATGGAATGATGACAGATGATTTTGAACTGCTATAAGAAAGGTACACAACATGAGTTCAGGACGTCTGCTTCTCTCAAATTAGTTTAGTTCTTGACTTATCATACCTTGTCCCTTAACATAGTTCACAGAATATGGCCCTCTGATAAAACACAAATTACACCATTTGCACCACAGTACAAATACTAAACAAATTCCACTTGAATCACAACGAATTTCATGCGTAGAATAGACCATGTGCAATACAAATAAAATTTAATACATTTAAAAGTGAGGATCATTGCTGAGTTACTTACCCTTAAATCTTGGCAAGCTAGAATATTATCAAGCCATTTATAAAGATAGCCATCAGGGGAAAGGCCCACATTGTCAAACACAGGGCCACAGCACAGCACTGCTGACATGGCCTATTTAAAAAAAAAGAGGATATGGTCCTGTTTACTGAAAGGTTATCAGTTTCAAATTCTAAATGAAAGGCAACAAATCAAACATGTAGTAATGAAGATTAAACAGGTAGACTTAGAAAACATATTTCCAAATGCTACAATGGCCCAATCATTGCTTTCCTGCGAATGTATAGTGATGCCATTCCTTTACTGACACAAGCTTCCTGAGATACCAAGTACTTCCTGGGCAAAGCATGTAGATATTATGTGTTCCCCAAATTGTATTTTCTAAACCAGTTAGTATGCTTGCATGCTGCCAAAACTACCAGTAAGGAAAGATGACTGTATAGTGGACGATTGGATTACATTGAGTTAAATGTCTTGTGGCAGGAAGTTAATGTAATTCTTGAATGATTAGGTAGTTCTGGGTTTAATTTAATACTCCCGGTAACACTTTTTCATATTCTCTGCTCTTATTATCACTCTTCCTCCTGAGCCAATTAAGTATGAATTAATACGGTCAATTTTGTATTTCCAAGTTAACGTTAATTGAAATATTTAAAATATTTTCTAATCATTTTTCAAATGATGCATACAAGATTAAAAATAAGACCACAAAAATGCACCAAATAATCTGTTATTTTGGGGAAATTCTTTAAAATTTAACTTGTCTTACCACTGTTCATTTCTAAATTTAAAATAATTTAATCTGATAAAGATTTATATGCAATGGAATGAAACACGATGCACCTTTAAAGCACAATACTGGTATCTTGTAATCTGATGATTTCTATCACTATATCGATCCAGAGGTGTAAACATGATACTGAAAGGTCCAGCCCATTGACTAAACAGGATGAAGAGGTGGTGCCTCAAGCTTTGCTGAGGAAAAAGAAATCTCCTATGATGAACTGAGTGAATAAAAAAACAAAACAATATTATCTGTATTGATTAATTAATCAAAATTCAAACATAAATCTGATGCAAAACTGTATAGCTAAGGAAATTCCTAAAACACATTAATAATATTTGTCAAGTGTACATTTATTGGAAAGGAAAGAGCCTTGATTTTAAGATTATCTCATGTAAAAAAGTAATTTAGTTTTAGGTAACTAAATATACACAATACAAAGAATGTGGAGTCGTGAGAGAAACAAAGATGGATTTCTCAGACTCTCAATAAAGAAAATTACATGACTATCCCTTTTGGACCAGCTTGACACTAACATCAATAAAATAAACAATTAAACAATTAAATTTGTTTTATGCATGGGGCAGTCACACAAATTCATTTATCATTTCAAGAGACCACAGTCTGGCAAAATTTGAGATAATTCAGATAATGCCTCTGAAGAGTTTTGAATCTCTAGAGTTTTAAAATTCTAAATATCATGAATGTCTGTATTTATATCACAAATACTCTTCAATTTTCAGATGCACACAAGAGTATGGATGGGACCAATGCACACTATACATTATGCAGGTAGATCCTTCATCCCAAACTGAAATGCTACATGGAGATGCCAAACAGAGTGAAAAGATATACTCTTATATGTTTACTAAGTTATCCAAATCCCTTAATGTTCGGTTTTACAATAGAGCTATGGAAATTCTAAATACTATGCTAAATTAAAAAAGCCAAATGCTCTTTTAATCTCTCTTGCTTGTTCCCATCCTTTCCCATTTTATATGTACATATATATATAATTTTGTAATGAATGAAAACAGAAAATCCTTTGTTAGTACTAAGAAAATTCCATTCATTGAGCATTTGGCACAGATGCATTTAATGCTTTTAAAACAGAAGACTGATCTAATGGAAATTTTCAGAGAAAACAGAAGTTTTCAGATGCCCCGATTAACCTACAGACCTGCAGGCTGATTTAAGAAATGAAATATACTCAACCTTCTAAGAAATCTTTCTACATACATAACCTTAAATAAAGTTTCTGCTATAAGGAAAATTAATGGTCACTCTACTTTATGGATGCTAGTTTTCTGCAGATGAAAACTAATAGTTCCTTGGCTGTTTCTACAATAACCACAATCATTAATGAGTTTCGACTACAAAAATACTGTACAATCAAAGGAACCCTGTATTTGAAATTTCCTATGCAAATTAGAAATCAATAGGAATAGGAATAAGTCATCAATATGACTTATAACAGTGTTCAACCTAGTTCATATAAGTACTAAATCCATAATCCTTATATGTCCACAGTATTAGGATGAGAGATACAACAAATAATGATAGATAAGGCATGTTTCATAGGATTGTATGTGGTCCACCTTTTCTTTGTTAATTACTTCATATTTATTTCTTGCACTTTTTCCTCATCCATTTCATAGAAAGCATTATGACACTTTAAAAGTATGTGCTTAATATAGCACGTGTTTTTATGGACTCCTGTCAACTCAGTTCAGAAATTGGACTTCAATATGGAAAATCCACACATTATATAGTCCCAATTTGACACTTTATTCACTGGTGATTCGGGGCTGGTTACTTTGTCTCAGCCCAACCAACTTCATATGGTTGTGTTTTGCATCTCTATGTGCATTCTGTTCCCAGAGGAAAGATAGGATACAAAGAATAGATTGATATTAAATAATTAAAACATTTATTTCAATGTTAACACAATATAGATGCACACAGGGGATGGGCTGTCACTGGAAATCAAATAGAAATGAACTGAACATAATACTGACAGTGATAATTACACAGTGACCAACTCACAAACTATATTGTTGATAAATAAGGAACTCAGGATAACATTTCTTACATCAGACATCATTCATGGAATTTGTGCCATAAACAATTTGAAAGCAATTACTTTTATCATAATTTCTTACATGCTTACAACTCTAGAAATTGTACGATTAAAATTCATATAAATTATACTTCTACTTAGTGCCTTCTTTCCCCTCTCCCCACCAACTACAGGTAGTTCTTGACTTACAACAGTTCATGACTGTTCAAACTTAAAATGGTACTGAAAAACCTGACTTATGACTGTTTTTGAATTATAACCAGAGGTGGTAGTCAGGTTCTGACCAGTTCTGGAGAATCAGTAGCGGAAATTTTGAGCAGTTTGAAGAACCAGCAAATACCACCTCTGACTGGAGATTTTATAGTATCCTTCCCCTGCCACGCCCACCAAGCCATGCCTACAGAACCGGTAGTAAAACAAATGTGAATCCCACTACTGATTACAACCATTGTAGCATCCCCATGGTTTTTTTCATCTTAATAATTCTGTACTTGATATAATTATTGCATTACCATACCTGGCACACATTGAATCAAGTTAGCAAGCATTGCACTGAAATGGGCTCTCATGTCCTTGAGAATCTCAACTTCTTTATCATTTTCAGCTTCCAACAACATGCGAGTCAGGTCAACGTATTCTAAGAACAAAGCTCCCAGTGCTAGGGTATCTCGTTCCAAGGCACCATTTGTACTGTAAGAAAGGAAAACAGTATGGATTAAGGAATCATCCAGAGGAAACCACAAATGTGCATGACAGACTAGAATTTACAGTATAACGGTCAAAACTGTTACAAGAATTAAAAAGGAAATTATATACCAACTACATAGGAAAAAACTATTTTAACAGAGATTCAAGAAATGACTGTGATCAGACAAGTAACCCATCACAGGGTTTTCTTCTATTTGAAAAGCAGTATATCCTACCTATCACTTATCACACCAGCATCAGCAAGTAATTCAAAAATTCGCAACAGCTGTAATCGTAAGAGATCTCTGCGCTCACGACGTTTCTTATTCTGTATTGCAGAAAAATAGGGCAATATTAGTTACATCTACTCTCTGCGTGTTGGTCTTAAAAATAAAACCTAGCTGAGTTTTAAAGCTATCCAGCAATTTTAAAATGGTCCGAACTTTTTAACACTAAAGATGGTTCTCCAGAGAACTGGCAGTGGCACACCATTTGGGGGAGCTCCTATAAAAACCAACTTGCTGGCTACTAAACATATCTGTATAGATTTACACAAGAGGAAATAAAGCATTAATTATGATCCAGCAGAGTGATCACTAATGTAGAAACTGTTAATGACCTATGTGGTTGCTCCTAGAAGGCTACTGATGCCTATCAATGGGCTGTGATCAGCCTTTGAGCTGTTTTTAGATGCCAGCATGTGAATTATTTGCCAACAGCTAAGCCATTCAAAAGGCCTAGTCAATGTTTTCTCAGGTATCCTATAGCAGCTGCTGCTCAGTGTGGTTAATTCTATCCCACTGTATCTGCCAAGGTTTGCCTGCTTTTTCAGTATCCTTCCCTTTCTCTTTCTGACTTCTATGTTGCCACACACAGTGCTATAGCTAAACTCTATAAAGAGTTGGTTTGTACAGTTTTAAGGAAGAGGGATAAAGGGACAAGAGGAGAGAGATGTGGGCATTCCAATCACTGCATGTCTTCACACATAATTTCTGTTGTCAAATAATTGAAAATGAGAAATCCCGAAGAAACAACAGATCTTCCAACAGTATCTGATCACTACTAACTTCCAAATCAATAATATTTTTCATAGATATTGGTGTTTTTTTCCTTTGTAGCAACTTTCATTGTGACAAATTAAATGCTTTATGTTGCAAGTGTTTTGTTTTTTATTGATTACCACCCACATAATTTTCAAATGCCTTACAAAGGAATTTTTATTTTAAAAAATAAATTTATTTAATATTTTTGTCCAAAATAATTTATTAATTAGTTTCAATCCTATTTACCATTTGTTAAATATTTATAGCTTAATTTTGTTACCAACCTCTGGTCTTCTCTCTAATGCTTCCTTCATTAGAGGGTGAAGTTCTTCCACTAATTCCCTAAATTAAAAACAAAGTATTTTTCAAATAAAGTTCTTTATAAATTAAGTAGACTGCAGTTATAATATATATGAGAGTATATGCACCTTCTCCTACTGTATGGTTATTTTTGGGGTGTATTGTGAAAAGAGATGGTGAATTCTTGAATGTTTCCACAAAAACCAGATCAATAACCTTGTGATGATGTATACATATTGAAGGCACATCAAAATGATTAAGATCTTAAAAACAGGAATACTCTGCTTTAGATGGAGAGTGGAGTTTCTATACAGATCTCCTAGAAGAGCAACTGTAGAGGTGAAACTTGAAACTTATCTAATAGATGAGGACAACAAACTCCAGTTAAACAATGTCATTGAGGAATCTGACCCTGTGGCCTAGGCTTCTGACATATCTTTTTAATAGTAAATTTATTAAAGTTTTATTAAGTTTACAGTTGCAACTAAGGTAAAGAATAATAGAAACTAAAAAGAAAGAGTGCAGAAAAGAAAGAAAAAAGAAAAAATAATGGAAATATTAGATTTTTTTTTACAACTCTGTAGTCCCTTAATTCAGGGTACAGTCTGGGTGACTGTATGGAGCTGAGCGTTTACTGGCTGGATGCCCTTCCTGATGCCTACATGGAGTTGGCAGCAGATATTTTTTCTTTGCACTCTAAGAGAGAAACAACTGCCACTACTTAGGATTGAACTCTCAACCGCAAATATTAATTATAATTACCATGCAATAAAACAATTTTACTTTTTAGTGTTCTGCATATTATGGATTATTTAATACCGTATTTATCGGTGCGTATAACACGCACAGGCGTATAACACGCATCTTCATTTTAAGAGGAAATTTCAGGAAAAAAAATTTAAATTTCTAAATAAAAACTTTGAAGCACCGCCCGGCCTCCGCTTGCCCTCCGCTCGCACCGCCCAGCCTCCGCCGCACCGCCCGGCCTCCGCTTGCCCTCCGCTCGCACCGCCCGGCCTCCGCTCGCACCGCCCGGCCTCCGCTTGCCCTCTGCTCGCACCGCCCGGCCTCCGCTCGCACCGCCCGGCCTCCGCTTGCCCTCCGCTCGCACCGCCCGGCCTCCGCTTGCCCTCTGCTCGCACCGCCCGGCCTCCGCTGGCTTCTTAACATTATATCGGCGTATAACACGCACATCATTTGCCCCCTATTTTCAGGGAAAAAAGTGCGTGTTATACGCCCGATAATCTGATAAATAAAATGCCTTATGCATTAATGCTTCAAATTTTATTATCAAGATGGTTATTATCTAATTTTATTCTCAAGATGGTTTAAAGCTGTCTTCTATTTAATTCAGTGTTCCAATAATAGTACATTTTATTCCATTTAATACTAAACAAATTTGGACTGTGATCAACTCATGCCATACAAATACCTGAAAACAAGAGCATTAGTTCTTCCAAAGCCTAGTACAAGTGATTCAGTAATTTCTATGCTTTCAAGTCTCATCAAAGGTACTAGCTGTTTTAATAACACACCAACAGATGGAGTTCCTATAGCCTAAAATAAAATGAAAATAATTTTAATGGGTATGGTCATTAAAAATATTAAAAATTACGGCTAACAAAGCATGCATAGTTATAACTGTTGCTAATGAATTTTTAAAAGGCACATTTTGCAAGGGAGGATTATGTTCAAAATAGCCAAGAAAATAAAATAAGCAATATAAATGGCACGTTTATTAAAGCAATGTTTAAACAGAACTGTAACATGTACTTTTCTCTTTAACATAAACAAACTGATTTACTCCTGCTTAATATCACTGTATCTTTACAAGAATGACATTGGAAAGACATTTCTGAATGGTATGTGGAGCTTGGTAATATAGTTTTAGAATAGGGTCATTCTCAGTTGAAAATGAGATTTTGGTAACTTATCTTCACACCTGATCTATGGAGTTTGGACATTTTTCCTGAATATAGAGGACTCAGTTTTATTTTCTTCAAGACTATGAATGCTTTTGCTTTAATCTCTTAATTATAACTCTGTTTAAAAATCCCCAATACAGAAAATTGTTGTTTCTTTTATTTTTTTTATTTTTCTTATATATATCCATGTATTCATAACTATGTTTTTACTTATACCTATTATCTTGTAAGCAATTGACAAACCAAATAAAATAAATAAAATATATTTCTGAGTCCTCTCTACACCAGTGATCCCCAACCTTTTTTATGCCGCGGCCCGGTACCGGCATCAGCTGGGCGCCACCATCGATTGGGCCCATCTTGATGAAAAAGTGCTTCCGGTGACCTCACCGGAAGCACTTTTTCATCAAAAAGATGGCGGCACCAGCGCTTCGGTGAGCTTTTCCGGGTAGAAATGGCTTTCTACCCAGAAAAGCTCACCGGAAGCACTTTTTCATCAAAAAAAGATGGCGGCGCCCAGCAACCAGCGGCCCGGTAGGACTTGTTCCGCAGACCGGTACCGGTCCGCGGACCGGTGGTTGGGGACCCCTGCTCTACACCTTGCCACTACATTCTTTATTATCTGCTGAAGAAAGGGAGAATAACCATTGTGTGGTGGCAAAACAAGAGCCTCTAACAGAAAGGCCTGCACAGTTGGGGACATGTAAAGTTTTTTACCCCAATATAACAATAGAGACATTCCAAAACCTCACTCGTTATTTCAGAAAAGCTTATCAGAGATTTATCTCTTTCATTGTCTTTCACTTGACCTCAAATGCTAACTCTGAAAAGAAAGCATGTCTTTTACCTAAAGGTCAAGCATCTGAGGCTGGTGCATTTCAGAGACAAAAATGTAATTGGCGGCAAATGTAATCCTAAAAGTAAATGGAATTATATTTGTATACTTCCCTTCTGCCAACAAAATGGCTTACAAAGCACTAGGTCAAAACAGAGGGAAAGATCAGCCCATTCATTATTTGTTTGTTTTCAAAGTTTTATACCTTGCCCCAATCCTGAGCTGGTAACAATGGACTAAAACATAGAATACCAAAACTAATTAGATAAAAACAATATATTGGCCAAGGAAATAATTATGAACTAATACTATGATCCTTTTCAAGCATCTGAAGATGCTTGAAAAGGATCGTAGTATTAACAGTGCCTTGCTGCTGGGAGACAATTGTGAGACTGCAGACAATAGGTTAACTTTTCTGGAGGAGTCCTTTCAGATCCGTTACACTCTTTCTTATAGCACTACTCAAACATTTCAGAGCAGAAACAAGAGAAATGAACATGAGAAACCCTCTATGTTTATCTTTGTGAATGTGCTACCAGTATAAAAAAATATGTCCATATTAGTACAATTTAGTTGGTAATGCTATTGGAATAGTGAGCTTCTAGCTACAATACAAAACTAATAATATTTTAAAATGTTATGTCAGTTTTTGCTGATACCATGAAGGTAGTAGCAAAATAATTATCACTCAAAAAGGAAATACTAACATGGTTACCTGAATCTTACCCATTAATAATGAGATGAAGACCAATCAATATACTTTTTATGATATCTATACCTCCATAGTGTAAGAAAAGCACAATTTGGGGCTATTTATTTTGAAGAAAGAAATAATAAAAACTGGATGACAGAAGTGACTTTTGATTTCCATCCTACAAGGATTCCCCAAATCTATGAAAACCCAACTTTGCTCCTAAACATGGGGTCAGGCTGTTTGTTGAGCCACAAAATATTTAATATACTCTAATGAGTGATCTTGTCCAGACATCATTTGGGAGATGGATGGTTTTCTAAATTTAATAAAATAAAAATAAAACTATGTCCTGCTGAGGCCAATATTGCTAACTCCAAGTGGCAAGATAACTGTAATTGTCTTCTTCAATTCCTCTTTTCCAAAATTTTCAAAATTATATCCTAACAACAGATTAGTAGGTACAAGTTTGCTTTCTGCATATACTGCAACATCTCTTTAAAATCTACAGAAAATAGCACATTATATTAAAGAACAGTTTGAGGACATTGTGCAAAACTGTATAACTATAAACATTTTAGTCACATTATAAATTATTTTACTGAAATATGTTATTACCTTATTATCATAACTAATGGTACCATCAGGTGTAGTAGCCATGATCTCTGGTGTAGAAACACGCAAATGTCCAGGACTCATAATGCTGGGTTTAGCTACTCCAAAGCAGAGAATCAGATAGTTTCTCCACAAAGTTACAAAATGATCCCCAGTACTGGGTGTACTTGTTTTCTTTGCATTCATAGGACTACTAGAAATATGGTTTAAAATAAACATTTTTCAAATTCAAATATTAAATATAATTTTGTTCTATAGTTTTTACAATACCAATAAGATGAGGAAAAAGAGAAGGAAATTAAGACTTTGAGTTCAACCCAGTTACAAAATGAAATTCATTTGAGATTGAATCAATAGCAAACTAGATATTTCATTCTGACATCTTAGAGAGTAACAGCAGGTTAATAGTAAACAAGATAAACCAATTGTCTAACTCAGTAACTAGCCTCAAATCATTGAGCCACACTTTACTGAGTGAGTCATATCACACTAAGCATAACAAAAAACAAATAATTTGGCTTAGCATTTTGTATAAACCTGATCTATAAAAAACACTTTCCAATGTACCTAATAATGGGTACAGCTACAGAACATTCTTCAATATGTTTTTTTTTAATTGTTAATTTTGAATTTGTAATTCGATCTATGACATGCTAATAACAAAATTCACCCACAGGTAAAACCAAGAGATTTACAGACCAGGGGTGACAAAGAATATTTTTAAAAAATTACTTGAAGTCCAGCTGAAATATTTTAAATATACTATGTGGAAGCCTTAAATATAATTATTGTTTACAAATATATAATTTTCATATATCATTGAACTGTTAGATATATTTTTTAAAAATTAATCAAACATATCTAACAAAGTAACTTCTCTGAGGTGGTTCAAAAATAAACAAATAAACCTAAGTTTAAAAACAGGTAATATTAATAGGTAACATTAACAAAACTTACTTTGGATCAACCAAAGGCATCACTAGCTGTAGCCTTGTAAACGCATAAGGCCACGCATAGCTAAGAGCTGTAGGACAATGCTTCGGTAAGTTCTCTTGCCTAAGAAAACTGAAAAGGCAGAGAACCCAAGGATCTTTGACTGACTGTGCAAATATCCAGACATGGGAAGGGCTTTTTACATCATAATGGCTATTAACAAGTACTGCATTCCATTCAACCAGCCATTGCAAATCCACATTATGTGTTAGTGGTAATGTTGTCTGTGAAAAGAAATGAAAAGAACAATATCTCCAAAAATCATCTACTTTTCATATTTTCTTCAGTACAAAGCTCTGCTAGATATCCAGGCCTCATGTCTGATGACAAGGCTCTTCTCTACTGGGATGGATTCTCTAACACATACACAACTGACACTACATTTTGCTGATTCAGCATTCCATTCCTGATTTATTTACATATTTCTTATTTAAGTAACCAAATGTTTTCTCTCTGTTTATTGCAGTTGTTTCTTCAGCATTCAGATACAGAACAGTTTGTCTTCATCAAAATCCATTTAAGGAATTTGTTTCTTAGTTCATTTACTTGGTTAACATACTCCAGTTCTTTGCATTTATATTAATCCAACAAGCAGACAGTCTGTTCCAATGGAAAGTGAAGTAAATTAAATTAGCGGGGTAGACCTAGTAGATAATGGAGCTGGTTCTATGGCAGTCTCTGAATGGGCTGACACAGATAATTCTTGACTTATAACCACAATGGAGCTTTGAATTTTGGTCATAAATTGTGGCCATAAGTCAAGGCACCAGCAAATCATCATTGCTGTTAAGTGAATTCAGCATGTCCAATGGTTTTTTTTTTTACGAGAAAACAGCAAAAAGTCCCATCATAGTCATGTGACTAAGAGCCAAAGCAATTGGTCATAATTGCAAGCCAGTTGCCAAGAGCTCAAAATGTAATCTTCAAGGATTGGTTGTAAATAGTTTTTTTTAATCTGTCATAAAATGATCATTAAGCAACTGATTGTAAATCAAGGACTACCTGTAGTTAAAATTGCTATTAGATGTTTGATTTTCTGCTAAAAATGGAAAAATCTATACAACAATAATAGCAGGCTACAATCTTTATTTAGCACATATATTGTTAATGATGAGAAATTACTTACCGAGTCAGAAACAGCTACATGAATAAAACTTTCTAGAATAGAAGAACTTAGCTGGTCCATAACATCAATCATAGGTCTATCTTCATCCTGTACACATGAAAGAAGCAATAATTAATTGCATATGTGTAGAAATGACAAATCCCTCTCTCCCTCTTCCTCTGATGTAGAAACACCCACACCCACATATACTCGATGGGGGGAGCGTTTTGTAAGGTAAAAGATGAATAATCGTAATCTCTTACAGAAAAAAATGACACAAGTTATATTAATTAAAATCATCAAATTTATCAAAGGTAAGTAAACACTTATTTTAGGGCAAAACACTATCACTTTATTTACAGTTTTAGCAAGCACATACTTACACTTATGCATGTATTCTCTAGAAAGAATGTGGTGAAGTTTATCTCTACTTTCCCAGAGCATTTGGAATTACATTGAATAGCTAGAATATTTAAGAAAACATTCCTTTGGCAGAAACTAAAGCATTTCCTTATAAATTCCAGCTACTCCAGTAATGCTGGGAAGGAAAGAAATAAACTGCCCTACCTTGTTTGTTGAATTTTATTCATGTCTCTGCAAGTGATAAAAGTAAAAGAGATACCATACCCAGTAATTACATACTAAATCTCAATGTAATGTGATGATGTCTTAATCGAATCTGCTAAAATATTCCCTTTCAACAGTTTCAACAGTTATAAATATATGGCACCAATTAATACCATAATCATAGCAATGTGACATTCCTTGTTTACCAGATTCTATATGACTGGTCAATATAAACTAATGGTCTGAAAAAGTAAATTACTTTTTTCTCAGACGTCCCAATGGCATGAAAATAGAATATTTTGAGCCTTCTTTAACAATTAATAGCAATAGCACTTAGATGAATATACTGCTTCACAGTGCTTTACAGCCCTCTCTAAGCGGTTTACAAAATCAGCCTCTTGCCCCCAATGATCTATGTCCTCATGTTACCAACCTCGGAAGGATGGAAGGCTGAGTCAACCTTGAGCCTGGTGAGATTCGAACTGCCGAATTGCAGTCAGCTCGCAGTCAGCAGAAGTAGCCTGCAGTACTGCATTCTAACCATTGCATAACCACGGCTCTTGTAATGTAGGGTTACAAACTAGGAATACAATCTCTATGATTTTACAGTTGACAAATAGGTATTAGTAACCTTTATTCCAATGTTTCTCAACTTTGGCAACTTTAGAATAGGTTGAGTTCAACTCTTATGATTCCCTAGCAAGCAGGGATTGAAGTCCCCATAGCTTAAATTGCAAAGGTTGAGAAGCACTGTTCTACTGTATTAAGACCACATTGCCACCTTATTTTTCCTGATGTCATATGTTATTATAATATTAACTGCAACATATGAAGAAATATTTTTACAACATTTCATATCAGGAAGGGACAGTTGGTGACTTAGTCTTAATATATCTCAATACCAATGCCCCTTCCTCAAAATCAACTCAGTTCAAAAATCAATATTACGCTATTTCTAGGCTCGAAAAAAATATTAGCTGGATAAAATAGACAATGAGAAGCAGGAAAGATGAATTCAAGCAGTGAGCAAATCACCTTTAAACTTGTGTAGTCCTTTATTAAGATTGAAAAAGGCCTTCCCATGTAAGGCCTCCTTATTTCAAAGCCTGGTATTCTCACTGTTCAAAGGTAGCTTTAGTAACACGTCTGCAAAAACAGACTCTGTTCCAACTTATAAAAAGAAACAAAAACAGCCCCTCCTGTATGTTGCCTTTTCTTCACAATAGCAAGTTGACTTAACAATCCATCTCCTAACTCATTTTCTTGCAGCTCAGCAAGAAGCTACTCTTAACTGACAGATATTTCTGGAAAATTTGTAATATTTATTGCCATTATTTTTATTATCAGATAATCATTTTATCAGATACTCAATACTTTAATATTAGTTTGGGAAACTTCTTGGTGTTTTAATGTTCTCTGATGTGTTATTCAATATCTTTAATCATAAATTAAATGAATAAAATTAAATTAACTTAAAATGCAATATTCAGATACCCCATGGAATTGATATACATATGATACCTGCACATTTTCACTGCTGGGGTTAAATAGCAGATTTTAAGAAATTAATCTCAATCAGAAATGTTACGCACATAGAAATAACTAACTTTCTTGCCCTGCCATGAGGTCCTAATCTGAACTTTCTATAGCCACAATTTATATTTTTAGAACTCTAAATATAAATCACATATCTTTCACTGTCATAGCTGATTTGGCACTCACTAACTCTCACATCTACAACTGTGGTGAAAACTAGAGGAACCTAAAAGCAAAATATATTGGTTATTGATCTTGGTAGGGATTAATTTTTAAGTAAACTTGCACTAAAATTCAGTCTGAGCTGATACAGCGGAATTTCATTGTTGAGGAAAATCAAAGTCATGATACAGGAAAGAAAGCCATACCTCTGCTTGTCCTAGTGCATGAAATAAAGCACGGACCTCTCTGAGAATCAAAACTGCCAGTTTACGTGTGGCAACTTGGAAACTGCAGAGTAATACCAGTGCAAAACCTTCAACTGCATGCAGTACATTTGAATAAGAACTTCGCTCAGTCTGGGTCCTTTGACTGGATCCATTTGCTATCAGCTGCAATATAAAACATGTATTAACTCATCCAAATATGTTTCAGGTTTTAGTCTTTAGACTGTTCTAATATGGAAAAATATATAATTTGAACTGTAAAATTTGAAATAGAAACAAAAAGGCATTGACTTGTATGACTCCCCGTTCACCGAAATAATAACTACTTTTCATTCTTATTCTTCAAAAGCATTACCCTATGTTATGCTGGTCTATGGCTGTAATAAAGATTTTGATTTGTTTATCCTGTGGTGCACAGTATGTGTAAGTAACATTAACTGTCTGACATTTGATTTCAGTCATAATTGGATTTCCTCAACTACAAAATTGCTTCCTGCTACTATCTAAAATTACAATTAGGACAAAAAGAGAAGCTCAATTTCCATGCCAGTCATCTTTAAAGCAGGTCTATAGCATGGGAAAACCAATATTCAAAGCCCATCATCCATTTTTCTGAAATTTTAATATAATTTTGAATTGCACAAATGGCTAAATCATGCACTTCATCTAATCTGGCTAATTTTTCTTCTGCAAAATAATTGCTGTTATAGAGATGCTATCCAATCAAATCAATTTGGGGATATGTAGAATAACTTATCACAGTGGGACAGATATGAAAAACAATAAATAATTCAAAGACTCAGTAAGAAACCTCCTCTGAAAACACCTCGTCTTGTTACCGTTCTTTGTTGGTTAAACAAAGCAGGGTTGGGACAAACTGCAGAAGGAATTAACTGGAAGAAACCAAGGTCAATTTATTGAGGCATTTGAGGGTACTATCTTATAATCTATTTATAAAACATTTTTCTGTTTTTCCCACTCTTAAGCTTATTTGTGGTAACATTATTTAAATTCTTTTAGAAATTCCAAGGAAATGCTCTTCTTTCATTGTAGGCCCTTTCTTGTTCTATTGATACACAATAAAGGCCTTTTTGTAGTTAACTATGATGAACAATGCATGGGAAACATGAGATTCATTAAGTATATTTAATTACATTAAAATATATAATTATTAAATATAAATATGATACACTCCTTGTGTGCATCATTGTATAGTTATAAAATGTGTGTGGAATAGATATTTC
This sequence comes from Notechis scutatus, assembly GCF_049901735.1. Classification (NCBI taxonomy): domain Eukaryota; kingdom Metazoa; phylum Chordata; class Lepidosauria; order Squamata; family Elapidae; genus Notechis; species Notechis scutatus. The sequence goes on along the minus strand of NC_142013.1, from coordinate 24,329,264 downwards.
TTCCCGTGTTAGATATATATGATATTGAGCATTTTTCTGTTTTCTTTAGCTATTAGTAAGACTTGAGCATATCTTAGCTTGGACACAAACTGGCTGCTTCAATCACCTTTTCCGTCCTTTTTATATGGTGATGAAATTTGTAGACATTATTCTCAGGGAGGCTGGAATTCTACATGAAATTTTTGTGGAGTTGATCCCTAGAAAGTATGTATGTAGGAGGCTACTACACTTGCTGAAAAAACAGGTCTGCCAAATTTAGAATGGGTACTCCAATTCTGTAAAATGAAGGAACGTGTTATCTTTACTTTTAGAATCTTACCTCTGAAGATCTGACTTTTGTCTGTTCACTGGTCTTCCCAGAAGTGTGTATTGTAAGCTTCCATTGTGTTAGCAACTGTAACAATAATTTTAAAGATGTGTCCAGGAGACTATTATGCACATCATTTACTTCACGCAACAAAAAATTTGTGAAACCAAAAAGAACATCCTCTCTCCAATCGACAAAATCAACTAGTAAGCCCTGAAGTGAATTTTGTGCAATGTGCCGAAGTTCATCATCCATATGTATAGAAAGCCTATGTAAAAAAAGAAGAAGAAGTAAAATGATAAATTATGGGCAATTTCTATAGCAAAAATAATCACAGTATCTACTTGTAATAGCTACTCATATAGATCTACAAACCATTACTGTTATAAATTTCTTCTCAGTCATTTGTTTCTGAGCAGATTTGAGTAAATTTATATGTTAAACTTTTCTTAAAATAACTTATCAGAAAGTATTTAATTTTGAAGTAAAATACAATGCAAATATCATAAAATTAATCTTGTTTTAATTCAAATTTAGTTAAGATAGATATATATTTTTATTTTTAAAACAAAACAGTAAAGCTCAAGACACAAACAACATTCGCATTAGGAGATTACAATACTGTAGACTGAAAAGCCAGGAAATATTTTGCTTCTAGCTCCAAACATAACAAGGACGATGTCCTTCATTTCTTTAAAAATGCCTTACTAACTTTATAAAACTTTATATAACAATATATGGTTTATTTTAGAATATTCACTACTCTTTCCTCTGGTAATTTAATTTAACTGAAATGAAATTGGATACTGACTCTACCAGCTCATTCCTAGTACTCTTTTTATATCATCATATATCAAAACTGTCACAAGGTGTCTGAATACGGAGATATAACTGCAAGACATTTGATACTTATGAAATAGAAATAAACCAGATCTTCTAGGAGAAGATACATGTGAAGACAGATACTGGAAGAAGAGTAATAAAAAAACTGAAATAAAGTAAACGAGGTTGATACAAAATGAGTTAGGAAGAGAAACACAGAGTAGCAATGATAGTCAATAGCAATGATAGGCAATATTTGTTATCTGGTTCATAGTTCAAGTTTATTCCAGCAAGAATATTTTAAAAAAGAATAGTGTTTCTTTCTTGTCCTATAGTTGTTCTGTAGTTGTGTAATGTAATATCACAATGAGAATTTGGAATGAACTGGAGTAACCGATTTGACATTTCACACATGCCTTAGAATTTTCTACTTTTGTACTTGAATCACATGCAAGAATGCATAGGATAACACTCGCATCATGACAATCATTTTGTCATTCTATTTATTTATTTGTATTATTTATTTTGTCAAGCAAGTATTAGATAACAGGAATAAATATAAACATGATTATGAATACATGAAATGGATACAAATAAAAAGGAACATTAGGACAGGACGGTAGGCATGTTGGTGCACATGCATGCCCCCTGAGTGTTGTATATGTACAAATTCCTTTCTGAGGAATTTCAAAAGGTGCAGATACTATACACAGGGTGTTTAATATTTAACTGTGACTAACACTATAAAATCTGTATTGCAATGCTGATTTTTGAAATATGAAGAAGGAAATTAGGAGGTCAACACCACAATGTTTGACATGAAGACAGTTTATTCTTAACAAACATCTTAATCTAACAATGTTTTAAAAACCAACTGAAATTATTCAAAACATATACAATAATAGCAACAAATAGGTATGCATTTCAGCTAACATTCAAAACTAAGGCAAATGCAGCCCACCATTAATCCTGGAGCCTGCTAGTTTCTTGACATTTATTTGAATTATTACTTTCCAAGCCCCAGACAAACAAGAAAAACAGAGAATGGTGACACAGGTAGATAAGAAGTGATCTGAACTGACAATGTGGGTAGATTCTTGAAATCTGCTTGATGGGTTGAATTCTATGTTTTAAATTTAGCAGTAATTTTGCTTGGCTAACCCCAAGCCACGTACACTGAGTAATACTGAAATCTCAGATTTAAACTGATTATTGTTATGCTTGTAAGGTCACTTAGATGTGAGGTTTGTTAATCAGTAAGGATAAATTTAAAAAATTGGAAGACAAAAAATTGTGTGTTTTATTATTTTCACCCAGAAGACTAAGCTGACTGCTTACTCTTCATAATCCCTTAGAGCAGCTGTACCTTTTCTGGTTGGCTTCAGCAGTTACAGTGAGATCCAAAAAAAAAAAGTGATTTATGGAATTGCCAGCAGCTCCTACACGCACACAAAACATGTTCCGATGCTCTTTCCAAGATGCTACAGAATTCTATTATAGCTCTACAAAGTGATCAGCAATGTCATTTTTGCCTCTAAAATTTATTTAATATGTACACAATTTACCTTGATAGCAAGTCAATCAGCTCTAATTTAGACATCCCATCAGGAAGGAGTCGTGGAATAGCAGCAACACAAGTCCTGAAAAGGTCAATTTTTGGTTTTCTTTCACCTCTGAAAAGAATATGAAATTTATTAATCATTTTAGTACCAGACAGAAGAAAAAAATATAAGCAATAGTAAAATGATGTAAAATGATGATCTTATTAAGCATTCTCCCCCAAAATGGCAGTAATTATTTATAAATCAATATAGTTTTACATAACATAAGCATTGTGGTATTATTCAATTGCTAAGGTCAAATTTGTCTCAAAATTCAAATAAGATCTGGTGCAAAATCAGAGCTACGATGAAAACAAGTAATTTTTCAAAGGAGATGCTAACTCCTGTTTTTAAAGGATTATAAAGAAAGACTATGCTTAACTACAATTCTGAAATTTATTATCTACATCAATGCTTCTCAACCTTGGCAACTTGAAGATGTGTGGACCACAACTCCTAGAAGTCTCCCTATATAGATAAGGTTTTGCTTTTAAAAAAAAAATTAGCTATAATAAATCCAGCTCAATATCAATTATCATTTAAGACTTACGTGATCATATCTTCAGGTTCTTTGTTTAACATTTGTATATTTGTGAGCATCATGCACCGCCCAACTTCTTTATCAAGATGTCGCAGTATATTGTCTACAGCTTTTCTTACTTGGGAATAATACATTGACATGCCTAGAAAAACATACAGTGGAAGAACCCTTAAAATGTAAATCTAAATTATTTTTTAAAAAGTGAACCTGTGCATTTTAGGTGTTATTATTAACAATTTATTATTTTGATCTGTAATAAAGAATGTTCTACCCCACAATGTATTTTGTACTTGAATATTAATGAACCAAATAAAGAAAATATAAATTAAAAAAAAACATTCTTTTACAGACAAGTGAAATGCAGAAAAAGAACTTACATGCAGATTATGACCTTAGTATCTGGTGACATTATAGTAATGGAGATCAGTGTTAGGAAGGATCATAAAATGAGGGTGCTAAAGCAATTGACTCTTTATGTGATTCTTAGGCAGACTAGAACGTGACAGTGAAACTTTTTTTTTAAGTCAGTGAATATTCCAAGTACTGGGAATACGATTTTGCTTACTTAAATCTACCCATGAATTCCCTGATAAAATTATTTGAGATAAGAAAAAGTCCCAGAAAATGCAGAATTGCATTGGGCCAGCTGAATCCAAGAGTTCTGGTAGAAAAATGGGAATTTCAGGTGTTTAAAGGATTTCCCCAAACTATGGCATTTAGGATAGAATCAATACCATTAACTCATAAATTAAACACATAATGATACAAAGGCAGATGTTTAAATTTAGAAAAAACAGCTATTTACCTTAAGCTTTTTAAAAATAAAACTTCTGAATAGAATCATAGAAGATTCTTAGAGAAACATTGCTTTGCTTTATATTATATGAGTAAGCATAGGACTTTTGAGGACTTTTAGGATTAGTTGTCTCAACTGATTGTTCAATCAGTTCTAAATAGGGAAACATTTCTAACAACAGCATTGAATCAAACTTATGGGTTCATGCAGGATCATCTCTTTAATAATGCCTATATCCTTAAAACTCCTGAATTTCTATCAGCATGCTGTAATGAAATAATGGATTTATAAGTATCCTTTTCTTGTATTTACATTCAAGACATATACTAGCAAAGGACTGACACTACAACTAGTCTAACAAATGGCCATTGACAAATCTTTCTTTTAGAATACTGCTTTATTTTTTTCCAGTAGTTATAACTTAATATTAATCATGTGAATATCGCACTATGAACAGTTATTCCATGTGATTCCTATTTTAATTATATAGATTAATAATTATTAGTCCTATTCTGCCAGAGTTAAATTCTGGAAAAAATTAATACAAAAATAAATAAATAAAGCAAACAGTACACCATAATAAATGGGTTATACATTATGTCACTATAGTATTTGCATAATTTTTGGTTGCTACTGGCAACTAGAAATTGTCCCCAGGCAACCAAACTATGATTCAACTTCTCTCAAACTGCATTCTCCAAAAGAAGCATTTGGATATATACTCTGCTCAACAATGAAATGAAGTCTCAGGGCTAGCAATGTGAGTAAAATTTGGCTCAAGCTGTCATACACATTTGTGAAGAGGCAAAAGACATGTCTGATACTTGCCTATCATTTTAGCTTCCTCCTCTGTGAGAGTTTTGCTCAAGTAAGTTTTCTTCACTCGTAGTGTGTTTCCAGAAGGCAGTACAGCTCCAGTAACAGGCATTGGAGGCTCTCCATCTTTTTGCTGCAAGCTATCCGCAATAACCAAGAAAGCTCTCAGACCAATATTCATTCTCTGCAAATTTGATGGATGGACGATGAAAGCAAAATAACAATTATGTGGTTAGCACTGATGCATTCTTTACTCTCACCTGACCTGAAGAGATTACACTGAAAATAGCTGGAGATCAATGCAGTATCTCCAAAAGATTCCAAAGAACATGTTCCATACATGAATTTAGATTCCAGTGCGAATTAAAGAGGACTGATAAGAATACAATAACATGGAAATGGTTGTGTGAAATAGTGGGGTATCAAGTCAGTAATTTTAGGTTTCCAATTAGTTACTCAAGAAACTAGAAGTATGACACAGAATATTTGTATAATATTTAAAAATGTGTTACAATTAGCAAACAGGCCAAACTGTTGCTTTTTCCCTAGTTTTATCAACACAACATAATCAAGGAGACAAGCCTTCTCTACTGAAATGGCCACCCTAAGGAACAGTCTCTCATGGAGATCTGGATAGCCCCAATCCTGTTTGTTTTCTGGAAGGTTGCAAAAACCCGGCTGCCCCATCAGGTGTTAGGGTTGAGGTGATATCAGAGACTAACACATGTAGACAAGTCTGTGATTAAGAATAATGTGTGAGATTCCTCAGCTTTTGTATTTTGTTATTATATAACAATTTTGTTATTCAATATATACAATTATATTTAATTGTATTTAAACTGTTTTTATTGGTGTATTATTAGCCATCCAAAATTATCTGTTTATGATGGGGAAACATATAAATTTCAAAAATACATTTCTACAAACTACATGGAATTGTTCCATCAATGTAGAGCACTGTAAAAACATGTGCTTAGGTAGTGTTAAACAGCAATTAAGGACTTGATGAATGATACAGATGAGAGTTGATCGCTTATGCCAAAACAAAGAGCACTAGATAATACTGACCCACTTTTCTCTTAAAAACATATTATACTTTTTTAAATTTAAAAAAATATATATTAATAATGATACCTTACCTCTGGATTTAGACTAAATGCTTTTGCTGGCTTTCCAACACAAAGGAAATCAAAAATGATTTCTTTCATTGCAAAATCCAAACGTTCCTGTAGCAAAATATATATTGCACATGAACATATGATAACATTTGTTGCATCTCTAGTATTAATCTGAGTGGAATGAGTTCTAAATAATCATAGAATTCCAACTTATTTTAACAAGACCTCATTTATAGCAATACTTTCTACATAAACAATGAAAGGAGATTGCTGCTTATCTAGGAAATTGTAAAGCAGAAGGCCTAACTGTAATGTAACCTATGCAGATCTTAAATACCTTATCCTGATAGACGAGATGATATAATTGAGACATATTCAATCCATTTAGTGTAGTTTTCAACATGAGACTTTTCTATAATTCATCCAACTGAAAGCTGAAACTGACTATTTAGGTAGGCTAAAGAAGAAAACTCAAGAAGCAAACTAAAGAAGCAAAACTTAGACATGTAAATAGAGGAAACACAATATAAAACTTATCAAGAAAACATTCCATAGCTTAAAAAGCATAAAAGTTTTTCAAACCTGTGCAATAAACTGTATAATTTTCACAAAAATGTTCAGAGGCATGTCTCGTGGTACCACACCTCGGGAACCTTTTGGAAAAAGGGTTGTGATGATTGTTATAAGCCGACTGTAAAATTAAAAAAAAAACATTGTGACAAGTTCATTTTTTTTGCAATATAGCTTTATGCTACCTTAATCAAACTTTTGAAAATAGTTTAGAAAAATCCTACAGGAAAAATGCCAATAATGGAAAAAATATTTTGTTCCAGATTAAAAGACAGCATGTCATTCTGCCTAGTACATTCTAAAATTTGTTAAAATTGAGACAAGAAGAGATTCCCTGTATCAGAAACATATTGTAATACTGATGGCACAGCAAATGCAGTTAAATAAAAGGATAATTCCATGATGTAAATATGTATTTACCAAACTATAACCCACAAATATGCCCTGGATATGTATCAAAATGTAACTAAGATATTTTATCTCTTTCTTTGCATTATGTGGCACTAATTATACCCTTTTTTACATATTACATTCATTTTTATTAATAGAAAATACTTTTGGGTGAAAGATGGTACATGGAAAAATTGTTACCCAATTACTAATTCACTATAGAAAGTCAGGCTGGTAATTTAGCATTTTTAGCATTATTAGCCTGCATTTTTTTCAGTCCTTTTTTCTTGTGCTTCTTCACAAAGCACATATTCCTCAGGAATTTGGGATCCACCCCTTTCAGAGATTTGTCTCTTTGTGACCTGGATTTCTTAATGCCGTTTCTGTGCCATTTGCAAGATTGATTGTGTGTAGTATGGTTCTTGGACTTGGATCAGGGGTGGGATTCTACAGGTTCGCACCTATTCGCTAGAACCGGTTGTTAACATTCTAAGCAGTTCGGAGAACTGGTTGTTAGAAGAAATTACTGCCCTAATCCTGTAAGGAAGGCAGGAAGGAAACATTCTGGTGTTGCTTACAGAAAGTGCCTCTCGGTTAACCCTTATTACATTCTTGGCAGGACTAGACTTCCTGTCTCAGAAACTTCTCTGGAGTTTTTTTCCCTCCTTTGCTGGTACTTTGCTTGTGTGGAATGACCAGTCAAAATTACAATGGCACTGAAAAAAGTGACTTATAACCATTTTTCACACTTACAACTGTTGCAGCATCCCCACAGTCATGAGAGGCCAGGAGAGGAGATGTATGCCTCGATGTGAGTGATGTTGAGTTGGCCATACCCCGCCAGTCACATTACCACCAAGCCACGCCCACCAACTAAGCCACGCCCACAAAACCAGTTGTTAAAATATTGAATCCCACCCCAGACTTGGATTATTCTGAAGGTAGCTTTAGTGATTTGCTCACTATATGAGAAAAATTACATTGAAATTAAATATGAATATAGAACAATACCTTTGGGTAGTTGTATTGCTTTCACATTTAATTCTAATCATATAAACCCATAGCAGTCTGTAGAGAGATTCCAGTGCAACTCGAGCCATTTTTGGATCTTTGTTCTAAAAAAAAAATCATGAAAATACTGTAATCTTGATTTATATTTCATATAGCTGCTAAATTTTAAGGCACCTATGTGGACCCTGAAAAAGGGCATTTTATTTGTAATGACCTATGAGAACTATTAAGACTGACAAATCTACAAAATATGGATTATGGCCTTGTTTGGGTTCCTGCAAGAAAAGGGAAAAAATACATAGCAGACTTTATGCCAAGAATGATATGAGAGCCAAAGTATTTGGACTATGTTCTCATGGCATGAACAATCTGAGCTAAGTAATGATATTACAGAGAGAAAATTAGATACAGCATGCTGCATTTTTGTGGAATTGAGAAAAATGAGAAGTATGTAACAGATCTGAATAAAGTAATTTTGTAGAGTACAGATGAGGAATATACATGCATGAAAAAAAGGTGAAGATAATGAATTAAAGGATCAAAATGTATGGTATTGAATGAAGGGATTATAATATATATATTATATAATATGATATATATGGTAATGAAATTTTGTAAACTGAAACTGAAGCTAATGCTGTAAATGTTTGAGTACAAGGAGAAACACAATGAAAATAAAGTAATATTATGAATGGTGACAAATTGCAAGGCTGCACTCTATAAATGGTAAACCTGGAGAACTGCTAAAATTTGCATCATAAGTAAAATAATGCTATTATCGTTCCCCTACATGGAGGGAAAATAGCAATATAACATAAATAATAAATAATAAATGTGCTTCTTTCATATCAATTAGATTTGATAAAAGTAATGCATGGAGATCTGTCTTTGTAAGAGAGAATAAAATAGAAAGCAAACATTTAATATATTTAAATTTAAAATTATGATGCTTCTAGCTTGAAATATATATGCTTGAATTCAACAGATTTGAGAAAGAACACTATTTTTTCACTGTAGCAATGGGTAAGTTGAACATGTCTTGTCTATGTATCTTAAAAGTGCAGAAGACTTCTCAGCCTTTGCAATCAGAAATATTCTTACTGGTGATGACTTTTAAACAGATAGATATGTCTTCAGCTTTGTTTAGTTATCAAAATCAAGCATCTACTGTAATTCTAAAGTGTGCTGGAAGCCAAATAATCTGCTACACAAACACATCTGGAGTGTCCTTTTAAAGCCAGCTGAGCAAACTGACCTGAAGACAGATTTTTTTTTAAATGGAAAGATGTGAATATTTCATATCTCAGGCATATAACTGGTACATGACTTTTACATAAAAGTCAATGTTAACATTCAAAAAATCACTTTAAAATGACAGGTAAAAGAAGCTATTATTTATTGCATATTTAATTGAAATGGTTTTAACAAAACTTAACTTTTGCAAAGTTATTTATCCAATCTGTCAGTTTTTATGTTTTATAATATTTTTATATACAGTTTTATAACATTAACTAGAGGGTGCACATTACAAAAAGCAGATCACAATGGTCATGAAGTGTGAGACAGTGTACTATCAATAAGCCACAAAAAAACTTGATTTTGCAAATTACCCAGGCTGGGTTTATTAAACTTGCTAAATCGTAATAATGTTTTTTTATTTTGTTTTAGTAACAACTAGCAATTATTATTTGTAAACCAAGGTTTATAGCCTAATGTATTGTATGAACTCAGACAATTGCATTTCAGTGAACCATGATTAAGTAAAATGCATAAGAGAATCATATATTGCAGTATATTAAGATTTGTGTCCTGTTTGTATCATATTATGATGCTATTATATGCAACTATGATAGATTAATCAGACTTCACCCTAAGTGTGCCCAGATAACTCACTTGAAAAAGGAGAAACTGGAAAAAGTTTGGAGAAGGGCAACAAGGAACAAAGTTATATGATGAAAGATGACAGAACTGAGCATGTTTAATTTTCAGAAGAGAAGTTGAAGTAGTAATATAATTGTAAAATACTGGTTGAAATACAAGGTCAAGACCTGTTCTTCCTCTTTCATGGATGCTCTAAAATGCTCTTTCATGGATGCAGGAGAGAATGTGGAGTCCAGTTATCAACCAGTTATCCTGAACCTGAGTTCTCCTTCACTGGACGTTTAAGCAGACGTTAGAAAACCATCTGTTGGGGATGCTTTCATCTGGATTCCTGCATTGAGCAGGAACTGGAACTGAGGCCTAAACAGTTCTTTAACTCTGTGATTCAATAAATGTTCTATGACACCACAGAAGTTCTGCTAAGGATTTGTTAGCCTCCTTTACATGTTGCTAATTAAAAACAATGCAACTATTTAGCGTTGTAACTATCCATCCTTTGTAGAAATACCACAGAAATGCTCAAATTGAATATAAGCAAAATGAGTCAAATTTTCAGTAAATAATTTTAAGTATAATTCAGTGAAGAACAACGTTCAGATAGTATTTATGCAAAATGATTGGTAGCAAGGTTTCAAAATAGGAAAAAGTTATTATTTACAGTAAAGCAACTGGCAGTTTTTAAGCAATAGTGTTTTATCCAGTTAAAACATAAAAAGATAATAAACCTGGCTGTTCAATTTTGGTTCTCACCAATCATAACTTTATATGTGATTAACAGCTGTATTTCAGTTAATAGAGCCGGAGAGCTTAGCTATCCAAACAGCATATAAATATTTATGAAATAAAAGGAGGAAGAGTGAGTTAAAAACTCACCAATCACCTTATATGACCTTTTCTGTTTTCAAATATACCAGTAGGGGTATCTGGAATGTTTATGGTGGTTTTATAGCTAAAATAGTGATTCTGAAAAACAAGAGATAGTATTGGCAGGCAAGTTTTTGTAAAAGTAGAAGAAAATCTTTGTTTTAAAAAGACTAATCTGGGGATATGTTTAGGACTATGCAAAACCCAGTATGAATTGGAGAGACAATCAAAAGGAGTTTATTCAAATAACATATTCCTGCCTGAGAGAAAGAAGACGCAAGAACATTTACATTGCAATATTTTTTGTAGGTCCTGCTTGCCTTTTTTACCTTTTAAAGTACAACGATTGTCATCCATTTGTTTTTAACAATTATATTAAGTATTCTTAACAACCATTATGGTAAGTAGATGTTAAATAAAATAATTATATTTTCTTTTTAATAACCATATCTTTAGTCTGTACTGTTTGAAGGTTATATATTTTAACTGTTTTTATTGTTTAGTATTTGTATTTTAAAGCAGTTCAAAGTATACCAGAGAAGACAGCTATAATCAATTCTTCTTCATCATCCTGTTAAATGTAAGATGTGGACGTTATTATTTTTTTAAAAAAGTAATCTTATTATATTTACAAATGTACTTGCAAATACTAGTTCTATTTTATTTTAAAGGTACTTAACAGAGGTGTTATATAAATGCATCCTACATGTCAGTATGCTATGTGTATTTTATAATTAGTAGAGATGTGGGAAACCATTTATTGATTTGCAAGGAAGCCTCTAAATTAAGAATATAAGATTGCACGGATAGTATTGGCAGATTCATGACACATAGACCCAGAGCTAACTACAAAGCAAGCAAAAAATGATGTACTAACTTTGAGATTGGACAGGCAGTTGTTGAGAAAAATATGCCATCTATTTAGAAAGAACTGTTTTTGACTGACACAAAGCAGGCATGTTACTAGAGGATACAAAGCCTAAATAAGAGACAAAAGAAATACAAGATTATTTGAATGACAACAAAGGAGAAATCTAATTTATCAACAGATCCATAGTAAACGTTGGAGCATTAGATCCACACTAAACTTTACAGCTCCATCTCTCTCCTGGCTTATATTAAATGCATCAGCCACTATAAACACAGAATTCAAACAATGATTTTTTTTAAATAAAAAAATTAACTCTTACAATTTTTAAAAACTTAATTATTATGATTTTTTGTGATCATTCCGTATAAATGTAGGAATATATTTACAATTAAATAATAAAATACTTCTAGCGAGTGCTATCCAGAACACCTGAAATGCGCTCCAACGTTATGCAGCAATAGAGTGTAGCATTCCAAGGATAAATTGTAGTAAGCTGTAAATTATTGTACCAGTTAGATTTGTTGAATGTTAAGAATCTGCTGTCATGAAGCTATTAGAATTCCCACAGAATAGACCATTTGTATAGACTAATGTGGCCCTCGGCTTTAATGGATAAATTAACAAATACATTCATGGTAGTGACAAAAAAGCAGTTTAAGTTCTTCTTCAAATAACTGGTATTTTTTTCATCCCATTTTATCTAATAATCAGCACTAAATAAATGTTTTTTCTTAGAACTGTATTTTATTTGGCTCTATTACTGGAAATAGCCTAGAGAAACGGCTTGTCCCTTATACGGTCACAGAAATTTCTAACTTTCCTTCAACACTTCAACTATATTATTTTCAGTTAAAAATATTCTTAAAGTTTCCTTTTCAATTAAAATATTGTAATAAAAATAAAAGATTCCACAATTCGCAGGTCAAGTACAAAGGGGAAAGCTAGATGATCCAAAATGCATATTTTTTGTCCAACTTTTTGTCCTCTTCCAAATGTTCTACCTTACACTTTCAGTTAAATAGTTTTTTTCTTCCCTTTCCCCTTTTTGTTTTGCTTAAAAGCTAGAAAAACAAAGTATGATTTATATGTACTCTGGAGAATGTCCACTATATTCAGTAGGATTTTAACACTCTCAGTATTAAAAGAACTATTTAAATCACAATCTTTCATCATTATTATCAAAATCAAATATGTTATTACAATCATTGATCAGAAAAAAACTTTAAAATATAAATTACAGAACAAAAATAACATTAATTGAGGTCAGATGATATCATGTCTTCACTACCATCTAATAATAGAGGGTAATTATCCTTATTATGCCTAGGTTAGTGTCTCTTAATAATAATTTAGTATAAAATATTTCTGTTTTGCCTGGAAATCACTGGAAGATTGGTGCTCTATGGTACTTATAATATCTTGTGTTTTTCTGATTTTGATGTAAATTGTAACGCAAAATCTACTACTTTCAATTAAAATTGTAAATTGAAATGTTATACCTTTTGTTTTCTTAAAGTCCCATTCATTTTCAATTGATCTAGCCAATGGACATGATCTAGTTAGAGAACCACATCTTATTTCAAGATTTAACCATTGTCTAAATCTTTCCAAATGACCTCAGTCAGACTTAAAAGTGATTACTTTCTTCACATTCAGCATTATTATTTTCTTACAGTGACCAAAACTCATAATATATTCACATTTGCAAGTTTCATTGATACATTTTAACAACTGTTTAGCAAATTGAAGAATTAACCTTATCAATATAAATAAAATTGAAACCGTACTAAGATTTACTGCTGCTGCCCAATATTTATTGAGCCATTAATGAATACAGAACCTTATCTCCATCCCTAACCAGGTCCTATATTCGGGATATTAAAGGTATTTGTAGAAACCCAATGCTTGGGAATAATTAACCCACAAAAGTAATATAATCGAATGAAAGAAGAATATGCTAAGATCCAATGCATCATATCTTCATCTCTGCTACAGCTTTTCAAAATGATATGTCTATGCTACTATTAAGTTCATACAAAGTATAATTATACTTAGAGACTATTGTTTTAAAACAAGTTATATCAGCTTGTATATTAAGGATACCAATTACTTATTAACAAAACTTTATTACTTTGCAATGTTTAGTAACACACCCATTTACCCTTTTAAGCCTTATGATAACCACTGGACCATATTTCATGTAGATGGGAAATAATGGTGTGCTTTTTTAATAGCCAGAAATTAACAAAGACTAAATAAGATAGAAATATTGTACATAAAAACAGTTTATGCATATACTGACTGAGAGGCATGTACAAATTAAAAATTCCAACAAATTATTGTGAATCTAATGAGATACAGAGATATAGTTTTGGAAACATTTCAGAAAGCATTTTAAGAAAAGAAAAAATTGCCTAAAACACTTTTCATAATAGATATTAACTTCAACATTACTAACCAGTGAATGCTTCTTTCGTGAAGATAGTTCGAGTGTTGTATCATAGAGACTTTCAACAAAGTTCCTCAGACAGGGAACATTCACTTCATTTTTAACAGCCTGAAGAGAGAGAGAAAGATAAAAATTAAGTTCTACTTCAGATTTTCTAATACGTACAGCTTGGATACTCATATAGAAGAGAATACTGCCTACAGTCATCAGCTGAACAAGGGAAAATAAACTTAAACAGAATCAAGGGAAGGCACTGAGGGGAATTGTAATTCTAGCAACTCTGATATCTAGCAACTATCTGTCCAAGATGAGATAGAAAGAATAAACACAATATGCAGCTTGAGAGTTCTTGGATCTAAATTTTACCCTGAATCTTGAAGTGAATCCAGCCTCTTACCTTCATCATATCTTAAATAATAATAATCTAATACAACTGTAGATATACTTTTATTCCCCAACTATTTCTATTTTGGATTCCTTTTTTTTGGCCACTCTTGTATTTTATTCAGAAATTACCATTGGTACAAAACATTGCTGCTGTGACAGAGCACACTATGCTAATTTTGAAGTGTTAACACAGGTCGTTTATTTGTTTCTGGATATAGTGAAACATGTCATTTACTACTTTTAAAATCTTGGCCCCAGGACACATGCAAAATACTTCTTATTGCAAGGTTCCGATCATTTATTTTCATAAGCCACCAGAAGCCCATTTTTCAATGGAAGCTGGTTTGCCTATTTGCTATTTGGGGTCAAACTTTCCAAGTTGAATTCCCAGTGCAATACAAGAACTGCTGTCCACGCTGGCCCTTAAGATGACTTTAAAACAGAAACCTTTCAATTAGCTTACAGTTGAAATGGTTTATTTTTAACTTTTGTTATTAATTTAACTTTGGTAAAAATGCTACTTTAATTCTGCTTTAACATTAGACTATAGTTTTAAAGTTTTATGCATTTTAACTTATTACTAGCTATAGTACTCGTTAATACTGTGTGTACTAATCAGGGACTTGGTTGATTGGTGATAGGTTAGTAAAGAAAAAAGTACTTACAGCAGCTACTGGGACAAGAATTTCAACAAACAACCCTGCTAATGCATGTTTGATATCTTTGTCTTTAACTTCAAGAAAATAATGTGCACATTCCTGGAATAAACAAAAATAGAAAATAAAGTTTAATAAATAAAGAAGAATATTTGTATTTTTGGCAAAGCCACTACTTTGTTAAATAGGAGCTCCCACTGTATTCGAGGGTCTTACTCCAAATTAAGTACAACAAAATAACACAGAATAATAATCTGCCAAATAGAAAAATCTAAGCAAATATTATGAGCAATCAAATGAAAATAGTTTTTCAGTTATTATGATAGGCATATCTTATTTTCCAGTTTTCATTACTCTCTGACCTGTGAAATAAAAACCACCTGCTCCTCAAATTAGTTACTAAACAAGCATTATGAAGCACTGAGGTTTGTTTGTATAAGAAAAGGACAGCTTCCTCCTGATATGGAACTTTGCTACCTGCATAAACTGAAGGGAAGCTTCAAAATCTTCCACAGGATACATTTTAATACGGAAGAATTTCATCCCCATGATTAGACTGATAATGCTTTGAACCATGTAAGGATTCTGCTCCTTATGCCGCAGCTCTTTCAATTCTGCCATAAATTTCTTCTTCACAGCTGGGAATCTAAAACAAAAATACATTATAATGATGCTTGTTTCAAAGTATATATTTGGCAGCAAGACAGATATTTATATTTTTCACTATGCGTTATACTTTATATACTTGTTTTACATTGTGAGCTACACAGAATGGTCTTGGGGTCTGATAGCATCTGAATTTAAATAAATAAAGCCAATTACACAAAGTGAAATTTTTGTAATACCAAAGAGTCTACAACTCCTACGACCTGTGAAATATGTTATGGCAAGTGGAAAATAAAAATCACCACCATACACATAGAAAATGAAGTCTCCAATGTTACATCCTAAATCAAATGTACACAATGCAATGTAACAAGTTCTAGATTTCCCATGGCCATGAAGCCCAACTATAAAGTTTTCCTTTTCAAAATTTAGCTTTGTAATGAAAAAGAAATAACATTAGAACATAGGTTGTGTATAGTAACAGGATGGCAAATTACCTGTAGCATTAAAATATCATTAATTATAATAATTATTACATTAATGATTAGATCATTAATATTCCCAAAAAACATATAGACTGATTTAATCAACTGTGTTGTCACAACACATTTCTCTTTTCAGTTTCCATTTCAATTATCCTGGGAGGAAAAAAGAGGAAGAAAATAGTAAGAAAAGAAAAAGTAGGAGGGGGGAGGAGGAGAAACCTTCCAAAGAATTAGTTCATCTCTCTGGTTGGATCAGCCTAATTCTACCATAAGATCCATAAGATAGAATGCACATTATTAAGGGTATTTAAGAAACCTGGAGGTGACTTCACATCAATTCTGATTTTGGTGCTCCTGGAAGATTATGAGATCAGACAGTTCTCTACATCAAAACCTAGTTTGATAAAACAAAGCATTTATGAAGGGAAAGGATCAATTCCTACAAAATGTGCATGTGCAGAGAGACAGAGAGAGACAGAGACAAAGAGAGACAGAGACAGAGGGACAGAGAGAGAGAGAGACAGAGAGAGAGAACTTCTCACTGAAGAATCTTTTTGAGTGAAAGCTATCTAATATTTTGATTATTTAAATATACTTACTTTGCTTGTGCTAGTACCCCTATTACCTCAGCATAGAGATCTGCAACAATGTGCATATTTCCAGTGTTGGGACCTAGGTACCTGTTAAAGTTAAGAAAATATAGAATTTTAAAACATTCATAAATAAATTTCACCGTAGGTTTAGCTTTATATGACCAATAATCTTTCGGTATTCCTACCATTTCTGAATGGACACACACACTTAGGCTCGGTTTACACATATTGGGTTTTGATTTTATGTACTTGAGTACCCAAATGTAGTGACTTATAGTTTAGCTGAATGTGTGAACCTGGCTTAGTATATAAAGAGTTGTAACCTCATTAAAATCTAATCCTGCACAATATCACAAGCCATATAATTAATCAATCTTTATTATGGTCATACACCAGCATAGGGTATGAGAAAAATATAGAGTCAGTAATAGACATGAAATATTTGTTTTTCCAGACAAATCTTGTTAAGATTCATCACTATACTAGCAAAAGAGTAAGCCTTCCCTATGATAAAGATTAATCAGTTGTAAATAGGGGAAGTGGTATGCCTGCATTATAGAATTAAATAGGAATTCTCAATTTATCTGGGACTTACACAAATAGTAAATTTATGAAGGGACCCTTAAGCTCTAATATCAAACTTCCCTAAAGGAAGGCAGAACAGTTACTGATTAAGAAAGTGACTTCTAAAAGGAGGTCCTTACTCACAAAATTTAGACTCCCGGATTACTACCTTATAACTAGGTCATGTTTATACTGCCATAAGGGTTCACTATTAAACTTAAGTAACTATTGATGCCAATGTGGTCTAAATCCCCGAGATTTCATAGAAAAGAAAGAACAAGTCTTACCCTTCTTTGTATTTAAAGTGCTTGAAAGCCAAATTAATAACATCATGTACCAAACCATCAATTACAGGATGAAGCTGAATCTGAAAAACAAATGAACAACCAGTTAACAAAATTCAGACCGATACTTAAAGATGACTAATGGCAAGTATAGCCAACCATTGCATGTTTCTGCTTTCTCCTCCAAAAGATAATACTCCTTAATTCTGACACACATGCAGTAATAAACCTTCAAAATTAATGTTTTCCAGTTTATGTGGAAACCCATAGCCACTTATATATATTCTTTCTTTATTTCAAAGGGTTACAAACCTTTCCCTAAAAGAGTGACAAACATATGCCATTAAAATTAAATATTAAAAATTTCAAAATGACATACCTGTTTCAATACTTCTATTAATACTAAAGAAAAAATAAAATCAATAGCAAGATCTCTTCTTTCCATTAAATAGTCTCGTTGCTGCTCATCACTTTAAAAAATGAGAAAACATAATTAAAGTTATCTTGTCGTACACAAATGAAGTATAAAACAGTTTTTAATTAGTCTATTTTAGGGTAGGAAAGTCAAAAATTCATCTGACAAGTTTTTAAGGATGTTTCAATATCTACTCCTTTCATTTCCTTTATTATTCCCCAATTTAAGAGATTTAGTTTCTGTTGGTTGGTTCTCCCTCAATTTTATTTCCTTATTAAACCCTCACTATTTCTATACATCTCATATAAAAATACAATCCGTAAGGCAATTGACATAAAACATAGAATCAATATTTACCAGCAGATAAAATGCAGTGGCAATTGAATTTATGTAAGGATACATTCCACTAAAAGGCTACCACAGTCCAGGATTCAGATAATCTCTCTGAAACAAGTAGTTCTAATAGCAGTAGCACTTACACTTATCTATATACCGCTTCACAGCCCTCTCTAATGGAGCAAACATGGCATGATGGTTTAGTCTGCTGGAATAAGCCAATGTGGGTATCTATGATTGGATTTATATTTCCTTCTATAGCTTATTTCTTCAACTAGGAAAAGCCATCACACAACTTTGGGACTTTGGAACTTTTGGGACTTCTGCACTCTTTTTGTACCCTTCTAAGGAAGCATTGATTGACTCATGGTGTTCTCTGTCTATTCTCAATAGGAGAAATTCAACAGGAGTGAAGATAATTCAACAAGAATTTAAATTCAACAGGAGTGAAGAGAATTCCATAGCTAGCTTCATGATGTTTTTGACAGGATTGGAGAATGAAAGCACTCTCAAACTACTGTCTGAAGCAAATCCTTTAATCCACCCACAAATATTGTCTGAAGCAAATCCTTTAAAGTAAAATTCTATATAGAAACAGGTTCCTTTTTACAAATAATCACAAAACATAAATAGCAATCAGTAATAAAAGTTATCCAGGTGCATACCTTTTGGATTTTGTGCTTGTTCTTGGTCTGTATTCATGAGATTCATCTTCAATGCCATTTTGTCTTTTATACCAATCAAACAAAGTGCGCAGGATAGAAGGTAGACAATACTCTGAAAGGGAGCTCATTGAACTAATTACCTATAGGAAAATGCATAAAAATAAAAATATATTTAGGTACAGTCTACTAAAAATCTACTGTAATCTTTAGTCAATTCTCTGAGGTGGGTTAGGCTGAGAGAGAATGACTGGCCCAAAGTTACCCAGTAGTAGGTTTTCATGGCTAAAGCAGGACTTTAATTCACGTTATCTGGCTTTCTAGCCTGGCGTCTTAACCACTATACCAAACTGGTTTAGTAATATTTTGTTTTGACTGAGACACAGCATGCTTTTAAAATCTATATGGTGAGAGTTAAAGTTTAAGATTTATGACTGACCCAAATCAGCCCTGATTATTTAATGAAGCATTCACACAATTGACTCTGGTATTCCTTTTATTAACTAACTGAATTGGGGGTAGATTAATTTTTCATACTAGCACATCATATGTTGGATGATTTTATGAGATAAATGAACAAAAAGGATATGCATGAAGCTGTGATAAAATTTAATTGTAAAGATTTGCTTTTATAAATCTCATACTGAAGTAGTTTTTTAATAAAACTATAGTCTAGACCAGTGATGCCGAAACTGGTACATGCATGTGCCGGCCAGCTGGTCTTTGCATGCACTGGAGTGCCAGAAACCCAAAGACCAGCTGGCCGGTGTGCATGCACGTGCCGGCCAGCTGGTCTTTGCACGCACTGGAGTACCAGAAACCCAAAGACCAGTTGGCGATGACGCGTGTGTCCACAGAGAGGGCACTGCGTGCCACCTTTGGCATGTGTGCCAAAGGTTCACCTTCACGGGTCTAGACTCTAGAAGAATGTACAAATTTTCAACCAAATTATATTAACAAATCTGGAAAGTTCAAACCAAAACTATAAAAGGTCAAATCAGACCATATAATTAAATATTCCCACTCACAAATTACATTTCCAACAACTAGTGGTCCAAAGCCAGCCATTAAAAAATATTTAGTCACACAATATGTCCAATAAATACAGAATATTAGAATAAATAATACATAATTAATGTGTTGTCTTAATTTAATTAAGACTATATTTATTTATATTATTTATATTTAGCACATATTCTCCTTTCTTCCAGGAACTCAAAGTAGATATATTTCATTTCCAAGGTGAAATAAAGTGTAAAATAGGTATAGTTGAGAGAAAGCAAGAAAACATAGTTGATCAGTAATAAAACCAAATCTTTTTTATGGTCAAAAATAAGGAAGAGGGTAGCATAAGGAGGGCAGGGTACAAAAATTAAAAGCATTATATATATATATATATATATATATATATATATATATATATATATATATATATATATATATATGTATGTATGTATATATATATATATATATATATATATATATATATATATATATATATATATATATATATTTGTTTTCTTAAGTTTTCGCACTTACATGTATGGTATTCAGCTTTGTTCGGAATTTTCATATATATACACACACACACACACACACACACACACACACACACACATACATACACATATAAATTGTGTTCATCTAACACAATACAGAAGCCTGATGATGGCAGATGAGATTCTGCCAAAACATTGCTACAACTTTAAAAGCACAACTATAATGACGTGGGAAAAATAGATATCAGTGCTAAATGTAAATCTAAAAATATTTTTAAACATCTAAAAAGAACCTAAGGAAAGGACAGGAACAGTAGATGAGCAGAGAGGAGCATGACAAGCTAAATATATCACAATGCAGATCACTCTAGAATAACAAACAAAGTGTTCATTAAAACTGGTTTATGGCACAGGTTATCTTCTGACAGATTTTAAGTGCTGCTGTGTACAACCTGGCAATATTATATTTTGTAGCAGGTTTGGTATCTGCAAGCAGCAGGAAAGTATATACCCTGTTTCTCCAACAATACGGCCTCCCCCAATAGGAAGCCCCAGCATGTTTTATAGGCATGAAATGAAATTAAGCCCCTCCCCCCAAATTAAGGCCTATATTAAAACATGCGAAATGGGGGAATGGTGGGGGGGCTTGCCGTTAGGAAGTACTTTTGTGGCACACCGGATATGGTGCTGCCTCGTTGACCCCGATACGAAGTGCCCCACCAACGCCGAGGTCAACATCCAAGCCGTGCCACCCGCCCACCCAAAGATGCAAGGGGGAATTAAGTCACCCCGAAAAGACAGCCTAGCCATTTTTGGGGCTCAAAAAAATAAGACCCGGCCTTATTATATGAGAAACACGGTAATTATCCTGTGCACCCTGGGTATTTATGAAATAATGGTGAGTGTGGCTAGTATAAATATCTCTTTAATAGAAGGAAGCACTAAGAAGCAAATGTTCTACTGTTTCCAGAGTCCCAGGGGCATTGTCTCTTCAGGTATGGAATCTTCCTGAATCTATATCAAGGATATCTGAGGGGAGGAAAGTTAGCCAATAAACTTCCAAGGCTGACATAAAATTTGAATATGTATTTCCTGATTTCTAGTTCCACACCTTAACCAATCTATCCCACTATTTTCAGCAGAATGTGTAGCTGAAGTAAATCTCCTGAAAGGTGGGTTTTTTTTTCAATTCTAGTCCCTTCCCCCTTCAATGGGTCATAAATGCAGTGCTGGATGTTTCCCCATGCAATTTTCCCTAATCAAAATATCTCCAATTGCTTATCCTCCCATAATAGAAAAAAACATATTTAAGTTTTTCTTTAAATAAATAAAGTCAATGAAGAAACAAAATATTGGGATTCCATCTTGAGTTTTTATTTGATCTGAATTTGACAATAGCAGCTCTCACAATTTTATATCAGTACAGTTTTTTTCAGCTGCACAAACAAGTCAGTGTCGAATGAACAAGCTAAAATAAAAACGAAGATTGCCAAAATAAATGCCCTTTGGAAGACAGAAAATAAAGTGGTGTGTCATTCAATCTTAGACTATATCTAAAGCTTTAATGAAACTGAAATAGTACTTGTAGTCTTTCTCCCCTTTCTTTTTCTTAAACCCTATCCCAAATTCATATTACAGATTTCTTTCCATTCCTGTGTATTTGCTGATCCTTGATAACAGAATTTTGCAAATACTGAGATTTTTCTTGATAAGTGAAGAATGACCATTTATTTCTCTGAATGCCTCACTTCTCTCTCATTTGTTCCTGCTTTTGTCACTTGGCAGATCTACAATGTCAGCTGGCTGCTTGGATGTACTTTCAGTGAAACTCTGAGTTCATATAGATTTTCACCTGATGGTTATGGAGATAACCCATAGAGCCCTTCTACAAGGGAGATGGCGGGTTACCAAGTTTGATATACAAATAAACAAACAAATGAATAATTTGCCACATGATTTTTCAGTAATATTCTCCTATTTTTGTCACTAGATATGTAGTCCCAATGGTCTATTAGTAAGATAATTGTTATAAATGTATTACTGATTTGAACAAGCAACTGCATGGGTCTCAGCTTGATTTATTAAGCATAGTATGTGTAACTTATAGGTATGCAGCTTCACCTATTCATGTCTAATTTATTGAACAGTGCTGCCCAATGTAATGCAAACTAAATACACAGTGTCTCCTTAGCTTTTTAACTTTTTTGGTCATTGGTCTTATAAGTCAGGAAGGAAGGGTGGAATTTTCAGAGACTGGCTGTTAGAATACAGGAAGGGAGGAACGTCTAAGTCAGCATGCTGGTTACTCAACCCCTCTATTTATTGGAATCATAGCCAGTGTGAGAAGAATTCTAGCTCTGTGTTACTACTGAAAGGGAGTGTGCAGATGTACAAATGGGTCCTTGTTACACAAAATGATCATGTTCTTCCAACCTGAATGAACTACAGAGCATGCAGCTTGAGATACCCACCCTACACAAGCAAACGCCCTGCTAGCAGGGCATTGAAAACAATCTATACAAATATACTTTTCATAATTATTTTGGAAAAATTTGAAAAATAAGTCACCTAAAGTATTTTTGCTCTGACGTAAGTAATAATAAAAAAGAGTTATTGAAATGTCAAATCTGAATATAAATCACTATATATCTTTGTTAATTTTATTATTAGTAGGGATAGGCACTTCATTTGGAGACCTTCAAAATGATTGAAGTATACCTCTGAATCATTCCTCAAAACAAAGGGCACCACACTGTCACAGATTCCAAGTCAACAATAGCTCAGGTAGCTTTCTTATATTGCAGAAGAACTTCTATTTCATAATTTCTTTATATTTATAAACTATGTTGTAATTTTTTCACTTCATCTAAAAGCATGATAAAATGTTAAAACAAATACAGTCACAAAAAGTAAGCGTACCACTTGTAAAGGTTTTTTTTTCTTTTTAAATATATGTGGGCAAATTGGTATTTTATTTACATTCAAACAGTATATAAAAGATAAAAGTAATGTAATTCAACAAAACAACCTATACCTTTGCAGCCATATACTCAACAAAAAATCAAGAGATATGCCATTTTCTTCTGTGGAAACAATAAGTATAAGTTACTGACTCTAATATTTGATATTCTACCTTTGGCAGAAACAACCCCAAACAGGAGTGTCTTATATAGATAGTCCTCAACTTACAACCATAATTGGGTCTAGAAATTCATGATCGAGTGCTGCAGTCATTAAATGAGGCATAATGTAACCTCACCTGGTTTTATTACCTTTGTGGCCACAGTTGCTAACCTTGGCTGTCAAGTGAGACATCACATGACCATGACTTGTAACCTTTCCTGCTGGCTTCCCCATTGTCTTTGCTTATCAGAAGCTGACTGGGAAGGTCCCAGATGGAGATCACATGACTGTAGGGATGTTACAATGGTCATAAGTATATGAACTAGTCATAATTCAGTTTTTTCAGTAACTTTGAATGGTCCTAAATGAATGGTCATATGTCAAGAACTACCTGTAACTGTCTATTACCCGCTGACATCAGCTGAGAAGAATTTTTCCCCAATCCTCCATGTAGAATTTTTTCAGCTGTTAATGTTTAAGGAGCATTCAAGCACATGCCACACCATCTTGATGGGCTAAAATCTGAGTTTTGACTTGGCCATTCCAGAACCCACAGGGTTGGGTTTTTTTCAGAGAGCCCTTTGTGGATAAGCTGGAATGTTTAGTGTTACTGTCATGTTATAAGGTCTACTTTTGGTTGAGCTTCAATTTTATGGCAGATGGTCTCATGTTATCCTCAAGCACCTTCTGGACCAATGAATGATTCATAGTGGCTTCTATGAAAGTTAGCTGCCCAGGTCCTGATGCAGCAAAACAGCTCTAAACCATAACTTTGTCATCACTGTGCTTTACAATTGGTACCAAAAAATCTCATGTGGTGAAATAAATGGATTGTATTATTAAGCAATATACAGTAAGAACACTTTGAAGTTTTTCAAAGCTGCAGATAAATTTATATGGGCTGAAAAAGAATGTTATTCAGCCTTGAGAAAGGTTTAAAGTGAATGTTTAAGGTTATGTATGTTCAGCAAAAGCTGCCAACTTTTAATGTCTAGTATGAATTGGCTCTGCAATTGAGGGGAAGTACAATGATATATTGTAGGTTGTCTTGCACTTATATTTTCTAACCTACAATATATACAGAATATACTTTCTTAATAACAAAAACTAAAATAAATTGAAGATATCAACAGCCTCAAAGCAGTTAGGGAAAGTTAACATATACTCCTCCGCCCCCCAAAAGTAATGGAACGCAGCAAGGAAGATTAACTTAGCCAAAAAAACAATATCATATTGTTCTTCTCCAGTTGCAATTTGCTCGGTTTTCCATAATAAAGTATTAATTATGGAACTGCAGTGCAGACAGCAAAAAGAGATATAACTTTGCCCAAAAACCCCCCCCCCACCCCCAAACCCCCCCCCCCCCCCCCCCCCCCCCCCACTTAGTCTCATTACATAATAATATCACACTGTAAATTTTTAAACTTTGGATCAAAATTAGTTGAGATCTTCTCCATGTTGCAGAGATTTGCTCAATGGTTTTTCCTATAATAAAATATATGAGATAGATTATTTATTGTTGTAAAATGTTATTTGGCTTCTGTTATATAGTTAAGGGGGTCCTTATTTCAAGGCTGGGGGGAAATGGCTTGGATGATATGGTATTTGTTCAATGGCAATGAGGTTCAATCATTAAGTGATCAATTCCAGTCCCAATTACTATCACTTGAAGGACTGTTATAGTCATAAGCTATTGCCAGAGTAATTGAAGAGCAGAGTTTGAAAAGTCAGTGGGTTTTATCTTACAGAAATTATGGAGGAAGGAAATATTAATTTATACCCCATATATAATATACAATTATATAATTGTATATTGTATACAATTAATTTATACCCCATATTCTAATTAGGCGTATTTTGCTCTGAATATTTTACAACAAAATGAAAATCTAGAGAAGGGAAAAACTATTTATTGCTTTATATTGTTTTTCTTGATTGTTCCAGTCTTGGATTTGTATGTTCATCATGCAAACTGTTGGCATCACAATACATATCTGTAAAATCTAGCAGACATTCTAGAAGACGGTCAGACTAATTATAATTACCCTTTTTATCATTAATGTCCTAAGTAATGATAGTCATCCATTGTAAGATTATAGGAAATAACCTTGAATGCATTAGGCGACAGACAAAAATATTTTTACTTTTTAAAGCAGCTTTCTCAGATTTCACCTGTTTTTCTTATCTTACACAGCCTCCTTTTGATGTCCCAGCACTAACAAATCCCTTGTTCTTTTGGAGTTCCTGTTAACTGGGGCATGTTTCCTGTTTTAGCTCACCTTTATATCTTTCCAAGCCTACTCCAAATATATGTTGTCTTTACTCGGTCATTTCATTCCTATCACCTTACCCTATTGTTAATTATTTAGTTCTTGTTCACACTCTAGCGGTTTTACCAGTCTGAATTTCACAGTGAAGCTGTGAAAATACACTGTGCCCAATTGTCAAATATGCGGTTAGTATGTGCAAGCAATGGGTCACCTTGAAAAGGCCTTTTTTGTTTTTTAAAGATATTGTTCCAAGCAAATCAACCGACAAATTAAAGGGAAACAAATTATGATTATCACTAAGAATGCTAAGGTTAGATGCCTCTACCAGGCTGGGGATTACCTATAACAGTAGTGGCTAATCTTTTTGGGCTCCTGTGCCAAAAATTGTGTGCACGCTGGCATGCCAGCACCCAAAAGGCAATGCACGCCCCACGCCCTCTACACACATAATACCGGAAGTGATAAAATGGTCCTATTTGGCCTGCAGAGGCTTTTTTCAAGCCTCTGGGAGGCCGAAAAAGGCCTCAAACCAGCCGAAAATCAGCTGTCAGGTGTGTGCATGCGCAGTGAGGTAAGTTTTCCTGCGGCTCGCGTGCCCGCACAAATGGCTCTGTGTGCTACCTGTGGCACACATGCCATAGGTTTGCCATCATGGACCTATAACATCCAGTCTGTATCTTAAAAACATAAGCAACTCCTTGGTGGATTGGACTCCAGACCTTAGCAGGCTTTTCTTACAGAGGCCAACCAAACTATACATGGAGGCCCATTCATCTCCCAGTAAATGCTTTCAGAGGCATCACACCCTATTGCTTCCAGAATATCCCTAGGGCCTTTCCAAAGCACTTTCCTGATAACTGTCTACCAGAAACAAAGAAAAATAAAGTTTCAGGAATAAATGGAATGGAAGCAGGAAAAAATTCTGGTCTTTTTTGAAATTATGTCACTGAATTCTTGTTCTGCCCTCTATACAATCAACTTTTTCACATTAAAGTTATTTTATGGCATTTTGCAGGACTAACAAAAAGCTCAGTTCTGCCTCAAGACATGGCAGATGGAAAGGCATGATTGCTCCATGCTGAGGAAATGAAGAACAAAGGCTCACAGATGGAAACAGATTAAAAAGGTATAGTTTTAGCTAGGAAAAACCAAGCAGCTTCACAAGTCAGCATGAAGGAATAGATGCACTCTCATAACCTAATGGCTCTTTGCACTATTTAGAACTAATCAGAACAGGCATAACTAGGAACAATTGCTCTACTGAAGCAGAACTAAAGATAGCTTCCAGGTTTTGAAGAGGCCTAAAATGCAAAACATTCGCAAACGGGGAGATTAAGAGGAAAAATCATTGTTGTCATCCCTAGACAAAAAGTGCTCCCCGATTTTCTTTAAGACTTCAAACTAGAAATCAGTTCCAGATAAATACAACAGCAGGATTTTAAAATAATGAAATGCAAATATAAAATTCCCAGAAATGAATTACAAGCTATTGTACAATATCTTTGTACAGTTTTCCACCTTCCTGAAAAAAGGAAAAATGTTTTAGAAATGAAATCTTTAAAAAAAAAAAAGAAAAAATATTATCTTTCAAAACTTTAAGAAGAAAAAATCCAAATCATTATCCAGCACTATTTACTCTAAATAAACTATTACTAGCCAAGCGACAGGTTGTTCGCAAAGATTTACAAAAAGGATGTGGGTCATGACCACAGTTACTTGAATAGGCAGCCCTGTGCCAATTAGTCATTATAGTGGAAAATGGCTTCCTGGGAACATGAAAATTTCCCTTTCTGTTCAACTCAGAGAAAGATCAGCGACAGAAGAGCAATCTGCCTGCCTGCACATGCTTTCTGGATTCATTTGATGAATGGGAAGGGAAATGATGCCAATTGCCAGGAACACAGCAGAGGTCTCACTGGGTAACAACAGAGAAATGGCTGGTTCTGCGCCAGGAAGGCTGATAGATGATCATGCTGGTTGCACAAGGACAAGAAGAAAAGATGGTAGAGAATCAAAGATGGGTTATGCAAGTAGTCTGGTATAGATACAAAGATAATATTTGGCAGCAGCAGTCATGAGAAGAAAACATAAAATAAATATTACTCATAGGTATATTGGGTTTAATTACTTCGGGATCCAACGTTTCTTTTATATGCTTTTCTCCCTAAATATAGTCATTGATTCTCTGTCTTCCCATTTTAGCAAAACTATTTTTTTATGGAAATTAATCTCTTCTAAGAAATTGCTGCACAGAGATTTCTCAAGTCTCTATTTGGCTATTTACAGTATTTGCAAAAAGGGAAAAACATTCTTCACTCCACCCAAATGTGTCTATTGCAATTTATTCACTATCTTTCATATTGGTAGGTTAAATACAGAGCCAAAATCTACAGCCACTAAATTTAGTACAAAAGGGGTTTATTCATTTTCAATGATTCACTATATTTTGGACTGAAGCAGTTGTTATATAAGAACCAAAGAACACCAAATAAACATATTCCTAGTTTAATAAACAATGTCATTAAAGCCAAATTTTAATATCCTGATCTTTCATTAGAATAATATACAACACATTTAAAAACAAGAGGTAATCTAGATATTGCACAAAAGATATTTTAAAAGAATTAAGACTGAAAAGTTACAATTATTTCTCTTCATCATAATGACTTTTAAAAGTCATAATAATTACAGTTTGTGAAGTAATAGAAAAGAGTTATGGCATCTCCAAAAGATAGCACCACATTCAGGGGTGGGATTCAAATTTCTTAACAACCGGTTCTGTGGGAATGGCTTAATTTGTGGCTGTGGCTTGGTGGTCATGTGACTGGGTGAATGTGGCTTGCTGGTTGGGCATGGCTTGATGGTCACATGACTGGCTGGTGTGGCTTGGTGGTCATGTGACTGGGTGGGTGTGACCAACTCAATGTCACTCATGTCAAGGGGTGCCTTGCCTGGCCCCTCCCCTCCCAGCCATTCCTTGTGACACCCAGTCTCAGCTTAACTACAGTTCTGTAAAAATGTTGTTTTTCTTTTTCTTTTTACTTTAATATCTATGTACTATAGATCAGGGGTCCCCAACCGCCGGTCCGCGGACCGGTACCGGGCCGCGGAACAAGCCTTACCGGGCCGCTGGTTGCTGGGCGCCGCCATCTTTTTGGTAAAAAAGCAATTTTTCGTCAAAAAGATGGCGGCGCCAGCGTTCGGTGAGCTTTTCCGGGTAGAAAGCCATTTCTACCGAAAAAGCTCACCAGAGCGCTGGCGCCGCTATTTTGACGAAAATCACTCGTGACGTCACCGAAGTGATTTTTCGTCAAAAAGATGGCGGCGCCAGCTGACGCCGGAACCGGGCCGCGGCGCCCAGCTGACGCCGGAACCGGGCCGCGGCGTCGAAAAGGTTGGGGATCCCTGCTATAGATGTACTTTCATGGACCACTGAAAGGAGGAAATGGCTCACATGCTTTGCTCAAGAGTGTGATAGGCAAGATGCTTTCTTGTTCTTTCTTTCTTTATCTCCCTTCTTTCTTTCTTTCTTTCTTTCTTTCTTTCTTTCTTTCTTTCTTTCTTTCTTTCTTTCTTTCTTTCTCTCTCTCTCTCTCACACACACACACACTCACACACACATACACCTGGTCTGGGACGAACCAAATGATCCTGCGAGCTCCAGATAGCGGGTGGTGGGAAAAGGAAGAAGGGGGAGAGGCCTGCGGTGGTAGCGGGGCCATGAAGCACCCCCCCAAGCCCTCCCAAAGTACAGTACCTCTGTGGGTGGTGGCAGCAGTGGCAGCAAAATGAAAAGAAGCGGGCGGAGGTGGCGGACTTGGCTGCCTCCCCCTGCTTCCTTTCGTTTTGCTCCCAATAGAAGTGGCAGAGGTGGTTGGGGTGGCAGTGGCAGCAGCAAAACAAAAGGAAGTGGGCAGAAGCAGTAGAGGCGGCGGAGGTGCTGCAGCAATGGCGCTTCTTATGGGAGGCAGCCACCTCCACCCGCTTCCTTTCGTTTTGGCCCAGAAGCAGGCAGAAGCTGCAGAGGTGGCGGAGGTGCAGCAATGGCATTTTTACGGGACGCCACCACGTGGTAGGGAGAGCTGGGAGAGCACCTTGTGGCGGCTTCATCAGCCAGCCGAGCCCAGGAATGGGGGGCAGGTAGGCAGGCCCCAGCCAGTGCCACCAGCAGGAGTGGGTTGCTCTGGTGGGGAAGCCAGCCAGCTGAGTCCCAGGATGGGGGGCAGGTAGGTAGGCTGGGCGAGGCTCAGGGAGCCCCGGAGATGGCCGCAGGAGGCCCAGAGACAGTGGGGGAGGGGCTAGCATGACTTGCAGGCTTACCTGTGAGCAGACAGGAGCTGTTTCCCGAAGGGAAGGGCCAGGGACTTGCAAGCTTTTCGCTCTGTCACAGCAAAAAGCAGGCAGCAAGGCATGTTGCACATGCACACAATGTTGTGCCTGCACGATACGGACTGACTGGGCAGGGAGCGGAGAAGCGGGCAGAGAGGGGCGGGGCCAGCCAGAGGTCCGATTTACCAGTTCTCCAAACTACTGGGAACTGTAACAACCGGTTCTATAGAACTGGGCTGAACTGGTAGAATCCCACCCCTGGTCATGTTTCTTAAACTCAATTGTAAATTTCATATGAAAGTGTGAACTCCTTGGTTCACAAATATTCTTTCAATTATCTTTTTAGGTTGTAGAATTGAGTACAAGTAGTCCTTGAGTTATGACCATAATTGAGCCCAAACTTTATGTTGCTAAGTGAAACATTTAACGTGGTTTTGCCCTATTTTACGATTTTTCTTGCCACAGTTGTTAAGTGGATTATTGCATCTGTTTAATGAGTAACAGGGTTGCTAAGTGAATCTGGATCCCCCATTGACTGCTTGTCAGAAGGTCGCAAAAAATGATCAAATGATCCCAGGACACTGCAACCATCATAAATATGAAACCAATTGCCAGGCGCCTGAATTTTGATCAAGTGACCATGGGAATGCTGCGATGGTCCTAAGTGTGAAAAATAGTCATGTCACTTTTTTCAGTGCTGTTGTAACTTTGCTGTTGTAACTAATGATCAGTAAATGAACTGTTGTAAGTCAAGGACTACCTGTATTACGGCTTAATGTAAGCACTGGCTTGATCATTACTGTTTATATTTATATGCATATATAAAATTAACTATTGACGATATTCTTCTTAGGTTTGGAACAGGATGAAGTGCAGTTAACAATCACTAAAGTCATTTATAACTGTGTGTGTGTATGTATATGTACACATCCATGCATCCATCCATACATACATACGGTTTATAATCAAAACATGAGGACAATCACATTCTTTTCCAATTCTTTACCAACTGATTGCTATGAACTCATTGATAAGCTGAGAACCTCAAGATACGGTGAAACTACATCAATCTCAGCATGGGGCTATTGTTTTCCTTAGATCTATATTCTACTCCTTCTCTAAGAGTTCAACCTGATATTCTTATTGAGTTAACAACAACATGGTATTCTGATTTATCCTTCCAGTCCAAAGAAAAGGACCAGGACAAGGAAACATTAATATTATCTATGGAAATGTTGCAGAAAAGAGAGATGATTACCGGGACTCTGGTCTGAACAATCTGGATGATGGTCTATTAACAAAGGTTTGCAAAGCATCCACTGATATGTATGCAGGAAGCAATTGATCCAGAGTTACCCAGAGAATAATTAATTTCCACAAAATTTATGAACAAGATAGAAGTCATCTGTTCCTTCACACATATATCAATACATATAATATAAATAAAAATGCAAATAAAAATAACCAAATTAAATATTTATGCAACATAGTATAATTCAAATTAATCATAGCAAAATGTAATTGATCAGCTGCATGGACATATCACACCTTTTTGGTTAAAAGCTGCTTCTGCCACAAGAAAAAAAAATCTACTATGAGAACAGAAGGAAATTCCTAGACAGGTGTTCAGACGTCTCTTCCTTCCTGGAGGGAGGGGGGCCCTTATAGACATGCCAGAACGGGGAATAGGGTTGTCATCTTTTTAAGCTGACCGCTTTTATTCCCAGCAAGAACAGTTCTAATTTCAACTGAATGTTGATCTTTAATTTCTTTACATCATTATATGTATCTGAACCCACAACGATTCCATTATTAAATAGATACAGAATTTGAATGCAAGTAATGAAGATATAACAATAGGAATTTAAATTTATTCCAAATATTATGTTCACAGAAAATGGGTGTAAGATATTTTACCATTGGTATTATCATTGCAGTTTTGATTGCTAAAGTTGATAATTCATTTTCTAAAAATTGTTCCAACTGTAATGAATAGGTCAGATATTTTTTTTCATATTTGGAAAATGATTCATACTAGAATGAAATATATTTTAAAAGTCAAATTTCCATTTCAACCTGCAAGATTTTATTGCATTTTATTAAGCTGTATCTTCTCTCTAAGTAAACTGAATTACTTTTGTTTACTGCTGCAAGGATATTGTGTGCTTCTTATTGAAAAGGTCATCTGACTGTCTCTTCGGAAAAATGATTAACCAAATTGTGGGAGTACATTTCAGTGTCCAAAATAACTCTGTACCTTACTACAACAGAAACAGAATTTTATTCCAACTTATTTGTGACTCAACCAAGGTTTGGGTTTTCAATGTTTAGAGTTCACATATTAATTTCATGGGACATTTAAATCAGAATAAATTTCCAGTTTTGCCTTGGTGATTCATACTGTGTTGATCATGGTTCTTGATATGTATCCTTGCTTATAATTTTTAGTTTTCCTATATATTATATTCATTTGTTCATAATTGATTAATGATATATTGAAAAATTATGACTTCCTAGACACTTTGGATTCTTCATTTATTTATTTATCCATTACTTCAGTATTTTCTTTGTCTTTTAAAATTGTTATTGTTTGCATATTTTCTGTGACATGCTTAATAAAAAATAATATAAAGGAAGGAAATACCCAAAATTTAGATAAGTATTCTAATTTGGAAATATCAGACAAAGCAAGATGCAGGAACATTTTTGGCCACAGAAATTTGCTAATAATAATAAAAATAAATAATATATAGAAGTCATACGTAAGAAATGAATTAGGTAACAATTCATGTAAAACTTTCAACTTAATGAATGAGATGTTTTATGGACATCAGACCTCATCTTCAATTGATATAATGAATAAGGCATGAGAGGAGCTCAAAAGACATCAACACACTGATAGACTTATTAACAATTTAACTACTGCTTTAATATGTTTTGAAAGTGGACTTGTTCTCAGTACAAAACTTGATTTTCTACATTTATGGAAAAAATAAACAGTACAAGAAGACATTCCTGAAAATATCTTTAAAACACCAAATTGAGTTTTACTTGAATTCTGATGTATACACCCAAACATATCCTCACCAGCAATTGTCAATAAAAGTATTAAAGATCTATCTGATATGAAAGGGGAGACACAAAGCAATGATATCCTTTTCTGATATGCTTCTGGCATTTGAGATGTGATTACAAAGTCTAATAATCTCCCATTTAAAGTATTACAGGGTGGAAAAATGGAAACCGCAATTAGTTGATATTAGAGCAGCAAGATTATTAAACTGGGACGGGCTGTGTTTTAATTTCTGTACCACTTCCCAATGCATTTCCAAACCCAAATCCCCTTCAACATCTTACTACAGCATGGGATCTAGTTATATGAAGGATTGCTTTCTTCCATTTGTACCTATCTGAAATTTTGATCTGCAGACATCAGGCTTTGAGTACATAAACAAATTAACCACAAGGTAGACAACCTTTCTGAAAGTGATATTCTGTCATGGAAAAGTTCTAAACCTGAAGCTGTTTTTAGAGTCTTCCTTAGAAGTATGCAGAATAAACTGAAGCGGGAAAAGTACTTTGGATCTGCACAGGCATGCATACTCACGGCATCTGTCAACAGACTGATAAAGAAGCTGTGTCTTTTCCTCAGCTTGCATTGTAGCTCTGTGGTTCCAGGAAAATATATGCTTGCGCTAAGAAGGCAGCAATAGTTGAGCCACTGTGGCTTAGGCAGCACCTAAAGAGCCCTGCATCTTGACTTAGTTTAATAAGAAAAGGTATATTCTGTGGTGAGGTTTTGTGGACATTTGAACTAAGTACATATTCAAGACTGTGGTTATGGTAGAGAGCCTTAAATGTAATCTGCAAACTAAACTATGCCCACTTAAAGTATGGCTCTGTATGTCATCTGAACAAATGCTAAGTCCTCTACAAATGAACAGAAATGGTGCAAAATAGAGTCCTTCCTGCAACAGAATATAACAAGAACTATGGTGACACAGTGGTTAGAATGCAGTATTGCTGGCTAATTCTGCTCACTGCCAGGTGTTTGATCCTGACTGGCTCAAGGCTGACTCAGCCTTCCATCCTTCTGAGGTTGGTAAAATGAGGATCCAAATTGTTGGAGGCAATCTGTAAACTGCTTACAGTTACAGAGTGCTGTAAAGCATTATAAACCAGTATATAAATCTGAGTGCTAAGTGCTACTATTTTAGTTTTCAACCCTGCATGCATTACTGTATTTCTTGGTTGAAATAAAGGTGCTCAAGGAATTAACTTTCCCTTCTCAATGCTTGCAGTGATGCACCTCTGACAGTTCATGGAACATGGCATCCTGAATAAATATTTTATAAGACAACTTATAAAGAATCGGACATTAAGTAGAAAAATCTAGGTATTTCTGTCTCAGCTAGTTCGCTCTGATTAACAAATAACAGATAATCAGAGTTGGAAGGGACCTTGTAGGTCATTTAGCCCAACCCCCCCACCCAAGTGGGAGACCCTACACCATTTCTGACAAGTGGCAGTCCAATCTCTTCTTGAAAGGCTCAAGTGATGGCACTCCCACAACTTCCAAGGGTAAGCTGTTCCATTGGTTGATTGTTCTCACTGTCAGAAAGTTTCTCCTTATTTCCAAGTTAAATCTCTCCTTGTTCAGTTTCCACCCATTATTCCTTGTCTGGCCTTCAGGTGCTTTAGCTTGACCCTTTCCTCTCTGTGGCAGCCCCTCAAATATTGGAAGACCGCTATCATGTCTCCCCTGGTCCTTCTCTACACTAGACTAGCCATGCCCAGTTCCTGTAACCGTTCTTCATATGTTTTAGTCTCCAGTCCCCTAATCATCCTGGTTGCTCTTCTCTGTACTCTTTCTAGAGTCTCAACATCTTTTTTGTAATGTGGTGACCAAAACTGGATGCAGTACTCTAGGTGTGGTCTTACTAAGGCTTTATAGAGTGGTATTAGTACCTCACTTGATCTCGATTGTATCCCTCTGTTAATACAATTTAGGATTGCATTAGCTTTTTTGGCTGCTGCTGCACACTGCTGGCTCATATTTAGCTGGTTGTCCACTAAGATTCCAAGATCCCTCTCACAGTTACTGCTATTGAGCCTGGTTTCACCCAGTCTATGTGTGTACTTTTGGTTTTTCTTGCCTAAGTGTAGGACTTTACTTTTCTCTACACTGAATTTCATTTTGTTAGATACGGCCCAGTGTTCTAGTATGTCAAGCTCCCTCTGGATCTTGAGCCTATCTCAAAAAGTCAGGCTGCTTAGTGTTTGGAAGGATAACAGAATAGAATGACAGAGTTGATGGGGTCCTTGGAGGTCTTCTAGTCTAACACCCTGCTCCCTGCAGCAAATTCTATGCCATCAGGAGATCTAGACCAATAGATCTGATTGAAAACTGAAAAAATCATCTTAAATAAAAGCAATGGACAAAATAGTTTTGTACTATCGCAAAGAAAATTACATGGATTTGTAAATCTGCTCACAAAGAATTGAGGTTCATTCAAGGAAGAACTTAATAAATATTACTCTCACACACATATACCTTCATTTTAATGTTATTATCAAGTACTTCTAAAGAATATTTTTCCTTTCACTCTGACCAACAATCCAAGTCCTAATCTCATTATTTCTCTCAAAATCAAATATTTAATGATAAGTATATTTTATTCTTTTCATTTGAAATAAATAGAAATTTAACATTTCACTGGTTTTCATTCAATGCATCTGTTAGAGAACAGTATGATTTGTAAAGGCCAAACAAGCTACTCATCTTGTTCTAATGACGTGGGGCTAATTCAAATATATAAAAGTTGAATTAACTATAGTGATGGACCAATTCTTGTATGGTTCTAAAATATTCTCCATTTTTCATTTTGACTCTAATCTCTGTGGAAAAATGCAGGTTTATTAGTAGTTGAGGAGCCTTGAGAAAGAAATACATTTTAAAGTCTTCAGGAATGAGAAGTATTTTGCTCCCTATAGGCATAAGGTCATCAGTAAAACAGTCTCCTTTCACACAGAATATAGTATATGAAAAGTGCCTAAAGGCTCACAATCAGGTTACAGCCTGTACTATATCAGATAGGTTGCCCCCAAATTATTACAAAATTATTCATTTCTCTCTAATAGATTAATAGATAAGGTTGATAGTCTATACAGTTACTTCATACAGTCAAAGAGACACAATGACACAATGAAAAAGTTGTGTGAACTATGTCATGAAAACGCTGACCAAAACTCATTGATTTTTTTTCAGGAGGATGAATACGGCATGGATTCTTCCATTATTTTCTAAATGTTATTTTAAAAGTATCTCACAAGCACAGTCATAAAATAGACATTCTTTGGAAAATATAATTCTGCTTTACTACCTTATTGCCATGGAATAGGCTTGAATTAAATCTCATACCTGAACTTGGTCACTCTTACTTTTTGTTTTCTACCAATGTTATTTCACATATTTTATTTCCTGAAGCTCCTCAAAGAATCAATAATTTCCACAGGATCAGCAGTCAGGGAGAGGTCATTCAATAAAAGCAGCCCTGGTTGTTTAACAAGGCATTTGACAGTGTTGTCCACAAGATAACTGGGAAAACAGTGTCATCTGGAAACCTATGGACCATTAAGAGCCACTGTAACATTACAGACATTGCTGGCTTCAGTTAGATCCATCACTATAAGAAAGCGGTCTGTCTACAACAAGGGATTT
Source organism: Notechis scutatus (assembly GCF_049901735.1). NCBI lineage: Eukaryota > Metazoa > Chordata > Lepidosauria > Squamata > Elapidae > Notechis > Notechis scutatus. The sequence continues at coordinate 24,292,297 of NC_142013.1, read as the reverse complement.
ATGGAAAAGTCCATAAGAACCAAGTAACATTTTATGTGCTCCAAGATAAAAGCCAGATACTGTATATAAATCAGGCTAGTGATGTCCAAGCCCATATTTATCATGGCAGCCAGAAATTCCTGAACTATTTTTGAACCTAGAAAGAGGAAGCAGAAATTTCTCTAAGTCTGGGTGAATCAATATCCAGTATAGTAATGACATCAAGAGGTTTGATGGTAAAAGAATGGTAAAAGAGCAATACCCTCTACTTCACCCAAAAGCTAATCGCACAAATATCAGTCAAATTAGTGAATCAATGTTTCTTGTAACACCCACAGTGCGCCAATATATTATTGTCACTTCTCTCCCCTTCCCCCAAGAGCTGACAGAGCATATGAAACCTGGTCAAAGATATTTCAGTGAAAGGCATACACCTCTTTTCCTCTTTGTCAAGCCAGCTCTTGGTAATACATGTCAGGTTTGTCCTGTTATCCACAACTGACTAATAAATATATTACAGGCAAACTTGGCATTCAAAAGAATAATCCTGAACCCAGTCTGATGCAATGACCCAAATGCCTGGGTTATTAAATCTTGTTAATCATTTTTGTCAAAATATTCGAGTTATATTCCCCTTATCCACCAAGGCAATACATTTTCCAAGGACATTCCATACATATTTCTGATCTTAGTGGAGTTGCTATTTTACAGGTTTTTAATCCCCCCACAGGGTAAAACAGTCATATTCCATTGGTTCAAGAGATTCTAGAAAATCGATTACAAATTAGTTTTAGTTCATTCTACACTGAAATGTTGATTTTTCTTTGACTTACCAGAGGTTCTGCCATGATGATGCGGATCTTGCGTTCAGCCAGGGTGGTAAAGTTAACAAATAAGCTTTTCAAGACATATTCTCCAGGCTTACTATCTGGATCAACATTGATAGGTAGCATGGTTGGAGGTCCCTTTTCCTTTTGTGTGCCAGAAACAGAAGGGACGGGTGGTTTAATGTATCCGTTACCCACTGGAGATGCTGAAAATTAAAAATGCAATAAATACTTAATAAGACATAATTCAGATTACAAAATGATTTTATTCCAATATAGACTATATAATCTTATGAAGCAGCTTGCAAAGATGTTGAATGGATTAAAGCCTAATATTATTTTAATGTGAATATGTAAAGACATTACAGAGCTGTTAAAATTAAACATTAGGCAGTGGCACGATCTTCTAAAATGCAGAACACAAAGAAGATAAGAGCACCCAGAGAGTCTGAATCTGTCTTATTCAAATAAAGTATCATAGCCAGTTCCTTTTCTGTGTGTCTGTGTGTATAACCACAAGAGCATAATACTCACACATCACACAAATACACCAAAATAAGCTAATTATATTGCAGGGAGAATCCCAGACAAGGAGAGGTAGATTTCCCTGGACAATCTTTTCTGAACAACAGGCTCTCTTCTATTGTGCTCTCCTAGTATTTCATTAAGAAATAATGATGCCATGATATAATGGTGTCATTAAGGTTATATGCAGTTACATCTTTGGAAAAGGTTTTATAAAAATCTTTCTTAATTAGTGGTTGTAATGAGCTCCTTATAATTCAGGGGGAGCTGCTTCCAAAAATGCATAAGGTATGTCAGGAAATAACTCTAGTTACAACAAATAGGAATGTAACAGTGCAGAATGATCAAAAAAGAAGAAATCATATTAACTCTATGAACCCAGAAAATCAGGATTTTAAAAGGCAAAATAAAATATTGTGCCAGACTGAATGTTTGCCTAAAATGATGAATACTGATGGGAATATTAAATACTGATAAATAAATCAGATGACTACTCTTCATATCTGAAAGTTGCATTTAAAGTTGGATGCTCCACTCCCTCTGGGATGCAGTCTAAACAGGCAATATTTCTTATTTTTCATAATAATCCCCAGAATTGAAATATAGTTAGTACATTGAACTCTCATTTTGTATAGTAGTCAGTATAAATCAGAAGCAGATTGACTTAATTCTCAATGTTTTCTATTTGGAATAAATCAAGCTAATGTAAGAGGACACAACACAAATTAATTTTTGGTCACTTTTCTGTTGTTTACATAACAAAAAAAAGTAATTTTATTTTTCCATACCAAACATTACAGCATACAATTCAAGCTTTATCGTATAAGAGACTTTTCTATAACCCTTCCTATTTTTTTAACTAACATTATTCCAAATACATATAGTTTTCCTGGTTTATTTCTTCACTCACTTGAGATCAGCATAATAAGCCATCATTTACTGGATATAGATCATAAATATTCTAAATATTGCTTTAAATATGAAAATGTCTGGGCAGTGCAGACTATTCTAACATAGCATCTTCTTCTTATATACTTTATGTGACAAGTGAGTCAGATATAACAACATTATCAACAACCGTTACTCTTGAAAGTAAGACAGTATCCATGATCAATGGGAGGGCAGTTTAAGGTTAAATGTAAACAAAATTGAATTAGAAATTCATTTTTTTTGATCCTATATTGTTAGACCTGTGAATTTATAGTCTTGTTTTAATCTCCCCATGTCAAAAATCTTAAATACTACAGACAAGTTCCAAGTGATCAAAACAATCAATTTTTTGCTGAACGTTCTCTGAGAAATAATAAAACACATGTATGATTTGTAGATTTTTAGTCTGTGGATTACTCCTCATCATTTAACTTTATTGTATTCAAGAAAAGTTCTTAATCTCAACTGTTTTTCCACTCAAGGAACACCACAATGGCAACAAGTATTGGTACATCACATACTTTTACTTTACTTAAACTACAGTTACAATTTAATTACCATTAACTTACCATTCTAATTTTATAATTAAAATAAGTTATAAAATATAAGATTAAGAAAAATGAAACATAACTATCCTATTCCTGTGGTTATGCATCAATTAGCTATTTTTCCCCTGGCTAAAAATAAATATCTAAATAAGTAGATTTCCTGGCTGATAATCCTTCTCCATTCTCAACCCTTTATTACTAAATTTTCTTCCTGTATTATTGTGCTGTATTCTTTATGATAATTAAATGCGGCAGATAGGATAGTTGTACAGTATACACATGACACATGCATTAGAAGAATTCAAGATAAAAAATGATGTCCTTTCCACAGCTTTTCAAATACACAATATAACCAAAGATATTCCTTTGATTATAAAGCAAAACTAATGAAGAAAGATATATCAGACAAAACCCAAACCTCATTAAGTTTATCAAAAGCAGGCAGTATTTTTGTTATCTGCCCACATCTATATCTATAAAACTAAATATATTTGGCTTTTAAATACAGAAAACTCTAACAAATCAATTTAAAATTCAAACTTATGGAAAGGCTTTTTGTCTTTCTTTTTTACCTACCAAGTCCTTTTATTAAGCTGATCACACTGGATCGCCGCCAGCAGGCCAGTGAAATCTCCATGAGGATGACAATATCAAAAAATTTCCCGATCATAAAATGTATTTGTTTCTATAGCTGAGAAAAAAAATGACTTGCTTCATGTCCCTGGCTTGGTCATTTTGTTACAGAAGTTTTTATTAACTTCAGATTCAAAGCTAGAACTTTGGGGTGTTAATGAAGACAACCTGTAGCTTCCTGATCAGAACACATTTTCCATAACCAAAGAGGTAATTTTTAGCCTCAGTGTATGATGATGATCTACAACTTGCAGAGTAGCAGCCAGTCTATATTTATCCACAAGCACATACTATACTGACAGATTAGCAAAACTACTTCATGCACTCCAAGCACATGAGACCTGCTTGTATAGCCTGCGTAAACAACTCTTGCATACCAACAACATATATTATCATACAGAGCACAGTGAAGGTAGCAATTCTCCCCAGAAAAGTTAGGTAACACTGAGATAACACAGAATAAATGATAAAAACACTTGCTTTGTAACCAAAGGTCCTAAATCGCACATAGAAACAATATGAATTCCTTTAGACACAACACAGAGGGTGTCCTTTTAACAGTGTCAAAAGAAGTGTGAAATTGCACATCCTCAAAGAAAGTTACAGTTTATACTGTGACTAAAATTTGCACATTTGTTGAGGATAAACCCTCCATGCTTATTCCCGAACAGGATTAGAATATTAAACTAGTATGAAATACTGAATAGAATTCAATATGCTACCATTCACAGCAAATGTTGTTCTAAGATGACTTACAAACTGTTTTTTAACCCACCAAGAACTACATGAACATTTCCAGGCATTTACCAAGTCAGGACTGACTAGAAAATCCAAACATACACAATTTAACAAGTTAAAAATAGCAGCATAAAATGAATTCTATGGAAATTATATTAACTATAATGAAAAGAAAGTTATTCCAAAGAAAAAAGTGAAATCTCCAACAACTACATTTAAGTCTCCAACAACTACATTTAAGTTTGAATGTAGTTTGAAACAACTACATTTAAGTTTGAATTTATAATAAAAATAACAATAATCATTACATTATGTCAAAGGGAAACATTTATCTTTTCAAGGACTAATTAAAATGAAAAATGCAAGATGGCTCACATCTGAGTAGCTGCCAAGAATAGCGCAAGACTGCCTATAACCTCTCTTCTTCAATTCATAGAGTTGTATCTTTCCAACAATGTATCTTGCTATCTTAGGAGAGATCACAAATTCCAAACAAACTTGCCAAACTCGCTAAAACTAACAACAGCTAACTAACAGTTCAAAACCCCTGCCCCCAAAGGGTGGAACCAGACAGAAAAGAGGGGAAGACTTCAGCCCACTGAATTCTGCTTCTGATGATTTTTAAAAAATATTTCAAGAAATATACATTTCTTGTCATAAAATCAAGCATAAATCCAAAGGGTTTAGGGAGATCCTCTCAACTTTCTTTACAGAAAGAAAATTGGAATATAAATAGATATAGATAATTCAAGCATGTAGATATATAGATCATCAAGAGCACAATGTCTAGGAATGTAGAATATAGGTAGATCAAGAATATAGGTAGATATAGATCTATCTATAATATAGATATAGAGAAATATAGAATAAAGAATATTCTATAGAGATAGAATAGAGATATTAAAAGTGCAATGACTACGCCAAAGTACATGGATATGGAATAAAACCAATTAATTAATACTGTAGCTAATTTCTAGTCACTTTAGGAGTTTATATGATGTGTGATAGTGCTATAAGATAAATGTCAAAGACAGTTTTTCTACTTGTAAAAGGTGCTGCAGAATTTATTGAATAATTGTAGCAGGATGAATTGTTTCTGCAACCTTTTGTGCAATCAGTTTTGAAACAGTAATATTCACTTTCTTCTTTTCATTCATGACTTCAACTTCAAGCAAGAAAGGATGGAGAGCCAATATCAAGCCAACCAACTTCAAACAATCATACGAGGACGGTCACACCAGTAGTGGACATAATATAATTCCACTCCTCCCTTTCTTTCCTTTTATCCCTCAAGCAGAGGTACATATAAACACATGCTCCTCTGCAAACATTGCAGCGAGGCGTTTAAAGCTTCTATATATTCAGAAGCAATTTTCTAAAAAGTGGTCAGAACATGGGATAGAGAATGAACCTCTCCTCTCATGAGCACAAACCTTCTTTTCAAAAATACTTCTGCACAATCATTACCCTTTAAAATAACACTCACAATAGAAGCAACTTTAAACCCTTGAGGGGGGTGGGAAACTTGTTATTTCCATTTAACCTTTTCCCCTGTAGAGCAAACTCAGTTGCACTGGGGTGGTGGGGTGGATGGAATAGCTTCCTTAAATTGCCTGTGGACTGAATGAGAAACCAGAAAAGCTGTACTTTTTTGGGAGGGGGCTCCCCGAATTATTTAATTTACACTATAGAATTCTTTTGTTAAAAAACAGCTGTAAAAAGCACTATTATATCACCTGACTCACTAATAGCTATCATATCATCAGAACTACTATTATGAATTTTAATTAGTGAAAAGTAATACACAAGATCTGGCTATATTTCAAAACATAAATAAATGTGCTGAAGTTGGAAACCAGCAAGACTTGGTTTTATGCTGTATTAATACATTTATGAGAATACAATCAACCTAAAGAAACTAAATACAAAGTCTCATCAATTGCCTAAAACCATTTTCTGAAAACATGTGGAATATATGCACATAGCAAATCTCACCAAGATATACTTAATAAGAGACACTACATCAAATGTGCAAACTTTTGGGAGAATCTCAAGAATCATTAGCAATCCTGAAAAAATATATGGATTTATATGGAAAAATGAAACTTACACCACCTTTTACACTTATTTAATATTAATTTATAGTGGCTAAATATAATTCAAAAGTACCAAATGCAAATCTTATGAAACAGCTGGTATGAATGGAATACTGCCAACCAATATCCGATAAGAACCTTCCTCTATTTTTAATAGATGATGCAACCATATATACAGAAAGGTTTAACTAATAATGCAAATACATTTCATGTCACGAAACAAAAGGCCTCAGAGAGAGAAATACAGAGAGTTTTTCAATTGTTATTGCTTTGGAAAGATGGTTGAACTTCTATCTCATTATATTTAAAAGAAAATTTTATTTTCATTAACTATATTGGTCCTTACCAGAGGTGGTATTCAGCAGGTTCTAACCAGTTCTAGAGAACCGGTAGCAGAAATTTTGAGTGGTTCGGAGAACCAATAAATACCACGTCTGACTGGAGATTTTACAGTATCCTTCCCCTGCCATGCCCACCAAGCCACGCCCACAGAACTGGTAGTAAAAAAAAATGAATCCCACCACTGGTCCTCATGTAGTTAAGATCTTTGAGGCTGGTTCCTAAATGGTTCCTCATCTAAAATTTCCAATCGTTCATTTTGGAGAAATCCCAAGAGAATCAATTTCTAATTGACCAGTCCTTGAATCAAGCTGTTGATTAGTTCTTTATGGGTAGATTTGTGATTAGTCTATTTTCTTGTATTCCTGCCACACAGACTTTTGAGAGATCAGCTTGCCAGGTTCAAAACAACAGCCCAACCCAATAAAGCTACTCACTCTGCCTTTGAATTGCCAGTGAAATATCAGGCCACTATAAAACCAGACCATGGACATTCAGCCCAGAAGCTCATTGCTACTTTATTGATACCAACCGTGAAAGTCTACACGAGTATAGTTAGATGTCACATATCCATGGTGCTGTTTAGTAACCATTCAAAGTTATGATGGCGCTGAAAAAGTAACTTTACAACCAGTCTTTACATTTACAACCACTGCAGCACCCTATGTCACACGATCATCATTTATGTATTTCACAACCAGTTTAGAGCCAAAGAAATCAGAAATAACAGTGTAAGTTGTAGTCACATGACGCTCATTTAATGAAGACATAAAGGAATTTATTACCTCCTTGCTTCCCCATAGACATTCATAATCTACAGATAGTCTTCTACTTACAACTTTCATTGCTAAGCAGATAAATGAGATAAATGAGTAGTGCAGATTTTAGATCTTTTTTTGCCCTGGTGGTAAAGCGAATTCAGCTTCCCCCATTGACTTTGACTGTTGGAAATTAACTGAGATCGCAAATGTGGATCATGTGACCTTGGAATACTGCAACTGTTGTAAATACATGTTGGTTGCCGATGCCTCAGCGGTTATAAGTATAAAGACTGGTCACAAGTCACTTTTTTCATTCCCATCAAAATTTCAAACGATTGCTAAATAAATGGTTATAAATTGAGGACTACCTATACATTTATATCAAAATCAAAAATCTACATATAAAAATGACCATAAGAAAAATACTAAACACTAATACTTATAATAATACCATACTAATGTAAAATACTAATACTAAAAATAATACAGTAAGTAGTCATAACATTAAATCTGTGTGCCTCCCAACTCTCAATGACTCTGGACAACAATGAAATGTAGAAATTTCAGTGAAATAAATAAAAGATATAGTTAAAAGATGAAAAGGGTGATGAAGAAGAAAATAGTGCAGTATCTCCATCAGCTTCCTTAAAGTAATGAACAATGTATGAACTCTTTACGGGACAATACTGTACACAAATATAATTTGTAAACAAAAGTTTATATGGTCACATTTCTTGATAGATTGAAAATATTAAATTCAGTTACTACGTTTTCAGTCACATACAAAGTAAATATAATGCTGTTAGCCATAAAATATTTACTAAGAAATTATTTAACATTGCCTTTCAAATGAGAACTTTCCTGTAAGGCAGTGGAGGAAAACAAACGTTGAACTGTTGTTTTAAATTTCTCTGTAAATAACTATCTACAATTATAACTGCTAGCATATAACCAATATAAATAGAGCATCAAAATTTAACTTTGCATAAATAAATAATTTTGTAAATGTTATTTTGTCCTGTTAAATGGAAAAATATTTTCAAACATGACAGTAGAATTAATCTTAGAACATGTTCTCATAAATTATCTCAAGTACTTTTGCTTAGCTGAATACTAGCATGTCTTTCCTTCTTTTCATTTCTCTTACAGTATCAGTCAAATAAGTTTAATAGCAATAAAGTTAAAATATTGGAAAAACTGCCCATAAGCAAATATAAAAAGACTTACTGCATGTATATCCTGCCTTTCTTCCATGAACTCTAGGGGGCAAGCCAATTAAAGCAGATTCCATCCAAAAACATTGGCCAGCATGGCAAATACTGTACTGTTACATCGTGGAAATTTATAAGACTTGTCCTACACCAAGGCTTCTGTATTTACTGTTGTAAGTTATAGCTAATTAGGGAGATGTCTGAAAGTAGTTTTATATATGATTTTTATTGAAAGTTTTAAGAAAAGTAATGAGTACTATTACAAACTAATATAGAATATAAAAGGGGAAAGAGAAAGAGAGAAAAGATAAAAAATAAAAGTGCAGAAAGAAAACAATTGTAGAAGAAAAATAGGAAGAAAAAAGATAAACAAATATATAAAGACATGGCTTCTAATTTTCCCAAAAGTTATATATATACATGTCTTTATATATAAAATATAACTATTTTAGCTTCTCTGTCTCTAAAGTTAGAAAGAATACTATAGAATAGAATTCTTTATTGGCCAAGTGTAATTGGACACACAAGGAATTTGTCTTGTATTATCTATTATGTCTAATCATCAAAAATAGCAATCATTTTATTTTTTCTTATTTTTATGCAAAAAGTCAACCAGTTTCCAATCACCAATATATACATATATTCTGTTCTCTGTCTAATCAAAAAGTCACTTTAGCCATTTCAGCAAGATCTGTCATCTCCACCAATCATTTCTTCTCCATTCTAGGTACTGCCAAATCTTTCCATGTTCGTGCATACAATAATTATGCATATAAAAAGTGTTTCATGGCTCTTTTCTAACTGCTTATTCATCAGTTCCAAGAGAAAAGGTTATAGTTTCAACTGAATGTTAACCTGTAAAATCCTCTGAATTACTGTTTGTATTTGACCCTATATGTATTTGGCAGAATTTTCTAGCTTTTCTACATATCTACCAACCATAATAAAATGACCCTAGTTGTTCATATTTCTAAATTTGAAGTACATTTATACATTCTGGATAATTTTCCGGTATCATATATCAAAGGCACATCATTTTATAAAGATTCTTCTTAAGATTACAGTATACTTTAAATTCCAATCCTTTTAATGACATATGTTCCCATTGTTCCATTTGTATATTATAAGCAAACATTTTAGCCCATTTTATCACATTCTTTGACCTCCATTCAAATTTCAATAAAAGTTGACAGTTTAGCAATTATATGTTTATTATTTGTACACAATTCCATTTTAAATTCTGTCTTACATGGTATACCATAAATTACTCTGTCTACTTTAAATGTTTCTGACAACTTTAAGAAAACTATTGTAAATAGTTATCAACTATTGCCTCTATTAACAGTAGTTCTCTTAATTTTATTATACATTCCCCTTGATCTCACAATATGTTAACCATTTATTATTATTATTTATTGCACAGTCAGCCAGATGTTCAGACTGGGTTTGGAATTTTTGTCTACCTATCGAATCCTTACCAAGGACCTGGGATAGGCAAATCTGGATGTTTGATGGTGTTACAGATATCGCCACAGGATGGAAGCTGTTCCAAGTAAAGCTGCCTTCTGCAATTGACTGATGGCAAATTTGTCAATGCCTGTGGTGTTCAAGTGGTGCTCCAGTTGTTTTGGGATTGCACCCAAGGCGCCTATTACTATTAGTACTACCCTTGCTTGCCTTTGCCATAGTCGTTCTATTTCTATTTGTAGGTCTTTGTATTTTGTTATCTTCTTCAGTTCCTTCTCTTCTATACTGCTGTCTCCAGGCACTGCCACATCCACTATCCACTTTTTGTCTTTCTTATCGACAACTGTTAAGTCCAGGGTGTTATGTGGCAGGTGCCTGTCTGTCTGGATTCTAAAGTCCCAGAGCAATTTAACTTTTTCAGTTTCTATGACTTTTTCTATTTTATGGTCCAATTGCTTACAGGCAAATGATATCATCATCATCATCATCATTTCTCATTTATAAAGTTTCTTGTGCTGAGAGCCATAAAGGTGTTTTCAGGTTCATCGTTCATTTTATATCTCTACCATACTCTCAATATGGCACATCTAACATAATGATTCTTTCATATTCTCAATATGGCACATCTAACATAATGATTTTTAAAATCTATATTAAGCTTAGCTTTATTGTACCAGTCTGAAAGTACTCTAGATTTAGCAAGCAGTATATTATTATTGTTGTTATTGTTATTATATGCTGACTGTTTTACCCTGTCTATTATTATAATTTAGCATCCGAAGTATGTGTAGAAAGCCTACTAACAACTCCTACAACACCCTAATTTTCAGGGATGAGATTCAATTTTTTTAACAACCGGTTCTGTAGGCATGGCTTAGTTGGTGGTCATGTTATTGGCTGGGCGTGGCCAACTCAATATCACTCACATCGAGGCACGCATCTCCTCGCCTGGCCTCTCATGACTGTGGGGATGCTGCAACAGACGTAAGTGTGAAAAATGGTCATCAGTCACTTTTTTCAGTGCCATTGTAACTTTGAATGGTCACTCCACACAAGCAAAGTACCAGCAAAGGAGGGAAAAAACTCCAGAGAAGTTCCTGAGAACCAAGAATGCCAAGAATGTAATAAGGTTTAACAGAGAGGCAGTTTCTGTAAGCAACACCAGAATGTTTCCTTCCTGCCTTCCTTACAGGATTGGGCCAGTAATTTCTTCTAACAACCGGTTCTCCAAAGTGCTTAGAATGTTAACAACCAGTTCTAGCGAATAGGTGCAAACTGGTAGAATCCCACCCCTGTTAATTTTGTTCTGCTGCCTTTTCTTTATTACTGCCTGCTTACATGCTCTCTAAATGAAGCAGTGCCAGAGAAAGGACAATGGAAGAGCAGCATCCATTTCCTCATTCTTTTCTTCTTCTTCTGAGTCCAAAGTGAAAGAGAAAACAATTTTTCAGGGGGTATCAAAAGTCAGGTCCCCCACAGACAACTTATTATATTTAATTGGCTGCCACTTTCTTTTAAACAATTGCTTATTCGTTTGATGCATGATCTTTGAACATTCCCAAGTATAGTAACATTTTATCTGGAAAAAAATAACTTAATAAAACTTTTTGTGATTAGTTTATAGACCTGACCTTTGGTACTACCTGTATAAAAGCTACAGCAATAGGACATGTTATGGGGTTTACACTAAAGACTAACTTCTTGAGAAAACTGGAGCTCATTCTTTTTTGTGATTCCTATATTATCTTCATCTATGCCTCACTAGCTGCCCTAGATGAAACAGGAGAAATTAGCTAAAATCTTGAACATTTTAAATTGCATTTTCAATGCCTTTCTTAGATTGTTCTAAAACGAGAAAGTTATAAGATTCAAACAAATGCAAGATCATCTTCTGGTAATCCAGATACTATTCTATCTTTTATACTGTATACTACAAACCTCTGGCCATTTCTTTATAAACCCAACAGAAATGAAAAAGCTGCAATTTCCCCCAAATATTGCCATCCTTTGTACCCACCTTTTAGTTCTTCTTTTAAATATGCAATTAAGTATTTGCTTCATTCAACAAGTGGATAGGCATTCTCCCCAAAATGAGTGACTTTCAACAAATCAACAAATAGTAATCAGTCAACGAATGAGAATTTAAAACTTGTATATTATTAGTGATGTTTAACTGACATGAAAATAAAACAATGTGAAGCATTGTGTAAATAAAACAAACAACTTGTATAGATAATTAACAATAAACATCACATGCCGCCTGAGAACATTTGTATTGGGACATCACTTTGTAACAGGCACAATGACATGCTATTTTGGCATAATGAATTATTATTCCTGGTATCATGAGATCAGCTCTATGGTGCTTCTGGAAAAAAAAATCATTTTGTATGTTCACATAAATGCAAACACAAATTATGAGATAGGCATGTAAATGAAAGTTTACTTTTGTAGTGTATATTTAAGGATTTATATACGTATTTAACTTCTTCTACAGGCATAATCTGCGCCATCCCCTCTCAAGAACCTAAAGTCTGCTTCTTTCAACAACACACCAGTTTCGATATTTGGGGGAATCAAGTGAAGCCCATTTTTGCTTTTAGAATCAAAATCTTCCTTTATCTATGATTGCTATATCAATACTAACAACCACTGATATTAATCATGCTAACCTAAGGTAGAATGCTAATTTATCAGGCTTTCAGTATAAGAAACTTGGATGCTCTTCATAGGTTTTATTGACATTAAATAGAAATATATGGAAAGAGAACAAATGAAGCCGAGGACGAATGGAAACATGCTAATATTTCCACCTAAAATTATAACCATGAATCTACTTCTAAGTATAATCTATTCAAAAATGAATATCAAATTGGAGCATGTACGGTGTTCCTGAGTTTTTTTCTTGTAAAATAACTTGTTTGTCTCCCTTTCACCAGGAACACAGCCCATACATGACCCAGGAAAAGACGCAGCTGCTTCATCAACAGGTGCTATGTGCGTGCTTAGGCACTTTCCAAATCATACTTTGCTTTCAACTCCAGATATTTTCCCAGCCTGACTGACTACTTTTTCAGATTCTGTTTCATATAACTCACCTGTAAAGCATCACAGGTCATGACTAAGGCTACAGTATTAAAATTGTATTCAGCTGTTTTTGCTTTGAGTAGGCATCCAGGTTAAAACACTTTTCTAAATTAACAGATGCTGAGCTGTTGATCTACTGAAACAATCAAAACAGTTCAACAGCTGTGGGACTCAAAATAACACGGACAGCAAATTGCCAAACTGCAGCCTGGACGTGACTGTTGGCATTTTATTCAACAAGAGAGATCCTATAATTAGGTTTATTCACTGTAGACAAATAATTAATAATATTTCTGAATTCAGAAAAACAATCTATATTCTCTTTATGTGATCTGTTATTTATATATATACTGAGTTTTAGATCATTAACTGATACTGTACTTAAAAGACATTAATCAAGAAATATAGTTTTCAACTTCTACTAACGCAATCTTGCCATAGATAGTCAGCTGAAAGTGCAAGTGAAATGAAAATCAGAGGAAAGCTGAACAGGACAGAGGATGGGCAGGATAGAAGGGAGATTTGGATAGGACACAAAAAGGTTGAATGAGTATCAAGGATAACCAAGCTCAGGAACAATGCTTCACAATTCAACTTATACCCCAAAAAAGCAGCAAGTTGTAAGACTGAGGCAAGAAGAAAAAGTGTGAATCCAATAGAATCACATATAGGGCTTACATTGTTGTTAAACAAGGACCATAACTTGTAACTTCCTGCCAGCTTCCAACAAGCAAAGTCAATGGGGAAGCTAGCACTGAGTAGCAAGTCTCAGCCACAATAAGTCTTTCCTTAGGCAGCTTACAAATAGGATAGCTGATAGCAGATGGATGAGTGCTGTGAAGTACAGAGGGGTGAGGAAGGAGTGTTACCATTCTTAAAAAATGGCAGGAGAAGTGTGACTTCCCAGAGTGACTTATGATCCTCTTCTGACTTCCACATTGACCTTGCTGGTGGGAAACCAGCAGGAAAAGTTACAAATGACTGAATTATAATCACATGACTGCAGGTGTGTTGGATATTTTTGCTGCCTAGAAATATTTGAAAAAAAACCATGTGGGATACAAATAAATAATAACCATCAAATGGGGAAACATAATGAACACTGAAGGAATCAAGATGCCCTATGGAAACAGCATCAAGAATCTGGATGAAGATGATCACTACAAATACTGGGCATCCTTCAACCTGACAACACCAAGCACACTGAATTCATGAAAAGAATTAGAAATGAATATATCATGTGAGTGAAGAAGATCTTAAAAGTTCAAATATCATCAAGGCAATTAACACCTGCATAATTCCGGTCATTAGATACACATCTGGAATACTGGACTGGACTCAAGCAGAACTAAAGCCTTGGACAGGAAGACCAGAAAAATGACAATGAATCATGTCCTTCATCCTGGGATATGAAGGATATTGACAGACTTTATTTACCAAGGAAAATGGGTAGGCGTAGAATATTGCAAGCGTGTCAGATGGTTGAAGAAGTAAAAGGGTTTGGAAGAATATCTGAAGGATAGTGAAGAAAATGCACTGAAGCAAGTATATCAGAAGTAACTATATCAGGCTTACTGAGAACTGGTGAGACCAAACAGACAAGAAAGACCTTACGAAGAAGAGAAAAGAAAGATAGGAAAACAATTCATGGCCAATACATTAAAGAATAACAGGCAAAGCAAATAATAACAACACTTGGAAATGGCTAGGAGCAGGAAAGTTGAAGAAAGAAATAGATGGGCTAATTCTGGTTGCACAAGACTAAACCTTAAGAACAAATTAATACAAAGCCAGAATTGAGAAGATAACAACAGACAGCAAGTGCTGCCTCTGCAAAGAACCTGAAGAAACAGTGGACCACCTGGTTAGCTGCTGCAAGAAGGTTGCAGACTGACTGCAAAAAACAGCATGACCAAGAAGTAATAATAGTGCATTGGAAGATCTGCAAAAAACTCCATTTGCCTGCAAGCAAGAACTGGTGGAATTATAAAATAGAGAAAGTAATAGAAAATGAAGCTAAAGTGCCTTGTGATTTTAGGATTCAAACAGACAAATACCTATCACGTAACATCACAGACTTAATAATTATTGATAGGAAAGACCAAAACAACCCAAACCACTAAATAGTAGATATTACAGTGTTTGGAGACAGCACAATAGAACAGAAAAAACAGGAGAAGTTAACAAAATTCAAAGTCCTGCAAATAAAAATAGAACATCTATGGCAAAGCAAAGAAAGCAAAGGTAGTATCAACACTAATAGATGCTTTGTGTGCAATCCCAAAACAATTGGAGCATCATTTAAATACCATTGGCATTGACAAAATCCCCATCAGTCAACTACAAAAGGCAGCTTTACTTGGAATAACTTACCTCTGATCCCAGTGACTGATCCAGATTGAATCCTTCCAGGGTACATCTATCTATTTGCCTTCATTCATAATCAACCTTGAGTTATCTACATCTTTATGGTTTGAGCTTCAAAACTGAATATCATCAAGTTGAAAAAATGCATTCCTAATTTGCAAATATCTGCCGGATGCTTCCGCGATTCTTTAGTTATTTCTATTACAACACATTTTGATTGCTGTATATTTCAACTCTCTTTCCCATTCTATTGGTATGGCAAATATTTGTTTTATTAAAAAGTTTAGTACAAATGTATTAATGAGAATTTCTTTGCTCTTGATCTTAATTCTTCTTGAAGTGTCTGTACAGAAAGTAGTACAATGCATTCCAACTTCCTTAGGTTGGAATGTTAAACACATTTGTTCCTGAATAATTTGAATGTCTCTATGAAGGTTTTCGTTTATAGAATAACAAATCAATCCACAGAAAATAATAAAAAAAATAATCTAGGGAAATTCTCATGGTCAAAATAAGTTGTTTTTATGAAACAACTGTTAAGAATTTATGTAAATGTTAAGATACCTGATAAACAGCATGATTCATAATAAATGTTTTGGCAATCCTCCTTAAAATCATGACATTTAATCCAGCTGACTTAGAAGTGGAAATAATCATGGAGCTTGATTATTTTTATACTTAATTAAGTAATTTAATGTTAAGTTTTTAATGAGTGAGGTTATTAAATTATTGTACAATGCAATATGTAATGGAATATATGCTAAGAATGTTTCTGCTAAGAGTAATGCAAAAATTCCATGTTATAACAATGATTTGGCCAAAATTTCTCAGAAGAGCAATTGCATTCCATTGTGAAAACCAGGTGTACACAGCTGTTGTCTATATGCCTGAGACTGCTGTTTTCATGTAGACAAGAACTGTAGATATTAATTACTTTGAATAAACCCAGGAACTCTGTCTGTTTATCAGAGAAAAAAAATACATAAGCACCTAACAATACTCTTGAATAGCAGTGCAAATGGCTCTCATTATCTCTGGTTAGAAAATATATTCTGGATCTTGGTGTCTAAGGTAAATAGTTTCATGTATTCATGGTTTTTTATATATTTTTTAATTTTATGTATATGCAAAATGGCAGACACGTGTAAAATATTTTTTTTAAAACACCCTATTATCCGTGGTCTTGTTATTCATGCTTTTTTCTTGTGAATAACAAAGGCCACACTGCAAGCCTGAAAGGTAAAATAGTTTACTTTTCTTCCCTTTTATAATCTTCTGAGTCAAGGACAGCCTCCTGCTCCCGAGGCCCCATTTTTGGCCTGGAAGGCCTCCTGGGCGACTCTGGAGGCTCCGTTTTGGGCCTGGAAAGCCTCGTGCGTGACTCCGAAGGCCCCATTTTGGATCTGGACAACCTCCTGAGTGACTCCAGAGGCCCCATTTTGGGTCTGGATGGCCTCCTAGGTGAATCCGGAGGCTCCATTTTGGGCCTGGAAGGCCTCCTGAACGACTCCAGAGGCCAAAAGCAGTTGCAGGGGGTGGGGTGGCTGCCTGCACCCCATTTTTGTTAGCAGAGGTACTGCGGGCCAGTCCTTTGCTATTTCCAGGCTGGCCCCTGCAGGCCAGATCTAAGCACCCTGTATAACCAAGCATATTGTGGAGATCTGAATGAACTTGTGTACCGTCTGTTAATAATCTTGGGGCTAAAATCCAAACAAGTTATGATGTGATATGTGTGGGTGTTAAATATTAACTTTTTATTATTTTTGATAATAGTACAGTATTTATAAAAACTATATTTTACTGAATGATTAATTTATTTTGCTTCATTCATAGCAAAGTGCTGTACGTTATATGATATTGCAGATTGAAATGTGTGTGTGTGTGCATGTGCATGCCTGTTTTTTATAGTCATTGTTAAGTTTAACTCTGTTCTTGTATCTTAATTGTTCCTGTGTTCTATCCCAAGAAAATCTTTTACATCACAAATAAATCAGCCTAATCAAGCTTACAGGAATAAATACAGATAGGAATAAGTACACAAAGCCAAACCAAATAGCACTGATTGATATCACACTGTTCCTGATTATTAAAGTGTGTCATTAAGCTACATATTTTGGAAAAATCAAATACTGTATGTGTAAAGAGGAACGTTTATAAGTAAATATGCCAGATATTTTTTAAAATTCTATTTTATAAAATAATAGATAAATACAAAAAATTAGCATAGGATTATGCTTTATGAGGGAAATATAAATGGAAATTTATATGCCCATTTCATCTAATCTTAGGTGTTTTTTTCAGAAAAAAAATCTATTTATTACCTGGCTATTGCTTACTTCAAAAATTCTGTCTATCCTCAAGATTCAGGTCACTTGACAACTCACTTTCGGCAACAAAGTTGTCCCAAACCATTTTTACATCTTTCAACACCCTGCTGTTTAGCCATCTAATTTGATCAGCTGATCTTTCAAAGAAGGGCTGCAATTAAAGGCCAAAAAGTCTACACTTCACATAAAACTCTGGATTTGCTTTCCCATGAAAAACATCACTGCATAAACATTTACTCTAAACTCTATTCACCATATTGTCACATGTTTCACTAAATCATACTAAAAAAAAATGCTTAGCAGACTGTATCTCCAGCCTAATGATGCCACGTGTGAAATATATGTCATAGTTAACAGCATTTTCCCCCAAGGGCTGGAATAAGCTGAGTTTGGTATGGGAGGACCTTGTTCTGGACTGCATGGGAAAACTTAGCCATGTTGTTTTAATGTTTTTTATTTTACCTTAGATACTG
Organism: Notechis scutatus; assembly: GCF_049901735.1. NCBI lineage: Eukaryota > Metazoa > Chordata > Lepidosauria > Squamata > Elapidae > Notechis > Notechis scutatus. The sequence continues at coordinate 24,273,989 of NC_142013.1, read as the reverse complement.
TTTTTATTTTGAGGTTTTGAGCTACCCTGAAGTTGGTTCAAGACGGGTGGTCATCTAAATCAGGGGTCTTCAAACTTGTCAGCTTTAAGACTTGTGGACTTCAACTCCCAGAATTCCTCCTCCTGTGATGTTAGCTCAGGAATTCTGGGAGTTGAAGTCTACAAGTCTTCAATTTGCCAAGTTTGAAGATCCCTGATCTAAATGTTTTAAATAAATAAGCATAAGTCACATTATTTGCAAATATTAAGCAATAGCTTTAAAAGCAAGCTTTTAACAATGTCATTCAAATCTATCATTCTGATGTTCTATTAATCTATGTATTCAACATCAAGAATCCATTAGGTAAAGATGACTCAGTGTTTTAAAACTGGGATATGCAAACACATTAATATGTCTCAGAGTAGTTGAAGATGGCTCTTTAAGCAAAACTTTCTGAATCAGTGGGTCCTAAACACTGTATGTCTTTTGACCAACAACAACTCAGTGTGACAGATTTCTAGAGTAACTATTTCCTCTATACATTTTCATTTACATGGAAATGTTTATCCTCGCCACCCACCCACTTAGTGCCTCTGGGCATCTTACAAGCAATAAAAGCAATACATCTAAAATTAAATCTTAACATATACTGTATGTTGAAAGAATAACATTAAATTGTTGTGAAAATAAATATTTTAAACCCTCTCCTGAAATGGAAAATTCCAAGTATTTTATTTCAGAATACAATATTGTTCAGTTACAGAAAAATCCACTAAGAAAAAAAAAAAGGTAAGGAAAAACCTGAATCAAAAATGTACATTAGAAAATGCCCAGCTTTCTTTGAAGGATTTATCCATGGTCAATTTTTTAATTCAGGTAAAAGAAAAGAACAAATAGTGCATGCTTTTCATTTTTATTTTCAGCCTGAATTTAATGTTGATCTTTTGTTCCAATGAGATTTTGTCTCTTTTTCTTAATGGATTAGTTTTGCAGGTTTTTTTTTTAGTAGTTCTTCATCCTGGAAAAACTTACATTTTTTCCCCCTTTTTTATGCAATCCTATTATATTTTAAATTACAGAAACAAATAATAAGAAAAAAGACTAAGCTAGTTCCAAACTCATTTACTATGACTTGGCAAATATCACACCCTTTCTCACCTCTTCTTCACCTAGCTATAAGTAGGAAATGAGAAACTTCTGTTTCCAGCTTGAGTTAACCGCTATTTGTCTTATATCACATTTTAGAGCAGGGGTGTCAATCTCAAGGCCCGCGAGCCATATCCGGCACATGGGGTGCTTAGATCCAGCACACGGTGCCAGCCTGGAAATAGCAAAGGACCAGCCAGTGGTGCCTCTGCTAGTGAAAACGGGCTGTGGGGTGGCTCCTGCACAGCCTGTTTTTAGCTTGGACAGTCTCTTGCAGCACCCTACCAGATAAAACGGGCGGGGGGGCAGCAGGAGGGTGTCAAGGTTGAAAATGGGGCACACGGGGGCCACCCATGCCTCCCATGTCCCATTTTGGCCTGCAGGGTGATGCAGAAGGGTGTCCGTCCCGTCTCCTCTCCCCCCCCGGCCCAGCCCATGGTAGACAACTACAGTGCTGATCCAGTCTGACACCCGTTTTAGAGTATGAATAGAATAATAGATTGCAATTAATGAAAAACAAATGTAAACTCTTCTAATGTTTCTTTTGCAACCACCCTGAAGAATAGAAGGGTTTATTATTTAGTTTAGTTTAGTTTACTTTATTGTCATTGCGCCTCATACAATGAAAGTACATACCATCTTCAGTGTACATTATGACTATGAAAATAAACACGAACACACATCCTTCACATTCTATACATTGAATTGAAAACCCCTGATATTGCAGTAATATTGCACTATACAATAGAATTCAATAGAGTTACTGCCCTGGGATAGAAGCTGTTTTTTCAGCCTATTTGTCCTTGTTTTTATTATCCTGTACCGTCTGCCAGATGGTAATAGTTCAAAAAAGAGTGCCCAGGATGAGATGGATCTTTGAGAATGTTTTGAACTTTCTTAAGGCAGCAGGAGCTATAAAGCACTTCCAAAGAGGGAAGAGGGCAACCGATGATCCTCTGGGAATGACGTTAACCCTCTGGTGTGCTGTCCTATCTGCCACTGTGCAATTGGCGAACCATACACAGATGCAGTAAGTTAAGATACTCTCTATGGTGCAGCGCAGTGGTGGGATTCAATTTTTTTTACTACCAGTTCTGTGGGCAGGGCTTGGTGGTTGTGGCGGGGAAGGATACTGTAAAATCTCCAGTCAGAGGTGGTATTTGCCAGTTCTCCAAACTACTCAAAATTTCTGCTACCGGTTTTCCAGAACTGGTCAGAACCTGCTGAATGACACCTCTGGTGCAGCGGTAGAAGGTTACCAGCAGTAACCTTCAGTTGTTGTTTTCTGAGAAGTTTCAGGTAATATAATCTCTGCAGGGCCCTTTTGACCAGTTCTGCAATGTGAATTATGTTCAAATTATATTCTGTTCCAGGTGATCAGTTGGATATTAGCAAAATTAAGCATGACAGTAGATAAATAGACCACTAGTTGAATGACAAAGGTTTTTTGCATTTTTAAAATTATTGTTCTATAACTCAAAACCTTCCCATGCTGTCCAACCTCTCCTTTTTTTCTTCCATTCAATCATGGCTGATTCTTGGAGACTGCCTGGAAAAATCCCCACAATTTTTTTGGCAAGATTTTTCAGAAGTAGTTTGTCATTACCTTGTCCTAGGGCTAAGAGAAAATGAGTAGACCATCTTCACCTTCTAGGCTTTGTGCTTAAACTGGCACTAAAACTCACAATGTCCTAGTTACTAGCCCGATGCCTTAACTATTACATCAAAATGGTTTCCATTCTGTCTTTAATGAAAAGTATTTAATGTGCTACTTGGTAGTGTACCAAATAGCAAGCCAGAAACCTGCAGATGAAGACTTTCAACCCCTGTACATATTAATGGTTGTGCACCAAACCCAGGCAAGCATCCACCAACAGTTTTTCAAACAAGTGACATCAAAGCCTCTCATATCACAGCCAGGATAGGGAATCTTGTGGGTTTAATGAGTACCCTGGGGTCTACTAAATACCGCCAGAAACTAAAGGCTTACATATAAAATAATTCTGCTCCTAGAAAAGTTGAATGTAGTCTTTCCATATACAATCTATTCTAAGTTCTACATCCTTCAACTTATTTACAGGAGCTTTTTTCCACTCCCAATTTTTAAAATAAGTAGTTTTTAATTTGTTTTTTATATTTCAAGCAAATAAATCAGAAGACAAGTTTGATTGAATTCTTGCTTTCATTGATACCCAGATTCTTTTTAATAACTCCGCTTACCTCTTAAATTCTCTGGAGGAGAAAAATGTTTCATAGAATGACAAAAGTTTGATAATAACTAATTTAACTTTTATGCATAATTGCAGAGAATTATGTTGATTTTTTTTTAAATTTTACTTTAACATATAGTTTAGTTAAGCTGAATAACTTCTAATTACATTGCTAATGAAAATGATTCAACCGGATGGAAAATACATGCCAGGATAATCATCTAATTTTCATTAAAATTAGAAACTATATAAGTTAAACTATTTTGCCATCATTTTCATCTTACACATTTAAATATCAGAACCAGTTCATAACAAAAATCTACCAACAGTTTTATTTCCTTTTCCTGTTCTGCTATAGCCTCTATTTAAATCAGTTAACAATAGCTCAGAAACAAAGCTTTAATGTTATGCACAAGAATGATGATTAGAATTATTAGTATGCCACCACTGTTACAATATTATTCACTGTATGGTTAAGAAATTCAGATAAAGCCAATGCCTTTCAACATTATTCACAAATGATATTTTTGATACATTTGATTCTACACCATATTTTAGATCTGTATTTGACTAATTAGCATCTTAGCCCATATACAAATTTAAAACACAGCATATGCCAATGATATTTAATTGAAGATATGGGCTCAATAAGCTATATATTACATATGTAAATTTTTTGATATAATATTTTTTATATTATACAAATTATATATATTACAAAATAGCTGTATCCTTCCAGAAAGACTGCACACTTTACATTGTGTGCACAATTATAAGGCAAGTTGTATTTCTGAGAATTAATTTTATTATTGAACAACTACAGTGTTCTCGGTCAATCCAAAATGTTAATAAATCTCAAACCTGAATATTTAAGAAAATAAAAGTGAGGTTTTGGCTTTCTTAGGAAAATATCCATGTGTGCAAAATTATTGGGCAACTATTAGTGTGCAGAATATTATGCAACTAAATGAAAAATGTTTCCCATGTCACTCATTTATTTCCATCTGTTAAAGTGAGAATAATAAGCAAACAACTCAAAATGTACAAACAAACATTTCTGATAGTTCAAAAAAAAATCAGTGACCCTTCTTTTCAATAACAGTCATATGCCTTCCATTTATGGAGTCTGTCAGTTTCTTGACCTGCTATAGATCAACTGTTTGTGCAGCAGCAACCATAGCCTCCCAATTACTGTTGTGTACTGTTTTCCTACATCATAAATCTCCCATTTAAAAGGGCCCACAAGTTCTCAATAGGGTATAGGTAAGGTCAGGAAGGGGGCCGTGTCATTAGTCTTTAATCTTTAAGGCCTTTACTGGCTGGTCATGCAGTGGAGTACTTTGATTCATGCGATGGAACATTGTATTGCACAAAAATCACAGTCTTCCTGAAAGGTGCAGACTTTTTCCTGTACCACTGCTTGAAGAAATTATCTTCTAAAAACTGGCAACAGGTTTGGGAGTTGATTTTGAGTCCATCTTCAACCCAAAAAGGTCTGACTAGCCCATCTTTAATAATACCAGCCCATACTAGTACTCCACTTCCACCTTGCTGGCATCTAAACCAAAATGGAGCTCTTGCCCCTTACTGATCCAGCCATGGGCCCATCCATATGGTCTGTCAAGAGTCACTCTCATCTCATCAGTCCACTAAACCTTTGAAAAATCTGTTGTCAGATATTTCTTGGCCCAGTCTTGCCGTTTCAACTTATGTGTTTTGTTCAGTGGTCGTCGGGTTTCAGCCTTCCTTACCTTGGCCATGTCTCTGAGCACTGAACACCTTGTACTTCTGGACACTCCAGATAGGTTGCAGTTCTGGAATATGACAGCACTGGAGGATAATGGGCTCCTGGTAACTTCACATCTGATTCTTCTCAAATCTTTGGCAGTTAATTTGCATCTTTTTTTCTCAACACGTTTCTTGCTATCCTGTTGACTATTTGCAACAAAATGTTTGATGCTTCTATGATCACATCCCAACATCTTAGCAATTTCAAGAGTGCTGCAACCCTCTGAAAGACTTTTTACATTTTTTGACTTTTCAGAGTCAGTTAAATCTCTTCTTTGTCCCATTTTGCCTGAGGAAAAGATGTTGCCTAATAATTATGCAGACCTTGATATAGGGTGTTGATCTCCTTAGGCCACACCCTCCCTCATTACACAAATATACATCACCTGATATGCTTATATCCAATAAGCATTCAAGTTTATACAGCTTGGAGATGGAAAATATGCATTAAAATGATATGGTCAAAATACTCACTTGCCTAATAATTGTGCACACAGTGTAGACGTGGGTAGAATCTGATGCCATTCAAATATGCTGACATAAAGTAGGCATAAACAGGACAAATTTCTCAAATGAAATTTCACTTATTAAAAGAATCAAAGTAGACAGACTAGAGGCTTTAATTAACTTCACATTAGTAGTGCACATTCTTGACATTCACTGAGCTTTACTATAAAGAATGTTTACTACATATAAAAAAATAGAATAAAGGCCACTTGGATTACCATCAGTAATATTGACCCCTGCAACACTGCATAGCTCCAGCCCCATTTGTTTACATTGTGGATCTCTCTCATTTGGTTCAGGAAAAAAGGTAGAATCCTTTGCCACAAATATCACAGGCAATAAAACCACAAAAGGGGAGAGTGTGTGAATACTGAATAGCTTATCATACCAGGAGTCCATCCTTTCTACCTTACTCTATTGTTCAGTAGACATGTAAAAATATTAAGATGATTTGTCATTTTTTTCCTGTGTTTCTCCCTGAAGGAGAAACACAAAATGTGTCAAGTGCTGCTATTCAGTTGAAGAGCCATCCTCCCCACAAATGAAAGTCACAAAACCAAGCAAAAACATTTAAGGATGGGAAACTAGAATTATGCCACCCTGCTCTTCTCCAGATTCAGAAGAGGAACTTGAGAGGTCTTTTGAAAAACCCAGCAAAACCAGGTAGGAAGTGAAATCCTACCTTCCTCCTAAAGATGATGATTATAATCATAGCTATAGTTACAACCGCAATTAGATTTGCTATTAAAGTACATCATGGGAGCCTTCACCCCACAGAAAGACATCACTTGGTTATCAAGCTATCAAGCTTGGTTATCAAGGCAAGGATGCACTGGCTCCATGCTACCAGCAATTCTGTAGGAGGTGGAGAAGGGTGGGGGGAGAGGGAGGAAGCTCACTCACTATTGCTCCAGGATTTCAGTAAATATTTGATACTGATTTCAAAGAAGCCGGAATCCTGTTGGCTGGCCATGGTTGCAGCATACAAGATTCTCCAAGAGCAGCTCCAGCGGCAGGTACTTTGCCGGTGAGATGGGACTGTCACCAGTCAGTGATGTAAACGGAGGGGTCAGAAGAGGAAATGAAGTCTCCGCAGAGCCTCTCCTTCCGTTCCTGAGGGGCGCTTGCTCCTGCAGTAGCGGCAGCTACTGCCGCTCTCTCGTCCACGGACAATGAACGAAGCAGCCTTGGCGATGCTCGTCCTCGGCTCATCCTTCACCGAGCATGCCGCCTCCCCATCGCACGGAGCCCCGGGAGAGTCTAAGCGCCCCTTCTCACCATCCACCAGCTCGCTTTAAAGCGCTGCTGCTGTTGCGGGCTGCGGCGGTGGCTATTGCTGCATGAACGCCGCTGTCTCCTTCTCCTTCTCCTTCTCCTTCCTTGCCGGGTATTAGAGAGGAGCGGTCGGAAGGAAAAACACCTCTTCCTGCAAAACGCCTCGCAGCAGCCCAGGCAGTCGGGGCGGCCCGGTGATTCGCCACCGAGAACAGCTTCAAGGGCCCTCCTCTCTTGCAGCCCCGGCGCGCGGGACGGAAGATGGGGACCCAGCCGGAGTGGTTTTGTTTTGTTTTGATGCCAGCTGCTGCCTTGTCAGCTGCTTCCCTCCCAAGAACAACAACAACGCCTAATTCTCAACAACTGCATCATGCTGCGGTAAAGCCCAAACTGCACCCATCCAGAGGGTGCAGTGACGGTGCCTCTTTTCTCCTCCTCTCCCTCCCCCAGGTTTTGCCGGGCGCCGCTCCGCGCTGCCTTAGTTGTTTGGGTTCTTCTTCTTCTCTCGGCACCAGACAAATCGGAGCGGCTGCTGATACCATTTTGGCTTGGGTCATATTTAAAGAGACAGCAGCCAGCGGAATAATGGCTTACTATATTAAAGCCCCTCTATGTTTGCCCCTTATTCCATGGATATGGCCAAGCTACAACATCCCTTTCCTATACCAAGTTGGCCACCTGCTTTAGCAGGAGACGTGAACATTGTACTGAAATCAAAGAGACTTAATATCCTGATTACCTCCCCCTTTCAAAATTAAGGTATATTTTACAAAGCCAGAGCCCTGAAAATTGTCACTACTATGAACTGGATGACCATGGGCTACTTCGTGGGCTTGTAAAGGCCTTCAGTGTCTTGAATATTGTCATTAAGCAATATTTGTTGCAAAAATATAGACTTTCCATATGATGAGCAACTGGGTTGCCACAGACAAGATTCTACGCATACATTGGATATTTGTATGTGCATGTATGAGTATGTATATACATATATACATGTACAGTGTATGTGTGAGAGAGAGAGGGAGGGAGAGAGGGAGGGAGGGAGAGAGAGAGAGAGAGAGAGAGAGAGAGAGATAATAGAAGAGGCTTTTGACAGGTTTCTAGCACACATAGTCAAAAAGGCTGTACAGTATATTATACTAAATATGGTAGTATTTAAAATGCTACAAGTGAGTGTTAGAATGAAAGCACAACATAGTTATCCCTCTGAAAATTTCTTCAGTTCCATCAGTTATACCAATTATATCTTATTGCTACTGATTTAAAGGTAGTGTATAGCCAAACAGCCATAAATAGTACCCTTTATTTATGTACCACAAGCATATGTGATACCTCATAGAATTTAAACTATAAAATCCTTATATCCCTTTTTGATTAGTGCTAGAATCCTCTCTGAACACAATTTCAAAAAGCAGCACTTGCAAGACTGATGTCAGCAGAAGTAGTTGAGACAAGAAGCATACCCTGAAATACTAATTGTATCTTTATTATAAGTTTACATTAACAAAATCTTGCAAGTCTAAAAGTACATCTCTTGCATCTCATCTTTACAGTCCAACAAACTAGAGGGGATGTCCAGTGGTAGGATTCAAATTTTTTTACTACCCGTTTTGTGGGCGTGGCTTGGTGGTCATGGCAGGGAATGATGAGTGGTATTTGCTGGTTCTCCGAACTACTTAAAATTTCCATTATCGGTCCTCCAGAACTGGTCAGAACCTGCTAAATAACACCTCTGGGCATGTCCCCCTGAGACATTTGCTATGCCCCCATTCCTTCTGGAAGCTCAGCTGCTCTTATCTGACCATTGCCTAGTCTATGGCTCCCTCTCTGTGCCTCCCAAGGTCATTCTCATATCCCATTACAGAGGCAGAGCTTCAAACACTACATTGTGGCCACTATGTTGACTTTTTTGACCTACCCTGCAAACATCCCTGGCTCTTTGACATACCCTTGCAAAATCAGGATCTGCCTACTTGCAGTCATTTCTTATCGATTTTTAATTATCCTTGAAGAATGTTGAGATATCCCAGTTAATTTCTCAGGTGGTCAAAACACAGCCATTGACTACTAAATGGAACAGACAAAATATAATTATTGCTAAATTTTAAATAATGTCATTGGTTCACTGTCCATTTCTGAAAACATTTCTTATTTTGACAATAGCTCTTAATGGCTGCAGTCTGTATATCTGGAAAAAAGCCTGTTCCTAAATTTAAAATTTTAAGCTTGCTCTTGGTGCCCTTATGTTCTAAAGTTAGACTTATTGGTGAACAGGGAAGGACCTGTTCCTTTCTGAATGGCTTCCTTGGTGCCAGCATTGATATATAATTCAGAACAATATGAAATGAGATCAGTTTTTAAAGGTCTTATGCAATTTCCTGTCTCATTTTTTATTTTAAATTATTTTAATCGATGGCGACAACCTGATCTTGAAGCTTTCAGATGGAAGAGGTAGAAATATATTAAGCATATAAAATAGCAATTAAACTTCAGATAAAATATAGTTTAAAACTTCTAATAAGTTTAGTAAAATTAAAATGCAAATTTTACTATATTGATGAACATTATAATTTGAGGGGAATAAAATACACAATTATTTAGAACGAAAAAGTATCCTTTTCTATTATAATTTGACATAGGACCAGGGCATCTTTTCATGCATTTTTAAAGAACAACCTTAAATACTTAATTTATATAACCAGCTCTGCTCCAAAGTTTACATTACTTATTAATGTCCATTTTTGTCTAGGGTCCTCTGATAAAAATATTTATAATAGAATTGTTCTCATAGCATCTGCCAGTAAACTACTAACAAGTACTTTCATAACACAGGAAACTAGCCATGCATGATGTGGTGTACATTAACTGCCTTGCTCTGGAATTACCAGTTGAAATGCAAATCAGCAATACTACCTGTATGACCTGAAAAAAGGAATACTGATTTTCATATTTTCTACCTGTACAAAACAGCAGAAAAAGAAAAACCCTCAAACTCCTTCCCAAGTAGACCAAAACTGATGACTGAGAAATTGAAATACCATATCAAATCTTAGGATAGATAAAATGTAGGATTCAAATGCAGATACTTATTACATTTGTTTTTTTTTTCCTATAAGAAACATGTTCCTCTGCTGCCCCCAAGTGGCTTCAGAAACCAATGTTAGAGCAGCACAAGGATGAGT